>NC_090922.1:495230907-495903286 GCF_040938575.1 Ambystoma mexicanum
TTTGTCTAACATTTTTAAGATAACAGTCCCAATCCTCATTTTGGTACTCATCTCTTTTTTTGCATGTCAATTAGGGTTAAGAATTTGTAAGGGCAGCAGGGGTGGGGGGACATATATGTTGCCACTGAATGTTGACAAGGCAAGGGAAATGATACCCCACATATAATACACACAAACACAAACAGAACTGCCTGAATATTGCCTCATGATTGTTTACAATGAAAGCCCTGGATGTAGATAATCACGAGGCCTTCTGGGTAGATTGTTCAGCTGAGGAGGAGGCCTGTTTGATATTGGATCGCTCCCCAGAAGAGTATAAGACACAAGGGGGGAGCCTAGGGTAACTAGGATATGGATAACAAAGGAAAAGAGCAGAGATCAATGTCTCACCTCTTGCCATCTAAAGATACCATGTCCAATGAGTATGCAGCAGTTTATACATTTGTGTATTGGGCATTGCCAACCAGTGGCAAACATGTTTTTAACTGACATAATTACGAGGTTTGTGGGAAGGTTTGTTATGTCACAGAGGGTGGTAATGTGATTTTGTTCCAAGAACTAGTTAACCTAATAAGGTTCAGCTATGGTACATATTCCTGTAGGAGTTTTACACAGTTCCACCAATTAACTCTTGTGACCTGCCCAAAAAATGCAAGTAAAATGTTGTACAGTAATTCTGCAATTTGTTAATAAATTGTTTAGCCGCAGTGGGTGGCATCAAGAGCCCATTTCATTCAGTTCATTTCCACAGGGCTGTCTGAACTGTGTCTCTTAGATTTTTGGATCCAACAAAATTGCATTACTTCTTGCTTGGTGTATGCTCCTTTTGGATTACTTCTTCTCCCTTGGGATTATTTCTGATGGAGGTCCCCTGGTACTTTGGTAAAGCGGATTATAGTGTATGTGCATGTATTATAAAGTATAAAATATCTCCTGCTGTTTTAAAACATGTATTGCAAATCACCCCAGAGTTATTTGACCATATAAAAGTAAACGGCCCTCAGCCTTGTTCAGCTCTTTCATCAAGGAACTACTCAGTGACTTGTAATATCCTTATAGCATATAGTAGGGGGTTCTTTATTTTATATATATTATATTAGAGAAATGTACCTATACTTTGCACAGGTTCATGTAGACAGATATGATAACACTCTTATTAAATGTTAAAAATCAAAGACCATGTTGTTCGCTGTTCTGAATCACTTATCACTTGATGTGCTTTGGAATCTGAAGTAAACTGAACTGAGAATGGGCGTGTGTGGCTCGCTGACATATCCCAGAGTAGACGTTGTAGGGAGGTGAGAGTTGGCATGCTGCAGCATACTGGGACTTCTGTGCGTTCTACCCACTTGTCACCTCAACCTGGTGCGGTGCAATGTGTTGTGGTGCAAATATCTTGGAAACGGTGCACACTAGGGCCTTGAAACATGAGGTCTCATAGTGGTATAAAAATAGCTTTGTCCAGTCTTTCTACAACCACATTGATGTTTCGCCAATTTCAGGCAACCGCTGCATGTGTGAAGGGGCTGAAATACAAGGAAAGGGGTGTGGTGTTCAAATGTTATGTAGCCAGTAATGTCCGGAGGTAACTATGCATAATTTGTTGCAGATGGGCAAAACAGTGTGGAATTGCATAAGGAAAAAAAATAAGATTTTCTGTTTTATATATATAGATTGATTCTCTGAAAAAAACTTTTTTAAAGGGACATTATGGTTAAGTTACATCAATAAAAAACTATATTATTCACTGAAAAAAACTTTGTTGAAGGGACATTATGGTTAAGTTGCACTAATAAAAACCTATGAAATTCAATGAAAAAAATGTGTTAAAGGGATGTTATGGTTAAGTTGCACTATAAAAACCTATGGAATTCAATGAAAAAACGTTGTTAAAAGGACGTTATGGTTACAAGTAAAACCGAAAAACCTCAGAAATGTGCCAGTTATGGTAAGCTAAGCAACCATAACTCGCACCACATTTTATTAACTTGCTTAACTTGCTTAGTAGACACAGATGCTGGTGGTAAGAACTTAACAGCCGTTGATACTTTCAAGGTCAGGAAGCGAAGTTCATGGGTGTGGGGAAAGACAGGGAATGCACAAACATTTTAAAATTCGGCATATTAGTTTAATGAAACTGGTCTACTGACGGTTTCAAAATGTCCCATCAGGGTTTTAAATTGCCACTTTGCACATCTCAGCCTAGGAAGAGGTTCAAATAGTTCCTGAGATGCAACATTAAAATGGCAACTTGTCAATGGTTCAAGGCTCTTGCATTGTCATGATCGGTTGTATTCCCCTGAGAAACGGATGTCTCAATGTTTTGGCACAATGATGTGGGAATTGTGGGTTGGACCATGACGGGACAACGGGACAGAGCTGGTCGAGGGTGGAGTGGCAAGGTGTGCAGGACCCAATCATTTTAGGATAATGTATGTGACATTATAGGGGAATGGCATAGGGGAATGACATAGTGCTACCAATAAGCCTCATTTGGAGGACTAACCTAATGTTGCAATGTGTTTTCATTCTAATTAGTTTGTACGATTATAAAAGCTTCAGTGTTAGGGGTGTATCTTTGACAGCGCCTTTCATGCAGTTCTGTTCCGCATTCTGTATGAATATTGCAGTTCCAGCTGTGACTCGACCCAGAATAAATAGTTTTACCTCTTGCTTGGTGTACATTCCTGTTTGGATTACTTTTGTAATTTTGTATTGCGGAGTTCGGATGCAACCCACTGTACATATTACAAGGAATAAAATATCTCCTACTGTACATTATAAGGATATTGCAATTCACCTCATTTCTGTAGTTGGTCACACAACTCCTCGTTGACTTCCAAAATCTTTATAATATATGGTAGAGGGAACTTTATCCCAGGATAGAACATTAAAAACAACAAATTATTAAATAAAATGTTTCTGTATATGTTCCCCTTGTTGTCTTTCTAGACTTAGCTTGTATGAAGTTTTCAGATTTTAAAACTGTGAAATCTATTTTGCACTACTTATTTACTTCAAATGTACTGCTGGCATTTTTGTAATTCTGAAAATCTTTGCCAATTTCTAGAAGATGGTGAATTTAGTGCATAATTTCACAAAGTTGTCGAAAGTCAAAACTCAAAATTGTGCTTGTCCCTGCTCACACAAATAATATGTGTGCTGCAGCATAGATCCTTTCACGTTATGCTGGCAGCCAATGTTTCCTTTATTTGTGTCAGGTGGCTTAACACATCCCAACAATTTTATCTATTTGATACTGTTTCCAACAAATAAGGTACTGCATGGACGTCTCTAAATATGCCCCATCTTGCAAATGGCGTGTCATTTTTAATCCATGTTGGCTGGAAACAGTTGCCTTTTCTACCCATTGCTTTTGTAGGATTCTTTTTTAAATGGCATCTGCCGTGGTCTTTTATGTCTTGGAAAGAGGTCATCATCATCCCCACTGCTGTCTCTGTGTTAGCGAGATTTGGTTGATGTATCGATGGATCAATCATGCAGTGAAAAAAAATACATTACCCTTTGGCAGTATCACTGGCAATATACGAACCTTTACCTTGTGTCCAGAGAGCCAACATGTATAAGAATATATTTGGAGACTCCCAGCCCTCTTCTATGGATGTATTAGGTAGGACAATGTACAGCATGCCTGTGATTGCAAAGGTGCATAAAATAAATGCACATTTTTTAAAAGGGAAGACTCTATAGGCTGCCCTGCATCCGAAAAGTCTTGATTTCCTCCTTTGCCTTCTGCGAACACGGACATTTCTAAATCCTGAATTGCTACAAGGCTTTGGAGCAACACAAGACCCCCAGTTGTCAGACACAGCGTGCCGCCACCCTCCAATAAAGTCACCTGTGTCAGAGGAACGGGCCACGCACTATCACAGGGTGCCAAGATTTGGCTTTGCCAAGCTTATACCCGTGTTCTTTAACATTCTTCCGCTGGCTATATTCGAACAGGCTGCTTTTAGATGAGTAAACACAACATCATCTGACATTCCGTCCTTCGCTTCTGGAGAATCTCCCAGGCTGGTATTTATCTTCCGAACAGGATCTGTTGCAAGTTCTGCAAACAGCAAAAGGTTGCCACGCCAAAGTATGTGCTTCAAGTTCATTGGAATTCATTCCTATTTCTAATGAGAAGCGCACCATTGTCCCTGTTATAGTGTTACCTTTTAAAACAACACCGACATGCGGCACACCTATAGTGCCATGAAATAAAAAATATGCATATACTGAATAAAGTGAAAACTCCCCTGTGTCATGCCAACAGTACCCTCCTCTGATGCTCAACTTAAGTGCAAATAAAGTAGCCACCCTTCCCACGAACCGTACAATTGATAAAAATACCTCAAAGATGAAAAGGCAAACTTAGGCTTAGTATTCACTCGAGAATTCAGACAAATTTATAGTCGCCTCATCAGAAAAAGGGCCCTCAGACCCATCCCCAGTTCAATGTGCGGCCCACAATGCTGCCCAAGCGCCAGACTCAAAAGGGGCACAACATTGAACAGACAAGAACTCCATGACTGGCAAAAGAAAACAAAAACACAAATATCTAGCAATGGTGGATGGAGTCTATGGAATCAGGATGAGGCTAGAGTTCCATGTCCCGGCCAAAAACTCCAGTGCTTTCGATTCCACCTTATCTTTTTGGCTGGTTCAGCACCACACATTCAGTTAATAGTGCAGTCAGTGGCTGATTTCCTATCTCTAAAAAAGTATTTTTGGCAAGTCAGCGCTAACCATGAAGGAAAGCGGACTGTGGCCCTCACCAATTGGCTCTTTTTAATTGTGCACCCTTCTCCACCTCGGGCTGTAGATCGTTTCCGGGTTACATAATGAGCCAAAGGTAAAGCGAACTACATTGTTCTTTTTTTTTCTACTATCTTTGCACCTGCCTGAATAGTGTATGTATATTTGTATAACTAGAGACCGCATTTGTTAGTTTTTACACGTCGACCCTTTTATAGAACAGGAATATTTATGAACTACTTTTCAGAAGTAAAGTTTAAGTCCCCTCTTTTTTGTCAATAATCTGGAATATAGAGAGCGCCTTTGAGCTACGTTTGATGTTTACGCTTCACCTATAATCAACAGGATTTACCCAGGCAATAGAACACACATGTGATGTGAACAATATAGGAAGAAACCTATCTTTTCACTGGGAAGGGCCATTTGCATAGTCTTCGTGTGCCCGGGTGGAAATTAAAAAAGAGGGTGTGGATCAGAGAGGAAAATGCAAGCTAGTTTCTCTGGTAGGTTGATGGGTGCTGGAGGCGAGTACCTTCAGCGTCACGTGTCTGTCAGTTTCTAGGTGTTCTGTGCTGCGAGCACAGAGGCATTTGTGCCTGGATGGGAGACTTGTGCGCCTGTGCTGCTAGGAAGCACAGGCCAAGGATGCTATATGTGAGTGCAGGGGTGTAACATTGTGATGTTTAATGATTTATGGATGGGCGTTCAGCTGCCATGTGTGGATAGCATAGCTGGTATATGTGTTTGTTAGGCAAAATTACATGTAGTACCCTTTATGAACACTACACATAATTAAGACTACAGGTGTAAGCACAATCTCACCTTTGGTATAAGTCTGTACTGCACCGTTTTGTGGTAGCAGGGCTGAGCATCCAGGCTTATCTCAAGAGGGATGTGAGCAGTACAAGGTGTTACACATAGACTTGCAGACACAGTGGTTCAAACAAACACTTACTCAAGGTTTTTTGGTAAAGCAATATTAATTTATGTACACAGTTAGTTAGAAAACATTCCACTAGTAATAAGCAGCTAGATATCACACTATAATGCACTACAATACTAAACCAATACGTTTCTGAACAAGTTAGGCTCCCCTGAAGTGGGAGCAAAATGGCACTTCACTAACTTTCAAAAAGGGGGCTAAAAAGACAAAGGCTATAAGAATCAAACACAATTACTTTCTTAGTCAGGGCAAATAGTCTCAGTTCACTACAAGTGGCAGTTCAATTCAATAGGCCTGGGCAAAAGTAAATGGATCAGTGTCTTGGATAGGATAGCACAGCTCTGTAAGTAAACGGTTAAGTCTTTGCCAATGTTATTAGAAGTAGTTTGCACGAAAAAGAGTTATATCTCGGAATAGGAGCGAGCAAAACTCCAAAGTTGGGAAAGTTTCACAAACTTTTACTGTGGCAGAGAGGATTTCTCAACCGCATTTGCACAGTACCTTTTGAAGGAAGAAAAGCTGTAGCTGAGGCAGTTGTTCCTGCAGATCTCGCTGTTCCTGAGCCTCAGTCGTAGGGACAGGAGGGAGGACGTCGGGAGGCTCCTGCACTGCACGGGGACGGATCTGCAAGCTTGCCAAAACGTTGTTTTAAGTTGTGAGTGCCCTAAAGTCCACAAACTGGTATCCTTCTCACTGGCTATCCAGTTTTCAACAGCACTCTGAAGAAAATTCGACCAGTATCGAGATAGTTTCCAGGTGGCTTGTGAGTTGGTTGTTCCACCCAGCTCAAGGGAATAAGTCGTCCTTGAAGGGGCTTCTCTGTCGAGGGAGTTTCAGGCCATTCAGACCTGCAGCAGGGCTTCACCGGGCAAACCAACAGTCGAGGAGTTGCAGCAGTTGCCTTCCTTCAGCTCATCTTCGGTTCTTTTGTTACAGTGGTCGACTCTGCATTCCAAGTCCCAGAAACCTGCTTTTAAACAGTTTTCTCCCATTCATTCCAGCCCAGCTGCCACTCACCCAGCAGGGTGGCTGTCCTTGCTGGACGGTCAGCCAGCCAATCATGCCACAGTGCAATCAGGTCTCCTAGAAGACAGGGAGTTTCGGGCACCTCCCTCACATCCTGTCCACCCCAAATACTCAGGCGCCAAAGGGAGGCTTCAGCACTGAAGTTCGCCAAAGGCAAACAAACAAATGGACCAAAGATGGTTTGGCGCGCAGAGAAAAAAACTAGAAGGACCTTTCCAAAAAGAAATGTCAAAAAAAGTCGATCAGAACCTGTTTTTACAGACGGGGCTCCCACGCCATCTTGAAAAACATGGCTCTGGTAGATTTTAGCTACCGGAGCATTTAAACGGTCACGGTCGGGAAAATCATGGTAATACTACTGCCACCAGCCAGGTAGCTTTTGAGGGCTACATAAGTTTTCTAGGCATAGGTTATACTAGGTATTCCCTCCAGCACTCTGCTGTAAGGCTAGCAAAGTCAATTTGACTTTACATTCACTGGGAGACAGCAGTCAGTCCCAGAGAAGGTATTTAAACCTTGGGAAGTCTGAAAGACATTCCTGTGCCACTGCACTGAGGGTGCTGTGTGACACATAAGAAAAAGATGATGCCTATGGAGTTGTCTAAAACTCCATATCCAAAGAACACAAAAGTAAAACACACATCAAAATACACGAAAGAGTGGGGGAAAACAGGGTACATCTTCCTAGGTGAAAATTAAAGGTAAGGGGGAATTAGCACATTTATGAGAATTCTCTCTAACAGTGTTGTATCTTGGAATGTAAGATGTCAATGTGTTAGTGCAGGCAACAATCTATAACCTCGACACTTAGGTTGGGAGGGCCACAGACAATCCTAAAACTGCATGGAGCATTTCATAAATGGCACCGCAGGCATGAAAGGCCCCACAAAGCACGAGTCGTAGAAACACGTTTAAAAAAGTCCCAAACGAGTCCAAATAACCCTGAATCTTAGCTCTGCTCTTACCACTCGCCTCTTGCAGACAAAGCTCATGTGACTTGTTCACATTACCACTGTCAAAATCTCCCCCGCCTCTAACATACCACATATAATATTTTCCTGCATAACCCTGTTCTTCACTAACCAGAGTCTCAGTTTCACCAAACGTCTGCATTATCTGTGCATTTTCTTTACAGGGGTGGATTGCTTGGTTTTGTAATAATGTGTCCTTTAAATGCAATTAAAGTTGTATTGTTTTGTATAGAACCTTGATTGGACGTTTCATTTATTTGGGTACAATAGTAGTATTGTTGCTTTGGATGCTTCATTGCATTTCGCACACGGTCTTGAAGAGTCGAAACTGCCCTTTGCCCATACTAGTGGTATTAAATAGGCATACATCTCGGTGTCTTCCAGTTTCAACTTTAGGAATGAGATCTGTGCTGGTTTAATAGTAGTGTGGGACTGAGAAGGATATTAGAAAGCAGAAATCTTCCCTGTAATAATTTCATTAGAGTGAGGGTTGGGATGGAGACACAGGGAAGAAGACATGCTTTGGAATTGAGAACGATGGAGAACTTCACAAATAAATATAAATGGTGCGGGGAGCCTTGGATTGGGAGTCATTTTTGGTCCATGCTGAGGCTGAGTCCCCTGCCCACGCAAATCCTAAATTAGTGAGTTCCTGCACTGATTGTCCAATTTGAAATGCTGCCTGCCCCTGAATTATGAAACCAGCCTTGGTAAGGTCAACAGTCACATGTGCCCCTCCACCCCTTTCAAGGTAGTTGTGGCTTAAATCATTTGTTTTATCAAACCACTACGGAATACAAAGTTCCCTAGGCAGAGGATGTAGAAGCCTATTTCCAAACTAATAAGCAACACCTAACCCTTTCTGTCACCCCATCACTCAGCTCCAAGTCATGCCTGTGTTTTGTGAACCTCTCACAATATAAAAACAAAAGAACAAATCCACCTCGCACCTGTCACTGAAACAGTGATGCCAAAAAAAGGTGGCTGGAAGCATGAGACCTGCCAACACTAGTGCGATGTTGCGCTGCCACCTGGGCTGTTTTTAGGGTTCAGTATTTGGGCCATGTTGTGGACAAAACTCCATCCGAAGAAAAGGTAACTACCCGTACTCTAGGAATGAATAAATAGAAAAGACGTACTGTATCTTCATCGACTCCTGTCAGATTAGCAGGTTAAATACCTGCAGGGCTGTGCTCAGAGATTACCATGACATCAATTTCAAGAGATGTCCTCCTGGTTGCTGTATGTAACTAAGCGTCTCTGGCATCTGGGTAACTGAGCACTGTAATTGCGGTACCTCTGCCCCTGGAGGATCTAGTGAACCCACCCCCAGTTGGCAACTGAAAAGTGCGCACCACTCTGCACAACTCACCCGGACCTTCAGGAAGCATCACCTTCCCCACACATGTGTTAAACCTCATTCCCTCACCTAGTTCCTTTAGCCTTTTGATAGCTCCCTCATCTTTCTCAGCCGCCAAGGTTTCCAGTGAGGTAATGTTTGCATACTACCCCTGCTTTCCCCAAAGGCATTTCAGTGTCATCTAGCTTAATCTCCACCTTGTCCTAAAAGCCATTCGGGGATGTCCATGATCCTTGAGACACTCTCACTAAGTGCTAGTTGTTGCCCAGAGGTGCCACTCTCTCCTTTCTCCTTTGCTCCACCTGGTGGCTGGTTGCGAGGTTTAGGAAACTCCTCCAGTGGGCTGGCAGGTGCTTTCCCTCAGTCTATTAGGCTCCATTGTTTATTCAAGTGACTCACTTGGGAAAGTTGTGACCACCTCCAAGTCCAGCTATTTCCTCTCTGTCTGCTCTCCATCACTCACACAGTACGGCCTGACAACCAATGTATCACAGCCCTGGCGCGCTGCCCCATTGTGCTCTGCTCCTCAGTGTCTGCCTGGTGTCACAGCTTGCGAGCCCAGCAGCGCTGCAAACTGATTATCCTGTGCCGTTGTTATTGTAGATGAAAACCTGGGAATCAGCCCCCATCTCATAGAAAACGGAGGGCACTTCCACTGTCGCCCATGTCACAATTTACAGCCCTTACCACAGCTTATCGCAGCCTCTGGACCCCTGTAGAAGCTCCAGAAAGAGCCGCTACAGTCGGAGTGCCAGAGGAGAGTAGACAGCATGGAGGGCTACACCACCCCCGTCCCATTTTATAGTTTTAACATTTCCGCTTTTGCATATTAGTGTTGTACACATCCCAATTAAATTAATAACCTGTTACCGCTGGGGTTAACTTATTCTTTACATGACAAAGCAGTAACCTCTTACTACTTGGGTTACTCTTTCTACATGAAAATTAGACCAGCTAAGAACATTTATTCAGGGTTGTGTTGGGGTGCTACATTGCTTAGAGAGCAAGTGGCTGAAGGTGCTCTTAGTGAATTACACCAAAGAAGCTTTTGAATAACTTCAATTAGCATGTTGCCTTTCATAGAAATTACTAAATTACTTTTCAATCAACTGAATGTGACAAGAATTCAGATCAAATAGAATTTTCTACTAGCGAGTGTACCTCCAATAAAATGCCAGAAAGGACCATGCCCACGTAAGTACAGACTACCTACAGTTTTTTTCCACATGCGCCCATTGTTAACTCTTGAGTCAAAGCTAAAAAAACACCATATCCCTCTTAGTATGGAGCCACACTAAAAAGATCCATATTGAAAAAGTCGTCCCCCCCTTCTACTGAAGAACCCTAGTTGCTATCAATACCCTTAACAAGAAATTTGAGAGCACATTGACCCTATAATACCTGCGACAACCTTGGTATTACTGATCAGGCCCTGGTCTTGTGTTACCCAGGGGTCTAACCTCTCTCCCGGGCTCTTCCACCACTACCTGGCACCCTGGCCCATCGCATCACTACTTTATCCTCCAATTTTCAATGCTATGTGGATCACACTTGGTTCTCTTTCATGCTCCCCTCAGCCACCTCTGCTTCTTCTCTCATACCAGACTGTCGGACTCAATTCAGCAATGGTGTGTCTCCAGTGACCTCTGCCTTAATGGCAGTAAGACTGAGATCCTCCTCTTTGGGAGACCCGCTCCCTCCTTTCCTCTCTCTGGACACCCACTCTGGGCCCTCTTCATGCTCCTTCCTGTGAGGCTAAGAACCTTGGTGTCATCTTCGACTCCACGCTCTCCTTCTTTCCTCACATCTCTGATGTCTCTAAGAAGTCAAACTATCAGCTGCACCTCCTCAGAGGAACTCTTCTTTTTCTCATTTTCCCCCAGACGCTCACTTTCTCCAGAGCACTGGTCCTCTCTAGGCTGGACTTTTGCAACAGCCACTTTCTAAATCTTTCTTCCCCTACTCTGTTACCTTTACAACTTATCCAGAACAGGACTGCAAGACTTGTCCTTGGCCTCAAGCCCAAGGATCGCATCTCTCCAGCTCTGAAAGGTCTTCACTGACTCCCTGTGGCTTCTAGGGTCAAGTTCAAGACCCTCTGCATCATCCACAAGGATTTCTGGGGCCTGGGAACTCTCTACCCCCAACTTTATCTTCCCAAACCTCTTCCTTCTCGAGCTCTCTGCTTATCCACCTCCAACTCTCTGGGGGTCAGACGCTTGTCCAATCAGAGAGTTTGGGGCAGATCTATCTCCTCGGCTGAGGCCTCCCCCTGGAACAGCCTCGCTCAAACTTGAACAGAACCACCCCCGGGTCTGGAAGCAACTCAAGACCTTCCTTTTCACTTCCGCTTTCTCTCTTCCTCTCCCCAGCTAATGCACCTTTCATCAAACTAGTCAACTGGTCACCCTCTGAACTCTGGCCCATGCTCCTGCATGACCAGTTGCCCTCACACTGCCTCCGGGCTCCCCAGCACTTAAGGGTCTGTATCTTCAACCCTACTGTCCCTTCTATCTGCACCTGTGAGCCCCCCGCTTGCTGAACGTGTGAGTTAACTGCACTTCTCCCTTCCCCTCCACCCTGGCACCTCTTCCCTTCCCTCTTCCCCACACTTACATGATCTGAATAACACAAGGCCTAGTAAGATCCTTATTTTGCCCTCCCTTTCTTGCCCCCTTGTCTTGTTGTGCTGAGAAACACTAGTATACAGGTGCTTTATAAATGTCACATCATATCATATCATGCATATTTGTGCAGCTCCATGTTGTGTTTTCTTCCAGAGTTGTCTTCTTGCATTCATGGTGATGACACAAGAGTTCTTCTCCGTATAGATTGTGGTGTGGCTGTTATTTTTCCGTAGGTTATAGGTATGATAGTTCGAAAGTGGCTCACCAGTCACTCAGATTACACATTTCACACTGCACAGAATCCGCTCTGGTTGTGGCAGGCAACCCAGACAGCTGTCAACTACAGCAAAGGCATGTTCATTATTCACTTACAAAAACACATGAGCCATATTAAAGACACCTCATTAGTACAAGTGCAATTTAGCATTGATTCAAAAATTACCCTTGTGAAAAATACATATTCTTCCAATTTATTTTTGTACCAGAAAATAAATAGCCATAGTGCCCAGACGAAAGCTAACATCCGAACTGAGACCTGTCATAACATCCAACGAAGCAAGTACAACCACCTGCCAAAAATAAACACAACCAATGCAGACAGTAGAAAATATCTGCTCCATCATAGAGCAAAAGGAAAATTCGCCAAGCCACAGCTCCGACCCAACACATCACAAACGCAGAATAGATGGGCCCCAAGCCACAAACAATGGCCCAGAACCCCAACCTTGACACGAAAGCAATGTTGCCAATCCAACTTGGAGAAACAATGCCAATAATATCACTTTAAACCTCGGCACATGGAACGTTCCTGCACCATGATCAAAAATCCCCAAAACCTGGAATAGCACTTGAAACCCTGGCACACGGCATGTCATTGCACTATGGCCAAAATCGACAGCTGAAATGTCAAGTAAAATCCCAGTACATGGCACATCCCTGCACCGTGACCAGAAATCCACCAAACCAGGAATATCAATAGAACCCTGGCACATGTTACACCCCTGCACATGACCAAGATCCCGAACATCGGACACCCAGTCAAAACCGAGACTAGTACCATGCCCAAAATACTGAAACCCGCCTGGCATTCCCAAAACCCCAACACATGTGTCAAATACAACACTAACTAAGAGTTTCACATGTCACACATGAAACATGAAAAAGGACAAAAAAAAACATTGTTTCCCAACATCCTCATCACCCCACACCCATAAGACTGATTCCCCCAAGGTGTAGCATGATGTCGATGCCGAGCCCTTAACATTAAAAGTCCTCACCACAATTTGTATGCACATCACCCTATGCTCACATGTCCGATTTGCCCATACCCTAAATGCAACCCGCAAGAAAAACCCACAAGTCGCTCCTGTCCAAATCTGTAAGGGAAAATAGAAAATCCACAACATAACAACCTCAATGTCCATGGTGATACACCAAAGCCTCTGTGCAGACCCTGCATCTTCATGTCCATACTGGAAAAACCACCAACAAGGCGAACAAACCCCACAAATGACCACAAAGGCATCAACATGAACATGGCACCAACAATGTGGTAAACAAGGCTGGTAACAACTAAATATAATCCCAATACCACCCCGGGACACCTGACCTAAACCCACAAAAATGGGCCACAACACATACCACAACAGCAATTGAAACACTTGCCCCACCTCAACAACTGACCTGCTACACCTCTCCATCGCAATGAAACCTGTTTGGATCCACGAACCATGCCCAAAGATCACGGTCCAAAAGCCTCATATTCTCAGAGATCTGTCGGCATCTGGAACAGATCTCCCCAGCAATCCAATCTCCCATTAAACACACACCACAACATAGAGAGGACGCCTGCTCTGTCTGATACGCGTGTACTTCCTGCACCACCATGCTCCTCACACTCGCCATCTCCACAAATCTCCCCTTGACTGCTGGAAAGCCCTCAAAGCCAACCTCTCCCCTGCCCCAGGCACAACCACCGGCTCGATCAATCTGCGACCCTCTCCAGTCACCAGATTGGATCGTTCCATTCCACTGGTGATGCTGTGAACAATCACAGCACAACATTCGGGCACATGAGACAGAGTCCTCAGACACTCGCCGTTGAACGTTATCACTATGCCTCTACTGCTGCCAGAGGAGGAGCCCTGCTATGATTCATATCTCCCTTGAGGTTCTCCCAGTGAAGTGATTGCCTGCACCCTTGTAATCCACAATGCCCTGTATTGAACTGGATGCTGTGGAGGAGGAGCTCAGCTATGATCCATGACTCCCCCGATTCTCGCAGCAAATTCTTTCACTGGTGTGTTTGTCGGCCCCCTCATTCAACTGGATGCTGTTGCAGGGACAATCTTTACCTGTCGGCACAGCAGGAACTTCACTATCTCCTTCCGGTGTGTGCCAATTAGCCCTGAAATCTGTGAAGCCATCCCTGCTCCTGTTTGACCGCAACTCCTGTCAGCCATTCCAGCCGTCTGCTCTGCTGGGCTATAAGATTCTGTGAGCCCAACGCTGCGATCACTAGTCTTCTTGTCGGATGTGGTTACTGCTTCGGGGGGGGGGGGATGGCAGTGTTCACACCGGCCATGCTGTTCCACCCCGCCAGCAGCACTTGATTCTTTCACAAGGGTCATGAAACCAACTTGTCGTCAAAATGTTGTAGGGTTGTCTCCTTATTGAGGACACATCACATAGCTAAGTGCAGGCTTTATTGTCCTTAGTAAGGTGGTCTGAGGAACACTAGTACACCCACGCCATTCAGCCTGTGCTTCCAACTGCCCAACCAACTGTCAGAATTGGAACACCACCGCACCAACGTTCCATGACATGCACACATTGTTTGTTTGTTTGTGTATTTATTTGATAATGCGCACCAAACCCTCAGGTGGCTGGGCGCAGCATTTGCAAGGATATTCAAACATTAGTTACAACATAAAGGTAAGTACATATCATAAGCAATTACAGTGTGTTCATTAGGTATGCACAGCATAGTAGATTGGTGCTGGTGAGGAAACAGATATGGGGACAGCATTATAAAATATATATGTACAGGTAGATGGTACAGTGCAACAGGGTCACAGAATACATGATAATTGGAAGTCGAGGGTACAGGTCAGCAGTCATGAGTACAGTTAAATAGAGAGGGTACTCGGATTACTAGGAGACCAGGGTGAGAGGCAATTTCTAAGTGTCCTTGGAGCAAATCCAGTTCAGTGAATTGCGTCTAAACCTGGAATATGGATGTCCTACTCTCAGGGTGGCTGGGAGCGCTTCCAGAGAAGGGCCGCTTTAACTGGGAAGCTGCCTCTGCCGGCTTTGGCAAGCCTAAATCTTGGGGTTTCGAGGCATGTGTGGTCAGACGATTGAGTGTGGTGAGTGGATTGTTTTCTGGTTAGTCTTGCAGAGAGATAGGGTGGAGCGGCAT
The DNA here is from genome assembly GCF_040938575.1 of Ambystoma mexicanum. Classification (NCBI taxonomy): domain Eukaryota; kingdom Metazoa; phylum Chordata; class Amphibia; order Caudata; family Ambystomatidae; genus Ambystoma; species Ambystoma mexicanum. Next base: position 495,246,017 of record NC_090922.1, read on the forward strand.
TGTTGAGGCATTTGAAAGTGAGAGATACCGTTTTCAGGAGTATCCTGTCACTTACTTTTAACCAGTTCTGGTCTCTTATAATGCTAGATATGTGTTCACTGTGTGGTATGTTCAGAGCTGCTCTCAAGGCATTGTTTTGGAGGATTTGTATTTTGTTTATGTTTTTTTGTTGGCGCCTATGTAGAGGGCATTAAAATAGTCTACCTTAGACATTATTAATGCATTAGCGAGCGTGATGCAGCTGGCTATAGATAGAAAAGGTCAGCAGGCCCTAATCAATTTACAAGTATAGGCTGTTGATGAGGCCATAGAGCCAACTTGTTTTTTTAGTGTGAGTGTGGAGTCAAGGTAGAAACCTAAGGTCTTCACCTCAGTTACTACTTTGATTATATTGTCGTCAATATTGAAGGTGACGTACGCAGGGCTTAGTTTCTTTGGGTTGGAGTCAGAATCCAGAATCAGAATCTCAGTTTTGTCGTCATTCAAACAGAGACCATGTGAGGCCATCCATGCCTGAATGAGGAGGTATATTTTATTTACCAGAGCTGTCTCTTCGACAAAGTTGCCTGACAGAGGTATAAGGATCTGGGTGTCATCAGCATAGTTAGTGTATGTGACACCTAGCCTATCAGGTTTGTCGAAGAGTGGCTTGGTAAATATATTATACAATGTTGGTGAGACGCAGGAACCTTGTGGTACACCGCAGGTAATTTGGATTGGGTCTGCTGAGGCTGAAGGGGAGAACACTCTCATTGTACGGTTAGCTATGAAGGATTGTATTCAGTCTATAGCATCACTCGAGAAATGTGCAGCTGATGCTAGGTGATCGCATGACACTACATGATCCACCAAGTCAAAAGCTGCTGATAGGTCGAGGAGGAGTAGCATAGCTGTTTTACCTTTGTCCTTCAGCTCGTCGATTTGTGTCTTGAGGTCAATTAGGGCTATTTCATTACCATGTTGTGGTCTGAAACCAGATTGGCGCGAGCCGAGTAGGAGGTTGGCCTCAAGGTAGCTTTGGATTTGGAGGTAGGCTACCCTGTCAATGAATTTGAGTAGGAAATGGACTGTGGTGATGGGTCTGTAATTAGTGGGGATGGCCGGGTCTAGAGTTTGTTTTTTGAGAAGTGGTAGCACCCAGGATTGTTTGAGGTTTATTGGGACAGTGCATGAGTTGAAAGATGTGTTGATAAGCTTGGAGATAAAAGGTGATAAGTCTCTAGCTGCACCCATGATTATTTGTTCTGGGCAGCTGTCACCCTGGCAGTTAGAGCGCTTCAGAGAAAGTATGACCTTTTCGGTTTCCAGTATTGAGATGATGGTAAATCGGAATGGTATGGCATTAGTTGGGGTGGCAATAGGAGGAGTGAGGTGCATCTCAGTAGAGCGTAGGGAGGCTTTTTTGTTGGCTATTTTGGTTTGCAGAGTAGTTATTTTGTTGGCTAAGGCCTTTTGGACGCCAGTGCACCAATGTTTATCTTTTGAAATATTATCTACTGGTGGGATAGGGTTTTCCATTTGAAGCAGAATGGTGAAGAGCTCTTTGGAATTAGAGTTGGCCTGGGTAATTCTTTCATTGAAAGTGTTCTTTTCCATACGGACAATTTCTTTCTTGTACAGGTTAGCAATATTAGTGAGTAGGGTTTTGTTTTCGGCTGTGGGGGAGTGTCTCTAGGTGGCCTGGAGTTTCCTTTTTTGAAGTTGTAATTCTTTTAACTGGGGAGTGAAACAGGAGTTGAGATGTGACTTTTATTTGCTTTTGCGTATTTTGACAGGTGCAATTGTGTCAAGGGCCTTAGTCATGGTCTTATTGAATCTTTCTACAAGTACTCTAGGGTTGGAATTATTGGCAGTTATAGAAAGGGTAGGTAGGAGGAGTGGGAGTAGCTTTTCAACTGTAACGTCTTTTTTACTTCTAGTTGGTAGGGGTGGATCTATATTAATGTTTTTCAGTTTAAAGGGCTCAATTTCAGACGAGAAACCAATAAGGTAATGGTCAGTCTAGTGTTGAGGGGTTATTTTAGTGATAGTCATAGAGCAGTTAAGATTGGCTACCCATTCTAAGGTCTGTCCTTTCATGTGCGTAGGAGTAAGTACTTTTTGGGTCAGGCCGTGTTCAGACAAAATCGTTGCAATGGAATGGGACTGTTTGTCCTTAGGGTCATTGAAGCCCAGGTTGAAGTCTCCTAATATCAGGATTTGTGAGGTGTCCTTGATGTCGTTGGAAAGAAGGCTGGAGAGGTCTTCCTCAAATGTCCCTATTGGGCCTGGAGGTCTGTATGTTAAAAGGATAGTAATTGTGCTATTATTGGAGATAGTGAGTTTCGCTATGAGCAGTTCACAAGATTTAATTTTCGGGGGAGTGGTTAGCCTTAGTGCCAGATTAGTTTTAGCTATGACAGCAAGGCCGCCACCTTTGGAATGAGGTCTATCAACCCTGAGTATGTGATAGTTGTCTGGTATAGCTAACATGAGGGCTGGGCCTGGTGCATCATGTAGCCAGGTTTCCGTGACAACCAAGATGTCTGGAGCGTCGCTAGTGAGTATGTCAGCAATTTTGGTGATATGCGCCATAATCGATCTAGCGTTGATAAGTGCTCCTGAAATAGTTGTCATTTTGTTTTGTCCATGGAGAAGGGGGATTGCGCTGGGTGATTGCACTGAAAATGGGCAAAGATGTGGGTCTGTAGTTTAGGAGGTGTTTTGGTGGTAGGTGCATTTGTGGGTGCAAGATTATGAGCAGTGGTGTGGCTAGTGTGCCTAAGATTAGAGGCTGATGATCTGCTGCTATTGGTTTTTGGTTCGTAGATTCGGGGCAGTCTTGCTCGGCGTCTCAAGTTCCTTTCCTGCACGGTGCAGGGTAAGAGATTCAAACAGTGGTATCAGGGGTCTGACATAACACAAGGATACAGGCGCAACCCCCAACCTGAAAACCACATCTTTCAAATTCCTTTTTTTTACTCAATATGCAATTTTGTATTGTGTAAATGCAAACGGAATACAAATAACAGCATTCAAAACTATATTTGAAAAGCCATATAATAGAGTGCATAAATACATAGGTGCAGCACTTCAGAAATGCTACCATAACACATTAGTTAGGTGATGAGCATGGAAATCCAACCTGTAGAGAAGCAAAAGAAGACACGAAAAAACATCATCATGTAGAAGTTCACAAAACCAAAGCCACTATATGTAACAGATAGGTACATCAGGTAAAATGAAAGGTGTAATCTCCTCAATTCACAACCATGTTAGATGTACATGTCCAGGAACAGAACACAGATCTCATCAAACTTGTCAAATTCACCCTCATGTTTTTAACTGACCTACTCATAGGTCAAGAGGGTCAGTATCTCATGAATCCAGTAATCAATGAAAAAGCAATTTGGAGATTTCCAGGCACCCAGGGTCATTTTCCTGGCCAACATGCATCCACGGATGAGCCAGGTTTTATTTGCATGCGAGTCCTGATCCAATGACGTAAGCGAAAATATAAGTCCCTCTCCTGAGATGTAAACATCCACTCATGTGCACAACAACCAAACACGCATACAAGACAGCATTGTGGTTTGATGATAGGTAATAACGATGTCTCATATATCAATAAGGTAAGGAACCCAATACCTCTCTTGTTGACTCTATCCGTCCTTTGAGCATAAAAGATTGGATTCCATATGCCCGATACAACCCACTTTCCAAGTAATCTCAATGAACAAGTGTTCAATGAATCATAAGCATGCTCTTGGAAACATCAAGAGCACATTGGTAGCATAGTGGATGTGATTCCAGAGACATGACATCCACAGCACACACAGTCCACATATATTCTGTGACATCAACAAGGGGCTATCAATATTGCAGCTTCTAAGGCCAGCTTCTAAGGCCTCAATTGGGTGAAATCCGATTAGCGGAACATCACAATAGTCATATCCAACCACAGCATTGCTGTATAAACAGGGAGGGCACACTAACAGCTGTGTAGATGCTAGTCCGATGGTGGAGTCCAGCTGTCTAGACAGTGCACCTGTGATGGCTCCCATTGGCAAATATATAAGGGGTCCTGTAAGATCATCTTTTAAAGCTGGTCACATTGAATAAGGAAGAAGAGACATCCCACCCTCACCTCGCTCAGGTAAATAACAACACACCATTCCCCTCACTCACTCTTAAAAGTAAGCTGAACGCACATCACAACAGGATGGTGGGCACAACGTGCACAGCCCGAAGTGTGAGTGGTCTAGATGTGAATGGGTTATTCCTGGACTCTCTACACTGTTCCTTTAGCCATTGCCATAATTCTGAGGTGGCCATTGGTTGCTTTGCCTGAGACCCCAAGTCTCTGGTCTGATTGGTTGTTAGTGCAAAGGGCACTTATACAGTACCATGCACTAAGTGGTCGCGTCGAGAGAGGATGGTGGTGGGAAGGGATGAAATGATGTTGGGGTGGCTCCGTTTCGCGCTGCAGGCAGTCATCAAAGTGTACGAAAAGAAATAGTTGAACTATGTTGCCTGCTGGCCTGTCCCCACTGCCCACAAACCCCATCACCACGCCCCCTCCCACGAGCCATACAAACCCCTTTAAGGGAATGTGCACTGAAAGTGCAAGTTTCAACTTCTTCCTACACTTTGATTTTAAAATGATGACATTCCAAACAATTTCTTTTTAAAATAAAAGTATAGGAACAGTAACACGTAATTCTTAAAATTAGAGCAGTGCCACTCCCAACTGCTCCCACCCACTTCGACCACTGACTTCAGGTAAGTGCAAAAGGGGCATGCACAGTCGTGAGATCAGGGCACACTGGAGAGGGGTTGAGTAGAGCAATGATTACTGAGCCTGCCAAAAATTGGCAGTGTTTTCCTTAGATCAAGGTCCACACAGGCACAATGCACACACAGAGCTACCACGAACCCTACAGCGTGATGACATACACTCCAGGAGGCGACAAAGAAACAAAGGACACAGAGTGACGGGGAGGGGAGCCCAGCGATCACTTGATCAATGACCGTTGCAAACAGCAAAACCTCATCCATTCCGTGAACGGCTGAGTGTGCGCAAAATTTCAATATATAATACACATAGGTAAAGAACAGGTTAAGAGTAGATCAACAACTGGCAATTGTTTACGAAACAAATACAGCTGTCTGTAACACTTTACTGACATTAACTGATAAGGAACTGTTTATGGGCGTAGAGTTATTGTGTGCACTGCTAGTGTTCAACAGATTAGTGCAAGAACCTGCATGTTATTTCTTAAATCGAAAAAGCTTTTACATGCATTTTATTAAAGTGCTTACATTATTTTTCTGCAACACAGCTGCATGTTTGTTGTTTTATTTTTAAAATGAAAACATACTACATAGATTTTTTATATCAGCAAATGGAAAATGTGTTGCATTACATTAAGCAAGAGGCCAGGTACACAATGGGAAGACAGTGTATGGCCAAGTATTATAAGGAATACAATACATCCTATAGTGCTCTATAAGGATATTGCAATTCACCTCAAGATCACCCTTCAGCCTCGTTCTTCTACTTGGTCACAGAACAGCTCATTGACTTCCAAAATCCTTATACTATGTGGTAGAGGGCACTTTATCCCAGGAGAGAACATTGAAAAAACGAATGTTTCTCTTAAGGGTTCACATCCTTTTTGTAGAATAAAGCTGAGGATACAATTTTTCTGCATATGTACCCCTTGTGCACTTTCTTGACTTAGCTTGTATGACATGTTCAGACTTTAAAACTGTAAAATCTAGTATGCTCTATTTATTTACTTCAAATTTACTGTTGGTATTTGTTTAATTTTGAAAATCTTTGCCAATTTCATGAAGATGGCGAATAATTTCGTAAAGATGCATAATTTCACAAAATTGTTGAAAGTCAAAACTCCACAGTTTGCTTGTCCCTGCTCACACAAGTAATGTTTGAGCTGCAGCATAGCTCCTTTCACGTTATGCTGGCAGCCAATGTTTCCTTGATTTGTATCAGCTGCCTTAACACATCCCAACAATATTATCTATTTGATACTGCTTGCAGCCAATAAGGTACTGCATGGAAGTCTCTAAATATGCCCCATCTTGCAAATTGCGTGTCATTTTTAAAACGTGTTGGCCAGAAACAGTTGCATTTTCTATGCATCGCTTTTGTAGGATTCTTTTTTAAATGGCATCTGTCGTGGTCTTTTATGTCTTGGGAAGAGGTCATCATCATCCCCACTGCTGTCTCTGTGTTAGCGAGATTTGGTTGATGTATCGATGGATCAGTCATGCAGTGAAAAAATTACATTACCCTTTGGCAGTATGGCTGACAGTATATCTATGTATTTATTTATTTATATTTATATACAGGAAGAACAAGGCTCTTTTGATCACAAAACAACGTACAATAGATAGGAAATCAGACTTGGCAGGAAGTGGTGAGGATCTTACACAGGGGTGAGTTTGAGTGAAAATTTGAAAAGGATGTTGAGAGGAGTAAGTGTAACAGTCACTGGGGACAATCCATAGGTCGACATGAACAGATTGAGGACAATGAACATTGGATATTTTTAAGTGCAGGCACGCAGTAAGGACAGCTGTGCTTGGAACGTGACCATGATGGGTGATGTCTTGGAGTGGAGGCTGAGGAAGTGAGGGGCAGAGGCAGGTTAGAGGTGAGGCATAAATGTTAGCTAGCAAGCAGATGAGAGATAGGTTAAGAGGGTTGCTCAGAGGTGAGAAAGTAAACTTTTAGTTCGGTTTTGAAAAACATTCTGTTGCAAATGATCACTGAGCAGTCAGTCGCAACCTCTAGGTGATGCAGCTTGAACACTCTGGGTCCCTTCTTCTAACCCTCCAGGAAGCAACTCACGTGTGACTGTTGCCGGAGCTCTCGGAGTATCGACCTCAGAGCCTTGAAATTGCAGTGGAGCCTGAACCGGGAGCTATGGCCAGGTCATGCAGTGGTTGCTAGCGGGATTGTCAGCCCTGGGCAAGAGGCCGGCGGCAGATCCAAGAGATTGACCCAGCAACAGTCCTGGTGATTCCTCTTCACTGTACCACATAATACAGGGCTAGGATTAGAATAGAGCAGGAACAAGTGTGCATACATGAAGCAGTTTTTTCTGGCAGGTTGCGTGCTTGTGGCACTTGGGGTTATTCATTTTCCTTGCTTTAGTGATAACTGCAGTCAGCCGAACTTGTATTTGTTACCCCACCCATCTATCGTCCCCTCCCTGGTATGTGGAGACAGGGGTTTGTAGAGCCCTACTAAGCGTGATTATATTCACTTTTCTCACATTAAAATAAGGAAGCAACCTGTGTGTGGCTGTTGCCAGAGCTCTCGTAGTATCAACCTTGGAACTCTGTCTTTGGTGCCTTGAAATTGCAGTGGAGCCTGGACCGGGAGCTATGGCAAGGCCAAGCAATGGTTGCTAGTGGAATTGTCTGCCTTCGGCAAGAGGCCGCTGGCAGATCTGAGAGAATGACCCAGCAAGAATCCTGGTGAGTCCTCTTCGCTGTGCCTCATAATACAGGACACAGATTATAGAATAGAGCAGGGACAAATGCACATACACGATACAGTGTGTTGTGGCGGTTTGCTTGCCTGTGGCACTTGTGTGTATTCACTTTTCATTCATTAAAAATACCTGGTACCAGAGCAGGCATGCACAAAGTTGCACAGAGATCAGTAGATGTATGGTGTGCTTTCCAGGAATCAGGTCAGTCTGGGGCTGTTGATGCACCTAAAAATGCCAGCAATGTAGTACAATTCCCATCCCAGTATTCACGGGATGGGCTAGTTGTCTCTTTAATGATGGGTGATGGCGGTGTTTTGGATTTATTCGGTTAGAAGCAACCTAAGAAGACTGAGTACAAAATGAGAGAAGGGGATTATTGCTCGATGTTCCCTGTCAATTTTATGTCTCGCCGACTATTAGACAAGTTGTAAAAAATGATTGTACGGCTGCCATGGGATAACAAAGTGACAACAGTTGATCCCAGAGTTCTCTCAATTTCACCATTCTCCAGAAATCAAACTTTCCTAGACTTCTGCATTGTATGATGCAATGAATTTCAATTCTAAAAATGTGGATGATGTTATAACAGAAGCCTGTTATAATCCAAAGTGGGGTGTACAGGGAACAAACGTCAATCATGACTGGTAGTCTTTAAAGGAGAGAATCATTTGTGATTTGGGTACATGTGAAAATGTTGTGGATTTTTGGGTATGGGTAGACTTTTGATAAATCAATTCCTTAGTTAGTTGGGATAGATTGTGTCAAACAGATAACTGTAAAATACAGTTTGCTATTAATAATAAGGTGGAGGCAAGCTGCCAAACTGATTTGACACATGCTACACTTTTATTGGATGCTAATCAAGTTCTTCATGTTTCCTCAGTACAGTTACATCTGATGGTTCCATCACCCCAACTCGTGATGTGACCGTAGACTCTTCTAAACCCTTGGAAGCCTGGAAGTCCATGAATAAATTGTCCTGTCCTTCACTGAGCAGGGATTTACATATTAGCAAATCTTCAATACCTGAGATTATGGATCCATTTTTTGTGATCATTGTGAATGTTAACAAATCAGAAAAACCAGGGGCGAGAGAAGCTTTGCAGAAGAAAGTGCTGGCCTGGCTACGATCTAAATTTGGAGAAACTTGTATTTGAACTGTGGACCTCATATTCTTGCAAAGAGTCCAAATCAAGGAGTGGTCTGGGATCGCTCAGACTGTAATTGACTGATTTCTCTTGTCTTATACCGGATTTTTTTATACTCTCATGTTTTAGGTTTAATTGTCTATTTATTGTATCACTCTGAGGCCCATGGGTGAATTGGAGCTTCACAACAATAAATAAATAAATAAATAAATATGTGTGGACTGTTTCTCGGATATACAGTGAAAGAGAATTCAAGCAAGTGGAGCAAGAAGAGAGAAGGCACGGAGATGAGAGGAAGCACAATGAGGGTGAGGACCCACAAGTGTAGTCAAAGAGGCTGAGCATAGATTACGATAAGGATTGTAGAGTTGGATAGAAGAGGGCAGATACAGTGGTCCATTACCATGGACACATTTGTGACCCAGGAGAAATAATCTAATTCTGGCCCTGTTTTGCATCATCAGCCATACAGCCTGCTGACCGTATGAGGAAGTAGGAGTGAATTGAGAGGGTTCAAAAAGAGTCCTGGTAACAAAGTAAATGATCTTCTTGAGAGGACAGAAAGCATAGTTGGGGTGACCGAGGAGGATGCTGGTACAGTGTCCAGTATAGAGAATACAAGAATGGTTATGAGATGCTTTGCAGTGTTGAAAGGAAGGAGGCGCCTGATTTTCCTAATATTTATAAGGTCTATGGGAACTGCTGCTCCAGTTTTGGAGATGAAAGTCGAGAAGGTGTAGAAGAGGTATAGATGACCCTGAGGTTTCTAGCTGAAGAAGAGTAGGGAGGAGTGTCAGATGGGAATTGGATAGGCAGAGGAAAAGATGAGATACTAGGGAAGAATAACACCTCTGTTTTGGATTAGTTTAACATCAGAGAGTGCAAAGCCATCCAATATTTAATGGCAGAAAGACAGTTGGGAATGTTGATAGAGAGATCAGAGTAGACTTCAGGAAAAGAGAAGAAGATTTGGGTGTCATCTGTGAAGAGTTGGTACAAGAACCCAAAGGAGAAGATTAGTGCCCCAAGAACAGAGGTTTAATGTGTAAGGTGGAGCAGACCCCAGACAAAGCTTTGTGGAAAGCCAACAGTTAGAGGAGTGAGTTGAGAGGTGTTGTTGCTCAAGGAGACAGACAATTGACGAGGTGCAAGATATGATTCAATCCAGGCAAGTATTGATCATGAATCCCAAGACGAAAGAGTGTATTAAGGAGATCAATGTGAATGACCATGTCAACGGCAACAAGTCGGTCTAGGCGAATTAGAAAAGAGGTTGGTTCGGTTGGAATGCTTTGCAAAGGCAAAGAAGTTGGGCACATTCAAGAGAGTTGTTTTTGTGGAGTGACAGTAGTGGAAACCTACTTGTATGGGGTCTCAAAGGATGTGGATGTCTAAGAAACTGGTAAGACGGTTGAAAATAACCTTTCAAGCACTTTGTAGTAATGCAGAAGGAGAGACACAGGGGGAAAGTAAGCCGGTACGTTCGGGTCAGCCACTTGCTTTTTAGGAGAGGGATGACCATGGCTGTTTTTAAAACAGAGGGAAAGCACACAGAGTTGAAGTTGAAGAGTTCAGCGAGCTGAGAGACCTCCAGACCACCGTTCCAGAGCAATGCCAGATTTTAAAATTAATTCTAAACCTTCCAGCCATCATCTCTTTTGTTTTGCTGTGTTCACCCCGAGTGGGACGGGTGTGTCCAGATGTGGATACTGTGCTTGCTGGGCCAAGAGACCCAAGCTAAACATGTTCGGGGATGCTTGTGGTCTCATTCAGCAGGGATATGACCAACCTGTTCGGGCTGGACTGTCCTTTTTGGGGTGAGATCAAGCCTGATTTGCAAATGGTTTTTCCCCTTTTGAAATGACTTGGCAGGCAACAAACAATGGTCTGGAGGGTTGTCCAGAGCAATGCCAGAGGTTAATATTAATTCTAAACCTTCCAGCCAACATCCATTTCTTTTGCTCATACATGAACCTTTACATTGTGCCCAGTGAGTCAAAATTAAAGATAATGGGCCTCATTACACGGACGGCAGTGGACCAAGGTGCTATTAGCACCTTGGTCCGTGCCGGTAAAATACTTGCACCGCCTTGGTGGAAAAGGGAATTACCGCCCTATTCCAAGGTTGGTGGGGCGGTAATTCCCCCTTCCCCCTATTGCCCTTCCCCATTCCAATTTTTGCCCCATAGTTCATAATGGGAATGGGGAAGGTGCTAATTACGGCACCGCAAATTGCGGTACCGTAATTAGCTCCCTGGTCCCTTTGCGGGTTGATTTTTAACGCCTGCAAAAAGCAGGCGTTAAATTCTCCAACCCGCAAAGGGACCTAGTAGTAAGGCGGTAAGGGTTAACGGTGACCGTTAACCCTTACCGGCGTCCGTGTAATGAGGCCCAATATATTTGGAGCTTCCCAGCCCTCTTCCATGGGTTCATCAGGTATGAAAATGTTCAGCAGGCCGTGATTGCAAAAGGTCATAAAATAAATACACATTTTTAAACAACATTCAAGATAATTGCTTCAAATATTAATAATGGGAAGAATATATAGGCTCCCGTGCATCAGACACTTTTTGATTCCCTCCTTTGCCTTCTGCAATACAGACTTTACTAAATTGTGACTTGCTGCAGGACTTGGAGCAACAGAAGACCCCCACTTGTCAGGCACTGGATGTCAACACCCTCCAATAAAGTTCCTTCCCTGCAGCTCTCTGGCCGGCCTCTCTTGGCCCTCTTCCTGCTCCTACATGCAAGGCAAAAAACCTCAGGGTCATTTTCGGCTCCACACTCTCCTTGTTCCTCACATATCCGACGTCTCTAAGAAGTCACACTACCAGTTCCACCTCCTCCGAGGTATCCTTCCTTTCCTCTCCTTCCCCCAGAAGCTCACTGTCGCTAGAGCCCTGATTCTCTCTAAGCTGGACTACTGTAACAGCCTCTACCTAAATCTGCCCGCCTCTACTCTCCGCCCTTTGCAAATCATTCAGAACAGGACTGTGAGACTTGTCATTGGCCTCAAGCCCAGGGACCGTATCTCTCCAGGACTGAAATCACTACACTGGCTCCCAGTGACTGCGAGGATCAAGTTCAAAACCCTCTGCATTGTCCACAAGGCCTTCTGGGGCCTTGGGCCAAAATACCTTCAACTCTCTCTTCCTAAATATCTTCCTTCTCGAGCTCTTCGCTCATCCGCCTCCAACTCCCTCAGGGTCATCCGCTTCTCCAAACAAAGAGTTGGGGGCAGATCTCTCCCCGCTGCAGGGGCCTCCCTCTGGAACAGCCTTCCTGCCTCCCTGAAACTCGAGGGGAACCATCTCCGGTTCCGGAAGCACCTCAAAACCTTCCTCTTTGCCTCCGCCTTCTCTCCCCCTCTCCCCTGCTAAACTTACTGAAATTGCACTGAATATGTAACTGGGCCACTTACCGCTCTCGGTCCTTGCCCCAGCCACTCTCCCCTGCACTGCCTCCCTGGCAACCCCATGCACCGTGGGACTGTGTCTGTATCCCTACAGCTCCCCTTCCCAGCACTTTTCTGCACTTATCTCGCACCACGGGACTGTGTCTGTATCCCTACAGCCCCCCTTCCCAGCACTTTTCTGCACTTATCTCGCACTTGCCACTAGCTGGCCCTTGTTATTTATCCTGTATGCTCTTAACCCTGTAGTGCACTCTCCCCTTTCCACCTCCCCTTTGCACTTTTCCCCTCCCCTCTACCCTTGCACTTGCGCGATCTGAATGACACCTGGCCTAGTAGGATCGTTGTCTGTCTCCCCTTGTTCCCCCACCCCCCCCGCCTCGTCGCGCCTTGAAACACTTGTGTATAGGCGCGTTACAAATGCGATATCATATCATATCATATCATGTGTTAGACGAACAGGCCCCACACTCTGTGAAGGTGCCAAGGTTTGGTTCTGCCAAGATTATACCTATGCTCTTTTCCATTCTTCAACTAGCTTCTTTTAGATGAGTTCGCAAAATACAATTAAATTAATATCATCTGACATTCCGTCCTTCACTTTTGGGGAATCTCCCAGGCTGATATATGTCTCCCAAGTTTCAAGTTCTGCAAACCAAGAAAAATTGCAACTCCAAAGTTTGTGCTTCAAAATCATTGATATTCATTCCTATTACTAATTAAATTCCTGCCATGGTTCTTGTTATGGTGCTACCATTTTAAACAACACACAAATGTAACCCACTTATAGTGCTGTGACAAATCTGCAAAGCCGTCCCCTTCTCCCTTTTGACCGCAACTCCTGTCAGCCCTTCCAGCCGTCTGCTCTGCTGGGCTAGCAGATGCTGTCGGCCCGGCGCTGCAATCACTGGTCTGCCTGCTAAATGTGGGTACCTGTTCGGGGGCAGTGTTCACCAGCAGCACTTGAGACTTCCACAACGGGTCATGAAACCAACTCGTCGCCAAAAAGTCTTAAGGTCGTCTCCTTCTTGAGGACACATCACACAGGCAAGTGCCAAGGTAAGTACAGGCTTTATGGTCCTTACTAAGGTGGTCCCTGGAACACTGGTACACCCACACCATTCAGCTAACCAGCCTGCCCTTCCAACTGCCAAAGACAACCATCAGACATGGAACACCACAACACCAAAATTCCATGACATGCACACAATCGAACATTGGTATCAGGGGTCTGGCATCACACAAGGAACACTGGCCCAACCTCAAATTCGTTTTTTAATCACTATGTCATTTTTTATAGTGTAAATGCAAATTTAATACAAATAACAGCATTCAAAACTATATATGAAGGGCTATATAATAGAGTGCAAAAATACAAAGGTGCATCACTTCAGAAATGCTACCATATTACATTAGTTGATGAGCATGGAAATCCAACCTCTAGAGAAGCAACATAAGACAAGAAAAAAAATCATTTAACACGCATGGCAAGTAGAAGTTCACAAAACCAAAGCCACTATATTTAGCAGTTAGGTACATCAGGTAAAATGAAAGGTGTAATGTCCTCAATTCACGACCATATTAGTTGTACATGTCCAAAAACATACCACATATCTCATCAAACATGTCAAATTCACCCTTATTTTTGTAATTGACCTGCTTGTAGGTTGCGCGAGTCAATAGCTCATGCATCCAGTCATAAATGCAAAAGTAATTTGGAGATTTCCAAGCACCCAGGGTCATTTTCTTGGCCAGCATGCATCCGCGGAGGAGCCAGGATTTATGTGCATAACTCAAATCATCCACCAGTTCAATGTATTCAAGAACAAGCTGGCAAGCCTTCACGGGCATAGCAAGTCGAGGCACCAGACTCAGTCCCTCCATCACACTCTTCTAGAGATCCTTAGTTTTGCAGCAAGACAAGAATAAATGGCTCAGCATTACATTTTCCTTTCTGCACTTCCGCAGAGGTCATCATCAGACAGGTGCCTCTGGAACATTCGCTCTGGAGACCAATAAAGTCTGTAGAGCAACTTAATCTGTGAGTCCCCCAGACCCAAGTACATGTTGGACAGGCAAATGTTATTGCAGCATTTCTTCCAGCAGCCAGGGTCCAGGTATTGTCCCACCTATCTGGTCCATATGGGTACAAGCTCTGCGTCACCCTCCTCACAGAAGACAGAACCAGTACAACATCGCGGCCACATGGGTTGTGCATGCACATAATTCCAATTGTGACCAGGCCGCATTCTAATAAAATGGCAGGGTTGTGAAATTACTCCTCTCAACTTTCTATACTCTGTACAGGAGCAGTCTCGCATATCATGCTCCGTACATAATCGGCAAAAGGTATTCATCCATCTTTGTCAATCAGATCCATAACATATTGAACACCTCCAAAGTACCAGACAGCCAGAAGACAGGATTCCCCTGTACTGAAAATGCAGGATTAAGCCATACAGACCTGTCAGAGAACAGAAACAGGCCATAACCTAACTGATGGGCCATTTTGCACCAACAGTCACTCAAATATTCTGTAAGAGGGTTATTCATCCGTAAATACTCTGAGACCGTGTATAATAATGCCACAAAGATAAAGCCAATTCATATTCCAAAATGTTTGGTAGATTGATGCAAACCAACATTCATTGAAGTTGTACTTTCCAGAGCGCAAGTCTAGGAGGTTCCCCATCCCAGAGGAATGTGTGCATAAGAGCATTTATCTCCTTGAAGATGTGTTTCAGCATTCTGAGCAGCAGCATGCAGAGAATATAGTTAGCCATGGTTGCCATATTCATCTTGATACAATTGACTTTTCCGCATAAGGAACCTTTCAAGAGAGACCACCGATCCATGACTGATTTGAATTTGGGCAGTAGGCCTTAAAGGTTTCACAAGTTCAACAACCGTGCCAATCTAATTTTCATAAGTACCTCATTTTGGTAGTGCTCAAACATATGCTTTGTGCAGGAGGCAGAGAAAATAAGGATTTCAGATTTATTTTAGTTAACCTTATATCCATAGACCCTGGAAAAGGCATTGATTACCAGCATCAGGGAGGCAATACTCTAATCAAGTTCCTCCACAACCACCAGAAAATCATCTACATGCAGCCATATCTTGCCTAAGCAACCTCTGTGTCCAACTCCTTGAATTCCTTCATTTGTTCACAACAGAATGGCCAATGGCTCCATAGCAAAAATGAACAGCAAGGGAGAGAGCAGACATCCCTTCCTTATTTCTCATAATTAGAAGAAATCCAATACTAGACCATTAGTGAGAAAGATAGAAGTAGGATCCATAAAAAAGCATTTCAACACAACAGATGAAGTTGGATCCAAACCCAATCATCCACAGGGTCTCAAAGATATATATGCATTCAATCCTGTCAAACACTTTCTCAGCACTGAGGGGGAAAGCTGCCACTGGGCCTGCACTCGTACATTATCTTTCCATGGTTAGCCGCTGTTTCCTCATAATATCCACCGAAAATCTCCCTGGGACAAATCCTAATTGATTATGGTGGATCAACAAGGTTATTACCTTTTCTAATCTCTGTTCGTAACTTAGCCATTAGCTCACAATCCATATTAATCAGGCTAATGCGACTGTAATTTTCACAACCTGATGGTGATTTGTCTTTCTTCATGATAATGGTAATCAATGCTTGCCTTCGAGTGCTTTGTAAGGTTCTGAACCCGTAGGCCCTTTAACCGAGGTAGCGCTTTATTGGATGCAGGGGGAAGCAGAATTTACTCTTACACAAACAATAATACTGCCTCAGGAAGTTGGCAAAGGTTAGCTGTTTTATTAGCAATTGTTTAAAACAGGGAGTACCACATCAACAGACGTCTCACAGCATATCTCTCAAAGTTTTACATGAAAAAATACACATTTGTAGTAAAAACCCATCATCATTGATGTCATACTATGTGGCAAAATAAGAAAACCTATCTGGGGTTGTGGTTGGTCTACGGGGAACATCGAAGTATACTTTCTATGGGTGATAGGATTATGGTTGGGTCTCTATAGTCAGGTTGACAACTATGCCCACCCCTAGCAAGTCATCTTCACTGTCAGCAAATACACAACGTTTGATTGGCTCTCAAACTATAGGGTTCTTTGCTACACGGCCCTCTATAATTGGTTGGCACACTTGTACCCTTCTGGAATATTCCACTCACTAGCAGCACGCAAGCTGGTACCCCAGGTGCTTGTGGATGGACTTGACAATGCCTCCCCACACAATTAGCCCATCACTCCTGCTGCCTGCCATTCGAATTTGTCTTTGAACTCAGACTTGCAAAGTATCACTGCGCCTAAGAATAGAAGGGAGTGCAAGCACATTCTTATCTTCAGTCTCGATATAGCTTGCCCAAAGTCTATTTCCATCTTCCCCATGTGACAGGAGACCATGTTTTAGATTCTTGCTCGCATTTAATACTATTAAATGGATAAAACTTGGCACTCATAGTGTTTTTCTATTGCATCTCTACACGAGCATGCCTCGCTTCTCGCATTCATTGTATCTTCTCGAATAGATAATCCGTTTCTTGGCTGCCTCAACCCTTGTCACTGTGCCAGACAAGCCTTCTTGATTTTTCCTCCATCTTCACATGCTTTTTTCTGCTGTGCCACACTTTCAGCCTTTTTGTTACTGAGGTCCTGGTTTGCTAAAATGTGAAGTGGAACATCCCGATTCTATAAACATATATATTTTGGCTTTAAAGCCTGCACTGTAGCCAGCCTTTGTGGTTACTTAGTCTACTTGCGTTACAGCATCTGTACAGTTATAAAGCCACTTATATTTTCTTCAGTGCTCTTCACACGTGCAATCTTCATTCCGTACATGAAATGTTACTCGACTCTTTATTTCATCATCAGATTCTATAAGGTCTATTCACCCTCTCTCTTGGCATCTCTTCTTGGCGCGTCGTCTTTGCTTCATGTGACATCACCAATCTCCTCTTTCATTCATCTTTACACTTCTTCCAAAACTTCTCCTAAGACGCCGTCAGCTCTAAGAGGATACATGAAGAACGGTTTTCTCAATGGATTCCTTGTTTTATCCATCTTCACTGGTGTTTTGCTTGTCATGATTTCGGATTCCCAACATATAGGCAAGACGTGGTGGGATTTCCGGTGGAGGCATTTGGCTCCTCCTGAACAGTCCCCCCTCTGGTTGATTCATTGACCACTCCTTCGCTTTCTTCCACATTTAGACATCCTCTCTTGAAAATGTGCTTCTTTGGAGTTTATAACTTCCCTACTCCATTCAGAGATCCTGCTGATTTTACATGGTTATCAATTCTCCAAGTCATGTGACTACATTGTCCATTCGTGCTGCATTAGATTCATTGTCCCACATACATCTTGTGGTTCCATGGATACAGGAACTTTGTTCCCTCATGTGCTAGGATGATTGCTTCTATGTATTTTCTGATTTCTTCATTTGTCAGCTCCCTGCGTCCAAACCCAGACTCGACATCGATCATGGTCTTCATTCCTACTGCTTTCTTTGCTGTCTTCTTGCACTGTGTGATTATTATTATTATCACACAGTATCCAAACATGATCATCACCAATAGCGCTCCGAGAAACTTGAAGATATTTAACATCCATTGTGGAACCCATGAGAAGATCGATGCAAACCAGCTGTCATCTGCAATATCTTCCACTTCATCTTCCATCTTGGTATGCAAATTCATTAGCAGTGTTATTGCCTCTGTCAAGGTCCCATTCTCTTCATCATGAGAACGTATGAATGTGCAACATGATTCTCTGATTTTGGCACAAACACCTCCATCCATTGCCGTAATCATGTACAGGACATATCTGTTCTGCAGGGTCATCAGTTTTATGGCTCTCAATTCTTCCTTGATAGAGTTGAATCCCTTTATGGTAGTGTTGATCATTTGCAGGAGCTCACAGCGAGTGATTTGCAACCACTTTGCATTCACCATCGTCTGGATCCCTGGCATGATGATAGTCGTGAATAGTGCAACAGTTTGACTGAAAAACCTGTGTTCATACAGAATAGAATCAAAGGTTTCCATGGATTTAGCTGAAAGGTAATTATCCCTTTTTGTTCGATTGAGATATCCAGCTGATCTTCTCTTCCTCACATGAGCATCTGCTTTTGGGAATTCTCCAATGTTCAGGTAACTCTTCGGAATAACCAATTCTGGAACATGAACAAGTACTATGGAGCATGTTCCTCCCCAATACTCGGACAACTTCATATAGGCTCTAGATCCACAGAACCAGTATCGGGATCACTGTCATTGGACCTGATTCATCTTCTACCGATGTCAGTAATTTAGCATGTTCAGCCTATGACTTTAAACACTCATAATTCACCTTCTGTACTTCTTGCACGCATTCTGACTTCAATAGATGAGATGGACAGGACATCAATCCCTCTCCCCATCCGTTCTTTGTTTTCACTCTTCCGTAGACTAACGTCGGACTTCGTTCCCAGTATCCAGGCGTCCAAGGCCTTTCTTCCTTGTCGGGACAGTCCATTCTCTTAATTTCCTCTATGGCCACTTTATCCTGTCCTGACACTGAATATTTAAGCATCTTGTTTTTCCATGGAGGCACTTTTTCATTTGTGTAGTCTTGATATAATCATCCTGGAATGGGAACAACCATCTCGATCTCTATCGCAAAGTGGCCCAATTCCCTTGAAACTGGCCGCTTGTCATGCATGCTGCAAGGTGAACAAGACATCTGGCATCATACTCCAGAATTTCTTTAACAATGAAAGGTCGGGCTGCAGTCATGGCACAAGGTATGGGAGCACAATGTAGCAACTCTCTTTAGATGTCTCTCTCTCATCTTTTTTATGTGTTGATACCACATGCTGTTGCCCAGGTGTGCTGTACTAAGTATGTGTGAATCCCATTATTATCTTCTTCTGTGCTTCTCTTGTATCTCCCTCTTGAAAAATTAGTGTTTGCATACTTTTTCAGAAGCACATCAGTTATGGTCCTACCTATAGGGGAGCTCATCAGTACATTCGATTTAGCAAGAGGCAACCTTACATGAGCTACTGGTGTGGGACAAATTACAAATGATCTTGGTCTTTCACTAATGGACAGCTCAGCGTGAGTCACTTGAATGGGAAGAATCAAAGGGATTTCTATCTTGCATGGACCAATGAAATAAACAGCGTGAACCAAAAGAATCAGGAAAACAACAATAAATGCTGAGCATGCATATATTATGCACCAATACATGAATCCCTACCAATTATTATTCTCCACACGCTGTTGGGTTTACTCACTTTCAAAAACTGTATTATGTTCCACGTTCCTCATTGTACCTGTATACTGCTTTAAGGAAGGAAAAAACTTTTTAATCAGGCAACTCGGTTAAATGGTCAGGCAACTGCAGGATCTGTTCAACTATTGCCACAAGCAGCTTCCTGATTGCAAGGCCATTTTTAGGATCATGCAGAAAAGTGTGAATATTAACACTGCACCCAACAAGAGCAGGATAACACAGTTGGCAGCATAGGAAATGTAAATCTCGCACAACATTTCCAATACAGAAAACTAACTGAAAACATGCATCAGTCTGCAGACCTCACCTATGCAAACATTTTGAAAATCATTTGCATTGGTGTCCTTTCTAAGGTTGCAAAGTCTATCTTCCATGAGCTATATGGGCATAACACATCTGCTACTGATGTCATGTAACAATTAGCACACACAAATGTGAAGTGTATGTCTTTAATGCCAACCCTAGCAAGCTGTGCACAATTCAATGAAACAATGTTAAAACTGGCTGGCTTACGTGGATGATTTGCATTTATTGGATCACACACCACACGGACTGCAGACATTGTTAAATACCTTAGGAGATTTTGCCAAAATCATGGTGTTTGCTAAAAATCGCTTGAGGCAGAAAAAATGTTTGGACTCTTGATGGCAAGATCCTAGAACAAGTAGAGACTTATAAATATCTTGGGCTGCTTGTGGATGCACGATTGAATTGGAAATCACACTGGACTGATCTTAAATGTAAATGTTTAAAAGTAACTAGAACAATTAGTAGTCTTATTGGCAAAAGTAGGGCCTTTTCTATTGAGGCAATATTACTCCTATACAATGCCAGAGTTAAATCTATAAAACTCTATGGTGTGGACATTTGGGGTTATAAATATCTACTCCAACTGAAAAGATTAGAAGCACAGTATTGCGGAAATTGTTGTGTCTCCCTCAACAAGTTTCAATAGAATATATCATTCTTGAGTTTGATCTAAAGAGTATCTCTGCTGATGTTAATAGCAGAAGAACGATGAGTTATCAGAAAATGTCACTACTGGACAATAATACAATTGGAGTTCCCTTCTTAGCTGCGTTTAGGGGTGTTGACAATTGTTTGAATATCGGATGTCTGGGCAAGATGATGTGCTCCCATAAAATATGGAGTGATAAATGTGCCAACACAAATTCGAGGAGTGTTCTAGAAAGTTTTAAAACATGGTTAAAAAAGAAGATTAAGGAATGCAGTCTTAAAGCACATTTTGTAAATCTGGTGACTCTTAAATACAGTGGCATCTATTTAGAGTACCGATTGAATCGTAAATTGCCCCCTATATACATCAAAGTCTACCGGTCTCCAAAAGTAAGTCATCAGTATTTGTTAATTTTATGAAACTTGGGAGCTGAGGGTTGCCTTCTATGGTGTTCTGAGATCTATCAGGTGGTGTCGCCTTTGTGGCAACTTGCTATTGAAACCACTGAAAGCCTGAATGGACTTAGAACATCATATTTAAAATCATATGATAAACAGTTCAATTGTGCTAATATTCTACATTGTTGGGATCTTTTTATGGAGGGACAGGATATACATTTTATATATGTGTTTACAATATTTTATTGGAAATGTGTTGAGACTTTAAATCAATTATCTGAAAGTGTCCTGTAAATAGAGATTAATATAACTAGATTGTATCAAGGGAACTAACTGTATGGATATCACAGATGTGCAAAACTTTGTTCACTTCTTACATAATGTTTATAACTCATGTCTAATGTTTGATATTGTATATACAAAACCAATCGGTTATATGTACAATAATTAAATAAATAATAATTTTCAAAAAAAGAAATGCAACCAATAGTGCAAATTAACTCCACAGACAGACTGGAAGTGCATGGTATGACACTGCCTATGTGTCAACAAGCCACAGCATGATTAAATAGCTGTTTCAGAGAAAATGTTCACATTGTGTTTGAACTGTAGAGTAATGCTAAAACATAACCTTGACGTGGAATAAGGTTTAGTTAATGGTGCACTTGGTACAGTTGTTTGCTTCCAAACATATCCACTAGACAACAACATTCATTTTGTCAACATCCAATTTGACAAACTTCCAGAAGTTCATAGGATAGCACGCTCAACAGCCACATTCCTTCCTTTTAAAGACATGTATGTACGCAGAGAACAGTTTTCCCTGTCTCTTGCATATGCAATAAAATGCATAAATCGCATGGTCTAACCCTGGATCTGTCATTGATAGACATTGGCAGCACAGTCTTTAAATAAGTTATGAGTTACGTGGCACTGACACGGCTATGTACACTTGAAGGACTATATTTGGTCAATTCTGATGCAAACAAATTCAAAGCTCACATTCCTTGCATCATAGAGTACAAGAAACTATGTGCACTCTACACACCCCGTCTCGATATGCACCCTGTTCCTCAAAAAGGAATACTTGTTAAAGGAAAATTAATGCAAACAGATCTCCCAACAGTACCAGCAAAGAAATTGAAAACAGCTGCTACTCCATCAAATAGCACAATCACAAAACAATGTAATGAAACAAATGCACATCCAACAGCACAACCAAAGAGAAGCATGTCAAGTGGAACTCCAACAAATGACTCAAACACAGAACTGTCAGGTCCATTCAAATTTTCGAACACAACTAGTGTAAATTGCTATGCAAATGTAGCAATTAATATTTTGTTGCAATTGCCACCAATTGTGGAAAATATTTACTTGAACGGCGCAGACCAGTTGTGTTTGCAAATGCTACTCATTCATAGAAATGCAACAAACAATCCTGACAACATTTACATTGTCTCAGGAATAAGGCAGGAATTGAACTACTGTGCGGCAATGATGAGATTCACCATAAACATACAAGAAGATCCACAAGAATATCTTATGTACTTACTACAAGTGCTGGAAAGTAAAAAGATAACTATGAATGAAATCTGCCAGGTTCCATATATGCGGAAATATACATGCACTCACTGCAGCCATGTGGTGCAGGAGCAATTCCCTAATGAGCACTGTGTGTATGTATCTATAGCCAATTGTGAATCCATTCCATTTCATTAGCTACTGCAAAATGCAAATCATGGCATATTATGCACTGTTTGCAATTTAGACAATCGTTCGATCAAACACATAAACACACATAGCCAATATGTCATAGTAATGCGTTCAAGATACAACGCAGATGGTACCAAAAACAACTGCAAGCTTACTAGCTTCGTACACAGGCAAGTATCACTTGGCAAGAAAACCTTCACAAGAGTAGGCATAATCTACCACACAGGTGCCACAACCAGTGCAGGTCACTATACTGCATACATTAAAAATAAATGGGGGTGGTTTGAATGCAATGATACTTCCATTACTCTGAAGCAGAGCTTACCAGCAAATCTAGTAAATGCCTACTTAATATTCCTGAAACCAAAATGTAATCACTGACCTATAGAATTAGCATAGCCTACAGCCTGATAGCCACCAACAGGAATGTAAATGCAAAGCAAAAATACCATTCTAACCTGTAAACTGTAAAAACTTAGCATACACCACTGGCCCTTGATTACACCAGTTGCGCTGCTGTACTGTTTTCTCCCCAATGACCCAATGATTATACACACATAAACAACATCTGTGGAAACACACACACTAATATTGTTTCACCCATAGTACTTAAAATGTATGCAGTATGAGAGTCTACTAGCTATGCTCACTAACCTGTAAAATGATCAACTGTTACATGTGCCCATATCACTGCAATGAATATGGCAACTGCCATCTAACGGAACCCATAATACTACAATGTCACTTGGCAATAGTGGAACACTTAAATCTGCCAACAGGAATAAAGGTGCTTCAAAACTTACCCTACACAACTGTAAAATTGTGAACAGTTAGAATACGCCAACTGTTATCTAACTGCAACCGTAATACTGCAATACTACTTCCCATTACTACAAAAGTTAAAATCCACCTGCAAAAATGAAACTTCTTCTGAAGAATTCTTTCAAGACTCATAAAGTGTCAACAGGGAGAATACACCAATTGGTATGTCAGTACACCCACCATACTACAATGTTACTTCCAGCAGCCAAACTGCTAACGTCCACCTTCAAGAATGAAACTGCTTCAAAAGATAATCTCAAGAACTGTCAAACTAGCAACAGTTAGAATACGCCCAACAGGTATCTAAATGGCCCCACAATACTGCAATATTAGTTTTCCATAGTACAGCGCTTACAAAACAGCAACAGGAATCAAGGTGCATAAACAGATAGTGTTAAAATGTGGAAACGGATAAACAGTTAGAATATGCCAACTGGTATCTAACTGCAACCATACCACCACCACTTCCAAAAATCACAACACATACACCAATTCAATATCCTCCTACTGCAACAGTACTTGTAACAGCAGGACCACATAGATATGCACCGTAAGCATTCCTGTAAGTACTGCACACGCCAATGAAATATAGTGTAACATGTAACATCAAATAAATGTACTTGTTTTTTTTGTTTAATCCTCCATGGATTTTTTTTCCCACAGACCCAATGATTATGCAACCAAACACAGGAACTGAGCACATTGCAAAGTACACTGGTTTGAAACATAGTACTTGTAAGGTACCAATTATGAAGGTCCACAAAGTACATGAATGTCTGAAATTGTGTACAATACGACATTATGAATTGCCTTTCCTAACATGTTATGTTTATTTATTCTCACAGACAATGAAACAAAGATTGCACCTGCATTTCCACATGCAACAAAGAAAATGTATTCCTGCAGTGTAATAATACAGAAATGTGCTATTTACTCTTCAATGGTATTGTGTCACTGTGTTCCAAATAGTATGCAGTGCCTCAACAATATGTACAGTGACTATACACTTATTGGTGTCATGCTTTTTTGTAATGGGAACATTGCATTTCTATACACATGTTTGTGCAATCCTTATGCCAGTGTGCACATTCTTGGGTGCATGGCCGTATTATGTTGTGGTGGTTGTGGCCAGCCCCTTGACACTTGGGTGCATGGCCTACGGCCTATCGCCTGTGGACATGCACCCAAGAGTCTAGGGGCTGGCCACCGGCCATGCACCCAAGTGTCTAGGGTCTGGCCACAACCACCACAGCATAATATGGCTATGCACCCAGCAATCTGGCCAGTGGCTACAACCCACAAACATAATCCAGGCACCCGAGGCCCTGTCCATTTCTGTACACATACTATTATTCTTCTTACTACCAGTGGGAAGATACTCATGCACCCAAAAGTCAAGGAGAAGGCCCCAAACATCACAGCATAATACAGCCATGCACCCAAGAATCTGGCCAGTGCCCACAACCCACACACATAAGCCAGCCGCCAGAGTCCTGGACCACTTCTATACAAGTACTACTGCAATACTTGCAACCAGTGGCCAGGCTATTAGGTGCCTGGCCCAAGTGTCTAGTGGCTGGCCACAACCACAACAGGCCTGGTCCACTTCTGTACACATACTATTGCAGTACTTGAGGCCCTGTCCACTTCTATACACATACTATTGAAATACTTGCAGCCAGTTGGCAGACTGGCCATGCACCCAAGAGTCTAGTGGCTGGCCACAACCAACACAAAATTATACAACCATGCACCCAAGAATCTGGCCAGTGCGCACAGCCTACACACATAATCGAGGTGCCCGACCCCCTACCACTTCTGTAAACATACTATTGCAGTGCTTGCACCCAGTGGGCAGGCTCTCAAGCACCCCACAGTATAGGGGCAGGCCACAACCATCACAGCATAATACAGCCATGCACCCAACCACCTGGCCAGTACCCAAACCCCACACACATAAAACAGCTACCAGAGGCTGTGCTCACTTCTGTGCACATACTACTGCATTACTTGCAACCAGTGGGCAGACTCTTGGTGCATGGCCTCCAGCCATGCACCCAAGAGTGTAGGGGCAGGCCACAACCACCCCAGCATAATACAACCATGCACTCAAGAATCTGGCCAATGGCCGCAACCCACACACACAAGGAAGCTAGTGGCTAGCCACAACCACTACAGCATAATATAGCCATGCA
This sequence comes from Ambystoma mexicanum, assembly GCF_040938575.1. NCBI lineage: Eukaryota > Metazoa > Chordata > Amphibia > Caudata > Ambystomatidae > Ambystoma > Ambystoma mexicanum. Next base: position 495,271,455 of record NC_090922.1, read on the forward strand.
CCCAAGAATCTGGCCAGTGGGCACAACTCACACATATAATGCAGCCACCAGATGTCCTGTCCACTTCTGTACACATACTATTGCAGTTCGTGCAACCAGTAGGCAGACAATCATGCACCCAACAGTCTAGGGGCAGGCCACAACCATCACAGCATAAAGCAACCTATGCAAACATGCTCATATCATCTACATTCCACTCCCCTACCCTAATGAAGCCTGCCTGCAGTCACCAGATAAGCCAGCTGCCTGAGACCCTGTCCGCGATCTACCGCGTTGTCCGCGAACTGCCGCGCATACAACATGGTCTCTTCCACCTAAACAAATACATCATATCAACCATCTTTCACTCCCGCACCTTCTTCCCAACACCAAACACCACAAAACATGTTTCCCAGCCCTGTTCCCCACATCGCTATCTGCAGATATCCACAGATACAACATGGCGGGCGTGTTGGAAAAATATGATGCACCTCACGCTTCCCTCCAGCCAAACAGCGGGCGCGTCCGCTGATATCACGCGGCCTGCGCACCAATCAGAGTCCTGTTTCGTGGTCCCAGATATCACACATTTTTGGGGACCTACATTTTGCCTGTTTTAAAAAGAAAATAAAAATGGATTTACAACAAATTTACAAAAGTATGCTTTCGGGACTAAGCTGCTGCCCCTGCCGCAAATTTGGTGAAAATTTGTCCAGCCTGTTGGACTGTAGGCGTGAGCAAAAAATGTTTCCATTAAGTCGATGGAAAAAAACTATGTTTTGAGACCCCCCTACAACTTTGCCCCCTTCATGAGACCTCAACTTAACCATAACTACATGCCCGCTACCGCAGGTCGTGTAATATATCTATTTGAAACAAAACCAGACTACCACAGTATGAGGAGGTGGATAGCACTCCAGAGAGCAGCTGCCTGAAAAGGATTAACAGGCTGCAAAAAGGAACATCTACAAAGTCATTACAAAATCACTCCAAAAATAGACTTTATTAGTTATGCAGTGGAAAGAGTAAAATATGCAGGCAATGATGCGTTTCGCTTGATCACGTGGATATATATATTTATATTATATATTATATATATATTATAGAGCAGCGGATGCCACCTTATTGTTCAGGTGTGTCAGACTCCCATAAGAACCTCAACAAATTATATTGTTAATAACTTTTGACTTGTGTGACAGATTTGTCTGACATTTTGAAGTCAATTAGGAACACGTGCCCCCCCCAAACTGCAAAGTTTGGTAAAGATTTTTTAAAATGTCAAAGGTTATTCAGAAAACAGCAACAAATAATTCACAGTTGCGTCCTAATTCGCATTCATTTTCCCATAGACAAGCAAGGTCCATTTTTGCTAGACCGCACAGCCCAAGCTGCTGGACGGATTTGGACCAGGTCCAAAACAACTTGGGCACAAAACATTTACTGGAGGACTTTTTATAGGTTGGGGTTATTGCGTGCAGTCATTTTTTAAATATTAGACCGAGACGGGTGACCCCTTCTCCAAAATAAATAGCTACATGGCTGGTAATTTGCCAAAACCGTTTTTTTTTTTAGAATTGAGACAGCCTCATCTTTTTTTTGTCTCAATGCGAGAGATAGCTCTGGCTATAGCTGAGGATATTGGAAAAATAGATGCAGGAAAAAAGCAATTTCAAGTTAAGAAAATATGCAAATGTCATTAGGCTAGACGTGGAGGGCTGGCTAGAAGAGACCAAGTGAAAATGGGGAGCTGGAGGCTGTCTGGGCACTGAGTTTGCAACACAAAGCTTTCTGTAGCCTCGGCTATAGTCACAAATAGCCGGCATTTGAAAGCAAACTGTGTCACAGAAACCCTGTATGTTATGGGGGAATGGGAGAGGGCAGGGGAGGTGAGGAGGCCACAGCGGGTGTGTGGCCAGCAGGCACTTAGTAGGGGGACAATTGGCGAGGGCCTGGAGGGGCATGGAAGCTTTTTTTCTACAATAATTTTTCCCGATAACCAGGGTTTCATAAGACCGATAAGATGATAGCCAAGGGTATGTGTAGAGCAGTACCTGCGGTTACAGGTTTTGTTTTTAAAGATATATTTACATCTATAGTGATTTTGCAGGTAAAAAACCACTGGACATCGGTCATGGCCACTGACGCGACATGCATTTGGGATTCTTATCCATGAAGTAAGTAGGACTGACTCTGCCTAGTTGTGAGAAAGCAGCCGGCTACCTCGGGGTATGTTGACTAAAAAATTAGCACAAGTTATTTTAGAGATATGCTTCATATAACATGATTTACACTTAAATATTTACCTTTTGTACATAGGTGACTGAGGTTAAAGGTGCATTTGTCTGCACTTATTGTAAACTTTCAGTGCAACTTTTCAATGGAGTATGTCTACTTATGAGGGTCAGAAAAATGAAACATGTGTAGAACTGTAACCTACTGTGTTTCATAAAGTATGTTTTCTAGGTAATTATAGTTTCTTTTTTACAGACTGAAAAGTGCATATTATAACATAATTACTGTGCACATATTACTGTTGAGGTAGATAATGCCCGTACCACTGAACATATTACCATGGACATGACTGGTGTCTGTACCAATGCGCATATACTTTATGTGTAAGACCATATATGGAATAAAGGCACAATAACCATATACTAATGACATGCCAGTCGTGAGGTTTGTTTCCCAAACAAGTCTGGTTTATTTTCAGAGTGTCTCAGTCGGCCGACTGGGTCTCAACGCCTCACGACGTGTGTTCACAGACACCGTGAGATGAGAGAGAGTGAACAGTGGTAAAGCAGTAATATATATATATACATAATACATCATCATTCTACAGCATTATTCAGTCCGCCCCTATATGTGACATACAAGCTAGGGTTCGGTAATTGACAGTTATGCATGTAACTTCATTCAGTCTAAACATTTGTATTTCTAGCCGAGGCTGCATAGACAGTTTCCTATTATGAGGAACACGGGCATCAGCACAGGGAAGGATATCATTTTCTAGCTGGGAGACATTCCAACTAACGTTATCAGTTTCCTGCGCTCATGGGCTAAGGGTCAGACAAATCTGAAGCAGAGAAAATACCATCCTTCGTGAAGGAGCACCGTTAGTTGCATATAATTCTCATTTAACTGTCTTTTACAACAGCGCCTTCAAAACAGGCTGCCACCTGGGCTGCTCATTAGTCGCAGCTTTTGCACAGCTTCAAGGTTTTACTGAATAAGAAAACAATTTATTTCTGCAGAGTTTCACATTCCTGTCTACGTTAGTATTCAGAGTTCAAGCTGTGGCCTCACACCGTGTGTGGATCTGAAGCACAGAATACATTTGCAAAGCGTTACAGAAAGAAAATGGCAGGCAATTACAAAATGGACTCCCAATGGTCACATTCAGTTTTCATGGTTTGCAATGTTTGTCACATGATGCAATTCGCTTCTGGCCAACATATTATTCATACTATTTGGGCTATGCAATTGCATTTAAGGTTTCACAGACCCTCCTTTTGGCCTTACGACAATAGTATCATCATCCATCCGAACATTGCATCCTCATTAGACCAAGTGTCATTTTTCGAACTACCCATGTCACTATCATAATCATTATCAGAAATATTGATTGCCATAAAGTCTTTGATTATGTCATTTTCATGTCTGAGACTACCATTTATCAAATGAGGTGTGGGCTTCACAAACTTTGTACAAAATAACTGTGCACATTCATTTGTAATTATGGAGCAAATGGCTGGCAAACATTGTATGCAACAACAGCAGAATATGAGGATACTAAATATCATGTTCAAAATTACGATCAATTTCCATCCCCAGGATCATAACAGTTACCAGAATCATGTACTCAAATTTAGATTCCAGCCACATGTGGGAACATGGAGTTCAGAATTTAGGACATATAATTTCTTAATTGCTTCAAATATTGTAGGGGAGTAGTCACTTACAAAAACACAGCACGCTGATCCCACTAATTTGCATACACCTCCATGGTCAGCCAAAATAATGTCAAGAACCATTCTATTCTGAATTGCAACTAGCCTGATTGCCTTTTGTTCCAGTGTCATATTGTATAGTATGCCAGTGGTTCCATTAATTGTTTTTTCTAACACCCTGGACAGTTTTCTAAAATTCCATGAATGTATTGCCTGTCCCCAAAAAGGTATAAAGGATTTAGCTATGTCCCCAATAATTTGCCCAGCAGTATCATCTCGTTGTGGCGGAGATCTGGATATTTTTGCTATTTAAGAGGGTGTGGTGAGAAATACACCAGGTAAAAGTATCCCTAAATAACAGGTACCTTCCCAGTTTCTAGGTAACCATGGATAAGCTTGGTCCCCACACACAAAATAGACAGAACCTCCTATATATAATGGTTTCTCTTCGTGCTCAAGTGCAGCAGTATTCATACATCTAGTAAACGTTCCCACCGGGTGGGAACCTTTTTCCCGCAAGCAAAATGGAACATAATGTGGACTATGGTAGGAGAGAGGCATGGCATATTTGTTTCTTACCAGAGCCATTTTGAAAGTAATTAAGGACTGGTAAGGCCTAGAGAGTCTATCAATGGGACTGGTTGATACAGTGTTCATTTTGCTTATATTTGTAAACACAGAATAACCCAAAGGTGTCAATACCAATCTTTCAAATTCATTTATGTTGGTTCCACCAAAGCTTCCAGTGACACTATCATTCCATCTCCTGAAAAATAGAGCTTTTAATGATGCATAACAGGCAGTACTAAGGGGTAGAGGATGTATATACCAACCCATTCCTCTTTCCCAATGCTTCGGTAAATGGGAACACACCCAGCAAGTGAATGAATTCAAGATTGCATGCGTCATATTCATAATCAGTAATAGAGTATTGTTATCATAACCTTTTCTTTGTTAAACTTCTGGTGTAGGAAGAGTGTAAGAAAGCACATGAGCTGGGATCTTCATAGTGGGAGATTGACAGTAGGCAATAGGGTGTTCATGAGATGTATAGCTTCTAAGTACCAAAACATTGGAATTATTGTAGATACGATACAGATAGGTATGATTACCAGGAGCAGTTTAGTCTTCGTAGGCCAAGTCTTTCTCGGAGCAGATTCAATGTCAATGTCTATAGTTCTATTAATGTCTTCATCAGCGCAAGCGGCAGCAGGAGCGAATGCAGGCATGAAATATAAAGTCTTATTTCAAAAGTTTCTCAACCTTCGTTGAAAGAAAATGTCTCCCACTGCAACACACGTTTAATCAGCAGAGTTCAAGCAAGTTTAGTTCGGCCTGCTTAAGATGGCAGCATGCTGGTATTTACCTAAAAGGCTCCGAAAGGCAGGAGCAAGTACCAATATCAATTTTTCATAGAGTCGGTACCTTTGCCCCTGCTTGTCCACGCTAGGTTGCAAAGCCCTTCTCTTTCAATGATAGCACCGGGAAATCGAATGTCAGAGCTCTCATCCGATACAGCTCATAGGCTCCTTTTCCCTAGGCCTCCATTTCCAGCTCCATCCATGGTCCTTCCGAATTCGTGGACGCAGTTCGTACCTTAAAGCTCCAGGTACAGTGTGATCAATGAAAAATGCACTATCGTTGTTTGCAGCAGATGCAGAAACAGTGCCAATCGGCGATGCAATTGGTGATGATGAGGCAGCAGACAAACAAGGTTGAGATAACACTGATGTTTCAAATTTCGTTGCAATCTCCCTAGGCCCCTTCTTGGGCTCAGGAAGTAGTTCCGACTGAATTTCGGTGATGTCTTTGTGATCAATCGGGGCTGATTTACTCTGGAAGTTAGGATCCTCGGTCTCTTTCTCATGTGGCAAAGGAATCAGGATTCTTTTCATGTGCGTTGCATGAATCCAATGCTTTCAAATATTTACTCGTACCACAGTCTGTATGGCCAGGAGCATCTGGTACGGTCCCTTCCACCATGGTGCAAGCAAAGATTTTCTCTCAAAGTTCTTCACTAGGACCCAGTCCCCAGTTGCAGACAATGGCCTCGGTACGTGTATCTGACAGGAAGAGCCTCCTGCACCTGCTGATGAATCAAACGCAAGTTTTGTGTCAGCTTTTTACAATATTCAGTAAGTAGTGGATCTTTCAACCTTTTTGGACGTGCCACATTCCATACATTGGCTGGTTTTCCCATAATGATTTCATAGGGGGAGAGATCATGTGGAATTGGTGAAAATGAGGAGCCTGGGATTGTTATCATTAGAAGGATCATAAAACCCATTATTAGAACAATCAGTACTCTCTGTAGAGAACCATTACCCATTATTAGACTCACTGTTAGAGAATCATTAAAATCATCATTACCTTGCTATGGAATCATTCCATTATTGCATTCTCTTTAGTTCTGATTAGTACGTTGCTGAAGTAGACACTATACACATTATTAGACTACCAGCTTTGTATGCATTTGCAATTTGCTTATAGATTGACATGTTATGCATTTGAAGAGAGTTGCCCTGTTATATGAAGGGTTTGCTTAGTTATGTTATGACAGAAAGAGATGATTTTAGAATTACATGTTATGCAATGTAGTGCTCCAATAGGAGAGACACATGCTAGACACTTTGCCATTTGCAATGGAATGACACTTGAACATATTTGAAGTGCCATGGTAGTGCTTTAGAGACACAGTATATTTGCACCATTATATGCTATGCATTTATGTTTGCATTAGAAATAGCGCTTTGGCTGAGATAAACTTATTGTTTGCAGGAGAGCAGAACAAATTAGGCCTGGAATGACACACACAGGCATATTTGAAATGACATGAAGAGCCATTTAGTACACATTGTATGCTTTGTAGAGACACATTTAGAGACTGACATGTATGCATGTATGTTGAGTATGCACTTAGAAGCATTTAACACGAGGCCTATGAAAGCCATTTCTCATGGAGACACAGAAGCGCCACTCTGTGAGAAGATTGTTTTGAATTAACACTGAAAGAAGGAATTTGTAAACATTTGCTTGGCAGACAGATAACATGAACCCTTGTCCGAGAAGGAAGCTTATCAGCTTGGGCTCTGAGCTTCTCGAAGAAAACACGAGGGTGGGGGCTGCACCAGGGAGCGACAGGGGCACATGGAGGGAGTGCTTTGCATGAGAGAGAGACTCGACAGAGAGAGCATTTTGTGATGCCTACAGTGCAGGAGAGGAGAAATAGGGGGAAATAGATGGTGTTTTGCACCAGACACAGATGGCCATGAAAGAAGATGTGATGTTCAAATGTCACCCTGACAGCACACGCAGTGACAGGACACGAGAACAGGAACACGCAAGCAGACTGGCAGGCATTGTTAAATGCTGACACGGAGGGAGAGACATTCTTTAAGCTTATAGAATGCATATAACCATAGAGATATGTGCGTCATGAGTGACTATAACCGAGTGGGGAAAGGAGACTGGCTAGAGTGAGACAGAGAGAGTTGGAGAGAGCCATAGAGAGAGTTGCTGAGGAGTTGCAAAGTTGTTGGTGCTGAAGGGGAGTTCGAGAGAGTTGCAGAGAGTTGGATGGAGATGGTGCAAGATGAGATGCGATGAGAGAGAGAGAGAGGTGTCTTGGTGCAGCAGAACCTGATGAGGCTCTGATGAGATCGAGAGCTTGGCAGTTGGCAGTTACCAGATCTTGAGAGGCTGCCATTGACTGACCTAGCAAAGACAGAGCTGGAAACACCTGCAAATGGATAGTATGGTTCTGTATGGACTGACTGATTGATTAGAACAGACACTCACATAAGGGGAGAAGGGGAAACCAGACAGGGATTGTGTAGAGTGAGAGTGTAAAGCATGGTGTGGATTGAAGAGACGTTTCATTCTGTCTGAAGGGGAGGATTGTTGGATGTTTGACGCTTGCACGATAGGCTTGTATTTTAGACTGCATTAGAAACACATGCATTAGGAACCTGTAAGGCTTATAAATATTGCATGGTAGATTTGCTTTGCACTAGAAGTATAAAAGGTGCAAATTAGACATAGCATTAGGATTGCCTGCATCGTTATGCTTTGCATTCTGTGTGTATATAAATAAATGTATCCCATTGTTATAAATTGAATCGATTATTTGTGTTTTCTTTGTGTTGTGCTTTATGTTATTTGTTATTCTGTTACAAGTAGTAATCTAGGAGTAACACAGTGCACATAGGGCCTGAGATACGAATGCAGCAAGGGGGGTATAGTGATCCATAACCCCCTAGGAGGTTGCGAGCTTGCCCTGGGGGGGGGCAAGATGACGGTTAGGGGTTTTGTTTTTTTCAGACTGACAAATGGAGGGGATACCCGGTTCTTCACTAAATGCGGACTGATAACAGATAGATTGCAGCTCGTCTGTTAGTATACTTATCGGGTTTTGCAGTGGTCAAAGTTTGTACATCTTGTGCAACTGTGTTTTTTTTTCTGTTAGTTCGTCGTGGGAATAGAGATTTGTTTTGTTTCATGTTTTGTCTGTCTTGGGGATGTTATGTTATTGTTATTGAGCATGCTGTCTGCAATTTCGTTCGTCGTAGGAAGGGGAACGTAATTGTTTGACCTTGATTTGCCGGAATTGGTTGACATTAGTCACATTTGATTGACATTGACCGAGAGCAGTATTTCATGACTGGCAATGTTTTATGAATAAATGTACATTGATTCACCGAGTGAGAGAAACAGTTTTCTTTTCTTGAAGACGCTTGTGGTACTAGAAATAATTGAAACTGCAGAATTAGTTCATTTCTTAGTGACCTGAAGGCAATAAGAAATTGGCTTAAAAATATGCTTGAGGCCTGGGATGTATCACAGGAATCAACTGTATTGAAAGTGAAAAGTGACATAGCTATGAGAGAGGGGAGCCCATATATTGTTGATATGCACTCAGTAATATATCGTCTCAGAGATATGAATAGTAACTGGGAAAATGTCACATTGAAAGCAGAATCAGACCCATTGAATTCAATTTCATTAGCAGTGATGGGCAGGAATATAGTTCCTATATAAATGCATATTGTTCATGGGGAGAAAGAGTTACCTCAGAACGATGGGAGAGATAATACAGATTTGATAGACATGTGCAGTGAGCCTAGAGAATTGGCATGGGGAATGCATAGAGAGTTTGCCTATGAATATTTGAGGCATTGTGCATTGAAGACACTTTTGCATGAGAAGAGTTATGTGCATGAAGGTAGTTATGTGAAGATCTTTGATTTGAACAGGAATAATGACAGTTTTTGCAGCAGTGGTAACATCAGTATTTTGATTCCTACGTTTTCGAGTGAGAAAAAAATATTGTCGAATGACATAGATATTTTGACAATGAGAAAAAAATATTGTCGAATGACATAGATATTTTGACAACATTGCAAGAGAACGTTGATAAAGGGAATCGTGCTAAATTTGGATGTTTGAAAAGATTGAAAGCCTGGAATTTTTGTAGTTTGAATGTGTGCATGGAAAAAAAGTTTGTTGACATTGGAGATCTCGCGGTACTGGCAGAAAGTGTATTTGAAGCACGAGTTAGCAGGGCATCTCTCCCAGGATTGCAGGAATGTAGTTTGAATGTTAATTGCATTGTATATGAGAGAGCCTGTTTGAATGAAACTGATTTGATTTTTCAGCATGGAATTATTCAATGTTGTGAATTCTCAGTGATGAAAAATGGGGAGAGTGTTGTGGCTAGAAGACATGGAAGTGACACAGGGAATGCAGTTGTGACATTTTTGAATGTGCAGAATTTGGAGCATGTGAAACTGGTTGTTTCGTTTTGTTTTGAAAAGGATAGGGATGGAGGCAGGAGTCATGCATTAAGCATGCATGCATTATGAGGCCAGGAGAGACAACAGTAGTTAGAGGCACTGACACATTGCTAGACCACAGGGGAGATAGCATGGATGTCCTTTGATGAGGCACAGAGGGTAGAGGAATAGATGTGCACTTTAACACACAATGAGAAATGCTGTTTTATTTTTTGGCTTTGAAAACACCTGAAACAGAATAAGACTGATACTTGCACTTTTGTTTCTTTGCATAAAATCTGGAGAGACACCTTGACCAGACCAAGATCGCATTGATGACCAGACCAGATGGCATCGCTGCATGAAATGACCAGACCATGATTTGGAGCAGCATGACGCCTGAGAGCAGCATGTCCGATGACCGAAATGACCAGATCAAATGACCAGACTTTGATGATGGCTGACACCTTGTGACTTTGCATGGCTGTTTTGAAGCAGCACCAGGAAGAGACTGGCTTTTGTCACCTCGTAAAGTGACTTTGCATCATGGCTGTTTGTTTGCAGCAATGCTGAGACCCTCGCATCTGACCATTTGATGCTTTGCAGCAGCACTTTTGGGGAATGCCGACCGTCCGATTTGAGGCCTTAGGGTGTGGCCTTGTCCAATGGCTGTGCTCTGAGAATGTACCCAGAAACTCTGCTTGCTACCCAGACTAAAGAAACTTTGTGGCATGACACCTATTGCCATGGAGAGTGAAGATCGTGACCAACTGTGCAGAGAGAATACACCTTGCAGCATCCTGTGCCAAGTGAGAGTGAAAGAGCAGTAAAAAAAATTGTTAGGCAGAGAGAAGAGATAAATTTGAATTACTTTGTGAAGCAGCACCAGACAAGTTTGTGCCTGAGCAGAGAAAGAGAAAAATGCAGCAATGAGCAGGAAGATACACGCTCTGAAAGCATTTCTTGCCTGATCAATGTTTGAAAGCAGTGAAGCTTTTGAAATTTGCACTTGTATTCAACGCTGGCTGTCCCTCATTTGAAGAGCATGGGACTGGCTGGCATGGCAACAGCATGGCAACAGCATGACCTGGCGAGGAAGGAGAGATTTGAAGCTGGAGATGGGCCTATGGAGAAGGGCCAATGTGCATGAAATTGCAATGTGCATGAAATTGCACTGGAGAGTAACCACCTGCATTGGCATGTTTTGCAAACACTCTGAATGAGTACACCTGTGCTTAAGGCCTAGGGAAAAAGGGAGCGTATGCATCAATTGGCATCAATTGAAAGTTCTGACACACAGTTTTTCTCGGTGCTACCTTTAAAGTGAAAGGTTATATGTTGATCACCCCATGGGGACAAGTGGGGCACATATGGTACAGACACTTGCTTGCTCCTGTTTTTTTTTTTGGAGCCCTGTGCGAAAATCTCATTTAGCTTGCTGACATTTATCAAGCAGGCTGACCTGAAATGGCTTGTACACGCTTCTGCTATCTGAACATTGATTGGCTTGAACACTTTGCTGTTTTCACACTTTGTTGCTGAGGAGAACTTGCTATCTGAACTTTGCTTAGTGAACACATTATCCGATTTGTGAACACTTGGTTCGTTGACATTGCATCTTTGTTGACATTCCTTGGCTGAACCTTTTGCATTAGACTTGATTTGTTCTGACATGGAACTGTGCACGGTTGTGAGGACACACATACCTCATGAGTGACCTGGAAATACCTTGGACTGGAATTCAACTGAATTGGCCTATATGGCCAACACTGCATGTATACACTGATATGTATGCATTGATCTATGGAATGTTTCGCCTGTTTGGCTACTGACATCTGTACTGACCTTTGACACCTGTGAAAGCGATTGTCATATTTTGTGCTTGAAACATTGAAAGATGGAAACACCTGTATACACAGTACTTGTGCATTGATTGTATGCATTGCATTTTCATTTTGAAATTTCTGCTTGTAGAGACACGTTCACACCTTTGGCTTGTAGACACTTTTGACCTTTGGCATTTGGCTATGCTATTCTGATTTCTGACACTTTTGCCGTTTTGCATTTGATATTTTAGCTTGCCACTGATAGAGTGAAATGCTTGCATTTTAGAAGGGTTTTTTCTGCATCATGAAATATATGCTTTTTCCCTTCAGTAATATTGCTTAGTATTAGCATACCACTTTTGCTATGTTATGTATGACATATGTTTTGTTATGTTATGATTTATCTAATGATAAAAGGGGATAATTGTGGAATTGGTGAAAATGAGGATCCTGGGATTGTTTTCATTAGAAGAATCATAAGACCCATTATTAGAACCATCAGTACTCTCTGTAGAGAACCATTGCCCATTATTAGACTCACTGTTAGAGAATCATTAGAATCATCATTACCTTGCTATGGAATCATTCCATTATTGCATTCTGTTTAGTTCTGATTAGTACATTGCTGAAGTAGACACTATCCACATTATTAGACTACCATCTTTGTATGCATTTGCAATTTGCTTATAGATTGACATGTTATGCATTTGAAGAGTTGCCTTGTTATATGAAGGGTTTGCTTAGTTATGTTATGACAGAAAGAGATGCTTTTAGAATGACATGTTATGTATTATAGTGCTCCAATAGGAGAGACACATGCTAGACACTTTGCCATTTGCAATGGAATGAAACTTGCACATATTTGAAATGCCATGGTAGTGCTTTAGAGACACAATATATTTGCACCAGGATATGCTATGCATTTATGTTTGCATTAGAAATAGCGCTTAGGCTGAGAAAAACATATTGTTTGCAGGAGAGCAGAACGAATTAGGCCTGGAATGACATACACAGGCATATTTGAAATGACATGAAGAGCCATTTAGTACACATTGTATGCTTTGTAGAGACACATTTAGAGACTGACATGTATGCATGTATGTTGAGTATGCACTTAGAATGAGTTTGCATTATAGTGCTTTGATTTACGATAAACGCTAGGAAGCATTTAACACGAGGCCTATGAAAGCCATTTCTCATGGAGACACAGAAGCGCCACTCTGTGCGAAGATTGTTTTGAATTAACACTGAAAGAAGGAATTTGTAAACATTTGCTTGGCAGACAGATAACATGAACCCTTGTCCGAGAAGGAAGCTTATCAGCTTGGGCTCTGAGCTTCGCGGAGACAACACGAGGGAGGGGGCTGTGCCAGGGAGCGACATGGACACATGGAGGGAGTGCTTTTACATGAGAGAGAGACTGGACAGAGAGAGAATTTTGTGAAGCCTACAGTGCAGGAGAGGAGAAATAGGGTGAAATAGATGGCGTTTTGCACCAGACACAGATGGCCATGAAAGAAGATGTGATGTTCAAATGTCACACTGCCAGCACACGTAGTGACAGGACACGAGAACAGGAACACACAAGCAGACTGGCAGGCATTGTTAAATTCTGACATGAAGGGAGAGACATTCTTTAGGCTTATAGAATGTATGTAACCATAGAGATATTTGTGTCATGGGAGACTATAACTGAGTGGTGAGTGGAGACTGGCTAGAGTGAAACAGAGAGAGTTGGAGAGAGCCACAGAGAGAGTTGCTGAGGAGTTGCGAAGTTGTTGGTTGCTGAAGGGGAGTTCGAGAGAGTTGCAGAGAGTTGGCTGGAGATGGTGCAAGACGAGATGCGATGAGAGAGAGAGAGAGAGGTGTCTTGGTGCAGCAGAACCTGATGAGGCTCTGATGAGATCGAGAGCTTGGCAGTTGGCAGTTACCAGATCTTGAGAGGCTGTCATTGACTGACCTGGCAAAGACAGAGCTGGAAACACATGCAAATTGGAAGTATGGTTCTGTATGGACTGACTGATTGATTAGAACAGACACTCACATAAGAGGAGAAGGGGACCAAGACAGGGATTGTGTAGAGTGAGAGTGTGAAGCATGGTGTGGATTGGTGTGGATTGAAGAGAGGTTTGATTCTGTCTGAAGGAGAGGATTGTTGGATGTTTGACGCTTGCATGATAGGCTTGTATTTTAGACTGCATTAGAAACACATGCATTTGGAACCGGTAAGGCTAATAAATATTGCATGGTAGATTTGCTTTGCACCAGAAGTATAAAAGGTGCAAATTAGACATAGCATTAGGATTGCTTGCATTGTTATGCTTTGCATTCTGTGTGTATATAAACAAATGTATCCCATTGTTATAAATTGAATCGATTCTTTGTGTTTTCTTTGTGTTGTGTTTTATGTTATTTGTTATTCTGTTACAAGTAGTAATCTAGGAGTAACATAGTGCACATAGGGCCTGAGATACGAATGCAGCAAGGGGGGGTATAGTGATCCATAACCCCCTAGGAGGTTGTCAAAGATTGTCTGAGACCGGAGCGAGCTTGCCCGGGGGGGGGAGGGGCAAGTCAGACGACGGTTAGGTTTTTTTTTTTCAGACTGACAACCAGTCTTTGCATGCATGTCGTCATTGTACCATACATCAAGGTGCTGATCAATCTTTTTTGCACATGTATGTGTTAGCCCATGGGACATAGTAACCATTGGCATTACATATGCATTCACCAACATCCATCTACTGTTTTCTTTGTCTACCCAACAACCATCGGGATCTAATTCTGCTGGACCCTCGGAGCATTGTTTTATTTCCTCAGGAATGGCCTTCGCTTGTATTTCTTTAACAGGCCCAATTCCATCCTCTAACATGCAGGACACTCCATCTGTTGTTTCTGCATACATTTTTGTGTGCAAATCAGCAGCAGTTTGTTTCGTGATTCCGTCCGCAAATGCATTTCCCTTTCCAACGTAACACATTACCTTTTTATGAGTGTTGCATTTCATTATTGCTAATCGCTTGGGAAGCGCAAGTGCTGACAGCAGTCTCACTATTTAAGTGCCATGTTGAATCTTGGTTCCATGTGATGTCAGAAAACCCCTTTCAGCCCATAATCGGCCAAAATTGTGGACCACCTCGAAAGCATATTGACTGTCAGTGTGTGTTCACACTAAGGTTTTCAGAAAATTCACATGCTCTGGCTAATGCTATTATTTCTGCAGCTTGTGCTGAGTTATGTGGAAGTTGTTGGCTCGCTGCAATAGTTTTCAGTGTAGTAATGGCATAAGCAGCAATTGATAGGCCATTCTGTAATTTAAAACAAGAGCCATCACAAAACAATTCTCCATCTGGCTCTTTCAGGGGTATATCAGTTAAATCAATTCTTCCTTTCGTCTCTTGCTCAGTAATAATTAAGCAATCATGTGATAATTTTTCTTGCCTTCCTTTTTCACTTGGAGGAGGAAATAACTCAGTCGGATTCAAAGAGCAACATCTCTTAATTTGAAAATGCGGTGCAAATAGGATTAATTCATACCTTGTTAGTCGGGCGGATGTGAAATGTTGTGTCTGTTCTATTTAAACGAATGTCTACTGAATGGGGTATCATCACGGTTAAAGAGTGACCTAAAACCATCCCCTTAGTTTGTTTCACTGACGTGGCAGCAGCAGCAACAGCTCACAAGCAACGTGGCAAAGCACATGCAACAGGATCCAACATGTAAGAAAAATAACTGCATGGTCTGTTTCTGCCCCTGTGTTCCTGAGTCAAAACAGCCAAAGCACATCCATCATTCTCATGTGCGAACAACATAAAACACTTCTCATAATTTGACGTGCCCAAAGCCGGAGCTGAGCATAACGCAGCTCTGAGCAGGTCAAAAGCTTTTTGACACTCCATGTTCCATGGAAAAGTTAAGGTAACATCCTTCCTTGTCAATGCCACTATGGGTTTCACAATCATAGAGACATTTGGAATCCATTGCCTACAAAATGAAGCCATGCCAATTAAAGCCCTGGCTTCCTTCTGCGTATTTGGAGTAGGCATACCAGAGATGCTTTCTATACGTTCTGGTGTCAATCTTCTTCCCTCCTTCTATAGGAGGTAGCCCGAATAGGCCACCTCCTCTCCACAATAAGAATTTCTTCAGCGAAGCCTTGTGACCATGTGCCGCTAAATGTGTCAATAGTAAGACAGTGCCTTCTTTGCAAATGTCTTCTGAATCTGCTGCTATAAGCAGATCGTCAATATACTGAAACAATATACAGCCTGTCGCTAGCTCAAGCATATCTAGCTGCTCCTTTAATGCTCTACTGTAAATACTTGGACCTTCAGTGTAACATTGTGGAATACATGTGAATGTGAATGAGCACCCTCCTAATGTAAATGCAAACAAATATCAACTGTCTAGATGAACAGGAATACTAAAGAATGCGTTCTTCAAATCACCTACACTAAAATGTGATGCAGAAGCTGGAATCATAGTCACAATTGAGGTGACATCGGGGACCAGTGAGAATTGTGGAGCAACAATTTTGTTCACCGCGCGTAAATCAATTATAAAACAGTAAGGGATTTAATTCCCTCCTTTCTTGTATACTGGAAGAATCGGGCTATTGCAAATACTACCAGAAATCTTCTCAATTACATTTCTGGAAATTAACTCAGACACAATGCATTTCAAAGCATGCTCACCTTCAGTCGAGATTTTGTATTGCGGAATACACAGTAATGTAATTCCTTCTTTTAAAACAATTTGTACTGGTTCCACTTTCAAACATCCTACATCGTTATCATTTACTGCCCATATATGAGTCGGTACTTCACTCAATTCAGTCGGTAATGGCAGAGACACAAATTGCGATACAGGAGTTTGTTGTGGTGAAATCATCAAGCACACTCCATCAGGAGATCAATAAATTACTGCATTCAATCCCAACAAATTCTTGCCGCAGTTTGTCGTCAAAGGAAATGGACAAGATTCAGTGAATGAACCTAGTGTGATTGACACTGCTTGTGAAACTCGACTAATTACTGGTGTACCTGTAAACCCTACTGAAACATTTCTATGCCCTGACAGTGGTATATTTGGAACCTGCTGATGGTCGATCGAACATTTCTGTGCACCTGTGCCCACGAGAAAAATGTGCTCCCTATTCCCAACCTTCATTTCTACGTAGGGCCCTTTCTGATCAATGGGAATAGGCACTGGTTCCAGACCCTGCTTCGGACTGTCCTAGTGGAACAGTACATCATCACATGTAAAGTCTCCAGATTATCAAAAACATTTGCACCATTCATGGTGTTGTTCTGTTGTTGATTCTGATTAACTTGATTATCCTGAAATTGTGGCTGCATCTGACTTCTGTTCTGGCCCGCTATTCCTGGACGACCTCTAAACTGTCTTCTCAAAATAGTCCCATTTAACTCTGCAATTGTGGGCACTGTGCTCGCCAATGGTCTTCTTGTCTGCAATAGGCACATTGATTTATACCTATCGGACCCCCTTGCATGTTGGATGATAATGCAAATTGGACTCTAGACGGTGCGTTTCCACCACCTCTTTTACCTTTGGCTACCTGCTGCAGTAGCACTCTTGTTTTGAAATCTCCTTTCTTCCTTATTTCCTTATCCTTTTCTGAATTTACTCGGTTCTCATAATATTGGGCCATATGTAATACTTCACTTTGTGAGTTTGCTTGCCATGCACTTTCAGATGTAATTATCAATGTCTGAATTCCCGGTAACAATCCTTGCACAAATGTATCAACAAATAATCTCTTCCCAGGTTAGGAACTTAGATCATCACCACTAAAATCTGCAAATACATCTTCAAACCGGTTAAAAAAATCCACTGCTCCTTCCGATTTGCCTTGTAGGCAAGCAGTTAATTTATCCCAAACTATTCTCTTTTCAGGCACTAAAGTTTTCAATTTCGCTACTATCCGTGCGGGTAAAGTTAAAATTACTTGCAGAGGGTTCTCCCCAGCCTTTCTCTCACTATCAACTCTGATCAAAGTTTCCCATGTATCGCCTAGCATCGGTAGATCATTTATACCTCTAATTTGTTTCCATCTGTCAGCAGGAAGAATCACAGGGAACAATAAATCAATGTCACTCAGTGTAAAAACAGATGCATTTAGAACAGATTAAATTTCCTTATAAAAACCAGCAGGAGTTTTCCTAATATCAGGGACCTTCTGTTTAATAGTATTCACTTCTTGTCTAGAAAAGGAGCTATGTACAAACTGTGCGATATCATGGGCTTCTATCGTTCGTGCTGGAGTTTGTCCTACGGCAGCAACTCCTAAAGCAGCAGTTCTGGTGTCAGGGAAACAGTCCTCTTTTATAAATTGTCATCAAATCAGCAGGACAACAAACCTTCTTCATGCATTCATTCTGTAAATATTCCACCATAACCTGTAACACCTTTCTCTGCATTTCTGGTGTGTATTGACTTAACATATCATGCACTTCAATGGGGGAAATGGCAACATCCGTAATCCATCTAAGCGCATCTCGCGTACAAATTTGCATCTCTTCACTAACAGGTTTCAACCATGGAAGAAATCGTTTCTGGACATGTGACATATGCAGTTCACGCTTACTCATATCTCTATGCAATCGATCAAGTTCTCGCTTAAACACAAATATTCGCCCTACATGTTCTCGTATTTTCATTGCATTATCTTGTAAATTGGAAAGGACAATCAAATCACGTAACTCTTGCGGTATCACTGTATCAGTCTAGTCACTCCATACCTTAACAAGAAAATCTCCCATATATTCTAACAATGCCTGTTGTTCACCACCAAGGCCACTTTGATCAGCTATGGAACTTTGCACAGCCACTTCATTGCCATCATCAATATACTTCTTAGCCCACTGTTTTAGTTTGTCTTTTCGTTCCTTACTAATCATACGAGGAGTCATTCTAATACTTCCTCTTTCAGGCCCCATTGATGCAGAACTGCCAGCTAAAGCATATAACTCATTCTCTGTAGGAGGTGGAGGAAATGATGTAATTGGCGCAGATGGGACGGTTACTGCAGGTGCAGATGCAAGAGTGGGAATAGCAGCAGGAGGAGATACATAGGGAGTTGGTGCAACTGGGTCAGTACTAGATGATCATTCCTTCGCTCATTCGGTATCTTATTTATCAATTTGTCTGATGTATGAAAATCTTGTGAAGGATATATTTTCTGTATGTCTAATTGGAAGGCCCTATCCATGTTCCTAAAGGCATCTGTCTGCTTCTGTTGATCATGCTCTAGATCTTTCTCTATATTTGACATATGTCTACGTGCGTGTTTCTCTCTACTTTTCAAGCGTTGATTTGCTTCCTTCCTCCAGTCCCTTACAACGTTGAACTCTGCAGGTCTGGCCTTTTTCTGTAGCAACATTGATTCCAAATGTTCCATACGCGCTAATTCAAAGTTCCCATTATTCGGCCACTGAAGGTCTAATACACTTCTGGTCTGCCTATGCCAAATCGCATTAAACACTAATGCCCCTATACCGTATTTAATGTACATTTCATATGCCGACGACCCCTTGGGTGGCGCGGCCTGGCCAGGTTCCAAAGACTGTCTACCGCAGTGAAAGAATCTCACTAGACAGGAAGACAATGTCTCAGGCATGGTTAACTCTTACCTCTTTCACCTGGGCGTTTGTAATGCCAAGTGCAACGATCAATCAATATCAGGACGTTTAAGAATCGGGGCACGACTCACCTGATCAATCAATTTGTCTCTCAGGATGCAATTTGCCCGTATACAGGCGCAAGTAAGGATCATCACAACCACGCGTCTGGCACAATTTGCATCGCTTCCAGGACCCTCGCCTTGATGCCCTTTGGGCGCCGCTCATCAATCAGGGATCGGCTGTGTGCAGATCTGTGGAGGAGTCTCTAATCACTTCTGCAGGGGCACCCCGAACACCTTCCGATCCCGGTCCGACAGCTTCATCCTCGACTCGTCCATGCCTTAAACGTATGCGATGGAGCATCACACGCAGGGTCCCTATTTGCGTGCCATTTTTGTAAGAACATATATGGAATAAAGGCACAATAACCATATACTAATGACACGCCAGTCGTGAGGTTCATTTCCCAAACAAGTCTGGTTTATTTTCAGAGTGTCTCAGTCGGCCGACCGGGTCTCAACACCTCACGACGTGTGTTCAAAGACACTGTGAGATGAGAGAGAGCGAACAGCGGTAAAGCAGTAATATATATGCATAATACATCATCATTCTACAGCATTATTCGGTCCACCCCTATACGTGACATACAAGCCTGGGTTTGGTAATTGACAGTTATGCATGTAACTTCATTCAGTCTAAACATTAGTATTTCTAGCCGAGGCTGCAGAGACAGTTTTCTGTTATGGGGAACACGGGCATCAGCACAGGGAAGTATATCATGTTCTGCCAGGGAGACATTCCAACTAACGTTATCTGTTCACTGCGCTCATGGGCCAAGGGTCAGCCATTTCTGAAGCAGAGAAAATACTATCTTTCATGATGGAGCACTCTAAGTTGCATATAATTCTCATTTAATTGCCTTTTACAACAGCGCCTTCAAGACAGGCTGGTACCTGGGCTGCTGATTAGTCGCTGCTTTTGCAAAGCTTCAATGCTTTACCGAATAAGAAAAACAAAGTATTTCTGCAGAGTTTCACATTCCTGTCTATGTTAGTATTCAGAGTTCAAGCTGTGGCATCGCACCATGTGAGAATCTGAAGCACAGCATATATTTGCAAAGCTTTACAGAAAGAAAATGGCAGGCAATTACAAAATTGACTCCCAATGGTCACATTCAGGTTTCATGGTTTGCTATGTTTGTCACATGATGCGATTCGCTTCTTCCCAACATATTATTCATACTATTCGGGCTATGCAATTGCATTTACGGTTTCACATATGTACATTCACCTAATGTCCCCTCATCCTTACTACCTGAACCACACACTATACTCGCTCTCTCTTTATTCTCACTATTGATACCTAACCGTGATTCTCCCCATGTACTCACCCTATTTGCAGCTTTAGTATTACTATTGTACCCTCACCATGACTTTGTCTATCCATACACTCTACCCACACTTTATGTAGCCTCATGTAGCCTACCTTCACTCTTTTGACCACTACCCGCCCACTCTTCCACTTCAGAATGTATTCATGTTTCTGTACTGTTCTGCCATTTTCTATTATACTGTATACATCTGAAAATACAAAATCCAAGGGCAGTAAATAATCACTTGTATACATATGTAAAGAAATGAATGATTTTATAAATATAAATGAATAACCACAGCTACATCAGCAGCCTACGGGATAGTAAGCTTTGTGTGGCTAATCCCAGCGATGACTGGAGTGTGATTGCAATTTCAGAAGAATGTACAAAACTGGAGTCAGTCATGGGTGAGATAGTATTAAGAGAAATTCATGCTCTTTTTCAGTAATAGTTTTCATGTCTTCTATCTTTAATTTTTAATCTTATTACTGGTCTGTTGAAGGAAGTTGATAGACTTCATAATTATTTAGGAGTTTTTATACTTTTTTATTTGGTTTATTTCTTGTATGGTACCACATGCCGATGGGCCTCAATGCGGAAGCAAGATTTGGACACACGGACAATACAGACAAAACATAAAGGTATGATGTAAGATGGGGCAAAGATAAAGTCAGCAAATGGTCCATGGTCAAATCAGTAGAAAGAGTTAGTTGTTGACGCAGAGAGAGCTGGTAGTATCAAGCATTAACCAGTAATTAGCCCAAAGAGATGGGTTTTCAAAGCTGTTTTGAATCTTGAATGTGTGCTGATGGTCCTTATTGCAAGTGGGGGGGGAATCCCAATGACTTGGAGCCCTCATCGGGAAACTACAGCCCACGAATTTTGCCCACTTAAAGCGGGGTTGTTTGAGTTTGTGGGAATCTCCCGAGCGTAGGTGACAGGCAGGAAGATCAACAGACAGTGGTTTCTTCAGTTAGACTGGGGCGGTGGAGCACCAACATTTATAAGCCATAGATATGACCTTGTGTCATATGCGGTGTACCACAGTGCAGTGCCTTCCTGGAATTGGAGAGATGATCAAATTTACATAGGCCAAGGACAGCGCAAATAGCACTATTCTGAACAAGTTGTAACAATTGTATGTTAGTTTTAGTAGCACCTGACAGTAGGCTGTTGCAATAATCAAGCCTTAATCAAGGCTGATGCCACAATGGATCTATTAGCAAATGAAATAAATGGCCTAATCTGATTAAGAAGTTTGATCACATATCTACAAGCTGCTCGGGTGTGAGGGATATGGGCTTTCATGTTGAGCTCTGAGTCCAAATGGTCCAAATGTATCCCCAGTTTTTTTTTTTATGCTGGTAGACACTGGTATAAAGGATTCAGCAATCTTAAAGCTTCCATAGGAAGAGTCAAGTTTGTTCAGCCATTGCGAAGTAGCTACTATAAGTAGCTCTGTTTTAGTGTAATTGAGGACCAACACATTGGCAATCATCCATGACTGAATGACCATATAAACTGCATTAATACTTGCAGAGTACTGTGCAAAGTCCCTGGATAGCTCAAAGACCACCTGGGTATCATCAGCATAGTTGGTATACCAGACACCTAGATGTTCAAGCAGGTCAAAAAGCATGTCAAAGAGAGGTTGTATATAGACATTGAATAGAGATGGAGAAATGCAGGAGCCTTGAGGTTCTCCTGCATTAAGGACATCTGGGCCCGATTGAGCCTCCTCAACTGCCACTCTTTATATTCGAGGGGCGAGTCCTTTTAGAGCTGCCAGCTATATCCTTCAACCTGTCGACAAGACTGGAATGGTCAACAAGGTCGAAGGCCGCTGAAAGGTCTAGCAGAATCAACAAAGCTGGTTGGTCCCCATTCACTATACCTGCCTGTGTGGTTTTCAGAACTACCAAGGCTGTCTGTGTCCCATGACTTTCCCTAAAGCCTGACTGGTATAATCCCAAGATTTTATTATGCTCCACAAAATCCTGGAATTGAAGATAAGCCACTATATCCAGGATCTTGAGGAGAAAGGGGACATTTGTAATAGGCGGATCATTTTTGGCTAGGACTGGGTCCAATGAGCTTTTCTTCAGCAGAGGAGTTATCCAGACTTCATTATGTTTAGATGGAACCACTCCCTCCAGAAATGATAAATTGACAATTTTAGAAATCCATGGGGTAAAAAATTACATGGATTCCTTAATGATGATTGCAGGGTAAATATCAACCCTGCAAGGGGTGGGTTTCAGATCGGTCATGATTCATGAATTTTCATATCTCAGTTTCTGTGCACAGTTTAAAATTAAACTCTGATGTACAGGTGTTCATAGGGGGATCAGAGGTAAGAATATTAATTTCAGATGAAAGTTGCTGTTTCATTTGGATTTTCTTCTAATGACCAAGGTTTTTGTTTGCAAACTTATCTTGGATGGATTGGCACATCTAGACTCTTGTGACATGACATTGAGGGTTTTACTTTTCCCTTCAAACACTTTTAGGACTTTGAAGAGTTCTCGGGGATCTTGATTTAGCATTTCATATTCTTTGGTCAAAGTATCTTGACTTCCCTGTAATAATAACTTTTGTATAGTTGTTAACTGAGTCTTTATATTGGAAGTGGTTTTCAGAGGAAGGAAATGTATGCCAGTTTCTTTCGCAAGTCCTCTTCTGTAGTCTAAACGTAAGCACAGCTTCATTGAACCAGGCATTTCTTTGAATGTTTAATGACTTTGACTTTTTCAGGAGCCAGGGTCTCGATAGCTTTATTAATTGCAATTGCATACTGCCCAATCGTGTTGTTCACTGTCTATTAATTGTATTCCCCCTCATTTGTCTGCATTGATGAGGTAGACATGCATCTTCAGTTGTTTAACCGCAGATCCATTATGTTTAAATAGATTGTTTGGAACTGATATATTCTTCTTCACTGTCTGTTGAACTCATGGAAGGACTCTTCATACAAATGTTAGTACCTCATGTGGCATCATACCACATGAGGTACTAACAATCTACTAACACTGTGTGCATAAACATAGATGGGAATTTCAACCCAGTTACGCGTTCTACTCCAGTGTATTCTTTATCAAGAAAAACGTTTGGTGCCTAATTTTTCTGTCTCAGCTCTATCTCAATATACATAATAGATGAACTTTGAGTACGTATGAAAGATAATCCTTGTTATTCTTGTGACCAATATCTTTAAAGATCTTTCAATTTAATAGACAGCAAATTAAATATGTCAACATTATTCATCTGTGATAAGATCTGTGATTTACACTGAATTGACCCTGGGTTCTATAATTAGGGTAGTGTATTCCTGGGCTGAATGATCAACCCCTAAATTAGACTCTGCCTCTGATCTTTGTTTTTTTGGCAATTGTTCTTCCTCTCCTTTTCAATGTTTCAGAAAAGGTAAACCATTTCTTTTGCTGTTTACCGTTTTGTACTGGAAATTAGGCTAAATGTTTTGAGCATAGTCCGAATATAAATATGCATAGATTACTTATTTGTTATATTCTTCTATATCTCTGTGGAGTTTGTTCTGTTTTTTTGTTCATAGTTTCTATTTTAAAGTTGTCAATGTATTTGCTTCAATTATAAGACTATTTATCAAGATCTTTTTCCCTGTTACTCTAATTATTCCAACATGTTATCACTATTTTTATTTTGTTATGTTATGTTAATATTGTTTTATAATGCACAACCAATACTCGTAGGTGCCAAGGCACTGTAGAGTACATAGTAAGATACAGTCTTACTGAGATAAGCATCAAACAGGGAGATGTAATATGTGAACATTGTTAAGGTTTATTGAAAAGAAACGTCTTGAGAAGTTTTTGGAAACACAAGAGATTTTCTTATGTTTTAAGGGGGCAGGGAGAGTCTGGGGGCATGCACTGCAAATGAGTGTCCTACTTGTCTTTCCTCCCAATACCTAGGCATGATCAATTTCCTATCTCAATTAGATCTTTGCATTTGGAGCAGAGTGTATAGTCTAATTCTATGTAAAAAGGCTTGGAAACAGGATGTTAAGGGCGCTTAAATACCAGGCATATGCTTGTAATTATAATCTGATTTCTAATCAGAAGCCAGTTTAGTGAACACAGAGCTTTAGCAATATGGTTGTATTTCTTTTTTTGGTAAACATTCTAGCCACAGTATATTGCATTCTCTGGAGACAAGTAATGAGATGGTTAGGCACTCCTAGGTATATGTTGTTATTAAAATCTAACCTAGGTGATATCAGAGAGTTCATTACTAGAAAGTGATGTGGAAAGTATAGGAAGAGAATAACATCTTTTAATTTTCTTATCATGAAAAATCTGATGTAGGTGATTTGATCTAATCCATGTTATTCAATATTATTATTTTTATTGCGGGGGAGACTCCCCACACCCCCTCCTCCTTCCCCCTTCCTTTATTACTATCCCTTACCCCCCCATTTATTTTATTTAAAAAGTGTTTTTTTATAGAAAATTTAAAAATCAATTTGGTAACTTCTTCCTCGAAAACATTAGATTTGGTCACTTTGACGGTATCGTGAAAAATCATGATTTTATAACCAAGGCTACTTGACTATTCTGTGTTTGTTATCAACTAGGATTCTTAAATTCTTACCTTCTGCCTTATATTCTGGGCAATGTCTAAAGGAATCAGGCCAGAAAGAGTGCAGCCAAGAAAGAGGATTTTGATTCACTAAAAGAATTTCTGTTTTATCAGGATTAATTTTTAACTGGTTTTAAACCATCCAATGTTTTATAGATAGAAGACAGTTTATAATCATTGTGGCCAAATGTCTCATTCTTCATTTAAATCTACCAAAATCTGGGTATCCTACTCGTACTTAAAAAATTATACTCCAGAGTGGTGTAAAATATACATTAAAGGGAGGAGATACAGATAAAAATGATTTGGCAATATCACTGAATCTTGGGTAAACCCAGACAGTAATAGCTTAGAATCAGAATAAAAAATTGCAGGTCAGACTTGTTGGAAATTTTTTTAAGAATGCTGGATCCACATACTGTAAAATCTGTTAAGTTGGATTGAATGGTTGACTTTGCTCAAATGTGGACGATAGATCCAATCGGATCAGTGTGCTTATGTCCCCTGTGCCAGAATGTTCTTGTAGGTGATCACGTACATAAGTAATGATTAGTTCAGTAGTGCACAAGGGCCTAAAACACATTTGTGTGTTGTCCAAAAGGGCTCTGTTCTCGAAATAAATCTGGACCTGGATAATGATCTGTTATTTATATAGCTCCTTAATCCAAAGCACTTTACAGAGCACATATTTACATACAATAACACCCAACCTAAATTGGTACTCATTTATTGACCTCAGAAGGATGAAAGGCTGAGTTGGCCTTGCCAGGATTCGAACCTGTGACCTGCAGATCACGCTCAGATTGCAGCAGCACGCCCTAAACCCGCTGAGCTATTTTACCGGCCTTTACCGGATCACAACAAAGTTTTCAAGTTGTTTAGCTAGGAAGGGCAAATGAGACACAGGATGAACATTATTAAGGTCTGAAGAGTCTAAAGATGGTTTCTTTAATAAGTGCTTAATAATGGATTGTTTCCACAGATTCAGAAAAATTCCAGTGGGAAGAAAAGAATTCAAAAGGTGAAATATATTCTTGAAGAAAAGGGGAACACTGTTTTGTGCAATTCTAGGGGGAAGAATGCCGAGTGGCGACTGAAAGCATTTAGCAGATGAAAAAAAAAAACATGTAAAATGATTACTGTCCAGTTCAGAAATAGAGTCAAGGACTCTCGAGGGAACTGTGTATTGTTCAAGTCACAATTTTGAGAGTTAATTAGTACCGATCATTCCTAATTTTTTTAATTTTGTCTTAGAAGGCAGAGGCTATTTGAGCTGCTACATTTTGTGTTGGTGTTTTAGAAGAGGAGACATATGTGTTGCATATTGCATTAACTAATGAAAAGACCGAATTAGCACTAGTAGAAGCTGAATTGATATTTTTTCCACTGAACAGCCCTCTCAGAAATCCCCCAAAGAAGGGGCAGATCCTTGCTGCTTCCCTGGGGGGGCACAATTGAGAGTCTGCCCCAATTTTGCCACCCCATGAAAGCAGAAAGGACCACTTGTCCACCAGGGAAAGGATTTTAGGGGTTGGGCCCCACAAGGCTAAACAGACCCCACCCGTACCCTGAAAATTGCCACAAAGGTGGCAAAATGATGCTTTCCCTTTTTTGGGGGCAGGTGGGTGCTGTTTTGTGATGATTTGCAAGGCAAAACAACATATCTGTGTATAAAGATTGGCAAACTCGTGCCTGTGGGACAGCCCTCCCAGGAATCCTCCCAAAGGGGGCACAATTGTGAGTATTTTCCAACATTTTGACACCCCTGGGGAGCAGCAATGGCCAGTAGACCTCCAGAGATTACTTTTAGGGGAGGGGGAGGGAGCCACTTAGCAGATAAGCAGCCCCCCCCCTCTGGATGCAAAAGGGATATGGCATACAATTTTTTCCCTCCCTGGGGGAAGATCAGCGGGATAATCTGCCCCTAGAGAGGGTACAATTTGATATGGCCACACTGGAGCTCTGGCTGGGCCGCATTAGAGGTTTTATCTCCAGGGAAGGATGGGGTCCCCACCGGGGATCACCAGGTCCACCACTGGGCTTGGGGACGGTCGACCTACATGGTAGACAGATGGCCAACGGCATGAGGAAGCAGCTATTCCAGGACAGCAGTTTAAACAGAGAAGAAAGGTAGCGAAAGCTGAAAGAACAACAAGGAGGGAACTTCCCGTGCCATTTTCAACCCAGACCCGTGAAGGCTCCGAAAAAGGAAACATAAAAGGAAACATGAGACCAGGCTTTACAGATGACATCATGAGTAACAGATGTCAACAGTGCATGGTCTCCTCCTGCATTATAGCACAGGCAGGAAGGCACGCTGGCTACCGTGGTACCGTTATTGACTCCAGAAGCAAATGAAGCCAAAGGGTTCAGCACAGCCGGTGGGTCAGAGAAAGCTGCTAGCAAACCGAACTGTGTTGAGGCCAAGGTTGCTATTGGCAACATCCTATGAACGCAAGGAACTTGTTAACAAAGAACTTGTGTGTTTGTTTGAATCATTGGAAGAGCCCAGAGAAGAGCCAGCTGAAGAGTGCTCATGCACTGCAGGAGTGCTAATTCAAGGAATCTGGCTGGGCCGTTTTTGTTTTGTATTGAAACTACAAGTACTAGAAGGCCCTAGAAAAGTGTGGCGTGAGGTGTCAGAGGGGTCCTACAAGAGTCACGTCCAATCTCTTGTACAATCGAAGGTCTCTGACCCATTGCCAAG
This sequence comes from Ambystoma mexicanum, assembly GCF_040938575.1. Classification (NCBI taxonomy): domain Eukaryota; kingdom Metazoa; phylum Chordata; class Amphibia; order Caudata; family Ambystomatidae; genus Ambystoma; species Ambystoma mexicanum. The sequence continues at coordinate 495,299,318 of NC_090922.1, forward strand.
GGAATAGCTAGGAGAAGTAAGTCCTGCATCATAATAAAGCAAAGAAAATTTTTGAATTGGCAAATGTGAACCCGGTTGAGGGATGCCTGTGAAGCAGGGTGAAGCATGATACACCTGAGAACAGTGTCTTGATATTCAGAGTGAAAGACCATAGTGAACCCGACAGAGGGAGGCCCACGTTGCAAGAAGGAGAAATCAATCAAGGTGCAAGATCACCGAAGGAACTTTTGTTTGTTTGTTGTTTTTGGCCCAGCAGGCCTTCTAAAGCAAGAGACTTTGTAGAAAAGTGTCTTGGCCCCTGAAAGTTCTGGTATCATTGAATGGAATTGTGAACCTTGTGCTGGAGAGGCCCAGAAGTGTGTTGTGCTCAGAAGTCCCGCCTTGTCCTGTGCTTAAAACGTGGGGAAGGGAGTCCCCAGCCGTATCTTTCTGACTTATCATTTTGGGAACACTTCTTTTTTTTTTAATAACATTACCCCACACTATTTTGTAACTTAGCAGTAAGGATAGGCAATAGTTCTTTTTTTAGTATAGGCCCTTTTTATTTGACAAGACACCACTAGGACTACCTAGTTATTATTTGATAGTCATAGCTTGCACCCATCTTAGATTTAGGTTTAGATAAGGCATTTTTCTCACCCATTATACAGTTTAATAAACACCCTTGAACTGTGATCACTTGTGTCTCTCTTTATTGTTGCCACCATCGGTTCCTTACAGGTGGGACTAGGACCATGCCAGGGTTCGCAGGGTTTGCCAATGGGCTTGGATATGGTCGACCCACATGGGAGACAGACAGGTGCCTAAGGTGGGGGCAGCACCCCTGGCAGTCTTAGATCTCTGGCCAGGTCATGTAAGAGATTTTCCATCCGGGGAGGGACTGGGACCATGCCCATGCTCCCCAGGATCGCTGCTGTGCCTGGGTACGGTTGATCACATGGGAGACAAGTGCCTTGTAAGGCCAGGGCAGCACCCACAGCTATCCTGGAGTTCCAGCCATACTAGATTAGAGCTTTTCCCTCCTGGGACGGATGTGTCCCACCCGAGGTGCCCCATGATCAACACTGGCTGAGGGGCAGTCGACCCACATGAGTCAGACACCCAAGGTCGGGGGCAGCACCCCCTGCAGGCCTAGAGCTCTGGCCGGGCTGCATTACAGCCTTTCCCTCTGGGGACAGATGGGGACTGCGCATGGATTCCCCATGAACACCTCTGGGCTGGCGACTGAAAGCATTTAGCAGATGAAAAAAAAAAACATGTAAAATGATTACTGTCCAGTTCAGAAATAGAGTAAAGGACTCTCGAGGGAACTGTGTATTGTTCAAGTCACAATTTTGAGAGTTAATTAGTACCGATCATTCCTAATTTTTTTAATTTTGTCTTAGAAGGCAGAGGCTATTTGAGCTGCTACATTTTGTGTTGGTGTTTTAGAAGAGGAGACATATGTGTTGCATATTGCATTAACTAATGAAAAGACCGAATTAGCACTAGTAGAAGCTGAATTGATATTTTTTCCACTGAACAGCCCTCTCAGAAATCCCCCAAAGAAGGGGCAGATCCTTGCTGCTTCCCTGGGGGGGCACAATTGAGAGTCTGCCCCAATTTTGCCACCCCATGAAAGCAGAAAGGACCACTTGTCCACCAGGGAAAGGATTTTAGGGGTTGGGCCCCACAAGGCTAAACAGACCCCACCCGTACCCTGAAAATTGCCACAAAGGTGGCAAAATGATGCTTTCCCTTTTTTGGGGGCAGGTGGGTGCTGTTTTGTGATGATTTGCAAGGCAAAACAACATATCTGTGTATAAAGATTGGCAAACTCATGCCTGTGGGACAGCCCTCCCAGGAATCCTCCCAAAGGGGGCACAATTGTGAGTATTTTCCAACATTTTGACACCCCTGGGGAGCAGCAATGGCCAGTAGACCTCCAGAGATTACTTTTAGGGGAGGGGGAGGGAGCCACTTAGCAGATAAGCAGCCCCCCCCCTCTGGATGCAAAAGGGATATGGCATACAATTTTTTCCCTCCCTGGGGGAAGATCAGCGGGATAATCTGCCCCTAGAGAGGGTACAATTTGATATGGCCACACTGGAGCTCTGGCTGGGCCGCATTAGAGGTTTTATCTCCAGGGAAGGATGGGGTCCCCACCGGGGATCACCAGGTCCACCACTGGGCTTGGGGACGGTCGACCTACATGGTAGACAGATGGCCAACGGCATGAGGAAGCAGCTATTCCAGGACAGCAGTTTAAACAGAGAAGAAAGGTAGCGAAAGCTGAAAGAACAACAAGGAGGGAACTTCCCGTGCCATTTTCAACCCAGACCCGTGAAGGCTCCGAAAAAGGAAACATAAAAGGAAACATGAGACCAGGCTTTACAGATGACATCATGAGTAACAGATGTCAACAGTGCATGGTCTCCTCCTGCATTATAGCACAGGCAGGAAGGCACGCTGGCTACCGTGGTACCGTTATTGACTCCAGAAGCAAATGAAGCCAAAGGGTTCAGCACAGCCGGTGGGTCAGAGAAAGCTGATAGCAAACCGAACTGTGTTGAGGCCAAGGTTGCTATTGGCAACATCCTATGAACGCAAGGAACTTGTTAACAAAGAACTTGTGTGTTTGTTTGAATCATTGGAAGAGCCCAGAGAAGAGCCAGCTGAAGAGTGCTCATGCACTGCAGGAGTGCTAATTCAAGGAATCTGGCTGGGCCGTTTTTGTTTTGTATTGAAACTACAAGTACTAGAAGGCCCTAAAAAAGTGTGGCGTGAGGTGTCAGAGGGGTCCTACAAGAGTCACGTCCAATCTCTTGTACAATCGAAGGTCTCTGACCCATTGCCAAGGGAATAGCTAGGAGAAGTAAGTCCTGCATCATAATAAAGCAAAGAAAATTTTTGAATTGGCAAATGTGAACCCGGTTGAGGGATGCCTGTGAAGCAGGGTGAAGCATGATACACCTGAGAACAGTGTCTTGATATTCAGAGTGAAAGACCATAGTGAACCCGACAGAGGGAGGCCCACGTTGCAAGAAGGAGAAATCAATCAAGGTGCAAGATCACCGAAGGAACTTTTGTTTGTTTGTTGTTTTTGGCCCAGCAGGCCTTCTAAAGCAAGAGACTTTGTAGAAAAGTGTCTTGGCCCCTGAAAGTTCTGGTATCATTGAATGGAATTGTGAACCTTGTGCTGGAGAGGCCCAGAAGTGTGTTGTGCTCAGAAGTCCCGCCTTGTCCTGTGCTTAAAACGTGGGGAAGGGAGTCCCCAGCCGTACCTTTCTGACTTATCATTTTGGGAACACTTCTTTTTTTTTTAATAACATTACCCCACACTATTTTGTAACTTAGCAGTAAGGATTGGCAATAGTTCTTTTTTTAGTATAGGCCCTTTTTATTTGACAAGACACCACTAGGACTACCTAGTTATTATTTGATAGTCATAGCTTGCACCCATCTTAGATTTAGGTTTAGATAAGGCATTTTTCTCACCCATTATACAGTTTAATAAACACCCTTGAACTGTGATCACTTGTGTCTCTCTTTATTGTTGCCACCATCGGTTCCTTACAGGTGGGACTAGGACCATGCCAGGGTTCGCAGGGTTTGCCAATGGGCTTGGATATGGTCGACCCACATGGGAGACAGACAGGTGCCTAAGGTGGGGGCAGCACCCCTGGCAGTCTTAGATCTCTGGCCAGGTCATGTAAGAGATTTTCCATCCGGGGAGGGACTGGGACCATGCCCATGCTCCCCAGGATCGCTGCTGTGCCTGGGTACGGTTGATCACATGGGAGACAAGTGCCTTGTAAGGCCAGGGCAGCACCCACAGCTATCCTGGAGTTCCAGCCATACTAGATTAGAGCTTTTCCCTCCTGGGACGGATGTGTCCCACCCGAGGTGCCCCATGATCAACACTGGCTGAGGGGCAGTCGACCCACATGAGTCAGACACCCAAGGTCGGGGGCAGCACCCCCTGCAGGCCTAGAGCTCTGGCCGGGCTGCATTACAGACTTTCCCTCTGGGGACAGATGGGGACTGCGCATGGATTCCCCATGAACACCTCTGGGCTGGGGGGCTGTCGACCCACATGCGAGTCATATGCGGAAGGCTGGGGGCGGCACCTCCAGCCATCCTAGAGTTCTGGCCGGGCCATGTCACAGCTTTTCCCTCCGGGGAGCGACTGGAACCATGCCAGTGCTCCCTGTGATTGCTGCTGGGCTTGAGTACAGTTGACCCATATGAGAGACAGGTGGCTAAGGCCAGGGGCATCACCCCCAGTCGTCCTGGACTGCTGGCCATACCGCATAAGAGCTTCTTCCTCCGGTCAGGGACTGGGTCCTAGCCGGGGTGCCCATGACCACCAGTAGGCAGGGGGTGGTCGACCCACATGTGAGTCAGACACCCAAGGCCGGGGGAAGCAGCCCCAGGCATCCTAGAGCTCTGGCTCGTCTGCATTACAGCTTTTCCCTCCATGGAGGCATGGGGACCCCGCCAGGGCTACCTGGGACTGCCGCAGGGTTTGGGGATGGTTGGCACAGTTTGGAGACAGCACCCAAGGTCATGCGCAGCACCCCCATGCTGACCTGGAGCTGTGGCCATGCCACATTAGAGCTTTTTTGGGGAGGGATAGGGACCCCGTCGTAACCCCCACGGGATTGCTGCTGGGCTTGTGTACGGTCGACTCACATGGGAGACAGGTGCCTTAAACCGGGGGTACCATCCCCAGCCATCCTGGAGCTCTGGCTGGGTCGTGTTGGATCTTTTCCCTCCAGGGAGGGATGGTGTCTCCGCCTAGGCACCCCGGTCTGTGCTGGGAGTGGGGGGCGATTGTCCCTCATGAGAGACAGGCGCCCACATGTTTCAGTTGGGTCCTGGTCACAAATATCTCAACATTTTGTTTTTTCCTTACATTTGGGACAATGCTGGGCATTCTGGGAAATAAATAGTAGCACAATTCATCCATGTGAGACCTCTTTGTATTCCCACGGCTATCTTCTTTTCAGAAATGTACGGGGCTCCCTGTTTTCCTTGCCCAAATCTGCGGGTTGTCCAGTAGGCCAAATCCACTATACATTCTGTCTTCCCAGGGCATTTGGTGTACCAGTGGTTTAGCATATTCCCTTTGCATCCAGGTCATTGCACCCACACAGCTGAGCTGCCATTTTTATTGGGACACCTGTGGGAATGTGGGAAAGTTAGGACATCTGTTGTTGGCCACATGTTTCGGTGGTTTCCTGGTGGCAAATCTCTCACAATTGTATTTCTTTCCCCATCATTCCTGTCATCACTTGTCATTCTGGGCAATACATTGTAGCACAATTCACGCAAGTGAGAGCTCTTTGCATTTCCATGTGTGTCTTTTTTTCAGAAATGCACAGAGTTCCCTGGTTTCCTTGGTGGCTGCGACACCCCAGGCCAAAATCTGTGGGTTGTCCATAAGTCGAAATCCACTATAAGTGTGGTCTTCCCAGGACGTTTGGTGTACCAGTGGTTTAGCATTTTTCATATGTGCCCAGGTCAGTGCACCCACACATATGTGGTACCGTTTTCATCGGGGCACCTGTGGGAATGTGGGACGGTAGCCCATCTGTTGTTGCCCATGTGTTTCTGTGGTTTCATGGTCGCAAATATCTAAAATTGTGTTTCTTTCCCAACATTATGGAATTTACTGGGCATTCTGGGTAATACATTGTAGAGCGAATCACACAACTGAGACCTCTTTGGATTCTCATGTGTGTCCTATTTTCAGTAATGCATGAGGTTCCCTGTTTTCCTCGGTTGCTGCGACACCCCAGGTCCAAATCCACTATACATTATGCCTTCCCGTGGCATTTGATGTACTGGTGGTTTAGCCTTTTCCCATTGGGCCCAGGTCAGTGCACACATACATGTGGGGTACCATTTTCATCAGAACACCCGTGGCAACATTGGAAGGCAGGAAATGTGTTGTTGCCTGCGTTTTCCGGTTTGTTGCTATTGGCAAATATCTAAAAATGTTTTTTTTTCCCCTTACATTTTGGACTTCGCTGGGCATTCTGGGCAATAATTTGTAACGCAATTCACGCAAGGGAGACCTCTTTGGATTTCCAAGGGTGCCTTCTTTCCAGAAATGCATGGGGTCCCATTTTCCTTGGTGGCTGTGACACCCCAGACCCAAATATGTGGGTTGTCCAGAATGCCAAATCCACTACGCATTCTGTCTTCCCAGGGCGTTTGGGGTACCAGTGGTTTAGCCTTTTACCTTTGCACACAGGTTAGTATGCCCACTCATATGAGGTACAGTTTTCATCAAGACACCTGTGGGAACGTGGGACGGTAGGCCATATGTTGTTCCCCACTTGTTTTGTTGGTTTCCTGGTTGCATATATCAGAAAATTGTGTTTCTTTTCCTACATTTAGGACTTTGCTGGCCATTCTGGGTAATAAATTGTGATTCATGCAAGTGAGACCTCTTTGGATTCCTATGGGTGTCTTCATTTCATTAATGTATGGGGTTCCCTGTTTTCCTTGGTGGCTGTGACACCCCAGGTTCAAATTGGTTGGTTGTCCACAAAGCCAAATCCAGTCTTCCCAAGGCGTTTTGTGTACCAGTGTTTTAGCAAGTTCCCTTCGCATCCATGTCAGTACACCCACACATGTGAGGTACCATTTTCATTGGGACACCTTTGGGAATGTGGGAAGGTAGGATAGACTCTAACCAACATACTTTGTTGTTCCCTCACCAGACCTATGGACCCCACATATGATATCGGCTCTTTCGACTAACTGCTTCTCTCACATTAATGTGGCACTAGATGGCCGGTCCTCTTGGCCTTCTTCCACTCCTCCAAGACCATCATTAAGGTCTATATGAATGGAACTATCTTGGTCCAGTACCCTCAGCCAAATCCACCCCCATTTTGATTGTAGTCTCCCGTGTCTTATCAACTTCTGTTCATCTCCCGCCACGCCTACCTGCACCTCTCTGGGCCCTATGCCACCACCTCCTTCTTTCACCACCTCTTTGGCACCTTCCTCCTCATCTCTAGCTACTATGTCACCTCCTGCTTCTACCTCTGCCCACTCTCGGGCCCCTCTACCACTTCCGCTGGGTGTACCTAAAGCCTGTACCCCACCCCGCAAGTCTTTCAAATGTGGCAAACAGCTCCAAGTTTCCACTCTCAACTCTTGCTCTACTGTCAAACACTCCTCTGACATCTGACACCTCCTCAAAATACTTGAGCTGAATGTCCTTGCTTTCACTGAGACATGGTTGATCGCCAGATCTGTCACAAGTTTTGACACTATCCTCCCTGATGGCTACAAGATCCTCTCTGCCCCAGAAGCAACCGACCCGGAGGTGGAGTAGTTCTGATCTTTCTGGAGTGGGCGTCTGCTAAAGCCATTCCTTTGCCGACCTACACCTCCTTTGAATGCCTGGTGCAGGCTCTCTATCTCACGTGGCCTCTCTCTCACTGTGGCCATAGTATGCACGCCACCGGGCCAGGCTCCCCTCTTCTCTCCTTGCCTCTACCTCTCATCTTCTACTCCTCATAAACCTCAACATCCACAGGGATGCTTAAAATCCCTCCTCTGGGCTCTTCCGCAACCTCTGAAATACTCTCTCTCTCTCTATCTCTCTCTCTCTCTCTCCATTCTACCCTCTGGTCTGTCACACTCTGGTGGACACACCTTGGATGTTCTCATCTCCTCAGACATTCCCCTCTCTAACCCTCTCATCACCTCACCGTCCTGAAACGCAATTGCAGGGTGGCTGAGAGGAAGTTGAGGACTTCAGGGGCATCCTCTGACAAACTGACCTGCCGACTGCTCTAAAGGCAATACAGAGTCTCTGTCCTGTCCAAGAAGAGAGTCTGCATCCAAGCCTGCGTCCTCTAACAACACAGTCAAACTCTTTAAAATCTGCAAGGAGCTGGCCAATCCTTCTGCAATCTTCACCTCTCCTGTTCCCTCTGAGACCCTGTGTACAGCTCTGGCTTCTCATTTCACCATTAAAACCCAGGATATCACTCTCTGGCTTCCTCTCCCTCTCTTCCTCCTTTCTCCTCTTTCTCTCTGACAACACCATACAACACCAGATGATGTTTCTAGACAGGTCTGATCTATGGGAGTGTCATCCAAACAGGTTCTCCCCTGATGCTCCAGAACCATCAAAGACCACATTGATGCCCTCGCTCCAGCCTAGGACGATTTCTGCAATCACTCTTTTGCCACTGGATCTTTCCCCTCTCTCCTCAAACACTCCCTTGTGCACCCCCCTCTTCTGATCCTACCTGACCGGTAAACTATTGCCCGATCTCTATTACTCCTTTCCTGGGCAAACGCCTGGAAAAGCTGCCCATCTCCAAGCTTACTCTCCAGAGTGAATCTGTTGGTTATCTCCATGACCATCAGTCTGGCTTCAGAGCAGCCAGACACATGGAAACTGCTCTCCTGAACACCTGTGAAATTCTGCTCTATAATCTTGACTCCAGCCTTCCTCTCCTCATCCTCCTTGAACTTTCCTCTGCTTTTGACATGGTCAATCACACCATCCTGATTAATCGACTCTGTGAGAACCTGGGCATCATGGATCAGGCCCTGTAGTGGTTGACCTCCTGGACTGACCCTACCAGGTCGAACTTGGGTCCTTTCTCTCCACCACCTCTCTCACATGTGGTGTGCCCCCAGGGCTCTATCCTCTCACCCTGGCTCTTTAATGTCTACGTGGCCCCATTGGCCCATATGATCTCTACCTTTTGCTCTCATTTTCAGTGTTTTTAATATGAATGGCACTCAGCTCTCTTTTAGTCTCCCCCAGCCTCCTCTACTCTCTCGCTCATTCCTGACTGTCTGTCTTCGATTTGGGATTGTAGCACATCACACAATCTCTGCCTTAATGCCAGTAAGACAGAGATCCTTCTCATTGGGACCCTTGCTCCCACTTTCCTTCTCTCAATCTGGCCACCCTCCCTGGGCCCTCTTCCTTGGCCTTCCTGTGAAGCAAAAAATCTTTCTCTCTCCTTCTCTGCTCACATCACAGACTGTGCAGGGAGGTCCACTACCAGCTGCACAACTTCAGAGGTATTCTTCCTTTTCTCACGTTCCCCCAGAAGCTCACTGTCTCCAGAGCCCTGGTTTTCTCTAGGCTGGACTACTGCAATAGCCTCTTTCTCAATCTGCCATCCTCTGCTCTCTGCCCTCTGAAACTAATCCAGAACAGGACTGCAAGACTTATCCTTGGCCTCAAGCCAGGGACCATATCTGTCCAGCCCTGAAATCTCTCCACTGGCTCCCAGTGGCTGCAAGGATCAAAGACCCTTTGCATCATCCACAAGGCTTTCTGGAGCCGGGGCCTGCACTACATCCAACCTTCCTACTCAAGCCTGTCACTTAGCTACCTCCAACACTCTGAGGGTCAGATACTTCTCCAGGCAGAGAATAGAGGGTAGATCTCTCACCACTGCAGCTGCCTCCATCTGTTCTGGCCTCCCTGCCCCTCTCATTCTTGAGCCGGACCACCTGAAGTTCTGTAAGCAACTCAATACATTCCTTTTCTCCTCTGCTTTCTCTCTCTACCTCCCCTGCTGACCTACCTGTCTGCTGCACTGACTGGTCTCTTGGCTACCCTCAGAGTCTCACTGGGTACCAAGTTCCCTCATGATCAGTCTCCCTCACACTGCCTCCAGGCCTGCCACACACTTACAGGTTGTAATTGTAAACTCTACAGTCCCCTGCCTCCTTGAACATATCCAGAGCTGCGTTGCCCTGACTGCATTTACTCAGAGCAATTCTGCCCTGATTGCACTTCCCTTCCCTCTCCCTTGCACTTCCACCTTTCCCTTCCCCCTGCACGATCTGAATTACATAATTCCTAGTAGGATCGTTTATCGTGTCCTTCCTCTGTTCCCTACCTTGTCTTGTCGTGCCTAGCAACACTTATGTACAGGCATGTTATAAATGATATATACCATATAAAGTGTTGTTGCCCGCATGTTGTTAGGAAGGGGACACGATCTTCTCACAACCCCAAGCACTTTAGAAAAAAGGCAAATACCATTTAAGCTAATTTAAGAGACCAGAGGTTAGGGGGGTGCCCTTAAGGACTGGACACAATTATATTATTGCATCCTTTTTAGATGTAGTACACACAATCGTCATCTTAGATATTAGCAGCCATACTGGAACACAAGGCCTAAAATTCAGCGCGGCAGCCATCATCCCAGGCGTAATCTGTGAACATGATGAAAATACTAGGTTGTATCCCCAACACTGATGAGAGAGGCCAGAGCCATGCAGATCTATAAACCCTTCATTGTACTAAAATGTTGTTGTCCACGGGGGAGGGTGCACGTCTCTGCTTACAATCCCACAAGATGGCGGGCACAGGCCTCCAGCCTCCACCAGTCCAAATTCTAAGTTATAGCACTCCAATGCCCCACCCTTAGCCCCCCTAAATTTCCAAGGTACCAGCCAGCCCAGACCACTGACCATAATCCTGTTAGAACCCCACCCCAATCGGTCAAAAAGATCAGAAAGCAGGGCCTTCCTGCCTTCACTTATAGGTCACGTGATTTGTGCTGCAAGGTTCAGGGAGGAATACAATTATAGCCAAAAGGGAGGGTGGAAGAACTTGGAGATGTGCCTGCCTGCCTGGGAGCGAGTGAAGTGTGTGAGTTAGTGGGTCCTCAGTCCCCCCCACACCCCATCCCCCGGTCCCCAGTCTGCTTGGCCCAGATGCACTATTACAGAGATGGAGATTTATTGTTTAGTTTTGCGAATATCTCCTCATTATCCAGCTTCACATTGATGACTGAGGAACATCACCCACGTGAAGGAAGATGGACGGTCTTGGCTGGCACCAATGGCCTGGCATCCCCTATGGAGCAGGCTGGCCATTTATAGTGTCTCACCAACCAGCCATGCAGGTTTTCAGTGCATGAAATTACATCACTTTTGACGGTTTGTATCTTTGCAAGGTTCTGCTTGTGCAGATTTTGCCAGAGCGTTCTGCAGCAGAAGAATTCCTTGTTGGAACATCCGTTTTTGTGGCAATAAACCTTGTTATCCTTCCACAAGGTGTTTTTTTTGCGTTTTTATCTAGTGCGTCGAATTTTTTCTGGTGTCAGCATCTAGGGGGTGTAAAGAAACCATGGTATCAACAGTAGGATGACAGACACAAGTGATCACAGTTCAAGGGTGTTTATTGACTTAAAAAGGATTTGATAAACGCCTATCTAATCCAAAATCTTCAGATGGGAGTAAGCTACGACCATCAAATAATAATAACGCAGTCCTAGTGGTGTCTTGTCAAAATAAAAGGGCCTATGTTAAAAAAAGTTTGCCAATCCTTACCCCTAAGTACAAATAGTGTGAGGGTAGTGTTCTTAAAAAAAAGAAAGAGGTGTTCACAAAAATGATATGTCAGAATGCTGAGGCCATTGGCCTGCCTTCCCCACGTTTCAGCAAAGGACAAGGTAGTTAACTTGAGTGTAGCACAATCTCTGGCTTCTTTGGCATGAGGATACAGTTCAATCACTAGCATCAGGGCCTTCTGTGCCCAAGTCTCTTTCGACTATCAAAGTCTCTTGATTCAGAGGGCCTGATGCAACAAAACAAACTGACAGTTATTTTCCTCATACAAGTACTCAATTCAGGTGATTCACTATTCACCCTGGATCCCCCTCAGTCCAGATCCCTTTCTTTCTTTCTTTCTTTCTTTCTTTCTTTCTTTCTTTCTTTCTTTCTTTCTTTCTTTCTTTCTTTCTTTCTTTCTTTCTTTCTTTCTTTCTTCCTCCCAAAAATGCACGAAAATGCAAGTGTCCCACCAGGATGCCCTACTGTGGCTGCTATAGGTGCACTTCCCGAACCTTTGTCGATCTATGTAGATATCTTCCTAAGACCTTTTTTAGAAAAGATGAGATGCTGCCTACTGTGCAGGCAGCGTGTTCAGAAAAGGTTCCTCACATGCCACTCAAGAAATAAAAGGTTAGTGACATATCCATCACGCACACGATAGGGAGATGTTCATGCTTTTTTAGTTTTTAGTAACCAATATTGTATCTTTGTTTTTTATAATCTATCACACGAACAAGGACAGATGTTATGTAACATTGGGCTTCATTACAAGTCCGGCGGTAACCGCGGCGGTAAAACCACCTGGTTACCGCCGGACTCGTATTACCATTCCGCCTCCGTGACTCCCGGAATTACAAGGGCATTACAGCCCCGGTGTCCCAGGAGTCACGGAGGCGGAATGGTGTTAATCCCCATTCCCATTGAGTCCTATAATCCCCATTCCCATTGAGTCCGATAGGACTCAATGGGAATGGGGAAGTGGAAACACCGGCACCATCTCATGATGGTGCTGGTGTTTCCACGTCCACCTGCAGGCGGGAGGTGTTCAACCCGCCAGGTCAGACCTGGCGGGAAGATCACCTTCCGCCTGCAGGGGTCGGGATCGGGCGGTCCGGAATTAACAGTGGTGGCGGGTTTACCGCCACTGTTAATTCCGGACCGCCCGACCCGTAATGAGGCCCATTGTCTTGAATCAGTTGTACAAACAAGAAACGTCCTGAAGACGGGTCCATTAAACTACATGATTGAGATCAATCCAGACACGTTCTTTATGGTGGACCTAGAAACACGATTAAGTGTTGACAAATAGAAATACAAGCATCAAGTTTGGGAAGAATTGTTTAAGGGGTCGATGATTACAAAATCCCAGCACCTTCCTGTACTAACTTCACTCCCATTCTAAAATGATATGAAAGGTTTTGATGAATTATGTGTTTTTTCAATTTGTTCTCTGTTGGTACACATCACTTTGAAGGAGGGAAGCTGCTTTGGAGAACCTGTGTATATACGATTATTATTTGGTCCTCATCCACACAGCCCCCGAAAAAAAGAGAACCACCTAGCTCTTTTGTAGCGCATTCTCCTTTTTGCGCCTGCCAACTGGGACTTAGATGCTGTGCCAAAGAAGTACCTCAGAGTGCCATGATTATAGTCTCGGTTGCGGGTTCAAATTCACCTTGGGGTACAAAAGATAGTGCTGCCCAAACAGATGACCATAAAAGCCAATATAAGAGACCATAGGGGGTGCCCTTAAGGACTTGACACAATCATATTATTGCATGCTTTTTAGATGTAGTACACACACTGGAACAATTGCTATCTTAGAATTAGTAGCAATACTCGAACACAAGGCCTAAAACACAGTGCGGCAGTGAGCATCCCAGGCGTAGGCCGCAAACATGAGGAAAATACCAGGTTGTATCCCAGACACTGATGAGAGGCCAGAGCCACACAGTTCTATAAACCGTTAATTGTTCTAAAATGTTGCTGCTATGGCCTGGGAAGAATGTTCCCTGCAAGGCCACAGGAAGAGGGCTGCTCATCTCTGCATGTTACAATCCCACAAGAAGGCAGGCACAGGCCTCCGAACCCCACCAGTCCCAATACTAAGTAATAGCACTGCAATGCCCCAACATTAGGACCCCTGAATTTCAAGGTACCAGCCATCCCCAGACCACTGTCTATAAACCTGTTAGAACCCCCCAATCGATCAAAAAGATCAGAATGCAGGGCCGCCTGCCTTCACTTCTAGGTCACGTGATTTGTGCTGCGAGGTGCAGGGAGGGATGACAATATAGCCAAAAATGAGGGTGGAAGACCTTGGAGATGAGCCTGCCCGCCTGGGAGTGAGTGAAGTGTGTGAGTTGCTGTGACCTCAGTTTTCCCCCTCGGCCCCTGTCTGCTTGACCCAGGTGCACTATTACGGAGGTAGAGATGCATCGTTTAGTTTTGCGAATATATGCTCATTATTTCCGCTTCGCACTGATGACGGATGAACATCGCCCATGTGAAGGAAGATGAACGGACTGGGCTGGGACCAATGGCCTGGCATCCCCTTTGGAGCAGGGTGGCCATGTATAGGGTCTCACCAACCAATATATTGTAGCGTCATTCACACATGTGAGACCTCTTTAGATTCCCACGGGAGTCTTCTTTTAAGAAAAAGATGAAGTTTCCTGTTTTCCTTGGTGGCTGCAACACCCCAGGCCTAAATGTGTGTGTTGTCCACAAGGCCAAATCCAGTCTTTCGAGGGCGTTTGGTGTACCAGTGGTTTAGCCTTTTCCCATTGCACCCAGGTCAGTGTACCCACACACATGAGGTACCGTTTTCATTGGAATGACTTTTGGAATGTGGGAAGGTAGGACATGTGATGTTGCCTCGTGTTTCAGTGTTTTCCTGGTTGCAAATGTCTCAAAATTGTGCTTTTTCCCCTACATGTTGCACTTTGCTGGGCAAATTGGGTAATACATTGTAGCGCGATTCATGAAAGTGAGACCTGTTTGGATTCCCACAGGTGTCTTCTTTTCATAAATGCATGGGTTCCCTGTTTTCCTTGGTGGCTGCAACACCCCAGGCCCAAATGTGTGTGTTGTCCACAAGGTCTAATCCACTCTTCCTAGGGCATTTGGTGTACCAATGGTTTACCCTTTTCAGCTTGCACCCAGGTCAGTGCACCCACATGCGAGGTCCATTTTTATCGGGACAACTGTGGGAAGGTAGGACGTTTGTTGTTTTCTCTTGGTTGTGATAACGTTTTCATATATTTCCTACTGCGGTTTGTTACACAACACTTTCATTTCCCAAATGTGTCCTACATGTAGTTGCTGCTTTAGGCACTGTATGCTTGTGTGACCTGCACATGTCACCTATTCTTCAAAAGATCAGCCAGTACGCTTTCAAAAAATGTATGCTTGGCATTCTTCAACCACATTGCTTTTCATTATTTTCAAATGATAAATATGTCAGTTTAGGGCATCTGCATAAAACTACTGTCTACCATGGCTTGGTTTTTGCGTCATGGCACTGCTTGTTTCGTGAAACATTACAAATAATGTGTGATTTCCTAACTAGAAGAGTCGGGGGAATGTAGTAGTCCATTGCTTTTCTGGATGTTCATATATTCATGGAATCCTTTACATTATAAGTGCAACCGTGTCCAGTATCTACTTTTTTCTGCTACTTTTCCAATGTTTTGCCAAACTATTGGAATTATGGGTACATAGTTGTTGCCTAACTTGCGCAAATGACCTCTTACAGAAACTGGAATTGTATCTACTTTTCAGAAATGTATGCCTTTCTGTTTTCCCATTGAGCTTTCCTACCCTGCTTTTCTATACTGTACAAGAATGTCCTTTTTAAATAAAATGAGAAAACTTGCCCACCTCCAACAAAACTGAAGGTACTGTGAGAAATCAGAGGGTGTCTCATCCACTCGTCCCTGGGGATCTCTCTCTCAGGTGGCCAGGGCACAGCCATTGCTTTTGGATCCAGACCCAGGGGGTGGTCCAGTGCAGGAGGATCACCTGGGCGAGAGGTTTTCTGGGAGTGGGGGTGAGATAACCGATGGTGAGACGCGGTATTCCCCCCTTTTTGTTCATCTCCCCCATCTGATTTTGTAGGATTTTCTAAGGTCCCAACCCCCCCCATTTTTACACAAACACTGGGCTGAGGAAGAGGGTGACTAAGGGTATCCAGACATGTCCTGTTAATCTGGTCAAGCAAAGTCACGCTTTTTACACTAAATGCATACACCTAATACCAATTAGCTCTCCTCAAACAAATAAAAGGCAACACCTAAAGACATACTCTGAGCAAGGCGGAACACGAGTATCAGCAGAACCTCTGGGACGAAGGCACACCTACTGGAGCAGAGCAACACACCAAGGGACGAGACCAGTGGGCCAAAAACCCCAAGGGCTCCCTACTGAAGGTAGTTGCCTGGGACAGTCTGTGAAGGCACGTCGAGAGGGCCAGATCGCACAAGTGAAGACTGCATTGTGTTTCAAGGCCGCTAGCGACCCTCCCGGGTGAACGGCAGAGTTGGGGAGGTGAGTCCAAGTCTTTGGTACTAACCTTGACTCGTGAATTGGAAATAGCAAAAACAAGAAAGAGTTGACACAGCCAGTAAGTTGGCAAGCAACCTGAGATACCGGTGTGTGTTAAAGCGAATAAAGTAGCAACATTAAATCGCAAGTGAAGGCTGCACGCGTGTGGATGAGATGCGAAGAAAGGCAGACATGTGAATGAATTTTGAAGTAAAAACAACCCTGAAATCAGCAATACTAAGTAACAGAGTGGTCTGGCAAAAGAAAGTAGCCCACTCGAAAGTCTCTGTGAAAGGAACATTGTTTGAAGCAATAAAGCAAATGAACAGCAAAAGTGAAATAAGCAAAAGTAAACTTGAACTTTGAGTCGAAGTGGTCCTGCAGTGATCTGTAGAGAGAGCCACGCACATTCGAAAGTCTTTGACATCCGAAAGTAGTCTGAGCACGATTGAGGGAGACCTGAAGTATAATAAACTTGGGAAAGGGAGCCCCCTTGCAAGTTTGTGTTGAACTTTGATCTGAGCGGTCTGAGCCTGACAGAGGGGGAACTTTGTGAACTTTGTGGTGAAATATTATTTTTGGTAATCAAGAAAAGAGACTTTAACGTGGAAGGTCAAGCAGGCCTCAATCCATTGTTTGTAACTGTTTATAGTGTTGGAAAACGTACTGGAGCGCGCTATCCTGTCTACAGGGACAGCCTTACTCCTTGAGTTCTAATGTGGGGAGCAGAGCTGGTTCCACCTGCATTTATTAATTGAACACTGATTTTTCCTTTATGTACATTTCTCCTTTTTACTCTTTTTGTACAAAAAATAGGGCAGGCATTAGGTTTTGTTAGTATATGCTATTTTGATTTGACAGACTCCGCTAGGACTGTACTGTTTATCGTTTGATGGTCGAGACTAATCCCATCTTAGTTATAAGGCAAAGTAGGAGTTTCTCCAGCCCCATCATTTTCAATAACGTTTTTACAAATGGTATCCATTGTGTCAGTGTCATACTTGTGATACCATGCCTCCCTACATATGGTGTCAGTAGTGGAATGTGGCCCAACTGAGACAAATTTGGGGATCCTAAAATTCCATAATCTTTGTCACAGACCCTCAGACCTCTCTACCTCCACAAAATAATCCATAAGCTTTGATATTTGTGGCAGCAGAGAAGCCACTATCACTCCCAGGAAATGAGGGATGATGCTCACAGATGTAGTCCTAATACCCCCTGTGGGTTGTTACATAAGGTTGGCACCAAAATCTGGCCTGGCCTGGAGGTTTGGCTTAGATGTCCTAGCAGGCGTGATAGATCCAGACTTTTGAGGATATTTAAAGGTTCTCTTACAGAACCATGGCGAAATCCCATTTGAAATACACTGTCGGGACACATTTGCAGAGGGAGTTCTTGAGAAGGCTTTATTTCCCTGTTTTGAGGAAGAAAAAGAACCAGAGGAAACAGAGAGGTAGCTTAGGCTTTGGAGAGGCTGATGAGACATGTACCACTTAGGCAAAAAGGCAAGAAGAACCTACCATCCTTCCCGATCTAGACTTTGCCCAGCAAAATGATCCAGCACTCAGATGCTTTCTTACAAGTGATTCCTGAGGGAGAAGGACAAGACAAGGGGAGCCCTTTTTCTTCCTGAAACAGGCATTACCATATAGAAAGGACATCTCTAGTAAAACTAAGCAAGTAATCCTCAAAATCCATCGCAGGATCATGCTAGAAATTGCACACTCTCATTTGACAGGGGGACATTTAGAACAGTCTAAAATCCAAGTGCACATCAGTGGGAATTCTACTGGCCATATATCCATGCTGACACAAAGAACTTAATTTAGACATGTGAAATATGCCAGAAAACCAGTGCACATATTCCCTTACCTGCCCCTCTAAACCCCTTACCGATAACAAAGTCCCTTTCTCCCGAATTGGGATGGATATCATTGGACTGTTGGAAACTTCTAGACTGCGTAGTAAATATATTCTCGTAATTGTTGTTTATGCAACCCGGTATCCAGAGGCCTTCCCCACGCAGAACAATATAACCCAACACGAAACACCTACTCCCGTTCTTTTCTAGGGTTGGGTACCCCAAGGAAATTTTAACGGATCAGGGATCCAATTTCATGAGCAAACTTATGGGTGAATTCAAGGAACTACTACAGTTTACCACCTTAAGAACCTCAGTTTTTCACCCCCAAACTGATGGATTGGTAGAGAGATTTGACAAAACTTTTTACAATGATTTTGAGAAAATTCATAGTTGAGGATGGGATGGACTGGGATCACATGATCCGATGGGCCCTATTTGCAGTAAGGGAGACCCCTCATGCATCCACCGGATTCTCCCCTTTTGAGTTACTTTACAGTTGAGAACTAAGAGATGGCTTAATAAATAAATGCTTAAAGGCCGAAGCCAATCATCACACCTGAAACACATACCCAAAAACAAAGCAAAGACAAACAACAACACGTTAAAAGGGAGATCTGAAAATCTGAAAATGATTGCACTGGGAACTTCTATCATTATCCAAGTTTGGAAAAACCTTGAAACATATAGTGGGAGAAATGAAATTTACCATTAACGGCTGATCCCTGCATCCTGTGGATTGGTCCAGGAATATGTATGGGCCGTGCCAAAAACAGATCAAATAAATGGATCTATAAAAGCAAGGAAAAGAAAATTAAGTAAGAAAAAGGGGACAACAATATCCCTAATTTTCATTTTGTGAAGCAAGAGAAAAGGAACAGCTGCCATTCCCTGAAGTCAAAACAGTATAAAATTGTGTCCTAGGCCAGAATGGAAAAAGGTAGGCTGCCAGAAAAGGCCTACTCACATGGATAAAGTAACTAGAAGGTCAAAAATGGGGGCCTCCCATCAATTGAGAATGGCAGATGCACTCTGTAATTAAATATATTTGATTTAACAGACCATCAATACATGCCAGGAAACGTCAACCTTATTTTCATATAGCGCAGGTAAAGATGATTGAATAACTGCATAAGGTCGAAAGAACACAAAAGAGATGAAGAAAAATGACACAATTAAAATGCATCAGAAAGGCAATATTGAGCTGTGTAAAAATACAAAACTGCCGATGAAAAGCATCTATTGCAGAGCGCTGCATTGGTAGACCCAAAAGGCAACATTATGGGCCGAAGCTCCCCAGAAAGAAAGACACGTCTATTAGTTTATCGCATACGCTGCAAGCACTTTTCCTGCTGAGGAGATCTAAAGCCTGCTACTGCTCACTGGTGCAATTCGAACAGTGAGGAATCTATAAAGCTCATGCAGCGCCAAAAAGTGTAACTAACCGTCCAAACTCAGCATCTATTACCATGCTAAAGTATTATTGTAAATGTACAAAGATTGCGAATCCCGGCATCATAAAGGCCTAAAGTAATCAGCCTCCGAGATGAATAGAGCATTTAGAAAATGCCCAACGCAACGCTTACCTGCTGTGAATGCAGCCTGCCGCCGGAATGGAAACCCGATAATGCCGGGCCTGCCGCTGTGCAAGCATGTGAATCATTAAATACAATCACCAAACGTAGCACGTGAGCTATCTCGCCCCCAGCACAATGACTGGCGAAAATACCGGGCCTGCCACCGCGCCTACGGCCTTTGGGCTAAACTGCTCGCATTATGTACCAAAGTCGAAGCAGTAATGTGAACATCTTGATAAGGTAAAACATATCAGAAGAGTCACATGTGGCCTATTATATATAACACCCATCTGTACGGTTGAAAACATAGCGTGCGCTTCTAATAAGGCAACTATAGAATATGAAAAAATGAAAAGAAAAACCACAAGAATTGGTGTAGGTTTACCCTGTACCCATATCAATGGGAATGAAGAGTGGTCGGCATCAGACAGGCCACATCCAGATATGTAAATACGTGCCAACTGTCAGAAGAAAGATAAAAGAAAGAAAAAAGGAAATTAAAAATCCCTATAAAATAACTAACACAGTTCAAACGAAGTTAGGATCCAAAGCTCAGAATAACATAAACCAAGTTCGCAATGTATATTACATGAATGGTGACCCAGATCCAACAAAGGAAAATAAAATGCAAATGCACTGGTGAAGTACCCTACATAGATCTGCTAACGACAGAAGGCCATTCATCCTGGGCATTCAAGCCCTCCAGGTGGCTTTGAGTATTATAAATCCACCAATGTTCTCTAGTAGAAACTCTATTGGCAGAGGAATACGGGTCAGGACCTCGCACAAGTTCTAAAGCCCACCACCGGAGGTCATCACAACTATGATTGAGTTCTATAAAATGGGAGACTAGGTCATAAGTGTGATTACGAGTCCTAACCCTGGACTTATGTTCGGTGATCCTAAGTTTCACAGGTCTAGATGTCTTACCTATGTAGGTCATTTTGCATGGACACCTCACAGCGTATATCACATTCTCTGAGTTGCATGTGGTGTGATCCCTGAGATTCCAGGGCTTGTTGCTAATAATGACAGTACTAGTAGCTGTCGTAGACCCACATTGGCAACAGTAGCCACAAATCTTGTTCATATCCCACGTTTCAGTGATGGTTTTTGGTCCTTTTTTAACTTGGAACCTGTCTGCTTGGGATAACCAGTTCTTAAGGTTCTTACCCTTTTTAAATGCATACATAGGAAAATCCAGATCCACATTATTCCGTTGTAATAAATGCCTATGTTTACTGATGGCTTTCTTGATGGCTTTCTTGATGGGTACTATAGGTCATAGCACAGACCATGCGAGACTTAGACGGACTTTCATGAATATTTTTGGACAGTAGAACCTTTCGATGTTGATAAAGTGCCCTCTTGCGACACTGTCTCAATACATGATGGGGGTAACTTCTATGAGATAATCTACTCTCTATGATATCAGCCTGTGCCAAAAAATCTTTTTTGTCTGTACTATTTCGTCTAGCCCTTAAAAATTGGCCATAAGGGATACTCACCCTTAAAGATTGAGGGTGGAAACTTTCAAAATGAAGAATAGTATTTCTGTGAGCCGTTTTACGATAAAGGTCTACAACAATTGCGCCATCCTTAACCTTCACAAGATGATCCAAAAAAGATATAGACATATTATCTGCAGACATAGTAAATCGAAGATGTTCATTTAAGGTTTTGATCCATGTAAGAAAATGTTCATGGTCACCCTTAGTTTTGTCCCAGATAATGATGATATCGTCTATATATCTTCTATAAAATATGATAGATTGAAGGAAGGGATTAGATTCATCAAAGATGGAAACTTTCTCAAATGCCCACATGAATAGAGTAGCATAATCTGGGGCAAATGAGGCACCCACTGCAGTTCCCTTGATTTGTAAAAAGAAATCTTATTTGAACCAAAAATAGTTTTTGTTCAAAGCAATTTCCAAGAGTTCAATGAGAAACTCACTGGGAACCAGTTGGGGATCGCTTCTCATGTCTAAAAATAATTTAATAATGGGCAAAGATTCTGACTGTGGAATATTAGAATGTAAAGATTCCACGTCTTGTCACGACCCTCACCCAAAACCCCCTCTGGCAAACCCATTGGCCAGGTGGAGTCAGGACTCGGGCGTCTAGAGCCTGGCATCCTCTTCAAAAGCCCTCATGGGGCCAGTCATGGCGCCAGGCTCATACACCATGAAAAACAATGTGCTTGGGAACTACTTTATTGTATTGTCAGCCAACATGGAGGCATCCACATAGCTTGGTTCCTAAGATTATGCAATGCTCCTGCGACATTCCAATATTTCATGAATGACGTCTTAACGGAGTTAATTGATGTGTGCGCCTTAGTGTACATAGACGACATCTTAGTATGCTCAGCCTCGGAACAAGATCATGTCAGGCATGTTCGTTCAGTCCTCACCAGGCTCCGTCAACATCACTTGTTTGCAAAGCTTGAAAAATGCTTTTTTCACGTCACAAAAGTAGAATTTCTTGGTTTTATCCTTACTCCAGGAGGCATCCGAATGGACGTGTGCAAGGTAGATGCCATTCGGAAATGGCCATCACCGACGTCTCTGAAAGGGGTACAAAGCATGCTGGGCTTTGCGAACTTCTACCTCCGTTCATCCCAGACTTCTCTCAGGATGTGCACCCAATCACAGTACTATTACGAACAAACAATAAAAAGTTTGTTTGGACCGAAGAAGCAGAAGAAGCCTTTCAGGAACTTAAACAAAGGTTTACCTCTGCTCCAATCCTGCGGCATCCTCGTCCAGACCTCCCTTATGTCATTGAAACTGATGTGACCAGTCTAGCAATGGGTGCTGTCCTTTCACAGAGAGACCCGGAAACCGGCCAGCTGCATCCTGTGGCCTTCTGGTCGAAAAAGTTCTCAGCTCCAGAGATTAATTATGCCATCATTGACAAGGAACTCCTGTCTATCAAATCCGCCTTTAAAGCCTGGAGGCACCACCTTCTGGGGGCCAGACACACCATTACAGTCATCACAGACCACCGAAACCTGCAATATCTCAAAACAGCCAAGGCCCAGTCCTCGCACCAATTACGGTGGGCCCTTTTCTTCGCCGAATATGATTATGTAATCACATTTCGACCAGGAGTCAGAAACGGAAAGGCGGAAGCCTTATCTCACATGGGCATAGATGAAATAGTATATCCAACTCCAGACCCAGTACCTATTGTACCTGAAGACAAAGTCTTGGGTTTCACAACAGCCTTAACACAAGCAGAACTACGAAAAGAAATCCAACAGACAATGAATCCTGATGCCTACCTCGCATGGCAAACTCAAGGAGAACCATATACCCTTCAAGGACCATCTACCCTTTTTTAGGGATCGCCTATATGTACCCAAGAAGGAATTACAACAGCATATTATTTCAAACTATCACGATTCACTGATCGAAGGGCATCCTGGGATCGCCAAAACCCTAGCTAAGGTGAAAGAGAACTTTTGGTGGCCTACCTGGCGTAAGGACATCATTCAGTATATTCAGTCCTGCGGTGTCTGCGAACAAAATAAATCACAGAAACAAAAACAATCTCATCTCCTACAACCATTGGACATTCCTCCAGTTCCATGGCACACTCTTTCCCTTGACTTCATCACTGATCTACCTCCAAGCCAAGGGTTCAACACCATCCTTGTAGTTGTGGACTTATTCTCGAAGATGGCCCATTTTATTCCTCTCAAAGGCCTCCCTGACGCAGCCACTTTAGCAAAAATGTTCCTGGAGGGTGTGGTTAAGCTACATGGCTTCCCTTCGGTTCTGGTCTCTGATCGAGGCAGCCAGTTTGTTTCAAACTTCTGGAAAAAATGTTTTGCAATGGCGCAGATCGACGTTGGGCTATCTACCAGTCACCATCCCCAAACGGACGGCCAAACTGAGAGAACCAATCAGACACTCGAGCAATACTTACAGTGCATGCTGCACCACGAACAAAGGAATTGGAAAGACCTACTATGGATAGCCGAATATGCATATAACAATTCTTTACATTCAAGCACGGGACAAACGCCCTTCTATACCCTTTATGGCAGACATCCATGTACCTCTGAACTAGACCTTCCAGCCAGCTTGGAAATGCCAGCGGTAATGACTCTACACACAACCATTACTCAGGCTTTCAAAAGGGCAAAGGAACACCTTATTCATGCCAAAGAAAAACAAAAGAGATTCGCCAACCAACACCTGAAAAAGGCCCCTGATTATCAAGTAGGAGACACAGTTTGGTTAGCCGCTAAATTCGTACTCATCAAGGGAACCCGGACCTTTCATCCCAGATTCTTAGGACCCTATACTATTAAAGCAATTATCAACCCAGCAACCGTGAAACTGGATTTACCACCTAATCTACACATCCACCCAGTATTCCATGTGTCCCAGGTGGAGTCAGGACTCGGGCCTCTAGGGCCCTGCATCCTCTTCAAAAGCCCTCATGGGGCCAGTCCTGGCGCCTATGGTGCCAGGCTCATATACCATGAAAAACAATGTGCTTGGGAACTACTTTATTGTATTGTCAGCCAACATGGAGGCATCCACATAGCTTGGTTCCTAAGAACCAAGCTATGCGGTCTAGTGTTTTGGGTGTGTTAGCCTAGGGACTACTTTACCTGAACTATTTTGTTGGGGCTATTTAAACCACACCCGAGCAAGACAACACGCTTCGCGTTACTTTGCAGCTTGCTACGTGACGCTCACCGTGTCCAGCTATTCTCTCGAACCTCGGAGAAGCAGAACCTGCAAGGAGACAAAAGGAACATCATTAGCAGCAGCATCTTATCTGCAGTGTTCATCTTTAAACACTCGCAGCTACTGAGAACAGCTTCCTCAAATCTGCACGCCTCCCGGACTGAACGACCTGAAAGAGGAAGATAGAGGCAACATTAAAGAAAGCAGTAGAGACATTTACAAATTACGAACTGCTCCATAGGCTTACCTGGCTGGTCGCCTCTCGGCTGGCACCACTCCTGCCATTCCACTTGCGCTGAAGAACACCGCAACCTACAAGGAAGGAAAACACAGGTTAGCAAAGGCAAGACTTTGCAGCGCTGCGCATAGTGCTTACTTACCGCATCATAGCGCTCTTAATGCGCCATCATTTACCAGCGGGGCTCAACAAAGCCAGTTTGCCGCGCTGAAGCTCTGCATACATAAGGGAGAAAAAAGAGACATTTTGAACAAAGAAAGACATGCAGGGTAGCAACAAAACTAAAGAACAGCAATAAGACCTACCTGAACAATATAAAATGGGCCGGCGTCAGTGAAGTAACTGGACCGCACTCACCCATGAAAGACAACGCGCCCCTGCAAAGAAGGCAGGACGGAGAGCACGCCTAATTCTACCACAAGGTGAGGAGAGGGTGCCAGAAATCATACAGGGGTGGAGGGAGGATACTTACCCCAGTCGGTCAGTCTTGAACACATTCCTCCTGTATTTTCAGGCAGAACCTTCCCCGCAGACCACATAAGGGCAAAGCTGAGAAGCATACCAGCGAGTAACCCGGCTGGGTGGTGTCCCTGTGGATACCAGGTGAGCCTAACACGTCTAGAGTGATGAATAGATTAGTAACAGGATTGAAGGGTAGACCTTCCAGGTGCACCATAGCATGTGTAGTATCCGCGAGGTAGGTGGGAGCATCGGCAGCAAGAGGTTTAAGGAAAAAAAAAACAAGATACTTACCCAGTGGCTCCAGAATAGAGCCACAAAGAGACACTATAGGTCTTCCAGGAGGGTCAAGACTGTTCTTATGAATTTTAGGGAGAATATAAAATAATGGGACCCTGGTCCCTATGATGGTGAGGAACTGGAATTATTTGAGACTAAAAATGTCAGTATACCGAGCTCGTATGGCAAGGGCTAGAATCTCCTTTCGTATACTGTCTGTGGGGTTCCCTCTAAGCCTAAGGTAGAATGAGCTGTTGTCCAACTGTCTCAACACCTCAGTGTCATAATAGGTGGAGTCACAGACAACCACACCCCCACCTTTGTCAACTTGCTTGATAATAATAGATGGATCTCCTTTTAAATCTTGTAAACATTTCCATTCCCTCCTGGAGAAATTATAGGACCTATTGTGTTTAGAATCAACTGGAGCTGCAAAGATGGAATGGAAATCGCGTAGAACAGCCAGCTCAAATGTAATGGTTTCACTTGAGACTATTTGGGAAGTCGGTGATAAACGCTGACTTCAATTTAAATGGTGTATTATTGTCTTTTTAAGAGTCAGTAATACTAATTCAGAAATTGTCTCTTAAGCAAACTTTGCAGAAAAAGTTCCAGAGTTCCATTTCCAAATCCATTTTACTGGGGTTTCTCATGGGAATAAATGAGAAGCCTTTCTCCAAGATAACAATCTCTTCTGGGGTAAGAATTCTTTTGGAGATGTTATACACTGCCGAAGCAGCAGTTATCGCTGATACGCTCTCCTCCTGGTCTGAAATACATTTTCTATTGGTGGTGGCCCTAAATCGGTTGGAGGAAAAGGGAGATTGGGCGGTGGAAACGGTGGGTATGGACCCTGTGATATATACATTGCCATCTGCGTGTATTGTTGATAATGCCAATTTTGGCGTCCTCTTCTCCCCCTATGCTGGCTTCTATTCCATTGTCAGCCTCTTTGGCCACGTGAATTCTGATTGGGGAAATATCCACTCCCATCAGAAGAGCTATCTGAAAAGGTAACCCTTTTCCTATAGTTCAGTTGACCAGTATTTAAGTAAGACGGGTCATGCCAATGGCCAGGACCAGTATAATCAGGGCTTAAGTAAGGATAGACAATTTCTTTGGAGAACGTAGAGATGTCTTTTAAAGTTTTTCCATCTTTTTGCTAGTTGTTAACTTCATAAACTCTTTGGTATGTTTATCTATAAGATCCAATTTTTCTTTGATGTTCAAGATGGTAGTATCGTGCAGAAACGCAGCCTCAGCTTCATCTATCTCATTGCCCACAAGGACACTTTTCTTGAGGGCAGTGTTGATGGTCAGCAGCTTCCAATCTCTGCTACATTTGGTACCAACGCCCGAAAAGGCCGTTTTGAACTCTAAATCATCAATCAAAAGGCAGGGTTCGTTCCTAACAAAAAGACTCTGTGGGTTTATATTTTTCTTGAGATATTCTGTGAGCAGGTGCCCATGCATCTCTGTTCTAAACTTTTTTTTCCTCAACATGAGGATACTTTCACTTGTGATGCCTGTGCTTGACTCTTCACCAACTGATTGATTGAGGGAATCAAAAAAGGATGAAACACGAATTGCCTCGGCTAATTATTCCTCACTGAAAAAGTAGGTATCAGAGGCAGCCATGCTGGATAGCTAAAATCTGGCCTTGCTAAAGAAAAACAATAACGAATAAATTATCAGAAACAAATCTAATGCAAAACCGGACAAAGGTGGTCACAAAAATTCTCTGCTTCACAAATCCAACTAGAAACCCTGCAAAATGTAAACCCATGCAGTGAAACACTGCACTGAAACAATAACACAGAAGATTGGTAACCCCTTCGGCACTGACATAGGGGAAGCAATACACAATACTCAAACAGTGGTCATGTCAAGCGGAACAATGCTTAATAGGCAAGGAAAAACCGACAAAAATGACATAAAGGAACCCAGAACATACACTGCAGATCAACCCAGAAAAAACATAATGTACTTAAAAAACTATAATCATTTTATTGTCATTTAAACATTACAAAATACGTATTGAATCTACAAAATTGAATATAGACTTATTTTTTATATAAAGATAAAATGCATCACAATAAAGTGCTTGAATAGTGTGTATTTTCCATATCATGTCAACAAAATGGCCCTCATTCTGAGTTTGGAGGTAAGGGAAAAACGATGCTGGTAAAGGATTACCGGCATTGTTTACCGCTATGGGCTATTCTGACCAACCAGACCGCTATTAGCAGCATCGTAAAGTACGATGCCGTTAATAGCGGGCTGGGCGTGCGCACGCAACCCACCATGCCATCATTAGTGCATGCTGTAAACCGGAGAAGATCACAAATGAGGCGGACATGCAAATAACGGCCTCATGATGGTGGAAAAAGTGCCTACCGGCATGGCGTAAATACCGGCATCGCTGACCAGGCGTAAAGAGCCCTGAGCAGTGTTTCCAACTGCCACAGGTGCGCACAATCAGCACAGGTGGAGACAATGGAGTCAGGCCCAGTATAAAAGGAGCACACCCACACACCACACGCCCTCCCACACCAAGATGATACCAATAGTAGTAGCATTACTGGAGCTGGAGGACCTGCTTGCAATGCCTCAACATCAACAACATCAGCCGCCACCACAGAGGAGACGCAGGAGGAGAAGGAGGATGAGACAGGCCCAGCGTGCCCCACCAGTGCAGCCACCGCTACCACGCCAGCAGCCCCCAATCCCTCGCATCAGAGCCACTCCCTTCATCCTAACCCCTTAGCAGATCCACACCCTGTATCGTGTGGACCGGGACCTTATACACAACGACATAGTGAGCCTCATTGAAATATGCCCCACCACCCCCCCCTCTACTGAAGGTAGTGTCTGTGCTCCACTTCCTTGCCACAGGAAACTTCCAGCACACAGTGGGGCACATGCATGGCATATCACAACCCTTATTTTCCGAAATCCTGAACTAAGTGTTGGATGCCCACCTCAAGCACACACAGGACTACATATCCCTACCACATGCTCCCCAGAAGATATTTGATACAAAAGTTGCCTTCCATGCACTGGCAGACATGCCAAATTGTGTAGGTGCCCTCGACTGCACCCACGTGGAGTCGGTGGTCCCGCATGCCATGGAGGTGGTGTACCGCAACCGCAAGCAATACCACTCCATCAATGTGAAGATGGTATGCAACGCCAGCAAGATCATCACACATGGTTGTGCCCGATAACCCGGATCAACTCATGACTCTTTGGTCCTGCGGAACTCCACGCTACCACGCTACATGGAGTGACATGCTGGACGATGTGCCTGGCTGCTTGGTAAGTAGCAGGATTGGCACATGGCATTGAAAAGGGGGGATTGATGCACACACCACCATGCTGCCAATGTTTATGAGACTGCACGATGTGCACATCACCAAATAGTGCCCCAAACCATCACATACCGTACAAGACACAGAATTCCAATATGAATGAAGTAAGGTCCACAACTATCATGACATGACTAACAGGAAACCACCCCACATCCCATGACACGTGCACCACCCATCAGTGACCCTCACCCTCCGAAAGGCCATCCTGCACCATGCAGTGCATATGCACCATGTGGCTGTCTCCAGCATATCACCACACAGGACAAGCATCCCTGGGAGTGCATCATACTGAACCTACTAGTGAATCCACAGTCCGGTACAGGGCCGGCACAATCAGAGGAGTGCTACATGTCACCATGGGAATGCCAATGCTGATTGCCCATTATTGCACAGATTACTGCCAAAACTCACAGGACACATCACCTCACAATTTTGACACTTACACAGCTGTATGCATACACCATACATGTGCAACTAGACGTCAGTGCACACCATCATCATGACGATGAAACCCACACCATTAGACCATGGAACATGACATATGGAGGGACAGTAAATGGCGTCAATGCACCCTGGGACATGTGCATATGGGCAAACATAAACTGCAGGCATGTGTGACTAGTACAGCTGTCCTTCATGATTCCCCTGACATTTACCTTAATTTTTATCTCATACAGGTGACAGTGGCTACCCCTTGAAGCCGTGGCTCCTCAACCCTGTCCGAAACCCACAGAACAGGCACAAGGAGGACTACAATCGTTCCCATACCCGTACACGTGTGGTCATCGAGCAGACCTTTGGCCTGTTGAAGGCACAATTTCGTTGTCTCAGCTGGTCGGGCTGGGCACTCCTCTACAGGCATGAGAAGGTGGCCAAGATCACCATGGCATGTGTAATGCTGCACAATTTGTGCATCCGCCGGAATGTGCCCCTGCCCCCTGACATGGAACTGCTACCAAATGATGATGATGAAGGGGA
Source organism: Ambystoma mexicanum (assembly GCF_040938575.1). Lineage (NCBI taxonomy): Eukaryota > Metazoa > Chordata > Amphibia > Caudata > Ambystomatidae > Ambystoma > Ambystoma mexicanum. The sequence continues at coordinate 495,328,663 of NC_090922.1, forward strand.
TGAGGAAGATGTGCCAGGACATCATCACGGTGGCGATGCACAGGAGGGATGCGCTGTGTGCCATTCAGTGATCGCACAATATTTATGACATACATGTCAGCAGAGGGTGACATAATGGTTGGACATAGAGCATTAGGTGTGGGGGTACATGTGCACTATGCACTGTGAATGATTAAATGACACATGCGCAATGATGAATGTCCACTGTGGTCTTCTTTTTCACACAACTGGTGTACTGAAAGTAACAATATTAACGTAAGTGTCAAGACCCTCCACCACCCTCACACCCCTCCCATCCCCCCACAACTCCCCCACACACCCTCACCTCCCTCCCCCACAACGCCCCCACACACCCTCACTCCCCTTCCTCTCCCCCCAAAACTCCTCCACATACCTTCACCCTCCTCCCCCTCCCCCACAACTACCCCACACACCCTCCCCCATCCGCCTCCCCCACAACTCCCCCACACAAGCCCATAGAATCCACAAAGCCTACATGAGGCTGCCAGTACTTTCACTCAGCACTCCCAGAGCCAGGGGGTGGCATGTCCCATCGGCGCAGTGCACGGACAGACCGGCGGAGCAGGCTGGTTTGTGTCGAACTGCTGGTGGATGGTGTGCCCTCCTGCTGGGGCTGTAGGGCGGTATGACCTGCCTCCAAAGCATCAGCGATGCGCCCTAGCACCTGCCGGAGGCCCGAGACCTCCTTGCAGAGGCGGTTGGTGTTATCCATGATGGACCAGCCTAGTGCTGACAACTCGGTGTGCCACTCCTCCCTGGCCTGACGGTTGTCATGCACAAATTCCCTGATGATTCCAGTGAGCAGGTCAACCCGATGTGGTCCTGCGGATGCACCTTTGGCTGTGCTGGGAATCTACCTGGCATGCCCAGCCTGCTGTCATGATTCCTGCCCCTCTTGTCCCCAGCCCTCCAAGATGTCAGGCTGGAGCCAGGCCACGATCACCTACATGGCCCTCAAGGGCCTCTCATCCCTCCAAAGACCCATTTGGAGTCAGACTTGGCACTTGTGGCACCAGACTCACTCACTCCCATAGGATAACATTGGGGATTGGACTTGTAGTGCATTGATGGGGACAAGATGGATGCCCCCACATATTTTGGTTCCCAGAACTGCATGCGCGGTCTAGTCTTTTGGGTGTGGTTCAGCCCAGAGACACCTGGGATACCCAGAGACTAATTAAGCCACACCCAGGCTGAGAAACATGCTTTACATTTTCTGCACCTGCAGCGTGACACTCACCGTGTTCAGATCGGTCTCCAGTAGGCCTGCATATTTCTTCTGCGCTCAGCTCCTGCAAGAACAAGAACACTGTTAGGAACAGCCTTACCTTGCGGTGATTCTGCCCATCATTCAACGCTCCTTCTGTTCTGCTGGCATCTTCGGCGGTGTCATTCCCATCCTGGCACGCCGCTTCCTAAGGAAAAGGGAAAAGAACAGAAAAAAGACATTAGTAAGCATTCTGCAAATTCTCGCTTATTTTTAAAGACTGCACGAGCTTCAAACGCATACCTGAATCCCAGCCGCTCTGGGGGAACTCTGTCTCTGGAACTTCTCATCCATCTGCAAGAGGGAAAAGACACTCCAGGTTAGCGTGGAAACATCTAGAGGCGCCGCATACCACGCTTACTCACCGCATTTGTTCTTCATAACCGGCATCCACGCTGAAAACGTTGCGGCACTTAAAAAACACAGAAAAAGAACTCAGTTCAATACAAAGATGAAAGGGGTGCATCGCGCATCGTGCTCTCACTCACCTTCAGTGCAACACATCTCAGCAGCACGCTGCCATCCCCGGACGCCGGCCATCATCTAAGGAAGGAAAGGAACGAAGTTAGAGAACTGTTCAAAAGACCCATTATACTTACCTGTCGGACTCTTGCCAGTGAAGTAACTAGGCAGCAACGAGCCCGCATCAATCAACGCGCCCCTGCGCTGAAAGCAGGATGGAGAGCACACTATCACAGAAAACAAGGTGAGCTGTAGATCAAAGGGAAGGGTTGGACCCAGGGGAAGAAGGGGTTCAAGCACACAGAGACAATAGGGAGTTAAACCCTACCAATCCTGTGTTTCAGGCCCAGTCTCCAGTCGAGTAGCCTCCAGGGAAGGGTTCAAGGTCGTAAGAGGTGAGAACAGGCTGAGTGACGTCCCCGTGGATACCAGGTGAGCGTTACACCTGCTCATCCTCCACAACACTGTATGCTGGACTTATATGTCCCTGGGTGTGGTCTTGGCCAGACTGCTCTGGAGTGTTGGTGTCTACGGTATCGCTCGTGGATACCTGGGGGGATGCAATTTGGCTTGGGGTGTGGACAACATCCATTGTATCATCCTCAATGGTGCCCCAGATGAACTCGGAATGAGGGCCAATTGCACCTTTCTGTATGACAAGAACTGGTAAACAATGTGGCCTAAATATCAGCGTCACCCCTTAACCATAATTTGCAATCCTGGCCAATTAATTTACTCTAATAGTGCCTAACCTGTAAAAATTGCTAGTCATTGAAAATATTTCATAATTGCCCACCCAAAAGATGGATTTAGTTGGAAGGGTACTTAAAAAAAGCCTCATAATTGGCTTAAACCTCTCTAGTGTTACTTTAAACATAATAAGTGAGACCATTGATATAGTGTACACACCGAAGACATTTGTTTCTTTTCTCACGTGTGGCAAAACCACTTGAAAACCACCGCCCTCTTCTGATCTTAGTCTATGTTCAGATACATGCACCCCTCTGTATCTTCTTATCCCTGGTTGTTTATCTTTATCCTGCATCTGCACTGCTGCTCGTGCACATGTCCTGTGGCTGCTATGTTAAAATGTATCCTGTATCTCAATACCAAAACAAAAGTACCCTCATAAAGTGGACTGCTAATGTTGACCTTGAAGTTGCACTTGTTTATTATTTTGATTTACACACGGATAAGGTGGGGGGGGGGTCAAGGAAATTCCCCTGCTAAGTTTGGACACTATAATGGGCTCTTATTGTGGCACTGGTGATCAGAAACCATTGGTTCTTGGATCCATTCCATGAGAAAGCAATCCACTCGGTTATGCACGGCACTTGTCTTGAAGTGGTTGCATAGTTTTCCAGACATTATTTTGAGTGTGCATATATGCTTTTGAGGGTGGGATATCCAGTACAGATCGCTTAGGGTCAACACTCTGGTCTTGTAAACAAGACTACTCTGAGCAGCACAGGTTCAGTACCTAGTCCTGGTATTGCACTTAGAGACTGGAGTCCGGTATGAAGTGCAATAGAAGAAACCATTTTAATGTGCATTTAATTTTAATATCTATGAGTATGTCAGGTGTCTGTGGCTAATGGGAAGCCTATTTCTAGAATAGAACAGCATTTGCAATGTTGAAACGAGGTGGTGTGGCACTCAGGAGCTGATAATGTAGGTTTCGGCAAACAATGACTCTCCAGGTGTTTCGAGTACAAATTCATTGACTCCTCACCATTGGCTATGCTGGCTAGGTCGAAGGAAGTAACAGTCAAAAAAAATCTGCAGCGTAAACCTTTGCAAACGCATGTGAAAAGATGATGCTGTAGGTTTGTCTCATTCATTGAGGAATTTCTCTGCTACTGGAGTTGCGATCTCTTGATTCCTAATGTTCTTCACACACCAGAGCGCCCCATCATTCAGTGTCCAACATGCCACAGATAAATTCTGGACAACCTCACACAGATAAGACATTTCTGACCTGCTACTGACAAGCACAAAATGACAAAATCCCCCCTTGCATTTCAGCAGAGCTCTTTCAGGACACTTCTTACTTTCAAGCACAGCAGATATCTGGCCACCTCTACCAGTGCATTACAGAGGTGATGAATTCCCCCCCTCATAGTCCCATAGGTGACAGCTATACTTCACCTCTTACAATCCATTCCAGAGCATGTATCCATTCATATCTCCCAGTTCCACAACCGTGGAGCAGACACATCTACATCTCACATGCCAAGGGAAAGTAGCTACCCTCCCTCCTCTTACCCAGAACCGTGCAGATAACTTTGTGCAGTCCAACACCAATCAGATGTGTTTACTTATTGTTAAAGCATGAAAAGACTACTGACAAATGTGCTTTAATCTTATGAATCGACATGGAAATATGCCACAACATTCCCTGATATTTAAATTAGTTATCTTGTATCAAAGTTGATTATTTAATTCATGAGTGCACAGTAGGAAAGGCACATGTTGAGTGTAAGAGCTAGCTTAGAAACAATTTCTGTTGCTTGGCATGTGCCTCTCTCTTTAAACATCTTCAAAGGCCTTCGTTGAGCTTCAGGGCTGTAATGCCATGTATGGTTTCTGTAGGTACCACAGGGAACTGCCCTATATGCTTGAGGTTAGCACACGCCTTATATGCAATCCGGAAAGGAGGTCCTTCTGTGAAGAAAAAATGAACAAATGAGCGATATGCAATTGCCATGTTATATTTCATATTTCGCTGGTGTAAGTTAAACAAAAACAGCACATGATTCCATTTATAGAGTTGGAGGTGTGATCCTCGTCAATCTGTGTTCATTGTTCCTAACCCGGTCCTGAAAGAAGGGGGCGTGAGGCCTGGCAGGAACTTTAATGTCTCCTTAAGCAACATATTAAAGCAAATATGGTTCTTATAGATTATGCAGATGAACCCAGGCAGATAATATTGTCAAAGTAATAATAGCACATATATATATATATATATATACATTTTATGAGTCGGACTCAGGAACACCCACCTCACAATTCTATTGTTAATGACTTTTTGATTCGAGAAACAGATTTGACCGACATTTTCAAAAGTGATTAAGGATTTACGAGCCCCCTCAGACTGCAAAGTTTCATAAACATCTGTTAAAAAATAAAAATGCTATTAAGAAGACAAAACAAAAATGTTTTCCAAAGTTGCGGCCTACTCACAATCATTTTCCTACAGACAAACAAGGTACATTTTTGGCAAAGCACACAGCCCAAACCGCTGGACGGATTTTGACCAGGTCCAAAACAACTTGGGCATGAAGCCTTGACTCGCGATCCATTTGTGGTTTGGGGTTATTCCGTGTAGTAGTTATTTAAATATTTGATGTTGAAGGGGGTGCCCCGTCTCAAAAAACAGATAGCTATATCTCAGGGATTTACCCAAAACTGTGTGTTTTTAGAAATTGAACAGCCACCATCTTGTTTTTCTCTCGATGTGAGAGATATTCAAGGTTATAGCCAAGGTTCTGGGAAAATAAAATGTTGGAAAAATGCCATTTGCAAGTCAAAAAAGGTGTAAATGCCATCAGGCTAGAGGTGGGGAGGGTGGTGGCTAGAGGTCACCGAGTGAAATGTGGGAGTTGGCTGAAAGAGGATGCAGGGTGGGGGGAAAGTGAGAGGGCATGGGAGTTGAGGAGGCCACTGTGAAGCTGGCACATATGAGGGGGCACTTGGTGCGGGCATGTGGGGCAGGAAAACATTTATTTTCATCCATTTTCTTGATATTCACAGCTAATTTGGACTACAAATCCTGAGGATATATGCAGTTCCGTAATCGCAGTAAGAGTTTTGTTTGTTTCTTTAAAAAACATATTTTTACAGCTATAGTGATGAAAAATCACTTGTCATAGCCGAATAACCATCCAGGTATCCCATCCATGCAATAACCAGGACAGAGCCTGCTTAGCTTCAAAGTGAGGACAGGGCCAGCTCAGCCCCCCCTTGTCTGTTAAATATGCCCCCCTTGTCTGTTAAATATGCCAAACTTACAAGACCACTTAGGGAAATGGGTCAGCCCTTTCCTTGCGTTGAAGCTAAGCAGGGTCAGGCATGCTTTGACGCTAAGCAGACTCAGTCCCAGTTACTGCATGGATGGGCAACCAAATCGGCATCCAAATTATTATTTTTTTTAAACGTGCTACTGTCAGTCCTTGAAAGTTTTGGACTCAGAGACAATTTGTTTATCTTTTGCTGAATTGCATTCTGGTATTTGTAGTATCCTAGTCATTAATAAAAAAAAGAGAGATTTTTACAGCTGCAGTAGGTTTCCCATCCATGAAGTAACTGGGAAAAACCCTGCTTAGCTTCAAAGCAAAGAAAGGGTCAGCCCACTAAGGCAATGTTGCCTAATAAATGAGCCCACCTTACAAGACCACTTAGAGCACCATGGCCTAAGGGGGCTGGATCGTTCCTCGCTTTGAAACAAAGCCGAGTTGGTCCTGGTTACTGCATGAAAGGGATACAGTCCACAGTCCTGAATGCTGTGTTTTCTTAGTTTTAAATATCTCATAACACACAGCATCCACATAATTCTTTTTTTAAACCGTGATACTGTCAGTCCTTTGAACGTTTTGCACTCAGACAATTTTTGGCCTTTTGCTTAATTGCATTCTTGAATTTATTGACTCCCAGTTAAAATGGGGCGGAGGGAATACCACTACGGTGCACTTTTTATCTAACATAGTTCTATAAGGATTTATATATTTGAGTGACACTATGGTATGTGTACTTATCAAATTATCTTTATAAAGCAGACTTTTGTTGAAAGCCAGACATGGAGGTGAGGAGGGGAAATGATGAGAGAGCAAGCAAGTCATGAGTATTTGCCCACAATGTGGTAAGAGAGTTTGTAATCCTTGACACTAGTGCAGTTATTTTCCCCTGATTGTGGCTGCTCTTCAGGGCACAAGTAAAGGACACATTTCGGTTGACAGCTTAACTTTTTTTCAGAGGGCAGACTCAACCCGTTGGTTTTTATAGAGGTTGGCAAGTATTTGGCAACCAGGAGTTTACTCAGGTTGTCATGTTCCCAGTTCAGACGTTTACTCAAAAGACCACAAGCACTTGTTTCGTATTGGGATTTTGATTTCCAGGGACTATGTTACGACAGATTGCTGAGTTTTAAAGGTGAGCACCTTTTATTCTTTGCCAGCATATTTATTGGAACATTTCCTCTCTCAGGATATTTTTCTGGTGTTTGTTACATTTTTTAAAAGTCCAAAGCTATTTTGTCTTGCTCACTTTCATCTAAGAAGTAGCTCTATTGAACTACATTTGTATATTTCACTTTAAGATATATGTTCACTTACTGTGCATACATTGATGGGTGCCAGCTTTTGATTTTCGCTGTTGGGCCATAAGTAACTCGGCGTAGGTTATTCTTGCAGCTGGTCATTTTTTTTCACCTTCCGTGCTGCTCAAATGCTGTTAGTTGTGGTTGTGCGATGTAGCACAACAGTCACCAAGAGACCAGCCATAAACTTAACCAAAGTGTGTGATCCTCAGCAAATAATTTAATCTCTCTACACATTGCCTAAACACATTGTGAGTTCCCAAAGCATGCAATATTTTATACTTAACAATACCACTGTTTTACAGTCAATACATCAAATACTTTTCATACCAGGTGGGGACTGTGGGCCTTGGGATTTTGACCCACACCGGGGCAAATTACTGCCTTCAACTAGCAGTTACGGCTGTGTTTCGTGTCTTGACAGGCACTCCTCTTGCTGTGTTTCAAGTGGGGCGGCAACTGTGGTTGTTGGCCTTTGAGCCGCTCTGGCTAGTGTCAATGCTATATCACAAGCATATCACAAGCATTTGCTCTCTTGCTATCTGAATTGATGTGTTATTTCTTCTAGAATTGGTTCAAAGGAAGAACGACTGGCCTTGTGCCTTGAGCTGTTAGAGGCCTTAGTTCTTGGAAGAGCAAAGGTTTGGACCTTTACTCTCTTGTATTAAAGGAATTGTATATTTTGTGGCTTGCGCAACCCCTTTTCGAGAGCCGGGCATTGACTGCGGGCTTTGATCCTTTGAGCCGCTCTGGCCTCTATTACCTGCTACTTGTGGATACTTGGCACTGCATTATATGGTGAATATAGTGAATTGCCCTGCTTGCAAACAAGGAATTGCCACTTGTTTTTCTTTGGGTTATCCGGTACACAATTTGACTATGCCGACTTTGAGGAGTTGCTTTGGCCAGGGTGGTTTTGGTCAGGGCAGTGATTGTCAAAAGGGGGATGCTGTACCATCTTCAACTAATCTCCCATCAATTAATGGTTATGAGGAGGTATCCAGGGATTTACTTCGACCTTCTGTGGAAATTGCCCATGGGGAAAGGGTCTTGATGGATGTGGAGTGTCTGAGTGGATGTCTGTCAGCTCCACCCATATTGGTTTCCAGGAAGGTGGTGAGGTTCCATTCTTCGTCTCCTCAACACCCAGGCCCAATTAAAAAAGCTACTGGTCCTATTGGTGCCAACTCTTCCTTGCACTTACCCGTAAACAAGGGATCCTGCAGTTTGTTAAAAGAATCAATTGTTTCCTCCCCCGCCTCTTCATCAAGTGCACTGAATGTGTTTTGTATTTGGCAAAAGCTGTGGTGATCCGTTTTTGCTATCTCAACGATTGTTTGAGATTGGAGGATCTACAATCAACCTTGGTTTGGGTGGTGAGAGGAGGGCGAATGGGGAGGTGGACACAAATGCATTGGAATAGGAGAGCTTTTGTATGGAAGATTCGTTCCATATAGCAGCAACAGCAATTAGGGGGCATTATTGACTTGCATATCTATTTTGGAAGAGTCATCTATCGAAATCAAAGGTGGATGTCTAGTACTGGTAAACTGGAAGTGTCAAATATTATCTCTCGTTTGGGTGGTGGGGTGAAGAGGGATCAATCCACAAATCCCAATGGGGGTACGCCATGACAGGGCAGCTTTCTAAATAAAGGGGTGGGTCAATTGGTATGCTCATCACAACTGGAGGATTTCCAGGTTGATAATGACAACAAGGTACACAATGTTTATTCCAATTCAGCTCAGCACCGATTATAGATTTAGTGTGTCCTCCCGAGGAGAGGATGAGTTGTCCAAATGTGTCCCGAGTCAGGTTCAATTCTACTACTGAAGAGAGAGTTCTGAGTTAATCTCCCAAACTCATAACAAATACACCCAGGATGGGCCTTAAACTCCATACTCTGATTGATCAAAGTGCGTATAACCATTCTGTAGGGGCTCAAGATCTAGTGACACCTTTGTTTACTAACTTTCACATTAGCCTCAACCTAGCCTTAAAGACTCTGGCTGATACCCCGGATAATCTGGGGGTGCTAACGGGGCAACAAACAGAATGACATTTTTTGAGGTTTTTGTTAGAGGATTGGCTCCAACGACAGTGCCCAATAGGCATGCCGGGGCTATCTCCCATGAGTACCTGGAAAGTTACACTGGCCTTGATGCCAGTGTCTCTCTTGTTCTGGAAAAACTCTCTTCAATTGAGAATATGCAGCAAAATACCTTAAAAGAATTGAGTGGGGCACGGGAGGGCATGGTTGGTGCTATGCAAGTTTTATCTGTGGGGTGTGCACCTGCTGATAATCTACAGGATGTGCAGGATGCAGATTCCCCTAATAGCCATATGGCTTTAGTGGACACTCCAGTGCACCCGGATGCTATACAGTACTATTCTAGCAGCAAGATCTAGACGGGTGATATATCTTCTATTGTAATTAACATAGATCACCAAACAGATTTCGATTGGAGATCTCCACCTACGGGCAAAAAATGCAAGAATAAACAGAAGCATCTAAAAAAACTAAAAACATGCAGCAACCTAAGCTCAAAAGGCAGAACACAAAGTCTGGGGCTGTCTTACCCGAGCGTGTGCAGACTAAGCAGACCAAGGTGACTGCTTTTGGAAAGATACTAGTACTACACACTCGTACTACACACTATGGTGAATCTTTTGGATAATATGGGTGGAAGAGCATCTCAGGGAAATAAAGAGGTAGATACTGTTGTCCCTTTGGAGGGTTTACAAACTAAGGAAAAGGGATCATGCAAATCACACAAATTGTTGGGAAGCTGTGCACAGCCTATAGTTGACATGGTGGGGCAGGGTGTAGCTGTAGCCCCCATTTGTCCCCCTCCACAAACAACAGAGGAACCTATTCAACTTGTTTTCAAAGTTGTAGGATGGGTCATTAAAAATCTGTCAGGAAAACAGGCTAGGCTTAACAGATCTAGTGTTCTGTCTATTTTTAAGAAGATCCCGCTTTTGAGATCTATTACATCAGATGATATTGATGCCATTTCCTTGCCTATTTTGGATAAACACTGCATAGTTAGCTATTTCCACTCACTTGTGTGGGGACAGAGGGAAAATCTGATATTTTTGGGGTACGATCTGGTTGGTTTGAAAGGCATTATGGAGGCGAAGACTTTTCTGGCGCACAAAACAATTGATCTAATACCTAAAGAGGTTTCAAGGGCACGTATAGATTGGGCCTTAAAGGATCAGGGGGGGTGTGTTATCTCTGATCTATCGCTGATCTCTAATCCCTTTGGTAATGGCCAGGATTGGTCATGGTTACAACCGGCCCTGAAAACACTTGAGAACATTAGGCAGGGTTCGGGCCTGCATGACAATAGCAAGGTATAGGTGTTCTCTTGGAACACGTGTGGAGGTGCAAATTCATCAAATGTTATGGACCATCATAATGTAGGGGATTCACCTTGCATCTTTTTGATTCAAGAGACCGTGACACAAACACATTTTTCACTTAAGAGCTTTCATGTCATCTCGAGTCCAGTGGTTAGAGGAATAGTGGGTCGACCAAGAGGGGGACTTGCTATTGCCATTGATTGTAATCTACATATTAAATGGGAAATGGTATTCGGTAGCAAATGGGTATTGGCCATTAAGTAGGATTTAGGTACAGGTCATCCACCGATTTTATTTGTCGACCTATATTGGAAGTGTTGAGCTATCGAGCATCCAGGAGTGTCTGACTGCCATATTTCGAGCTTGGTTTATGATCGCGTGGGGGAAAAGAAATTTTTTTGGAGGATACTTCACCTCTTATTATGCACAGGGTGCCCAGTGGAATGACGCAACTGTAACACCTACTCATTTGCATTGCAATGTCGGTCAAGGGGCACAGAGAGTAGAGCGCTTGCTTTGACATCTGTGCAGAGCCTGCTAATGCAGGTTTTAATCCCGGTGGGGCCAAACTCAGCCTTTTATCCTTCTTAGGTCGATAAATGAGCACCACACACCGTGGGTAATAATAAGCAGCGCTCAAATACCTGAGGGTTCGTAGCGCTATATAAATGCCAAATTATTATTATATTTATTATTACGGGGCATTGGGGTGGGATCCCTTTTTTCAGATTGGGATATGTCCTTGTTGGATTGTTGTCCATCGTCTCTCTTTCCCGGTTACACTTGGAAAAGAGGCCTTCGATCATCTAGGATCGACTGCTTTTATATCTCTAATGGCCCTAGGTCCTATTGCACTTACCTGTCCCATTCCAATAATGGCTTTAGTGTCCACTTCTCTCTTTTACTCTGGTTCTCCCCTTTCCTACGTTTTTTGTTAGATCTGATTAGGTGGGACTCTCAGTGAATGGGAGGGGGAATACAATATGTCATCAGTGTACATTGACACTACATGACATGCGTCACCTATTCTAATCCCCGCCTCTTGATATTTGCTTCTTAAAAATGCCCTGATTGGCTCCATAGCCATTATAAACAACATGGGGGAAAGTGGGCAGACTTGCCTGGTGCCCTTTTGCAGTTTCATTTGCCAGAGTAGATCTTGCCCATTCTCACCTTAGCCATTGGGTTAGCATATATTAATTTCACAAATTTTATGAAATTTGGACCAAAGCCGGACCTCTCTAGAGTCACTTAAAGCCAATTACAGTAAATGGAATCAAACACATTTACTGCATTGAGTGAGGCCACCACACAGTCCTGGTCCAAAGTCATTGTGCAGCCGATCACATGATGCAACCGTCTCTGGGTCCATGCGATATTCCTGGCAGGCACATAGCCAGTATGGTCGCGGTATATCAATTTGACTATCATTCTCCTTAGTCTGTTCGCTAACATGGCTGTAAATATTTTTCCATCCTGGTTCAGTAAGGACAGGGGCCTATAGGAGCCACAATGTATCCTTGGTTTGTTGGACTTGGAAAGAGGTAGGTTTACCATTTCTCTCAGGCTGCCTCGGAGAAACTATGTATCGTTCACTACTTTATACATTTCAAGCATGGCAGGTGTGTGGGAGCGAGGGGCCAATGGACCCCTCTCTGCCATCACTTCTCAGTACAAAACTCGGACCAAGTGCCTCCAGTGATGGGTATGCCCCTCGCCCTTATGTGATGTTAACTTTGGGTTACATTCACGTAGATGGGACCACTGAGCAGGACACAGGGCATCCATTTTTTGTACCCCCTTTCAACTCCATCTTGGTGTCCAGGCCTCACTGCGATAGTACAAAATGCCTCTCTCCCTTTCCCCGCCGCAGCAGCTCGGAGCACATGGCCCCCACCCTCGTTCCCACTCTGACTGGAAAACTCTGCAGCTACATTCTCACGCTGAAGCCGGAGATACTTCAACAAATAATAAATGTAACACATCTCTTTTCCTCTGAGATCACTGTCCTGCATGTGAACCAACATGAGCCAAGCACATAGCTCGTCCATCTCCACAAAAGTGTCCTTGCCCTCTTACCCTCGCCAGTTGAAACTTATTGCCATTCTAACCCTGTGTCCCTGCAAAATATTCCTTTCATGTGCCAGACCGCTGACCATGCTATGAAGCCCACCCAACAGACCCCCAACTAACATTAGACCCCTGCTGCAGTATATCGTGCCTAATACTAACAAATGCCACATACCTGAGATTCTTGTGAGACTAACCCCACAGTTCAATGAGAGTATTATATTGGTCAAGACACGTAAACCTGTGATCTGTATAACCCAAATGTTACAGATGATATAGATACCTGTGTGATTTGTATAGTGACATGATAAACTACTGAGTGTTTTTTTGATCAACCATTATTTAGTGCATGCATTATTTAGAATGTAGTTTCTTAGCTTAGACCGTGACCACCGTGTTTCACAGCGACCTGACCTTCACACATGCGGAGCACAGATGTCTGACGTCAATCCTCCCATCAAACAAGCAACCAACCCGGAGGAAGAGATGATGCCCAGACCTAAGACACCACCCTGACTGACCAATCCGGGTCCAACGTAGTATCATATGTTAGACATGTCAATGTGCTTATATAATGTGGTGTAACCTTGATGTGGTCAGAGCGTTCTCAGAGATTTAGATAAACTTTTCCTTGAACTCTCGCAACCTGCTCTTTGTGCCTTATTCCCTGTCCAAGGACTGTCTGTTTTATTCATTTTACACTTGTAAGTCAGGGAGGGCACAAACACAGGCGCTAAAATACCAGCAAATTCCTTATAGAATTCGCTTGGTAATCTATCCATGCCTGGTGTTTTATCTGTGGGCAGTGTTTTAATTGTGGCTAAAATCTCCTCTACTGTTATAGGTTCCTCCAGTAATTCTGGAACATCTGTGCACCAAGATGAGGCAGTTGCATACGTTCCAATGCCTCTTGCAGCTCTGCAGGCCACACAACTCTGGTGTCTTCATACCGTTTTTTGTAGTAATCATGAAATGCTTCGTTTACTTATGTTACGGTACTGCAAATGATCCCATCCTTGTCCCGCACCGAGTGGATTATAAATCCCTTACAGTCTTTCTTATACAGACAGGCAAGCATTGTACTTGGTTTGTTCTCCTCAGCATGTAGTTTCTCAAATCAAAGTACTTTGCATAATCAAGTTTGCCTAACCTATCCATTTGTGATAAGCAGTTACCTTTATTAAGTGTGAATAATGATTCTGTGTGTTTGCATATGTGTTCCCTGAACACTGAACTATAGGGCCTCACTCCATAGTCTCCACGTAGGTATCGCTGGTCTAGGGGGAGCTTCCGGCCACGTTACCACTAGGGGGTCGTGATCTGACAAAACTTGTGCCTTGTAATTGGCGTCCCTAAATACACTCCCGTGTTCCACCCCTGTGAAGAAGTAATCCAGCCTTGTGTAAACTTTGTACAGGGCAGAATAGTGGGAATCGTCTCCCTTGTCTGGGTGCATCCCCCTCCAGACATCTATTATCTCAAAGGATTGGAGTAGGTTATTCAGTATTTTGGCCGGAGCGGCTGGTTTCTTAAATTTGTCATCAGATCTGTCTGCAAGAGGATGTAATGTACAATTGAAGTCCCCTCCCCAGAGCAGAGTGCCATTTCTGTAGGGACCTATTCTAGTGTATAGTGACTTAAAAAATGATGTAGCATCATGGTTTGGGGCATAAGTGTTGATAATGCATATTTCCCTATCTCCATTACCCCGTGGATTACTGCTATTCTGCCTCTGTTGTCTGTTTTTGTGTTCAGAATTTTTAGCAGCACAGAGGGGGCTACCCATATTAGGACCATCTATGCTGAGTATGTGGAACCCACCACCCGTTCATCCCATTTCTGCTCCAACACATCTTGCTTTGCCCTAGTTAGATGTGTCTGCTGTAAGAGCACTATTTAAATCTTGTTTCTCTGTAGGTGGGACATAACACTATTCCTTTTTATATAACTATTAAGACCTCGGACATTCCAGGTCACTATACCTATAGTGCTAGCCATGATACGTTCGATTTCCCTATCATCCTCTATGGATGTATTATTTCTGTCAAGTGCTGATGACTGTTCATAGCTACTGGGATACATCATAGATTGAACAGGCCAACTCCCAAAACTACTGTGCTTCCCTCCGACCCATAAACAAGGACCCAACAGCCATTGGCTTGTTCAGGCCTGTCCGCATCTCCCGTCTCCATCCCACCCCACTCAGGCTATGTGCAGCGGCGGGTGCTTTAAAACTAGTACCCTAGCAAAAAGACAACTTGGGTGTGGGTAACCCCATTCGTTGAAGCTGAAAAGATCTGGCGCACATGCCAGCTCTCCGGAAGTTGGTTCCTGCATCTCACGTATAAAGTCAACATATGTTCCTCTGCCGTCTTGAGCTATGGACCATCTTTATCCATGTCCCTCAGGCCTGTTATTTCTCCTGGCTGTGATAGGCTCCAGATCAGTGGTATTCATCCAGTCATGAACGTCTGTACCATCATGTACCACACAGGGTTTGGCCCGGTGTAATAACATGTATTTCAGCTTTGCTCAGCGTGGTCACTCTTTGGCGGGCCCAAACCGGGCTCTGCTCTATTAGTCTCTGGAAAGTTGTGCATATTATTCCTCCATCTACGGAAAATGCCTGTATGAGTTCCTGGTCCTTGAAATTCACTATTTTTGCAATAATTGGCTGGGGTGGATAACAGGCACTGGCTTTCTGGAGAGTGCCCTATGTGCTTGTTCCACCATGAACCCTTGTGTCCGTTTCTCAGCACCAATTTCTTTTAGCAGCTGCTTTCCAATATACTCCGTCAGATCCCGTCCCTCTTCTCCTTCCGGCATCCCGAGAACTCTTATGTTATTCCACCTGGCTTGCCCTTCCGCATCTTCTGCATGATGTTTTTGCCAGTTCAGTGACATTTGACTGGTGCCCTCTAAATTCACCGTATTTTCAAGTATCTGCATCTCTGCCGTACTCAGTCTGTCTGCGATTGCCTGCACATCCTGTCTCAGAAGGTCCACATGTACTATGACTGAGTCTATTTTGTTTTCTTAGGAGGCCTTCAGGGTAGAAATGGCCACCAGTATTACTCCTTCGCTCTGTTGTGTTACCAGGGCCACCTCTCGCATTTCCTCGGGTTCTGCCATGCTTGGCTGTGGTGCCTGCACCTCTTTCTGTGTGCCATTGTCCATTACAGTCTGCTTGCCCTTTCCTTTGTGAGTCTTGGCATGAGTGCAACCACTGTTATAGAACACTCTGTCTCTATGTGGGGTTCACCCAGTTCGGTGGGACCTCTGCTGCCCTATCTCCTTGCCCACTGTAATAGTACTTCTTTTCCAATGGGACAGGGCAAACTGTCCTTCCAAAGTGGTATCACACGTTTATAAATATGAGGCAGACTGTATTTGTGTCAGCAGATATGGTCTGCCCTCACTCACTCCATTTACTCCCTCTCGTGCATTCTGCTGTTCAGGTGCTACTGTGCAAGCTCTTAATGTGTCAGTGTGGCCTTTCTCTGCTGCCCGCCCAACTCTCGCTCACCGTTTTGCAGACTGTTGTACCACTGCAAGCTGTTCCTGGAGCCTCTCCCAATCCCTCTTGCTCCACTGGATCATGTCCCTTCTGGCAGCAAGCAGATTCCACCCCTACTGGCTCTGGCGCCCCAGCCGTGCCTTCCCCTGTGGTGGGGGGATGGGGAATGAAGTGGGGGGCAGTGGTGCCCTCAGCCCAACCTAGGCTGCTTCTTCTGTTTTCCTGCAGCTGGCCCGCAACAACAGTGTCTGTAGGCCCGCCTCTCCAGCCTCTTTAAGCCTCCTGGCTTCGTCAGGTGGACAGTCGAGCAGGTGCAGGTGTCTAAGGCACTTCAGCTGGTATATGGCGGGGGCCAGACTCTCTCGCTCTTAGTCCCTCCTGCCCCTCACATCTCTGGTCTCTGCATCTCTCCACCTGGTTGCCATCTTTGGAATCTGGGGCTCATCTTCTTCATTCTCTGTAACTTTGCAGGGAAGCTGCCTTACGCTTCCAGCTCTTCAAGTTCACTGCTGCAGCTCTTCCTCTCTCTGGCGACTCTGTCGATGCTTGATTTACTATGGATCAGTGTGTGCTCTGGTTGGATCAGTGACAGATTTTACAGGAGCTTCCGGGATTCGCGTCCTCACTCCAGGGTGGTAAGCCATGCCCAGACGGGTTGGTGTATAGTGCCAGAGTGACATTAATTTGTACCAGAATTCTCTAACTTAGTTTAGGTATTTTCTTCCATAACTTGTCCCATTCAACATCAGGTATCAAAACCCCTAGTGTCTGAAGCCAACCAGGTTTGTATCTCAGTGATATTTTGGAAGTTATGTCGGCCATGATTTTATACCAATTAGAGATGAGAGCTTTGTCCCCAGAAATGTCACGCATTTTTCCAATGGGGTTATGTCTCTAATTGCAACTTTCATGTATGGGGGAGCCAGTATCCAGTGCCTAACCTGACAATATTGGAATTAGATAGACTCTTGAAGACCCAGCTCTAGTTTGCACAGTGTGAAGGATTGAGGATTGTTATCTTGGACCATATCTCACAAACTGTTACAGCCGGCCTGTTTCCATTTGACAAATGTGTGGGGTTCCAGAAATGGGGTAAACTGCAGATGATGGAACAGAGGTGTGAGAGGTGAAGGGAAGGCTGTCAATTGATATTTCTTGACTGATGTGTTCCAAACTTCCTGGACTAAGCTTGCAATCAAACTCATGTGCATGTTAGGGTCGGTCTTGTTTAGGTAATCTCAATTTGTCTCTGAGATGTGGCACACTTAGCGCCCTCTCCATCTGGACGCATCTTCTCCTTGTATTTTCTGCACAGCAATCTTTCCATGCCTGGATTTGTGCAGCGTGGTAGTTTTTCGTAAAGTAAAGTAGCTGTTGGGGTCATTAACGTGCTCAGTGCTAACCGTAGAACCTTATTGTTCCATATAAATGTATAAATGGTACTGTGCAGTTTTTGAAAGAATGAGATGGGGACCCAGATTGGTAATGCCTGAAACATGTAGAGGGATTTGGGCAGAGTGACCATTTTTGCTGAGTTGATTCTGCCGAGCCACAAACCCGATAGTGAGCCCCATTTCTCAAGTTGGCTTTCAATTTCTTTTAACAGAAAGGGATAGTTAGTCTTGTATGACCTATCTATTGTGCAGGTTATGGTTACTCAAAGCAATTTGCTCTCTTCCTGAGAACATCCAAATCGTCTGTGTGATAGTAGGAGCTGTAGGTCGTTGTAGGGCAGGGATAGGTTTAAGAGTTCCAATTTGGTAATATTTATTTTTAAGCCTGCAACTCTGCCAAACTATTCCAGTTCATGTGCTGCCACCTCTAGTGAGAACAAAGGATCAGTGGCTGCTACGGAGAATTCTCAGAAATGTGCTAATTCCCCTCTACCTTAGAGACCCCCAGATCTATTTGCTGGACTTTAGAACTTATAATTTCTATCCTGGAGAGAGTGAGACCTTTTTCCCACTCTCTCATGTATTTTTCTTTAATTTGAACACTATGTTTATTTTGGTTTTGGAGTCTGACAAACTCCATAGGCATAATCTTTTTACATTGTGGCACACAGCACAGTGAAGTCTTTCAGATTTCCCAAAGGTTTAAATACCTTCTCTTGGTTAAACTACTGTTTCCAAGAGCAGTAAAGTGAAATTGACTTTACTTACCTTTTGTAACTTTCTAGACCCAGCACACACTAGCTTACCATAAGGTGCTGGAGGCGTTACTTAGTAACTCCTTTGTCTTGTTTCTCATGTAACATTTTTATGTTACCCTTTCTACAATTAATGGCTGGTGGCAGTGGTTTACTTTTTACTACCGTTGTGTTGTTTCTACCGTAGGCTGCAATTGCAGCTGCAGTAAAGCACCGATGGGTGCCCATTTTGTCAAAATTGCCCCGGTCATCTTTTTCACCATTTCTTGTTGGAAAGGTCCTTCTTGAGATTTACTATTCATGCCAAACCAGGTTTGGTCCCTTTGTTCATTTTGTCTTTGGCGGGGTTCACTGCTGAAGCCTGCCTCTGGCTCCATCATGTCCGGCAGGGCAGGAAGCGAGGGAGGTGCCCCAAACCTCCCTGTGGTTAGTCTCCTTGGTTACTGGAATGCACCCAAACATGATTGGCTGGCTGGCTGTCCTTGAAGGACAGCCACCCTGGTGTGTGAGTGACAGCTAGGCTGCGAATGAATGGGAGAAACCTGCATAAAAGGCAAGGACGAAGGAATCAGAAGAAGAACTTGGAAGAGATGCTTGCTGCAATTCTTGGGCCATTGGTTTGCCCGACGAAGCCCTGCTGCAGTGCTGAACCTCCTAATTTGCCTTGACTAGAGAAGCTTTGCAAAGTACGACTTCTCCCCTTGGGTTGGTGGGACCAATCGACCCCAAGACAAACTAATCTGGAAATACTTTCAGAGCTGGCTGTACTTCCATTGCTGCTGCAGGAACCAATTGCCAGGGAGAGGAACCCCAGAATCGAATATATCATTTTTAAGTCAGACCCGAGCTCCAGGAAGATCCCTGGACACCCTCGAAGCTGGACAAACCAAGCCTGAGCCACCTCAACAGAGTGCTGGACTCCAGAAAGCCCATAAGGTAACCGAGAACTGCATTGGTGCTATTCGTGAGAAGCTGACACCGCAAAGTGCTGCTGATCTGAAGTTTGCCCATTGCTGCCGCCGACCTTCGTATCGTAGTGCAGGAGTCCCCAGATGTCTTCCCTTTTGTCCCTATGACTGATGCCCAGGAACAACAGTATCTACCATACTACAACAGGGACAAAAGCCAGCTGGAACCAATTTCTTCAGACCTAAGGTACTGTAAACTAAGGATTAATTACCTCTTGTGTAGCATTGCTAGCTCTCAGTTGAGGCTTGTCTTTGGTACTTTTTCAAAGTTCCTTGCAGCTTTGCCCATCACAAGCCTTCCAGATGGTGGCCCAACAGTGATTTCATTTTTAACAAAAACTCTCTATAACAATGTGCAAGACTTTCTACTTACCTTCAAGAAGAACTCCAGCTCCCCTATACTTTCCTCAATTGACATTGGCTACATTGGCTCCCTGAAGACTCTTCTAACATCTGACTTTGTGTTTTGATCCGTCCCTCCAAAAAGCCACACATTCCATAACTTGTGTAGCTGGGAAAGGGTTAACCTACATTGCATTGGGGGGTTTAAAAGTGCTTACCTGTTGAGAAACTTGTTCACCATTGTTTTCTCCCTTAACCTTTTCTTTCTGACACCAAACTCAGTATTGCGCTAAATGTACCACTGATATATCAATGCCCACAGTGTTCTAGTTATTTAAGTCACCTCTGGGTGTAGGGAGTGTCTGTATGCAATCCCAAAATGGGTATCTAGTGTGTATTTTTGAAGTATATTTAAGTGCTACATATTTAATCCCTTCTAAAGGAGGCTTATTCAGACTGTTACATTAATAAACAATAGTTCATTCAAGAAAAGCACCTGGTGTTTCTTCATTTGTATGCAGAGGTTGTAGTGAGGAGATTATATGTAGTGTACAGTTATGGTTTGTGATTGGTGCATTCCATTCTAATTTGTGTTATATAAAACAATTAATTAGTATTTATTAATGTGATTTTACAAAAAGGTGTATTTGCATGTTGTAAACATTAGTTGGGGTTTTAGGTACATCTGTTTGTTGGTTGATGGGCACATATTTTTTAGGTCTCCGCTATGATTCTGAGCCTTGTAAAAGCCCAACGTCCACAGACAACGTGCTGTCTGCAGATTCCATATCTGACATATTGGGAGGGTGTCTAATATAAGGAACCTGTAGCTATTTAAAGGGGCACTAGTAAAAACCTATGAAATTCACTGAAAAAACATTGCTAAAGGGACATTATGGTTACAAGTAAAACCGAAAAACCTCGAAAACGGGCCAGGGATGTTAAGCTAAGCAACCATAACTTGCGCCACCAACATTGGCTGCTAAGATTAACACCCAGTACATGAAAGAAGACATCTCAAATATTTATTTTTAAAAACATCCCCCCCCTAACTTTGGTTATATCAGCAATGGACTACAAATAACCCTGAGTACAATTTTGTTTGCAACAATTTAGCCAAATCCACGGCATGAGTCAAAGGTTATTAGCAATTCATTTTTCGCCGCACTATAATATCTAAATTTTCCGGTACGTGTCTAGTTCAAATATACACATTTACATTCATTCTGCTCACGTATTATAAGCCTTCTATATGTATTCAAGCTCTAAGTTTGATCTGAGTGCTCAATAACAAATACTGAGTTTTTTAGTAATGTGACACCAATGCCTGATCATTCGAATGGAAGGGGCAGGAGTCAGAGCGGGGGGAAAACTAACCCTAACCCCACACCCACCACCCCACTGTCCCCTTTCTGTCAATTTTCACAGAAGAAGAACAGTCACGAGTCAGGTTGTTAGGTTAGATTTTCATATTTATGCTAAATCTCCCTCATCTGTGAGACGCTCAGAACTTTTTGACTTGTGGAGGCTTTTTCTGAATTCTGAGTGTGACTCATTATTTTTCTTTTTTCTTTATTGTAATATTGGTTGTTTAAAACAACCCTATACAGAGCAAATTCATTGCATATAGTGTGCTTTTCTAAACACTCCTGTTGATAAAACTAAGCACAATTCAAATATATTCTTAAATATGACGTACCTAGCAGCAATACATTTAGAATTGCACTACTTAAAATTTCACTACTTAAAATACATAGTCAAGGACATCATGCTTACTATGTTAAAATAAAAATGTGCACTTCGATTCAATTTCATTTCCCCAATAAAGTGCAAAGCTAAGGCAGGAAGCAATTCTAAAGTAGTCCATGGTCCCACGACTACCCTATCTTCTTCACCATCTCAACTGAATGAGCCCTGCTGCCTTAAGAAGCTTGGCTACAATGCAAGTCAGCCCTTTCTCTTCACCAGTAGTTAATCTACTGTGAAACACTGTTGCACTTACATTTCAAAAACCTTGAAAATACTTTGTCCAAAATTTCTGTGAGTCATTTCAGAGCCTCACATTCGATCACTACATGGAAGCTTGTTTTTATGGACTCCTACCTTGTTGCAGCACCTACAGTTTGCAAAAGTAGCATTATTTTGAACATGTTTTTGCAGTACCTCACCTGTATGCAATATATTTAGTTGGAATCTTAGAAAATGGGACCTCCAGGAGGAGTTAGGGAACCTTTACAGGTAGAGCACGACTGCCCCCCTTGTCCCGTTCTCCTATCAATGACATAAGGGTTTTTGTATAGTTTATGTAAATTGACACCATCTATAGTACAGATCCAGTCATAATCTAACAGTTTCTTTTTGGCCTTTACTGCATTGCAAATGGGGTCCGCTGCTTGGAGGTTTCAGTCAGTTGGTATTATTTTTGCTTCATTCTCAAAAGTCACTAAAGGCAAGGACCTACCTGGTGACTTTGCTTTCGCCAAATCCAAATAGTGATTCTTCCACCGGAACAAGTAAGTTTTGGTAAAAGGTCACAACCTTATACTGTAGATGACCTTTTAGAGAGGCGAGTCCTAGTTCAAATTGCATGGTGCTTTTAGCTTGAGTTAAGTACGGGACCCGCAAAGGTACCTCGGAGGTAATTATGGTACCGTAAATGGTACCGCAGAAATGGGAATGGGGAAGGGCAAAAGGTGAATGGGGAATTACCGGTCCCTCCAACCCAGGAATGGACCGGTAATTACTCCATTCACCATGCAGGATTTGGGACGGTTTCGGAGGCAACCATGGAGCTAATTACTCCATGGTTAGCTCCAAACCCGGAATGAGGCCCAATGTCTATTAAGGCTATTGAGCCATAAAGAAAACTCTTGTGCTGTCTCTGCCGAACCTTGCCAGATAACCATCACATCATCAATATAGCGTAGCCATGTTTTGATGGTATTTTCAAAAGGGTTTGGTAAATATAAAAATTGCTTTTCAAAGAATTAAACATAAATGTTAGCCAGGCATGGGGCCCTTGTGTCCCCCATCGCCGTACTTTCCACTTGCTGATAGAATATACCAGCGAATTTGAAAAAGTAACACACCACATAAAAAAAGATGTGGGCATGGGGTCATGGTCCATCCGCGTTAGGAGTATTTCTTCAACTTTTTGTAGTGTGTCTTGTGGAATATTTGTATATAACGATACTATGTCCAAGCCTAGCAGATGTTCACTGTCTCGATTGTATTCCATGTTTTCAATTTTCTTGATGACCTCTTTAGTGTCCTTCAAGTATGATCTCATAATTTTCACATGACCCTTCAAATAGTGGTTGGCAAAAATTGAAAGTGGTTCAAGAATAGTATTTATTCCTGCTACAAGTGGCCGACCCAGTGGATTAATCAGGGTTTTGGGAATCTTCGGGAGGCAATAGCAACTCGTGACTGATGGTGTTTTATTCATAAGAAAACCACTTTCCTGTGAGTTGATCCACCCTCGATCTTTAGCTCTGATTCCTTTCTGCTCTATAAGCCGGGCCAACTCCACAGTCTGATCATTACTCAACTTTTTATAATATGCTTCATTCAGCAATTGTCTGTTGGATTCCTTCACATAATCAATACGGTTCAAGATCACTATTCCACTGCCCTTGTCAGCTTTCTTAATAATGATAGACTGTTTATTCGCAAGATTGGTTA
Source organism: Ambystoma mexicanum (assembly GCF_040938575.1). Lineage (NCBI taxonomy): Eukaryota > Metazoa > Chordata > Amphibia > Caudata > Ambystomatidae > Ambystoma > Ambystoma mexicanum. Next base: position 495,351,826 of record NC_090922.1, read on the forward strand.
GTGCTGTTTTCTGCACTCTGGTAAGATTATGAAATACATTACTAGGAGACTGTTCAAGTTTCTCTACTTTGGCTAAAACCCGTTTTTGAAAAAACAAGTGATTCTGGAGAGAATGAATGGGACGGTGGATAGAATGTTGAGGTCCAACGAAGACCAGTACAATTAATGGAGACACAAGGCGTTGGTTCATCTGATTGTTTTGCAAAAAACTCTTTAATGTGGATCTTACTCATTCATTTGAAAATCTATGTTCGAAACTCAAACTGGTCATGAGTTTTTGTGATGACAAACCCTAGTCCTTTATTCAGGACCGCATGTTCAGTTTCAGTGAGGCTATAGTCAGTCAAATTTACTAGAAGCGACTCCCGCTGCGGGTGTGTTTCTGGTTGTCTCTCCAGGTTCTTCTGGAGGAGCCTTGATGTAAAAAAAGCCTCCTTGTGTTGTTTTGATTGCCTCTACCTTGTCTGTAGTTCATATTCTCTCTTCCCCTCCCTCTTTGGAGGGGTCCAGCTGAACCTCCTCTCCTGGATCGCCTAGATCACTGGCGCTACTTTCGTTCCTCGTGCTATATGATGTTGCACGAAAATGAACTCTTCATAATCTATTATTCTGACCGTTTTGTTGAACGGTGGGGTTCTGATACCCCTCTTTTATATAAGGGAATGCTCTCTCATATACATGACTACAATCATGTACATTATATACAGTTGCTAATGATACTGCCGCTTGTATGCTTAAAAGGGCCGGTTTTACAACAGATTGCACCCCAGGCGGGAAGCATTGTTGGCGCCCACCCCCCCCCCCGACCTGTGATCTCATGCATGTGTCATGGGCTGAGCAGCGGGAGTGGGGACTATGAGTTAACAAAATTGTCAATGCTGGCATCTGCTGAATTTCATGAACCTCGGAAAACAGCAATAAGAGGGTGAAACCCGAACAGGCCTGGTTATGTAAGCCTGCTTTTGCTCTTCATTTTTAGTACCAATGACCAGTTTGCTGCTGTGACTCAGGTCAGAGAATTGACAATTTCAGATCTACACTAATGTAATTCGTATGACCTCAAACATTTAGCCACTCTTAAAAGGTGATGAACTGGTGTTGAACAGTGTTACTCGAACCTCCAAGAACAAGCACCAGCAACATGCCCACCAATAGCTGTACAAGCCCGTCTATCTCCGCATTAAGCAACTAGTATTGCATCAAATATTTCACGGGAAGTTAAATATATTTAGGAGGGACACACGTAAACAATATCACTACTCCATGTGAGTGGTAAAGTCTACTTTAAACATATGCAGAGAGTTAACATGCATGTACAATTCAACATAGCTCCCAATGTTAATGTTGGAGAGGTGGCGTTCTAAAATTATGACATTACAATGTGGGCTTTACATTGAAACAAACTGCAGTGAATTACCGTGGCAGAAAAATGGCAGTTTGAGTATTGGGGTTTGTTTCGCTCATGCTTGTGAACTCTCAAAATTCTTAAATGTTTCCTTCGTGATCACTCATTTTAGCTCCCGACAGCACCATGAAACTGTAAGATCGCAAAGAAAAACGATGTCTACCATCCCAACAAAAAAATAAAAACAATCAAATTCTTAAAGGGTGGAAGATGACCTTTTCTTGGGACTCCTTAAATTTACTTTTTGCAAATGACTAGTCGTGTGCTGCTTGAATAACAGTGGCCCTTGCACATTGTGCAGTATATAGATGAATTTCATTTCAAGGGACTTGGATTACTGCGGGTATCAGGGGAAGCATCTCCAGTGTACCCCAAGCATAGTGTGCTTTGCCCTCGACCCTCACACCCAGCCTTGCAGCCCTGTGCTTTTTCTCCATTATGGTAAAGAACATTGTCCCGAGCTTGGGAGAGAAATGGACTATGCTGAAGGAGCTGCCTCCCAAGAGTGTGTTTAGCTGCTGGTGTATCAAATGCAGAAATAGTTGGCATCAAGAGCCCCACGCTCTGAAACATCTTTTGCGCACTGGTTGGTCACACGACAGAAAGTGTGAGCAGGTGATTCCCCAACACTTGAACCATTCTTTAGAGACCTGGCTTTGATTAATGTGGCGTTAGCTAGTCAAGGCCATTTCCCAGCATTTGTGTTAAAGTAGATCGGAAGCTGCACCATGCGGGGTATTTTAAAGGCCATGAATTGATGCTACAGCATGTCGCCCCCAATGGATCAAAGAAAGTGAAGCATGCATCCTGCAAGTCTGGGTATTTGCATTATACGAAAGACGGGCCAACCGTCCATGGAGACGATTTCTACTGTAGTTGCTGAGTCGCTTTCCCAAGCCAGCTGCTGTGCGGACTTTGCTCAGCTTTTGTTTCAGCGCCTGCATCCATCCTTCACACCATCATTCACAAGGCGCGTTTGTGTAGGTGTTTGCTTATCTTCTTAGACTAGCCTGATTGCTATTCCAAACAAAAGAAGCACAACGACAAAGAAGGGTATAAGGGTCTGAGCGAAGAGTGAAATGTATGAAACTCTTGCACTAAAATAAAGTCAGCAGTGCATGCCCAGGAAAGAGGGAACGAAGAGCAATACGCTCGGGAGAGGGAACTAGGGGGGGAGAAGTAACCCCCAAACCAGCCCAAGAGTGGTACCGGCCCCCAGGGCCTCGCCCTCGAAGTGATTTTGGCCCAGCCAACGGACCGACTAATCCAACCCTGCTGGAATGTGCAACTGTCTAAAATCTGCTGACAGTGACACGCTTCCCAGGTCTTCTGAGAACCGGCCTTTTGATCTCCTGAGGAGAGTCCACCACCAGTGCTTGCTTCCTTTTTCATGACTACTTGAGCCTTGAAAAAAAAAGTGTCTAGCTTTGTGGCCTCCAGAGGCTGTTCTTGGATGGCCTAGTCATCTCCACAATACCATTTAAAAATAAATAAAACGCCTATGCAGCAATAGGCCTCACCTGCGAGGACGGAAGCAGGAGGAAAGAAGTGTGCTTGCATCGACAGGCTGTAGTTACTGCCAGGTTTCCTGAAACAAGGCCAATCAGCGATGGCAGGATGAAGCAACTGTTTGTATTTGTTGATTCTGCTGCTGCTTGGCAGTATGTGCTTGTGATGGGAACCACTTCAGGATTTAGTGACCCACTCGCTCCTCTTTTCTGTAATGGCCGGGGCCGTGAACACCAGCCAGCCTCAATCTAACCACACTTCAGTGCCAGTGCGTGCCCATAGCTTGGAGGAGGGCATACCGCACGTGCGCCCATGGGCCTGGTTGGTGCCAGCAGAGCCGGCGCCACCCGAGGCCGGGGGAAGGTAATAGAGCAACAAATGTTGCTAATTTATTTGCCAATTGCCCTGCCCTGCCTGAGGGCCGAGGCCAGGCCCGTTTCTTGGCCCGGACCAGGTAGGCAACTACTCGGGACGCAATAGCCCCAGGGGGTGCAATTGCCCCGGTCCTTGGAGCCTCTGGAGGGGATGGAATTCCCCTCCAGAATTCGATCCAGTTTGTGGGGCGGCACATTGACGTGGGGAAGGTTCTGCAGGTCAGGTGCTGGTGCTACCCCTTCCGACTGTAATGTCACATAGTACAAAAGTACTACGTGACATTACAGAAGTCAGAGGCTCCCTCTGACCACTTTAGCACCACTTGGGTTGGGGGGCATAAGCACATCAATAAAAACACTTTAGGTCCCCCTGCAGCTAAGACCAGCCCCTTCCATCACAATGCCGGCAGGAAACTGCTAATGGTGGCCCATTAGTCACTAAATGGTTTCGTGCTGGCATTGAGATGGGAGGGGAGGTGCAGTGGGCTGTGGGGAATGGGCGTGCCTTGCAGGGACGCACCGTGGGCCCATGGTGCATCCCTGCAAGCCCAGAAAATTGCCAAAATAATAGTTTAAAGCAGCGCTATTTCTTTCATGATGCTTCTTTTCCAAACTATATATCAATTACACTTTAAACCACTTCCTTGGCACTGGTGATGAGTTACTTCACTATGCGGCTAATAGTTTTGACCAGTGTTGCTGAGTAAATATTCTTTAAGCTACGAACCGGTTTATTTATTTATGCAATGTTTACATGGAGACGGATAATTTATTTATTTATGCAATGTTTGTCGGATACCTGTATCTGACACACATTGCATAAATAAATAAATATGCAAGTACCCCACAAACATTGCATGAATAAATAAATAATCCTGGTCCATGTATCCTTACAACAGTCAAGACTTTACTGTATCAAAGCATAACCCTTGATTCCCATTCAAATAATGTTAAAGTGATAGTTTATTGGGTTCAGGTGTCTCTTTGTCATTTCCCTTTTGGCTTAGGTTGCCTCCAAACCCCTTCAGCATCTTGTGTTCTTTTTGGTTGTATATACTGCATCCTGTGCCATATTCATGGTCTCTTGGTTGGTGTGTCCAGTCCTCATTATCTGAAGCCTAAGTGGACTGGGGCATAACATTTTCTTGGGCACCAGTGAAAAAGTGGCCCACCGTTGCAAATGGCAATTCATTCCCTGTGTGACGGGCTGTTTGACTTTGGGTAGGAGTTCCTTAACGGTGTAGTTTGGGAATGGAGCGCAGGGTGCAGTGGGAGTGGTTCGCAGGGTGCGGTGGGAGTGGTGTGCGGGGTGCAGCGGGAGTGTTGCTCGGGGTGCGGTCGGAGTGGCGCATGGGATGTGGTGCGGGGGGGGCGCAATCCTAGTGTTTCGCCCTGGGAACCAAATGGACTAGAAACCGCCCTGGCCGAGGCCACAGAATACACGTGTAACACGTTCGTTTCCTAACATTATAAAAATGAACAGACACATTCACTTTTATAATGTTAAGAAATGAACGTATTACACGTGTATTCTAGCACTGCCCTGCCTGAGGGCCGAGGCTGCAGCCGGCAGCAGTGCCAGTGGTAGAATACACGTGTAACACAATAGTTTCCTAACATTATAGAAATTAACAGGCACATTCACTTTTATAATGTTAGGAAATGAACGTGTTACACGTGTATTCTAGCACTGCCCTGCCCGAGGGCCGAGGCTGCAGCCTGCAGCAGTGACAGTGGTAGAATACACGTGTAACACGTTCTTTTCCTAACATTATAAAAATGAATAGGCACATTAATTTTTATAATGTTAGGAAACAAATGTGTTACACGTTCATTCTAGCACTGTGGACTGCTGTTGCAGCGCCCCCTAGAGGCTGACTGACGTCAGGCAGCCGCCTGGGCTGCCTGAATCAAAGACCTGCCCTGATGCTTACTTTACACTCCATATATAAGCCCCATATTTGTATGCATTGCAGTCTAGTTATGTTTTGTGTGTATTACTACACATATGTATGGAGTAATGCATTATTAACAGCTGAGTACATATTTCAGAGACCAGAAAAGTCTGGTACAGAAGCATTCACCATTTTATAGTACAACTTTGGAAAGTAGAAATATAGCACCTCTGTGGTGTATGCTGCAGCCAATACCTATGTTTCTGTATGAGTGGGTTCCTGTACTAGAAAGAACACTGCAATGGAATTTTCTTTAGAACACTACATTGTGTGATGAAGTATGAAGTTTATTACACATGTCCCGATAATCCCTGATACTTTTTTACCAAACTTACATTCTGAACCCCTTATCTGAAAATTAAATGTACATGTGATGTCATCAGTGATGTCATCAATGACATGTGTGATGTCATCTTTCTTGTCCTGGGTGTTAGTGTTAGCAGTGCACAGTGGTGTGGGCAGTTATGTTTGCTTAGCTTATCATAATGGGGGAATTTGCAGTGTTTTTTGGTTTCACTGTGAAGTATAACATCCCTTTAACAAACTTTTTTTACTGAATGTACATATATATATGGCAGGCAACAAAAACAAATAGGCTAAACATGTGGTGTTGTCAGTGATGTCATCAGTGACATTTCAGAGGACAGCTTTCATGTTCTGGGTGTCAGTGTTAGCAGTGCACAGTGGCAATGGTAAGTAAGGGGGCTCAGTCTGCCATAACTAGCGAATTTCAGGGGTTTTTCATTTTTAATTTGAACCACAATGGGGAGGGCGAACATTTATTTTTGTGAAGTGCACAGGTTTTTCGTAGGGCAACTTAACCATAATGTCCCCTCAACAAAGTTTTTTTTTTGTAGTGAATTTTACAGGTTTTTGGGAGGGCAACGTAACCATAACGTCCCTGTAACAAAGTTGTTTTAACTGAATGCCATAGGTTTTTAGTAGTATAAATGCATCATAACATTACTTTAACAAAACATTTTGACTACATTTATCAGGGTTCTAATAGTAACATGTAAGCATACGAATGTAAAGGAACAATTGAAGTAACTGCCCACCTTTCGGAGAATTCCATATTATCATATGCTGACGTACAGCATGGGGGCGTGTTCGAACAGTCATACACACTTCACAATGACAGGTGTAACTGGTTGATAGTGCGAAAGTACATTGGGTATTCTTGTAAGAACTTCTAACTACAAAATGTCTGGCACAGAACTCCACAATGCAAGTGTGCAACACAATATAAGCAAGAGTGCATAACAACGTTTCTGGATCATTCACCCCCATTCCTTCGCAAAGAGTGGGGGATGAATGCCATTGGAAATCGAGATTTTACAGCAGTAATTCGTGGTACCAAGAAAGAGGATTTTTTGTCTTCAACCGGAATGCCTCTGGTGTTCCCGGCTCAAGAAAAAAAAAATCCTTTTTCAAGATGGCCACCATACAAAGGGAAGACGGGCATTAGATAGAAAACCTTCTTCGCTTTCCATTGCAGGCTGCAGAAAGCAAAAAAGAAACTGGGTTACTGTTATGGCAGCACCACATTTGTGTTCCTTGATAAGTGTGTGGTTATGAGCAAGAAGTTTACCAGAAAGGCAGTCCCTGGTGGACATGGCGACCTCAATGCAATGTTTTCTTCCTTGCAGCAAAGGTCAGTAGCCATATACCTGACATTGTGAGCACTACCCATACATAGAGGCTTCCCCTAAGAGACGGAAGCTGTACTGTTAAATATGAAAAGACTATCACATGCCCAACACAAAGCTTTTCAGTCGTTGTCAATGACCTTTACATACATGTGTTGTACATGTACTAATTCTTTTCTGTAAAAATGTGTGTAAAAACAGCAAAGGAGTAGTGTACTTATGTTGACATAAAATGCCAAACAAACTCTGTGATGCGAAGCGTAATGACGTCAGAAATACTGGATGCAACACCATTACCAATCACCTTTCGACACATAATTTTGTAAGTGACACAGGTGGAAAGGTGTGAAGATATGTGTATTGGGAGGGTGCAATCATATATTATTGTACAAACATTTCTGTGCATAAGGCATCTGGGGGACAGAAATTGGGCTGACTGTGACAGAAATTGGCCAGACGGCACTAATGCATATGAGATAGGCCTAACCCTCAAGTAGCTAATGCAAGTGGTATGGAGTACCTTTCTCCATAACGTTCCTTGGCAGCTTAAACAAATGCGTCCATATGGACGTATGTGCCGTGATGTAGCACCTATGAAAGAACAGATTACGACCTGCAACGTAGCATGCCACACTGTGAAAACAGACAGTAAATCTGTAAAGAAAACACTAACATTTAAAAATGTGTCCAGTAGTTTTATTTCACAATAAAGTGAGCGAAATCATTGCCCTATGCAAGTAGTAAAGTAGTTTTGTTTCACAATGAACTGTGCGAAAAGATGGCACTATTCACTTTTCCATAGAAGTATTAAGTTTGTCTCTTTGGTCGACAATGACAATGTTAAAGGTCACGTTGTTTTTTTCCACACAAAGAAAGTAAGCGTTGCCGCCACAATAGTCGTTTTCCTCCCACATTGATGTGCAAGTCGACATCAACCGCTGTGATCTACACCACCAGAAAGGAAGGAATATTACTTCTTATAGTGATAGCAACGTAGGGACCCAGAGGGCCCACATGATCATTCCAGTGAATTATGATGCTCAGACAGCCGGTTATGAACAGTTGCATTTGCGGTTAAAGAACCAGTCACTTGGCATCTGTAATCCGTGACAATCACAATAGGGAATGATGTATCGGAGTTGAAAATTTGAATTAAAAGATGTATTAATACGCAACCTTTGGAGAAACCACAGTTGTACTACATAACAGTTTAAGTAAAAAATGAATTCAATAGGAGGAAATGTAGTGGGACCCTAGGCATGGCGACAATGTGCAACGTCCATAATTGGAAAAATAAATTGAACGCCACTGAAAGCTGGAACGTCGTTATTAATAATACAATTTTTGTTTGGAAGTAGCTGCATGGTGGAAGGGGAAATCACTGCACATCCTCTGCACAAAATTCTAACACATACCTTTTTTATTAAGTATCATTTTAATTTGGGGAAATGTAGTGGCACCCTACAAATGGCGACAATGTGTTATGTCCATAATAGGAAAAAAATTGCAACGGCACATAAAACTTGTAAAACATTAGGGGAAATATTTTTTTTTACAAACTAAAACATAACATAACGTCAATTTGGTATATAGGCAGCAAAAATACACTTACATGATGTAGAACGCCTCCATTGCATTCGCTTTAGTCAGACACTAGTGTATGTGGAAGACTGCCTGTTAGGGAACTAATTTCTCATGGTCGGTGCAAAAGTTTTTGGCGCATAACCTTATCAAACGATATGTTTTTCAAACGGTTACTCCCTACATTCTTTCTACTCTTTCTCTGTACCTCAAAGTTAAAGAACAAGGGACCCTTATGGGTGTCAACAAATATACGGCCGTACTGAGCTTGTGTTGAAAAGAGAAAATGCAGTGGCCTTCATTCCGTATACAAATACATTCTCATTGTTCAACAACATATCAGCGTCTATTTATGAGAACCGCTACTGGCGTACACGTGCAGAAGGGCTGTGTGTACGAAATAGAGCAGGTGGCTGCCTCACATTCCCGCCAGTCTGACCGCAGTAATGTTGTTTATGTATTGTAAAATGGATGCAGTAAGTTCACTTCGTACAATGAGTAGCACGTCCCACTGTACCGTATCACAGTGCTAACAAGAATACTTCAATGTTTGACTTTTTACTACCACGTCTCATTAACGCTCACCTATCGAAACAGTGTTCCATAAGTGTTAAGTGCATTGGTGCCTTCTTCGTTTAGGTATGTTAGCGCCAATGTTCGCGTTCAACAGAAAACAAAGTAAACATGGCGTCACATATCGAAAGATTACGACGCACTTCACGCTGTGCCACAACCAATCAGTGAAAGCGCAACATGGTTACAGCAGCATGCCATGGAATAGCCAATTGCAATGTTCTCCACGGAGCGAACAGGGAAGTGTGACCACACAGCGGACATAGATATCACACATTTTTAGAGACATGCTTTTTGATCGTTTTTAAGGGAACTACTAGATGGATTGTCACAAAATTTGCAAAAGCACGCTTTTACGCCCAAGCCCCTGGCACTGCCTCAAATTTGGTGCAAATCCGTCCAGAGGTTTGGCCTGTAGCCGTGCACAAGTTTTTCCCCATTCAGTCTATGGGAAAAAACTGTTTTGGGACCCCCCCTATAACTTTGCCCCCCCTGGACCAAACACGTTTGTGGAGGATTTGTCCAGGGGGAGCAAAGTTATAAGCCGCCCAAAAAGTGCTCTTCCTATGGAAACAGCAACTTAACCATAACTACACGGCCACGTTAGTGGCCGTGTAATATATTTTTATCTTACACGGCATCTTACACGGCCACAGTAGTGGCCGTGTAGTGGCCGTGTAGTTATGGTTAAGTTGCTGTCCCAAAACATCTTTTTTTCCCATAGACTGAATGGGGGAAAAACTTTGCGCACGGCTACAGTTCAAACTGCTGGACAAATTTTCACAAAATCTGCGGCATGTACAGGGGCTTGGTCCAGAAAGTGTGCTTTTGTAAATTTGGTGACCTTCCGTGCAATACTTTTCTTCAAAATTATCAAAAAGTAGGTCTGAAAAAATTAGTGATATCTATGTCCGCTTCGCGGTCACACTTCCCTGTTGGCTAAGGGGCTGGCGTCATGACCACGGACACGCAATGTCTCTGCCCATTGGCTGCTGCGAGACGTGTTCTGCGTCAGAGTGTTTGGATGCGCCCGACATCTTGGATCTGCCGAAAGCGGAGCAACAACCAGCGTACATATGCTCTATTTATAAAACTCTTTTGCTGTGTCACAGACCGTTGGGAAAGGTTCAGACAGTAAGAAATGGGTGATCAATGCATTTGTTCTGGGGGTCGGTCTTCATGATGTACTTTCCATGCATAGCTTGTATGCACAGAAAATGAGGGGTGTAATAATGATAGCACTTCAGTCCATACAGTGGACAGGAAACTTCTAACTGTTGAAAGCACACGCATAGTGGTAGCCAACATTGAAATTGACAACATGCCGTGATTGCATTACTTTTCCCAATGGCTATTATTATATTCATTAGTACGCCGACATGGGTGTCACATGCTACAGTGGTTGTGGCCAGGGCCTAGAGTCTTGGATGCATGGCCGTCGGCCGAAGGCCTTACTTCCAAGACTGTAGGCCCAACCACCACAGCATGTCACAGCCATGGATACACCCATAGCATTGCGTTTCGATTGGCAAGTTGTGGGGAGTGCGTGCAGTCTTGGGTGCATGGCCAGAATGCCATGCACCCAAGAACAAAGTTATAAGTACTAGACGTGGAAGCCACTGCACACCCATCCCATGTAAGATCTATGGACATACAGCTAGGAGTGAAGCCTCTGGCCAGAGGCACTGAAGGATACCACACCTACAGAAAATCCCCCACTACCACACATCACTGTGGTGGTTGTGGGGAGAGTCTGCAGGCCATGCACCCAACAGCACACTTTAATGTAGTGTACTTACAAGGCACAATGGGTACTATATGGTGTGGTAGTGCATCACTCTGGCGGCTGTGGGGAGAGGCTGCAATCATGGCCGAAGGCCTTGCCCCCAAAAGTACATTTGTTCATAGTTTACTTATATGCCACAATGGATGTCACATGGTGTGGTAGTAGTGGCCAGGATGCAGAGTATTTGAACAAAGTAATAAGCACTGCAGTTGCAAGTAACTATGCATTTTAAATACTGTATACCCATACATTCATAATGCTATGGCCTCAAACTCACCTCTTTAGCCTGTGGCTACAAACTACTGCACCATATCACAGCTATTGGTACATTGTACTATGCAACAGTGTTAAGATGGTTGTGGGGAGGGCATAGCATTTTGGGAGCATGGCCAAAGCCATGCTCCCAAAACCAAGTCTGTACATAGTAAAATGACAAGGCACAATGGTTCTGATATGCTGTGGTGTTTCTAGCAAGGACCCAGACTCTTGACTGCATGCCCAAAGGCCATGCACCCAAAACTGAAGTCATAAGGAGTGGAAGTGAATATGAGTGTGCTGTAATGCGCTAGTTGTGTGGACACTCTAGTGTCTTTCCTGCATGGCTGCAGACAATGGTCCGAAAAGTAAATTTATACGTAGCTTATTTACAAGGACCATGGTTTTGATATGCAGCGATGGTTCTGGCTAGGACCTATACTCCTTGTACCTTGGTCGTAAGGCGTAGATGGTAGGTTACACACCGAAGATGCAAGGGCCAGCCTACAGGCACTGCAGCATATTAGTACCATAGATTAGACGTGTAGATTTGCATGTGTAGAAAATGACTGCCAATATACTCACTCCTTACTTTGTTCAGAATCCACATACAATTTGTAAATGGTTATCGTACTTGGCGGAAGTATCCCTTTTTTCATTTCTGTGATAAAAGAAACAGGTATGTTAGTCTTTGCATTTACTACATTGCTTAATAGACAGTTTACCTTTTTTTTAACCCTCATATTTAGTTAACAAACCAGTGTACTGTGCATTGCGCTCAGTTTCTGTGTTTGCTTTTCTAATACTTGGGTCTGGGGAAAAAAATCCTTGTCGGATTAAAAAAAACCTTCATTTACTATGGTACTAACTACTTCCTTGTTTCCTTTGAGTGTTTCCTTCATCTTTCTGATTAATTTTATGTTTGTTGCCTTCCTGCTGATTTTTGCCAACAGTTAGATACCTGTAGGCGTATTCTAACTGTGCATTTGTTCCTACAGCTTTGTGATATTCATTCATTTGTGTCGTTGTTATATCCTGCTTCCTTCATCTTTCCCATTAATGTTATGTTTGTTGCCTTCCTGCCAATTATTAACAACAAATAGATACCTGTAGGCGTATTCTACCTGTGCATTTGTTCCCAACGATCTGTGATATTCATTTATTTGTGTCATTCTTACATCCTCTTGGGTAGTTAGATACCTGTTGGCGTATTCTAACTGTTTGTAGTCTTTCACATAATTTTTTTTTTTAAATCTTGAAGTACACATTATTTTGTAAATTTTGGCTTTAAGAACATTAAATACACATTTGTATGATTAGCTGGCAATCTCTGCTTTAGAATAATGGTGCTATCATTACATTCGCACCATCCACAATTCTTTTTAATGTATGCAGTGTAGAGACCTGCATTGGTTGTAGCTCCTGCATGGTAGATTATACCTACTATTGTAAAGGTTCTCTTTCCAAGTGACACTTGACTGTGTGTGAATCCAGTCAGTTTGCAGTTGTTTTTGGTGCCATCTGCATTATAACGTAGAAGCATAAGTATTATGTAGGCACTATGTGATTGTATCAGTAAGGTGGAGTGATTCTCTGAATTGCAAATAGTACATAATCCGCCATGGTTTGCATTTTGTACAAGTTGCTGAAATGGAATGCTCTCACAATTTGGTATGGAAACATACACAAATCGCTCATTTGGGATTTCTTCCCGAATCACTTTGCTACAGAGAGTGCATGTATGTTTCCACATGTACGAAATCTGGAAGATTTAATTTATCAGTATGCTTTTGTTTTCCAATACTAATTGTATGTACATTAGAAATTATTGTGGATCTTCTTGTGAGTTCATAGTGAATCTCACCATTCCAGCACAGGCATCCAATTGTTGCCTTACTCCATGAACACTGTATGCGTTGTCAGGATTGCTTGTTGCATTTCTTTGTAGCACTAACACAATTGGTCTGTACTGTACAGGTAAATATTGTTAACAATTGGTGGCAATTGAAATAGAATATTCATTGCTACATTTGCATAGCAATTTACCCCACTTTCATTTGCAAATTTGAATGGTCCAGCAAGTTCTGTATCTGAGTGCATTTTTCGGAATTTCTGTTGCCTCTTTGCCGACGTTCCTGGTTTACATTCCCTAATAGGTTCTTCTATGTTTGCGGTAATTGATGAAACTTTAGCTTCTTTTCTTTTCTTTCCGGCATTTGCTGTTGGATTCTGTTGCATTTCTGTTTCATTTAGTTTTCTTTTACCACGTTTTACTTCATCTGGAACAGGGTATTTTTTCAGATGAGGGGTGTACAGTGAACACAATCTATTGTATTCTAGAATGCAAGGAATATCAGCTTTGACTTTACTTGCATCAAAGTTCCTTAGCAATAGACCGTCAAGTGAACATAAGCGTGATAATGCACGTAGCTCATGCCTTCCTTAAAGTCTGTGTTTCCTATATCTATCAATGCTTTGTCTAGGGTAAGACCTTGGGATTTATGAATGGTAACTGCATATGCAAGAGTTAGAGAAAATTGCTCTCTACGTACATACATGTCTTTGAAGAGAAAGAATCGAGCAATTGAGCACCCTATCCTTTTCACTTCTGAAAATGTTATCAAAGTGAATATTGACAAACTGAATGTTGCTATCACGTGGGTATGATTGAAAGCCAACAACTGCGCCCAGTGCTCCATTAACTAGCCCTTTCTCTACGTCAAGGTTACGTTTAAGCATTACTCTACAGGGTCATTTCAAAATTTTTTCCCACCCAGCTGTGTTGGAGATTGAATTTTCTAAACTATTTAGTCTTGTTGTGGCTTGTTGACACATTGGTACTGTCATACCATGGACGTCTAGTTTGTCTGTGGCGCTAATTTCCAGTATTGGTTGCATTTCTTTATTTAACATTGTTTCATTGAATTAGAAACAGCTTGCAAGAATTGGCATTAAGGCCATACAATTGACTTGTTTGTGCGCTATTTGTTCCATAACATCAGTTGCACATGCATTGTCACCATAAAATGCATGTATGTGCCGGTTTTTCAATACAACTTGTGCTTCTTGCAATAATACACCGACTCTAATACTTTTAAAGATGTTGGCATAAGTGAGATCTGCAGATTGCTGCATGTTCTCAGTTAATTCTCTATATTGGAAATATTGCCAAAGGTTAACATTACCTATGCTACCAACAGTTTTCTGGCTGAGTTTGTGGCCTAAGGTTTTAAAAATCGGTTCACCTTTCACTGGTGTCAATTGTAGAAGATCTCCAAAAACGATAATGTGTTTCCCTGCAAAGAGTTCTTCGTTGTTACTTTTAAGTAATTCTTGCAATCTGAGATGAATCAAAGCCAACATTAGGTTGGAGACCATGCTCACTTCATCTATTAGTAGCATTTTCATTTGTTTCAATACTCTGCGTAATTCCATTGCAGCTTCTGCAGAAAGTTTGTAGTAGTCTAATTTATTTCGATGCTCCACTGGAAGCAGTAGTAATCGATGTAAAGTGACACTGCCTATGTTGTAGGCAGCTACACCTATGGGGGCTGCTACAACAGCTGATAGTTTGTTGTTTGTCAATTGTTGAAGGAACTTGCTGATGATTTTGATTAAGAATGTTTTCCCTGATCCAGTTTCACCACTGACGTACAGCAGTATAGGTTTGTAATTTTGGCAGGTGCATTCTTTATTTTCGTGTTGTACACTGTGTACAATTTGTTTTGCTACATCTTCAAAAATGGTGTGCTGATCGTTGTTAAGTTTTGCTTGTTGTACAGTTAACTCTTCTGTATCTTCTTGATACTGATACATGGGGTTGTCTACTTCTGCCATAGCTACTTCAGCCTCATTTGCTATTAGTGGTTGTCCTAGTGGTTCTTGACTTCCAGTTACAGAAGGGTGACTACTGTCGGAAGAGTCCTTATCTAGTTGGGCCTGAAGTTCTTCTTCCTGTTGCTGCTCATTGTGTAACATTGTTTTGAACTGGGTAAAGTTCACATCGCTGATAGTGCTTTCATTTGCTTTGAAAGCATCTTCATAGCAGTCATAGTTATCTAGTATGTCTTCCTCTTTTCTCCATGGTTTGAAAAGTTGTAACAGAGACATGTAAAATAGTTCTTTCTGTTGAGGAGTTTTCAATGACAATTTTACATGATTAATTAAGCTTTGTTTGGTAAGTTTAACTAAGCTCCCTTCACAATTGGTCACTCTATATCTGCGTTTGCTTTCATCAGGTTTTACATTATTTTTGTATGCAAAGTTTTGAGCTATGTGGTATAGACACATGCTTTCCAGAGTGCTACTCCTGTTCGGATAGTATGTGTCAAGTAAATTGTTTTTTAGAATGTCTTGGCTGTTGGGATCATTTCTGGCAATTGTTTCTATGTCCTCAAATGATTTTAGCACTCTTTTTCTAGATTTTGCAGGACCAAGACTGAGCCATACTATGTGTCTGATTTTCCATACAAAGCACTACCGGTTAAACGATCTGCTGCTTCATAGGTGCCACATTCTCTATGAGAGAGCATTTTTATGCCTAGATTGTACAATTTCTGTGATAATGTTTTGTCCGAAGCTAGGTCATCCCAGAGGTCTTGAAGCTCTGTTTTTTCTGCTTTTGTTAAGTAGGCTGTAACATATCATGCAACAGCAGTTGAATTGTCTGTAATGTACTGCACATCTATGTTTGCATTCCATAAGAGGGAAATGATTGCATTGTAATCATTGATATATTTTGATTCTTCCCTTCTTTTTATGTAATACATGTTCTTAGGTGATCTACCTTTAACACTATGTCGAACTGAAGACATGAAGTTGTTTACTTCACCTGTTTCTGTAACTGGTCTAGGGGAACCAAAAGCGGCATTTGGTGTAGTATTTACCTTTGTTTTTGTATTTACGGCGACAATATTTTCCACATTTGTGTCTTTGAAATTGTAAAATCTGCCCATGCAGCTCACTATGTGTCTGTTGAGAAGGGATTTCACAAGTGACATATTTTTGGATAAACTGCAAAACAGTGCTGTCACTGTTGTGATAAAATTTTGGTGCACCTTTCATCCATAACAGCATGTGAATATGTGGTGCTCCTCTCGCTTGATATTCTTTTCTCCAAAAGAAGTGTTGCACTTCTCCAAGGGGAGGAACAGTTTTATTGCAAATAATGTGTAGCATGGCAATGAAACGATGATGGAAATAGCTTGACACATGAACTGGATCTATTGAGCAAAGTTCTCCAGGTGTCAAACTATCTATGTTGTTTTTGTTGCTGTTTTATATGCGTAGGAACACATGTAAATCTTCCCATGCATATTCGGCACAACTTAGCATAACAAACCAAGTCGGTGGTCCAAGGTTTCTGATCATACAACGCATGTCTCCGTGCCGTCGAAACCAGTATTCCTTTGTACCACGCATGTTTGCAAACAAATTTGTTATACTTGATTGTAAGACCTCATCTTTTTCCTTTACTTTTTGTATTAACTGCGTAGCTGACATATTTTGAAAGTGGGTACCAGAATTAAGAATGTGTGCAAATCCGTAACATAGTGTTGCTAATTCACTTTCATAGAGTAGGTCGAATATGTATTCCACATTTTGTCTAAATCTGGGATCTTGCGAATACATTCGTAATGAACGGTATTCTGATGCCCCAATCTGAGTGGGTCTATCATCGTATCTTCCACCTTTGCCAGTAGGAAATAGCAGTGGAAAAGCAGGTGCTTCTATACTTTTTTCCCATATACTCATTGGTGACCCTTTGGTTTGTCGCATTTGGTAAGTTTCTAGTGCATCATCTATGCTTTCATTGGAATGCAATGGATGAATTGTGTAATGGTCCAAAAGAGTGGATACTGTAGCAGGATCCAGAAGTTCGAATTGTCCAGTTTCTGATGGATCTTGAAGTATTTCAGTTGTTTCCCTTAAGCTTTTGTCAATATTTATTTCCTTGCAGTACTCATTATTGTCTTTTAGATATTGCAATGCTTGTCTAACTTTGTGTAAGTCCCCTAATTGTTGCCAAATTATTTTGTCCTTTGTTGGTACTCCATTTACCAAGACTATTAAAGAATCCTCTATTGAAAGTTCCACTCCTAGAGAGTGTACATTTTCCATTAGATCTAATGGCAAATAAACTACTTTGCCACAAATGCCTTTCACCAATTCAGAGGAAGGTAATTTTGCTGTTTTTGGATGAAGGCGTATAATTGCTTGAGATGGGTGAACTGTTTGAATTATTATGCTCTCATACAAATTGAGCTGTTGCAGGATTTTTGCTAATGGAAACAATTCCAAATTATTTGTAATAGCACGTGAAGGAGTGTGGTTGTTGTCTAATTTTGTAGTACAGCAACTGCAACATATTAGGTGTTCAGTTAGTTCATATTTGTTTTCTGCTAAAAGGTAGAGAGCTAATTCAAACCATTTAGAATCTTCTTTGTCTTCTATTTTGTATGCAATGTCCACATTTTTTGTGTTCCTTTTATAAATCGTTCTGCCGCAACACACACACACATGGTTTTGTACTTCAGCCGATGACCTTTTAAATTTTACTATTTCTTTTCTGTATGTGTGTAATAGAAGGTTGCTATGTGCAGAATTGTTGCTACTATGTTCTAAAACTGTTGTATTTTGTAAGTGGCTCTCACTTCCAAAATACTTTCTCTGAATACAGTCAATTTCTTCTTGTAAGTATTTGGGTGTAACATGCAGAAGAGTGGCATTTAAGTTGCCTAATTCTGAAGCTGGACATTTTGCATAGTATATTTTATACACTAGATTTCTTACATTGGAATGATGTATTGATATCCTTTTGATATCATGGAAGGTGCTTTTGCAAATAGGCCCAGAAATGCAGGCTAATGAATGTCCTCTTAATCCTGTGTATTTCCGCACTGGACAAATATCCATATTGTACAGCACTTTCATTTTACTTTTTCTTTACCTTTTACATATTGATTGAGGAACTGACATAAAGATTTGAACGTTTTGTTTGGAATGGTACACATTGATGTGCACGGCCATTTGTATACTGGATGTTGTGGTTCTGCTGAATCGCGAGGTAATTCTGAGTTTTCATGGAATACATTTGTAAGCAGTGTTTCTTGTTCCATGATGGTAGTATTGATTTGCTCAAACCCTCGTCCACTGCTATGGATGGCAATTGTGTTTGATTGATTTTGTTTGTATGCTTCTTCATTAAAATATGGTTGTTTGGTTGTTGTGTGACTCCATTCACCACCACAAACATGTACGAAATTATTTTTGTTCACGTTCCGTTTATTGCTGAGTTTCTTTTGTAGTTTAGTACTTAGTTTTGTTAGTGCTTTCATCCTATTTAACACAAATATAAACAACTTCCTTTTGAGAAGGATTGCACTGTCCCCAAGATCTTGTAGGATTAACTTTCTACTGTAGGTTTTAAGAGGGTGAGGATAATTTCGGTCCTCTTCTTAGTAGATTCTGAAGGACTCTGTGATGAAACATTTTTGATAAAATACTTTTTTTTACTATGCGTTCTTGTTACACTATCAGGATTATTAGGAGCATTGTTAGCTGTACTGGTAGTTGTTTTTTTTACAACATTTTTGTGTTTTGTGACACATTTTGATGGAGGAGGTAAAGTTTCGGTAGTTGAGACTTCCTTTGTTTTGCTAACCAACTACATTAGCTGGTTTGTTCCAACATTCTCTACAAACTCTACAACAGGTGGATGCTTACATTGGGCACTTTTATTTTTATTTCCTCTACTTTTGCGTTCCTTTCTACAGAGTTTGCTTTTTGGTAGGCATTCTTTGGTTTGAAAAAAAAAAATGTATACTTTGGTCTGTTGTCCAATGTCTGTGTGCTGTGTGCATGTGTGCAGGATTCTGATGGGGAAGCTCTTTGTCATGGTGTGTCGATGTGCATTGAACTCTTGCAATGATTTGGTAAGGCTACTTTATTGTTTGTATACTACTACAATGTGCTTCAGATGAGAGTACAAAGTGGGCTACTTGTGACGAGAACCATTATTAATAAACAAAATGCCATAATCTTGCAACAGCAACTTTTTACGTATGTTATTTGAGTTCCAAACACATAGAGATTTGTGAGCCATTCCGCCTGTTATTCTTTATTCAATACATGGATATTTGTAGGTAGAATGATTTAGAAATCAATCTTTGCTTTGGCAACCAAAATAAACAAATAACCCACACAGCCTCTTTGAGGAGTAGTTACAATATAAAGGTAGTACTGTACTTAGTTTTTTTTTGCAAAATAAGCAGGTTTCTTCAGATATGTCGTCTGCAGTGTAGATGCTGTTGATTCTCAGGAGAGTAGTCTTCACTGCGGTGCAAAAAAACAAAATCAATTACTTTGTGTGTTTACAGCAGTGATGACACTGCACATATTAATTGTGCTTCTTTGGTCGCAGCATTCTACTTTCATAATGTAACCCAGTGTATGTGTGCATTTCACTTCACTCTGTGCAGTCTTTGCATGGTATTTGCAAAATGGTACTTGAAAGTCCTTCAAAATTGCTAACAATTTTAAGTTTATGGAAATGCCTTGTTTTTTACACGGTGTACTATGTATAGGAGAGAGGTTTCTAAGCGATAGGGCACAGTAGTAGATGGGGAAACATTTTCTACTTGCAAATTCATAGCACGATGCTGAGAAATCGGGAGACCCTCAGAGGGAGATGTCACCACAGCAATCGTGAGCGCTTACTTTTTTCATACGATTACATTGCAATTACCATTACTGTAGCCCGTACACAGTACACAACTCTGACATTCTCACACACAAAATTGAGTTCTGCCCTAAATAGGCATGCTTGCAACATATGTATAGGTTATGCAGAAGACAGTAAGCAGTCGTGCGGTTTGTCAATGATAAATCAGACATCTTGCACTTAAAAGGGGGAGCGTTGGTATGTATTGCCTATGCACATTTAGCAGCATTAATTAGTCTAAATTAAATCATAATGGTTGCACATGTTCTCTGATTACAATATACATACCTGCATTCTATACTCATGCATGTGCGCATGCATGGAGCTGTACGTAGAAATTTGTAAAACTTGCACAGTAGCTTGTGAAGTAGGTGCTTTGCAATGATATGCAACTTCCATTCAGATTCATCGACAGTAATTTTGAAGTGTGCAATTTTGATGACGGAGTTAGAATTAGCGATGTTCAATGTGATTGGTGGATGGTTGTGTGACTGCTTAGTTGTGTCCAATGAGGGACTCGACTTGCTACCGCTGTGGAAAGGGTGCAAGGACTGGGTAAGAGTTACGTGTCGCATGTAGGCAACGCTTGTCCGCAGGTAGGGCGTGTCACATACGGGTTTCTACAGCAAATCCTGCATGGAAAGGGGACTGTAGGCATCAGCCACTCAGATGTTCATATTACTCTTTTGTGTCGAAAGACGGTGCGTACACTGAAGATGGCAGAGGTAGAGAGGGTCAGGGTTTTGGTGCTTGGAGACATTTTTGTGCATGGCTTACAACACTATGCCGAGAGTAGGCATGTGGCACACCATTTCGATGTGAGAGGAGTGGAGGTGTTGTGGAGCGCTGACACTGATGCCAATGCTGCGTCAATTCTACAAGTTTGCAGAGACATGCGTACAATGACCACTTCTCATGTGGTAATTTTGCACTACGGTGCTTCCCATTTGGGATACGTGAGTTCACGTACTTTTTTGGCAGATTTGGCATAGTTGGTTGAAGCACTCATGACCATCTTCCCAACAACGAAGCACTTTAAGAAGACACGACAAGGGTAACGTTTAGATATACAGTACCTTTTCAATTTTTATATTGTGATTGTCAGTGAATAAAACCCCCTGACCTACATTTTTCAATGCACAAAAATAAGTGAGGAAGACGTGATGTCATCAGTGATGTCATCAATGATGTTTGTGATGTCACCTTTGATGTCCTGGGTGTTAGTCTTAGCAATGAGCGTAGATGGTGCGAGTTATGGTTGCTTAGCTTACCATAATGGGGGAATGAGCAGTGTTTTTTGGTTTCGCTGTGAAGTATAACATTCCTTTAACACAGTTTTTTTACTGAATGTACATATATATATATATATGGCAGGGAACAAAAACAAAGGGACTGAACGTGTGATGCCGTCAGTGATGTCATCTCTGACATTTGATATGACATCTTTCATGGTCTGGGTGTTAGTGTTACCAGTGCACAGGGGAGGTGGCAGATTTGGGGGTTAAGGTTACCATAACTGTCGAATTTCAGGGGTTTTTCAGGTTTAATTTCAACCATAAATGGGAGGTTGAAATTATTTGTTTTGTGAACTGCACAGGTTTTTGGTAGGGCAACTTAACCATAACGTGAAAAAAGGTGGTTAAAGGGGTGTTATGGTTATTATGGTTATACGTAAAACCGGAAGACCCCAGAATTTGACCAGTTATGGTACACTAAGCAACCATAACTCGTGCCACACCGTGCATTGCTAAGACTAACACCCAGGACATCATAGATGATATTACAAATGTCATTGATGGCATCACTCATGACATCTCATATCTGGGCCACTTGTTTTTGTTCACTGACATATCTAGGCCAGGTGGTTTTGTTCACTGACAGTCAGAATATTAAAAATATAAAAGATGCTATATATCTAGAAGCTAACTTTGTCATATGCTCTTAAAGTACTTTCCTTAGGGTTTGGTCTCAGCTAATGGGGCACAGGGCAATAAGCAAGCCTCAAACACACAACTCATGTTTATACATGAAGATAAACTTTAATGTTATTAACATTTTCTGATGATGCAGTTTCTTTCTTCCTTACTTTAGTTTCCCTGTGTGTGCCTCTGATTTGTATGCATTGTGGGTCTTAATATGTATTGTTTGAACTAGCACAAGCGTGTAGTAGGTCTTGAATTGTTAGCTAGTTATTACATGTTTAACTCTACTCAAAATTCTGATAAGGTAGCATTCATTATGTAACTGTCCAAAATTACAAGATTATAAATATTGTGCTTCTATGGTGCATGCTGCAGGCATTGCCTAAGTTTATGTATGATTAGGTTCCTGTATTTACAAAAACACTCCAATTCAATGTTGTTTAGTTGAATATATTCTTTAATAGATTATGTAGTTAATGATGGGCCTCCAAATCACCCCTGACATCTTGTTACCAACATTATAAACACAACCCCTTGTAGGGACCTTTCATCAAAATGAACTTCACATGTGATGTCATCAGTGATGTCATCAATGACATGTGTGATGTCATCTTTGATGTATTGGATGTTAGTCTTAGCAGTGCACGGTGGTGAGGCAAGTTATGGTAGTTTAGCTTACTGTTATGTCTTACCTATCCTGGTTCATTAGCTGTTTCCTAGGTATATGTGAGCCTGTGCCTGGAATGCTTGTATTATAGTGTTCCATCTAGAGTGTTTTGGTGTGAGTGCCAAGGTTCTCCCTGTTCAGTTGGAAAATGAGCTGAACAGAGGGGGGACCGGCGGATGCTTCCCTCCCTTATGTACTTATCCTGCCGGTAACTTATGACCTGTGACTTATGTACCACGAACCCACTAAAGTCTCTTAACCCAACCTGGTCTCCTGGCTCATCATTGCAACCCCTCAACTTGCGTTGTAACACTGGCGACGAGGATTTTGGTGATTGAGGTGTACCTGGGGCTGAAAAACAGCAAGAAAGGACAGAAAAGAAGCAAACCTGTGCCAGAAGGAATATGGTGCACAGGAAGTTGCCCACCAAAAAGGAGTGAGGAACCAGAAGCATCCACCGGCCCCCCTCCACCCCCCGGACCCAAGGTGAGCGCGCCCCATGTCCTGCATGACTGATTAGTGAGGGACATTTATAGTGATTTTGGGGGGCAGCGCTGCTCACTTTCATTTGTTCTGCATCTCCCACAGCAAGGGCTTCTTAATATGTGAAGGCATAGGCGCATTTTTAGTTTGGCGCTTCACAAGAAGTCAATGGCGTGTTATTGGCAGAGCGAGGGGTCGGGGGAACAAAAGAGAGACTCTGCTTATCAGCAGTGCGAGTGGCTCCAGCGATAATGCGCATAGAAGTAGCCGGGCATTTGACATCACGCCCACTGTCGCAAGCTGCGTTTGAACATGCTGTAAAAAGGAGCGGCTGCAAGTCATATTAACACTGAGTAGGAGTTAAAGGCGCAGCTGGATTGACTGTTCATTACCTTCGGCATTACTGGAACGTTACATGTACTGCAATGACTGGAGGATGCATTTCAAGGCTATCAAAATGAAAGCGGCAGGCATTTATTTTCTATTAGCATTTCCATTTTGTCTGATCGGATCTTCAGGAAAGTGTTTCTGCCTTTCGATTTTCTTGAAAGTATAATGTACAAACTCAAAATGTTTTGCCTTATGTACATTGCAATTTTTTTTGTGACATTGCCATTTTATTGAGCTGATATTTAAGAGTTAAAAAGCAACATGCAATGTACCCATGCAACGTTTCTTTATATTGTAAATGCAAAGGCCATCACATGCTAAAATGTTGTTTGGAAAATGAAAATGAAGGCAATGCATCACTTTGGGAATGTGATATATGAAAACATGGGTCACATTTTGCAGGCATTGTGGTGTAGTTTTTATGGTTTGTTATATGGCATTCTATAACATGCTTCTGGGAAAGGAGTTTCCTGTTTTTTGTGCCAATAGCGTTGGCAGGAGTGTTGATTTACAGTGGCCATGTGCTGTGGGTCTCTTTATTGGTGTCAATATAGTTATTGGTGTGTGCCAAACTGTAAGCATGAGTGTTACCCAAGGGTGGGCAATTGAATTATTTTTTGGAGCCATATGGTGGCTATGTGCCAATAAGCAGTGTTTTATTATGGTGCCAATGTGTTTTGTTTGGCAAGTGTTTTAGTAATTGCATTGGACCTAAAGTTATGGTGCCAATGTTGGTTATTGGCAAGTTTTAATTGGAAATGGCTATGGCACCAATGTTTTTAGCAGGTTTTAAGTGGTAATGGAATGGAATTAATGCAACCAAAAGAAATGGCAGGTAATAAAATGTATAGTGTAGTTTGCAGTAACTAACCCACAGCTACATATCAACAAAGACTCTGCAGGCATAACATTTTCAATTTTTATTGCGGCGCACCTAATTTTCAGATTATCAAAATTTGTTATGCTGAATTCGTCTTGTTGTTTTTGTGTGGATATTGTGAGTGCCATAGAACTACTGCATTTCTTTGATATGTTCACTTTGACAATGTTTTTATTAACCTAACAATTTTTCCACAGGTATATGTCAAAACTGAACTTTGCAAGCATGATTTTTGGGACTTGCTATGGTGGTGTAACTTAAAACGTTTTATATTCCCACATTATTCAAGCTGAATTCGTTCATTAGTCTATTTAACAAACTGTGTAGGTTATTAATAAGTCAGCTGTGTGGTTGTGGTTGTGTGAACGTCTGTTTGCCAGTATGAGAGCATGGTTTTCTCATTGTCTAGTAATAGGTTAGTTCCTTGACCTTTAAGCATGCCTATGTTTAATATGCTTAGTTTTGGCGAGCATTCTCTTGTTCAGGTAGTGAATTTACATAGGTTCAAATGTTAATGTGCTCAGTGGTGAGCATTGGTGTTTCAAGGTTAGTAGCTAGGTTACAGACCTGGTTTTATGTTGGCACATTTTTGTGTCAATGTGTTAGTTAATGATTGATCATTTGGTTGGGTATCAACATTGGTGCTATTTGTCACCGTTAATGTGGTTGGTGCTCAGCAGGATGTTATGTGGAGGCAATTTGTATCTCTAAATGATATGCATTAGGCAGATAGAGGGTATTAACCCTGTAGTTTCTTTCAAGAAGCTTTTGATGTTGGAGAATGTTGTAACAGGGTTAATGATATGATGTAGGTGGTCAGGTTTGTTCATTGGATTGTGGGCTGGTTCCCTGTAGCTGAGTTCCATAAATGGCCATTATGGTTCTGCTGAGTGTCTTGTAGTGGATTAGCTATTTTTAGCTATATCATGGAATTGGAACGGAATAGCATATGACTATTAGTGGTTTGCTGGATGGGAAATGGAAGGATAGTTTTTTTTAGATATATTGTCCATTTATGACTTTTCCTTCTGTTTCCTTCCTTCATTGTATTGTCATGTAAGGGGGGAGATGTGTTATGTCTTCCCTATCCTGGTTCATTAGCTATTTCCTAGGTATATGTGAGCCTGTGCCTGGAATGCTTGTATTATAGTGTTCCATCTAGAATGTTTTGGTGTGAGTGCCAAGGTTCTCCCTGTTCAGTTGGAAAATGAGCTGAACAGAGGGGGGACCAGTGGATGCTTCCCTCCCTTATGTACTTATCCTGCCTGTAACTTATGACCTGTGACTTATGTACCACGAACCCACTAAAGTCTCTTAACCCAACCTGGTCTCCTGGCTCATCATTGCAACCCCTCAACTTGCGTTGTAACACTTACCATAACTTGACATTTTCTGGGGGTTTTCAGTTTTACTGGTAACCATAACGTTCATTTAACAAAGTTTTTTTCACAGTTTTCATGGGTTTTTACCAGGATACCCTTAATGTTTCTACATGTCCCTTACATCATACTGATCATCCTTGCCCTCAGCAGGATAGCCACAGAGTCTGCGGACAGCGCGATTGTCAGCGGAGCGCGGACAGCACTCACGCTGCCCAAAAGTAAAGGGGTTACCTTACATTGTTATAGCATACAGCGAACAAACAAAAGATGCTCAAAGGGCAACACATATATGTAGCACAATCAAAAATGAAATATGTCTGCAAACTCTGTACTTATGAAAGCAGAAGTACAATAACATAGGTTGCACAACATAATGGAATGCACCAAGCACAAAACTGACCTGTGCCTCTGAAAATATAACCTCAAGGCAGCCTTGCTTACACAGGCAGAAGCAACTCGCAGAAGGAAGTGCAACCTACTAAGAAGAAACCCTTACAAACACTAGTAAGTACACTAAATTTCTTCCTGTAACATTAGAGTGTGCTATATGTACACGAGTTGTAAGAAAAAAAAGTATTGTTTTCTTTACACAGAAATGGCTAGCACCCTGGAGTGGCCAGGGGAAAATTTCCCCCACGATGATATGGGTGATGGAAGTAACTCTAATGGTACACAATACCATTTTTAAAGTAGTAAAAGAAATGTAAATTGCTTCACATGCATGTAACTGAAACATCTGTTACCAGTACATAGTGCACATGAAGATGTGGCCCCGAATTACCACCAAATGTGCAAGAAGATGGCTACAGACCAGCACAAAGTCCAATTGCTGCACATGACCTATTGACTCTGTCTACCAAAATGGATGAACTAAATGCTAATTTTGCACAGTTGATGATGTTTCTAAAAAGTCATATCACAGACAATGTTCGCTACCACTGCCCCACCTGTGCCCCTTCCCCCTGTCCCAGCCAATCATCTCCACCAAATCCCTGCAATCAACGACACTATGATGAGACCTCAATCCCTTCATCCCCTGATGAACAGCCTGTGGAAACCCCCCCCCCACGTCCCCTATGTATGTTTCCTATTCTGCTACCCCATTCCTAATTGTGTGTATTTGTGTTTAAATACATTTCTATGTGTATACTGTTGCTGTGTGTGTGTGTTCTCTTTTTTTTAAAAGCCTCATTAAGTCCGGACAGCGTGACTGTCCGGGATGTCCGTAATCAAAATGGAGGTGCCCTACCGACACCACGCCTGACGGGGTGTCTGTAATCAAAATGGATGTGTCCTGTGGACACCGTGCCTGTCCAGACAAGTCTGCAAAGTTGTGACGTACTTTAGTTAGTTCGTGGAGCCCACCCCTGTCCTGCGGACACCTGGGTACATGCGCATCTCACCCCATGTGTCATACGAACACAGTGCCTGTTCATAACTGTCCACTGCACGTGTGATACACTTTTAGTTAACTCAGGGAACCCAACCCTGTCCTGCAGACACCTAGGCGCATGCTCACACCGAATCCTGTGCAATAGGTGTCCTACGGACAGCCGTCCTATCCGCAAACATTTGCAATGTCAACATGTGACCGCACCTGCACTGAGCGAATCCCCAGATAGTAAAAAAAGTGCTTTTTGGGACAATCCAAGGTATTTTAAGCTGAAACTTCACCCTTGAAGAGGTCCCAGACCATGCCATGCCATGGTCGATCCTGAGACTTTTTACAACTTTTTGAGCCCACCTTGAGGCTCGATGTGTCCGCGGAGAGCATAGTGGTCTGCAAAGTGCTACCCTGTACCCCTATAAAAGGCCACACCCCACTGCTGCTCCTCATTCTGTTTTTGACTACCCAGGACATAGCACTTGGCTGACATTGAGATTGCTGTTGGTGGATTACTGCTGTTGTACACGATTGCATCCATGACTGCTGCTGCCTCCTCAGCATCATCCCCACCACTACCACCTTCTGGAGGGCCTCGGGAGGGGAACAGCCATGGTGATGTAGAGGGGGATCAAGAAGAAGAAGAGGATGAGGTGGTGGAATTCCCTACTACCAGCTGCCAGCGTGAGTCTTGGGTGACGAGGCTATTTACCACTGTTGGCTATGGTTCACTGCAGTGAGTGCAACTCAGCTACGGGACCACCTCCATGCAGTGATACCTAAGGTTGAACCACAAGGCAGCAGTTTGGAGTTTGTTCCCCTTCGAAGGCAGTAGTCGGTTGACTTCCTCTCTCGCATCCTCGATATCTGCTCCTGTCACCACAAGAGACACTCCTGTGGGGAAGCAAATCCCCGAACATGCCTCACAGGCCATACATAATGCAGTGTATCCTTGCCTTTCAAGTGTCACTGTATTTTGTATGTACTGTGACGCAGTACTCTGCATGAGGGAACAATGCTTTCGAGGATGCATTCCGGGAGCATGAGGATGTTACGCTGATGCGTAGTGCAGAGATGACTGTCTGGACTGGCCCGCCTAGTCTTGTCTGCTGGACCTGAAGAAGTATTTTCCTGCAAGTGGAGACAGGGATTAACCACCTGTGGGTTTTAGTGATGGCCTCCCAACGGTTCTCGCTCTCCCCCACTAATCACCTCTGATATCCCCTTAGTAACCTCACCTTATGTTCGTAAAAGATGAGCTCTCCATCCTGCGTGTCTTGCAGGGGCGCGTAGATACCAGTTACTTCGCTGGTTTGAAGGCGTTGGGAGAGTTCCGGTAAGTATTGACTCTGAAGTCCCTGGCGGGATTGGTAAGTATCAAGCTCAAAGTTCAATGTGCCCGATGTTCACTCTTGTCCCCTTCCTTCCTTAAATTGGAATTGAGTTTGTGAGAAGAAGGTCTCGTAGCTGCTGCTGGCATTCAG
Organism: Ambystoma mexicanum; assembly: GCF_040938575.1. Lineage (NCBI taxonomy): Eukaryota > Metazoa > Chordata > Amphibia > Caudata > Ambystomatidae > Ambystoma > Ambystoma mexicanum. Next base: position 495,380,227 of record NC_090922.1, read on the forward strand.
GTAAGAGTCTGTGGGCCTCATTACACGGTAGGCGGTAAGGGTACCGGTAAATCCTTACCGCCTTACTACGAGGTCCCTTTGCGGGTTGGGGTATTTAATGCCTGCTTTTTGCAGGTGTTAAAAACCAACCAGCAAAGGGAGCCAGGGAGCTATTTACGGTACCGCAATTTGCGGTGCCGTAATTAGCGCCTTCCCCATTCCCATTATGCCCTGTGGGGCAAAAATGGGAATGGGGAAGGGCAATGGTGGAAGGGGGAATTACCGCCACGCCAACCTTGGAATGGGACGGTAATTCCCCTTTCTACCAAGGCGGTGCCGGTATTTTACCGGCATGAACCATGGCGCTAATAGTGCCATGGTTCTCCGCCTACCGTGTAATGAGGCCCTGTGTTACCCAACGCTGTCCGGTAACTATTGCATGCATTAACGTATTGTTTTTCTCCCTCTTTCCAGATGCGGCATATGAAAATGTGGAGAGTTATGGAATAATACTGCCGGTGGTAAGTCTATGGTGGTAAGAGTTTGTATTTGTTGATTCCCTTGGCTCACCTTGTTTTTTCTTGTGTCCCCTAGGTGCCGGATTATGGCAAAGAAATGATGGAGGCAGTGCCAGATCGAAAGATGCTGTTAGAACTGATGAGTATGGTGCCGTGCTGGAGCTGGCGACGCGTGCAGGACTGATGTACTTTCCAGGTCCGGAGATGAAATGGTTCGGAATTAGGTGAGGAATTTGAAATAAGTTAGTTTTCTAACCTTGTCCTTTTCTTATTCTTTATTCTAGGAGCTCTGGATTCGAGGCAGGCGTGGCAGAAGACAGGATGCTGGCTGCAGGCACGCGGGCGTGGCAGAAGACTGGATGCTGGCTGCAGGCACGGTGAGCATCACGCTGCTGGTTGCAGAATAATGCAAAGCATGTGCTGCTGTTCGGGTGTGGTTTAAATAGCCTCCAAAGTAGTTCCAGGTAAGAGGTTCCCTAGAGCCACGCCTGAGTAAAAAATAGTCCCTGTAACAAAATAGTCCCATCCAGGCCTCATGTAGGCTTGGACTCTTTTACAGCATGGTCTGCATCAGGTAAGTACAGTCTATGACCCTGGCGCCCATTGCGCCAGGACTGATTTCTATGATGAGCCTGGCGCCTAAGGCGCCAGGACTGAACCCAGACAGCCCCTAGCCAGGGCTGCTGAGGTTTAAACAAATGTCTGGATGCCTGCTCCCAGAGCTGAGGGCCTTGGTCCTGATGCCTAGGGGTAGGCATCATGACAGAGGAACATTGCCCCCTACTTACGTGAAACTTACCAAACATCTTCACCTCTTTTCATCTCTTCACCTACCCCTACGTCCATGTGGTTGGTGCCCCTTCTCTACCCCTCCTTCCCTTCCTTGTGTCTCATGTATAAAAATGCCCAAAATGTTTAAAAACAACAAAAACAAAAACAGTTCTTTTCAGATCCACCTTTCACAGTTTAAAATTAGAAGTACCAAAAAAATAGTGCAGGCCCTTGCGGAGTCCACAAAGTCCAGACAGCGCAGTAGTCCGTGGACAGTGTGGTAGTCTGTGGACATCCAAATAATGTGGGTGGTGACAGCATCTAAACCATTGCACTCTTTTATGGAAGAAAGTGGTGGCTGTGAAAAGAGCTCTTTTTGTAGTTATTTTGTTTTTGGAAGGTCTGAAGTGGGCAACGCCTACTGCAAAAATGCTTGCTATAGTTGCAAACAGGGCTGCAAATCATTTTGGATATTTCACAAACAAATCTGATTGCCAGTCTCAGTAAGATGGACTCCATCTCGAAGAAAAATATTGGTGCTTCGAAATGCAATATTTTCATTGTGGAAGGACGACATGCCAACATCTCTCAAAAAATGCGCAAACAGCCTTGTTGACATTGCACCTCACTTTCTCCATTTGCAGACCAAATGACCAGGAGCACAGTCACATCGGGCCGGCAGTCTCCCAAAAGTGGGGTTGAGCCGGGGCCCTGCTGGGGCCCCCTGTCCCGCCACAACATTCGCAGGATGCATTATCCCGTCACGGCCGCAGCCTTGATGGGAGATGCACCTGCCATTAGGTCAGGCAAGCTGACAGAGGTGTCAGCCAGCCAGAGCTTCACTTTAGCTGGCTGGCACTTCTGCCAGTCACTGTAACTTCTTATGGTGACCTCTCGTGCGAGAGGTCAACAGAGGAAGTTACTGTCCCTTTGTTTCCCCAGGTCGCCGAGGCTTGTTTAACCCTTGGCGAACCTGGGGACTCGTCGACATATTTTGAGTTTTATAAAAGATGGCTTGAAAAGTGCACAATTCAAGCCATCTTTTATAAAGCTTTGCCGACGGACAAAGACGGCTCGGGCTTTGTCCGTCAGAAAAGCTTTATAAAAGATGGATTGAATTGTGCACTTTTCAAGCCAACTTTTATAAACAGAAATGTTTAACAATGATGGCTTGGAAAGTACACAAACCATAAGGTACACACATACATATATAAATGCTATATATGTGTGTGCGTACGTTACTATGGTTTATGTACTTTTCAAGCCACCTTGAAGTACACAAACCATAGTGATGCACGCAAACAAATATATAAACGTATGCATTTATATATTTGTGTGCACACGTTACCATGGTTTGTGTAGTATCCATTTCAAAGATGGCTTGCATACTACACAAACGCATAAATATATAAAATGTTTGCGTACCTTACTATGGTTTGTGTACGTTTTTAAGGCCATGCCCATCCCACAAGCCACGCCCCCAAATGAGGGCCCCCCTCAATGTCTTACCCCACTTAAAGCCCTGCTCTCATTTTTTCCAGCTCCTAACATCAAGTGGCAGTTACTTCCAATGCTGTTTGCTTTGAAAGTTCTCTTTTAATGCCCACTTTCATAACAGTTTCAAAACACATGTTTCAATTTTAGCAGTACTTTTTTGTAAATATAAAAAAGAAAACATTGGAAACATGTCTACAGCATGTTCAATTGTCAGATCCTATGCGAAACTGGAATATATTACCACACCATGCATTCTCATATCACCCATTCAATGTGCAAACTCTTTTCTTCTTTCATTCTGACACTTTTCAAACCACTTCTCCCACTAACACACCTGCATTAAAACTCCTACAATGCACACAGAAAGTGAAAAGTGCATGCATGTTACCAAAGCATGCCATGTACATGAATTGCAAAATTAACAAAATGCACTACGTGTACAACTACTCATTTCAGAACCATTTGAAGGAAACCAAATAAATGCATGTGCACAACAGTGCTGGTTGTAATTTTTAATAAATACATGAAAGGGACCGGAAAGGATTTCTCCAACATACTGAAATAGCACTCATGTAGCAAGCATCAATGTGTGGGAAAATTAATAAAATTGCACACAGTGTCATTGTCCTTTGTAATCTGTATATATTTCTGGACTGCTACATTTTTCTCATCCTACTAGAACTTGCACTACTCAATTTCCAATACAAATAGTACAACAACTCTGACACTTTGAAAACTGCAGCCCGTAGGGCATACTTATCACATACAACAAAGTAAGTGCAGAAATGTAGTAGTATTCTTTCTGTTACTCATACAGTACAGTATAGCCATTTAGCAGCCTACATATTTCTATCCAATCTACCAGCTTTTGCTTCAGTCTCACTAATTGCACTCGGTAGGTACACTCTTTGTATTCTCATCTGAACACCAGTTTTGTAACAACCACTAGTATTGTTAAACCATTGTAATGTCCTTACTTATTCATGCACACTGTCATACACAGTGAAGCATACACACTGAAGCAAACACTTCACACATTAGCACACACAGCCACTATTACAACTTTCCCAAACACACACCCCTCTATTTATGCCTGTCTCATATTCAGACACTCATGCACAGTTCACAAACACACATTGCACAACTTCCAAACCCACACTTTCCTTTTATCTCCAACAGACAGAAGACAATGCCGACCAAAAAGTAACTCCATAGAAAACAACGAAAATATAGCGCAGATAAAATTAAAAGCATGGAAAATAGTCATCTACCTCTAGCAGAGTTTATAGCAAATGTTCAAACAAAACAGCTAATAGGATCACTGAATAAAAAGTATGGCCCCTCTCCCAAAAATTACAGTATTTCAGAATCTTATGAAAACAGCGGAGAAATCAAGCTCAATCCTTAAAAATGATGTCCAGTCAAATGGTCGACAGACAAATGGTCGACACAATTTGGTCGACTGGTGAAATGGTCGAATTTTTATTTATTTATATATATATATTTTAGGTTTTCGGGGTTTTTAGCAAAAAAAAGGGGGTTGGGGACCCCCCCAAAAAAAAAAAAAATTGAAAAAACAAAACAAAAAGAATTCGACCATTTGACCTGTCGACCTTTTGGTGTCGACCATTTGTCCTGTCGACCATTTATTTTTGACCAAATGACCTAGAACCCTTAAAAATGACAGCTGAAGACTAATCCTGAAGTGCTCATTGACAGTGCAATGTTCCTCAAAAGAAAATTGTTCATATTCATTTTGACCAGAATGAAACCACTAACAAAATTAATCAGTAAACTACAAAAAGTACTTCGCAGCATGCACAATTTCAAAAAAGATACCTTTGCAAACCTCTGTGCAGGTGAGTGGATTCATACAACCAGCACAGAACCATATTTCTTTGAAGAGGCATACAAACAAGAGCAAAAAAAACAATTGCCATACATAGCAGTGGCCGGGGGTATGAAATGGTAGACAACACCATTATGGCAGAATAAACCCTCATTGAAAAATGTTCCCCAACCAACTTACAATCAACTCTCCATTCCACTGAACCAATCTGTCCTGTCTACAAAAGGGGCTGCACCGCAATGTGTAATGTACGGAAACAATACTTCAAATCGTTACGGCAATTCCTCAATCACTATGTGAAAGTAAAAGAGAAAATAAGAATAAAAACTTTGCAAACCATGGACACCTGTCCAGTGCGCAATTACACGGGACTGTGAGGAAATTCATTAGCCTGTATTTCAGGACTTGCTTGCAAAAGCACCTTCCACCACATCAAAATGTTAGTGACACACCATTCCACTATACAGAATCTTGTCCAGAGACTGTCCTACATGGCACAGCCGAAGAACTCCTTGAAGAAATAGACCACATCCAAAGCAAATATTTTGGAAGTGAAGATTAGTTAGAACATCCATTAACTTTAGAAAAGAGTAGCAAATGCCAATCTTCTAATAAACACGTACAACAACAAAAAATTGCAAAGTTTAACAGCACATCTGCTGAAGTACGAAATCAAGTTTGTCTGTTATCGCAGAACTTTTTGTACAAAGAGCACTTAAACTGTAGATATACCGAACAAAATAGAAAACAATGAGGAATCCCAATGTTTCCAATTAGCTCTATCTTATAGCAGAAAACAAATACGAATTTAACAAGCCCTCAATACTTTGAACATACTGCAATGCAAAGCTTGAAAATAACCAAATGCCTTCACAGGCTATCACTAATAACTTGGAAATATTCCCTCTTCCAAGATCACTCCAACCACTTAATTTGGATGAGAACATTATAATCCAAACAGTACACCCATTTCAATCTATAATACACCTTCAACCCAAAACAGTCAAGTTGCCTCCTTCTGAATTACTCAAAGGCATTTGTGGCAAACTAGTTTATTTGCCATTAGATTTTAAAAAAATGTAGACACTCTTGGAGTGCAAAGGCTAATAGATCAATCTTTCGTTATCCTAGTGAATGGTGTACCAATGAAAGACAACAATTTGGCAATAACTAGTAGACTTAAACAATGTTAGAGAACACCTAGAGTATCTTAAAGAGAACAATGAGAACTACAAAGAAATAAACATTGAACAAAACCTAAGGGAAACCACCAAAATAATTCAGGATTCCTCAGCAACAGGCCAATTTGAACTTGTAGATCCTATTATGGCATCCAATATTTTAGACCAGTATACGATGTATCCACTGCACTCCAAAGATACCATAGACAAAGCATTAGAAATTTATCAAAAGCGGCAAGCCAAAGGATCTCCAATCAGCATACCGAAAAAAGTGTAGAAGCACAAGCCTTTCCTACACTCTTTCCTACTGGAAAAGGGGAAGGTATGGTAGAAGACTGGCACAAATAACAGCATCAGAATACCACTCTTTACGAATGTATATCCTGAAGACCCCAGATTCAGACAAAACATTGAATACATATTCCAACTCCTGTTTGAAAGTGAACTAGCAACTCTATGTTACAGAGTTGCACACATATTGAAAAGAGGTTCAATGTTTTGAACATGTCTGCTACCCAACTACTTCAAAAGATAAAAGACAAACATGAAGTTTTGCAGTCAAGTACCACAGATCTCTTGGCAAACATGTGTGGAACAAAAGAATACTGGTTTCCAACGTCATGCTGATGTATGGTGTATGCTACAAAACCTTGGCTCACCCACATGATTTGTCACTTTGATTTGTGTAGAATGTGCATGGGAAAACTTGCACGACTTCCTTTGCATAGCAAACCAAAACAAAAATGTGATAGACATAGAAACTCAAGGAGAACTTTGCTCTCTTGAACCTGTAAATGTATCAAGATACTTTCCCCACTGCTTTATTACCATGCTGCGCTTCATCTGTAATAAAACAATTCCTCCCCTTGGAGAAGTGCAACACCCATTTTAGAGAATAGAATATCAATCCAGAGAAGCACCACACATTCATATATTTATGTGGATAAAAGATACTCCTAAATTGAACAGGACAATGATGCCACTGTTTGCAATTCATTCACAAATATGTAACCTGCGACAATCCTTCAGAAAGCACACATACTGAGCTACATGCACTAATTGTACACTTACAAAGACATAAATGTGACAATTATTGTTGAGGCAGATATAAAAACAAATGCAAATACTACACCAAATGCTGCTTCGGTTTCCCAAGACCAGTTTCAGCGAAAGGACAAGTAAACAGATTCATGTCTTCTGTTAGACAAAGTGTGAAAGGCAAATCACCTAAAAGCACATAGTGCATTAAAGGAAATAAAGATTCAAAGTACATCAATGATTACAATGCAATAATTGCCCTCCTATTGAATGCAAACATAGATATACAGTAGATTGAAGAAAATTCCACTGCAGTTGCATGATATGTCACAGCCACCTAACCAAAACTGAAAAACATAACTAAAAGACCTCTGGGATGACATATCATCTGTCAAAACACTGTCACATTAACTTTACAGCTTTTGCATAAAAATGCTCACCCCTAGAGAATGTGGATGCTACGAAGCTGCAGATTGTTTAACAGGCACAACCTTATATGACAAATCTGAAAAAATAGTCTGGCTAAGCCTTGGTCCTGCTGCAACCAGAAAAAGAGTGCTGAAATTGTACCGAGACATAGAACCAATAGCAAAAATCGATTCCAACAGCCAGGACATTTTGAAAAACAATGTATTGGACATATACTACCCAAACGGAAGTTGTGCTTTGGTAAACATGTGCCTATACCACATAGCCCAACATTTCTCGTACAAGAATAATATTAAACCAGATGAAAAAAAAAGGTAAACACATAGTGAAAACTTGTTAAGGCAGATTCTTTAAACTTACCAAACCCAGCCTAATTAATCACATAAAGCTATCATTTAAAACTCCCCAATATAGAGAACTTTTCTGCATGTCCCTACTCCAACTTTTTAAACGATGGAGAAAAGAAGAAGATTTATTAGGCACCCATGGCTCCTTTGAAGATGATGCTTTCCATACAAATAAAAGCAATATAAAAACATTAATTTTAAGCAGTACAAAAACATGTTGAACAATGAATGCCAACAAGAGGAAGAAGTTCAAGCACAACTAAATTTAGACACACGTGAGGGAAGTCAACCTTCTGTTGCAAGAAGCCAAGAACCACTTGGAGAGCCACTCATAGTAAATGAAGCAGAATTAGCCATGACTGAAGTAGAAAACACCATATGCCAACTTGAGGAATCAGAAGAAAACTTTGCTCTGCTGAAATCACAACTCTGTGATGAGCAATGTAGCATTTTCCTAGAAGTAAATAAAGAAATTGAACATGGTTTACAGCATGAAAGTAAAACGTGGAGCTGTCAAAATGATAAACCTGTACTCCACTATGCAAGTGGTAAAGCTCGTTCAGGCAAAACATTCTTAATAAAAATCATCAGAAAATTCCTCCAAAAGTTAACAAGCAACAAGCTTTCAGCTGTTGTAATAGCTCCCACAGGATTAGCTGCCTACAACATAGGAGGTGTTACTATACACCGACTGTTGCTCCTTCCAGTAGAACACAAAAACAAATTACAATACTACAAACTTTCAAAAGAAGTTGCTATGGAGCTACACAGAATTCTGAAACAAATGTCAATGCTCCTAATAGATGAGGTGAGCATGGTCTCCAACCTAACGTGGGCTTTGATTCACCTCAGATTACAAGAAGTCCTTAAAACGGACTACGAAGAACTGTTTGGAGGAATAAAGGATATTGTTTTAGGATATCTCCTACGATTAACACCAGTCAAAGGGGAACCTATTTATAAAACCTTAGGACACAAAACCCTCTGCATTGTCCACAAGGCCTTCTGGAGCCTGGGGATTCAATACCTTCAACTCTCTCTTTCTAAATATCTTCCTTCTTGAGCTCTTCGCTCATTTGCCTCCAACTCCCTCAGGGTCAGTCGCTTCTCCAAGCACCAGCTGGTGGTAGATATGTTTCTTTCGGCTGGGGTCTCCCTCGGGAACAGCCTCCCTGCCTCTATGAAACTTGAGGAGAACTATCTCTGGTTCCTGAAGCACCTCAAGACCTTCCTCTTTGCTTCTGCTTTTTCACCTTCTCTCCCCTGTGGATCTCCTGGCTTAAACTGATACTGCACTGGTTACCTGGCTACCCTCTGATATTGGGCCTAGGTCCCCTCCCTGCCAGTTGCATACCTGCACTGCCCCCCTGGCAAGCCTTGCACTCAGGGGCTGTTTCTGTATCTCTACAGCCCCCTACCAGCACTTGACACTTGATGACTGCACTTACCCTTGCACTTGCCAAAAGCTGGCTGCACTTTTTATTTATTGTGTTTATTTACTTACTGTTTATCCTATGCACTGCACTGCCCCTCCCCTTTACCACCGCACTTTTTCTACTTCCTTCCTCCCCTGCACTTGCGCAATCTCAATGTCACCTGGCCTAGTATGATCGCTATCTCTGCCTTCCCTCTGTTCCCCCTCCCTTTCTTCATCGCACCTTAAAACACTTGTGTATAGGCGCGTTATAAATGCCATATCATATCATAAACAGTGCCATAACACACTTGGCAGCATAGGAAATGTAAATCGCTGGCAACATTTTCAATACAGAGAACTAATTCACAACATGCATCAGTCTGCAGACCTCACCTATGCTAACATTTTAAAAGTATTCGGATTGGTCTTCTTTCTAAGGATGCACAATCTATCTTAAATAGTGGACTCATCCATCCGCTCTATGGTCATGACACATCTGCTCCTGATGTCATGGAACAATTAGCACACAAAAATGTGAAATGTATGTCCTTAATGCCAACCCTAGCAAGCTGTATGCAATTCAATGAGACACTGTTAAAAAAAGAAATGCAACCAATAGTGCATATTAACTCCACAGAAAAACTGGAAGTGCATGGCATAACACTCCATATGTGTCAACAAGCAACAGCACGACTGAATAGCTTAGAAAACTGTATCTCCAATACAGTTGGTTTGGAGAAAATGTTAACACTTTCTTTAAACTGTAGAGTAATTCTAAAACATACCCTTGATGTGGAGCAAGGTTTAGTCAACGGAGCACTTGGAACAGTTGTTGGCTTCCAGACGTATCCACGTGACAAAAACATTCAGTTTGTCAACATCCACTTTGGCAAACTTCCAGAAGTTAAAAGAATAGGATATTCAACAGCATGATTCCTTCTTTTCAAAGATATGTATGTACGCAGAGAACAATTCTCTATGTCATTTGCATATGCAGTCACTATTCACAAATCGCACGTTCTAACCCTAGATCAGGCACTGATTGATATTGGCAGCACAGCCTTTAAAGAAGGTATGAGTTATGTAGCACTATCATGTCTTTGTACACTCGAAGGACTATTTCTAGTCAGTTTTGATACACACAAAGTCAAGGCTGACATTCCATGCATTGTTGAGTAAAACAGACTACATGCACTCTACAGACCCCATCTCGATATGTACCCTGTTCCTCAAAAAGGAAAACTTGTAATGCAAACAGAACTTATAATAGATCTCCCAACAGTAGCACCATAGAAAGTGAAAGCAGTTGCTACTCCATCAAGTAGCATAACCATAAAACTATCTAGTACAAATGCAAGTGCACATCCAACAGTACAATGAGAAATATTTTTTTCTAAAACAACATGTGGAGGTCCAGGAAATGACACAGAACTGTCAGGTCCATTTACATTTTCCAACGCAAATGGAGTAAATTGCTATGCAAATGCAGCAATCAATGTTCTGTTCTAATTACCACCAATTATATAAAACATTTACTTGAATAGCGCAGACCAGTTGTGTTTGCAAATGCTCCTCCTTCATAGAAATGCAACAAATAATCCTGACAACACTTACTGTGTCTCGAGAATAAGGCAAGAATTGGACAACTGTGCGGGAATGGTAAGTTTCACCATAAACACACAGGAAGATTCACAATAATTTCTATTGCATTTACTTAACATGCTAGAAAGCAAAAATATACCTATAAATGAAATCTTCCAGATTCCATATACATGAAAACATACATGCACTCTCTGCAACCATGTTGCGCAAGAGCAAGTCCATAATGAATGATTTGTGTATGTATATATACCTAATTATGAATCCATTCCATTTCAGCAACTGGTGCATAATGCAAATCATGGCATATTATGTACTGTTTGCAATTTAGACAATCGTTCTACCTTACACATAAACTCACATAGCCAATATGTAATAGTAATGCTTTTAAGATACAAAGCAGATGGTACCAAATACAACTGCAAGCTTACTAGCTTCACACACGGGCAACTATCGCTTGGCAAGAAAACCTTCACAACACTAGGCATAATCTACCACACGCGTGCCACAAACAGTGCAGGTCACTATACGGCAAACATTTTAAAAAAATGTGGTTGGTTTCAATGCAATGACACTTCCATTACACTTAAACAGAGATTACCAGCAAATCTAATGAAGGCCTACTTTATATTCCTTAAACCTAAATGTACTCACTGACCTGTAAAACGAGCATAGGTTTATGCATGATAGACACAAACAGGTATGTAAGTGCTAAACAAAAATACCCTTCTGAACTGTAAACGTATAAAAACCTAGCATAAACAATCTGGTATGCAAGTACATCCATAGCGCTACAATGCTGTTTGCGAAATGAAAAGAGTTTCAATATGGCAACAGATGTGCATGCCTTACATTTTTGTTAATGCTACACAGTTTTGTCCCCAATGACCCAATGATTATGCACACAGAAACAACAACTGTGCAAAACACGCACTAACAATTTTTCATACATAGTACTTAAAATGTACTGATTATGAGGGTCAACAAACTGTAGTGACTACCTGTAAAACTATCAACAGTTAAAATAAGCCAACTGCTCTTTAACTGTGCCCATACCACTGCAATGTTACTTTCCAATAGTGAAATAGTTGGAATCCACCATCAGGAATGGAAGTGCTTCAAAACATACCCTACAAAACTATGAAAGTAGCATCAGTTAAAATACGCCAACTGGTATTTAACTGCACCCATAATACAGCAATATTAGTTTCCAATACTGGGAAAGTTAAAATCCACCAGCAAGAATGAAAGTGCTTCAAAACATACCCTTCAAAACTGTAAAACTATCAACAGTCAGAATATGCCAACTGGTATCTGACTACACCCATAGTACTGCAATATTACTTCCAATATTGAAACAGCAAAAATCCACCACCAGGAATGAAAGTGCTTCCAAACATACCCTTAAAAACTATAAAACTATCAACAGTCAGAATACGCCAACTGGTATCTAACTGATCCCACAGTACTACAATATTTGTTGTCAATAGTAGAGTACTTACAATGCACCAACAGGAATCAAGCTGCATCAAAGAATATTCTTAAAAATTGCAAAACGATAAACAGTTAGAACACGCCAAATAGTATTTAACTACAACCATAGCACCACCACTTTCGAAAAGCAAAACACATACACCATTTCAATTCCTCCTACTGCAACAATGCTCGCATCAGCAAATGTACGTATTTGTGGACCTTAAACATTCCTGTAAGTACAGCACACTTCAAACATAGTGTGACACGTAACGTCAAATAAATGTACTAGTGTTTTTTTTAAACCTACATGGATTTTGTTTCCCACGCACCCAATGATTAAGCACCCAAACACAGCAACTGTGCAAAATGCACACTAATGCTGTTTGAAGCATAGTACTTGCAATGTACCAATTATGAGGGTCTACGAAGTGCATGAATATGCGAGATTGTGTGCAATGCGACATTGTGAAGTACTATACCTAACATATCAGGCTGTTTTTTCACAGAGAAAGAAACAAGGATTTCTCCTGTATTACCATTCATTATCATGTACTACAAACTCAGTACCACAAAATCAGTACCCGCAATGGTAAATTAATGAAAAGTACCATTTCCACTTCAATGGTATTGCGTCACTGTGTTCCAAAAAGTATACACTGCCTATACTGTATGTGTACTGACTACACACAGATTATTGTAATGCTTCTTTCCAATGGCCAAACACCATTTCTGTACACATATTATTCCAATGCTTGCAGCCAGTGAGCAGATTCTTGGGTGCATGGCCATATTATGCTGTGCTTGTTTTGGCCAGTCCCTAGACTCTTTGGGTCAGTTGATTTCCAAAAACATCTAAATAAAATGCGGAAATACATTCCTTTTTGGAAGGTAGAGCAATTAAGGGAGGCATAAATGTTTATTTTTTGATTGCCCTTGATCCACACTTAAAATCGTAATTTTGAAAAAGACAGTGTCTCAGGGAACATCAATGTGTCTTGGGGAACGGCATCTGCCCTCAGAAAAAAGTAGGGGATTCCATCCACCCTTGTGTACCCTCGGCTTGAGTCCTGCTTGGTTCTCTTGGGCCCATAATTTATGTGGGATGCTATTACTGGCAGGGTGGCCCACTGCCATTAGTAATTTTTCATCAGTAAAATAGAATCCGTACTAGTTTCCTGATATTTTCAGCCCATACTATGGGGATGGAGCATACATTGCAGTAATTCTGCTCTGTGCTAAAAATATGACTACATCTCTGCATCGAAATCTCATGTGGAGAGAGCCATAAAACTTTGGTGCCCAACATTAGTGATTGTTTCTTGTAAAGGGGCTAAAAAGGCATGGGATCCCATGGCAACAAAAATGATGTGCCTTTTTATCACCCATTGCGCAAAAAGATAAAATATTGCACACAGATGTTGCAGCCACACATCATTTAGCTGCCTCTGTCTTTTCCATGAAATGTGGATAACATTTAAAATGAGCTGCAAAATATCCTCACGGATGCCTAATTTCAGGCCATGCTCGCAGACTCTGAAGTGAGACAGAGATAATAGGCCTCATTATTTAAAAAAAAAAAAAAGTGTAAATACAGGAAGGGAACCAGCTATGCTAGCATTTTGTCCAATCCTTGCAATGGTGTCATTTGCACTATCGAGTGCAAACTAAATTCATACAACAGACCAGACTCTCTCAAAGTTGTATTTAGCTTTAATTAAGACATGTACAGTGTTGCGCAAAATGACACAACTTAGGAAAGACATCATCAGGCAGATTCATGGAATTAATGTGCGCTGAAATTTTCGGTGCAAACGTGCAAAAGTGTGCGAAAGCATGCGAATCGCAGTGCCAGTGCAAAAATCGCAGCGAAACCCGCGCACAGCGATTCATGGAAGTCTGTGCACGTGTAAATCCCAGGATGTGCGCCAAAATTATGCGTGGCGCGCGCTGGTGCACACGTCTCCAAACAGCGTGCGCCACGCGCACAGCGAAATCGCACATAGCGCGGTGCACACAACAAAAGTAGGAGGAACAGGGGTCCTGACAAGCGGAATGGGGAACAACACGTGAAAATGTGGGCGTCACAGGGGAAGTACAGGAGGCAAATGCGCGGAACGCCCACACGCACGTTCAAAACACGTATTCATGGAATCGAACGAGGCTAACGTGTCCACCAAAAAAGATGCAATTTGTTCATGTGCCAAATCACTCCGTATCAAGCTGGCCACGCGAAAACACACGGAAGACCACACTCCTGCCCAGAAGGCCGAATTACTGCCCCCCAGAGCCCTGAGCACACTCCCTGAGCACACTCCCACCTGCCATCTGCTACTGTCTGAGTGCTTGCTGCCCACGTGCCCTGCCATTTGCTGCCTGCACGTCAGCCATGGGTGTAGTTGCTGTGACCACTCCTGCTGGAACCGAAGACTCCCGACTGGGATTCCATCACTCCACAGCCCAGCCCCAGGACCCAGTTGCCCACCCACTCCTGCCTCTGGGGTTGCCATGTCCAGCATAACACCATCTGGCAGCACTGGCAACCGCCAGCCAGAGAGGCAGAGGGCCACCAGCTTCACTGCCATCGAAGTTGGTGTCCTGGTGGAGCAAGTCCTGGGGCAGTATGATGCCCTCTGTTGAAGTTTGTGCGCCGACAATGAAGGACGGACCGGATCTGGATGGACATCATGACTTCCATCAACGCGGAGGGGGTGGCAGTCCACAACTTACATTATGTCAAGAAGCGCTGGGAGGTCTTTAGGTCCAGAACCCTCAACAAGGCCCGGCGCCTCGCTAAGGCTGCAGATGCCAAGGGGCGCCGGGGCTAGCTGTCGAACCATCAAATGAGGGTCCTGGAACGCATATGGCCAGTGCTCTACGTCCAGATCCTTGAGAGGTAGACCCGCCTGTAGTCGAGCGGTAAGTGTACATGCATGTTGATAGTGCGCTCTGCGTGTCGTGGTGTGCCAGTAGTGTGCAGGTTGCACATGTGTATATGTAGGGCCATGTAGGAATGTGTATGAACATGGGCGTGAGGCTGCCACATGTGAGTCCTCTCAGTTGTGAGACACATTGATGGTGTATGTGTTGGTAAGCATGCTGGGCAAATGCAGGTGTGGGATGTATGTACATTGGCATGGTTGTGGCATGGATGGTGGTTCATAATGCATGTATCTGCACTGTGTACATGTGCATGTATGTGTATCTGACAAGTGTGCAACTGTGATGCAACATGGATGCACGTGACACTGATATATAGAAGGATGAATGGCAGATGTGACATGTATGGTGATCTCATCACTGCAACAGTTGGAGGAGATGTAGACATGCATGTAAGTGTGGTGGCGTGTGTGCATGTCTAGTGCACTCCTTGTGTTTCATGTGATGTCAGGCTCACCTTTGGCTGTTCATGCTGTTGTATGTGTATGGATGGTGCTGCCTGGTGCAATATTGCTGTTGAAATGTTCATGTGTGAGAGTTAAAATGGCATGTGTGTCGTGGAGTGTGATGCCGTGTCTGTAGTTAAACAATGCCACTCATGTGCAACTGTCATGTGTGTATCAGTCCATTGTACAGTGCCCTGATGCCTGTGTTTTATCTCTCCCTGTCTGCAGCGTCAACTGAAGAAGAGGGCGGAGAGGGT
Source organism: Ambystoma mexicanum (assembly GCF_040938575.1). Classification (NCBI taxonomy): domain Eukaryota; kingdom Metazoa; phylum Chordata; class Amphibia; order Caudata; family Ambystomatidae; genus Ambystoma; species Ambystoma mexicanum. Next base: position 495,395,968 of record NC_090922.1, read on the forward strand.
GCTGTGGAGCACAGCGGCAGGGATCATCCCGCCAGCCGGGGACGCAAGGCCCGGCTCCCCTCCCAGGTTGTCATTTTGTCGGGGAGTGAGGAGTCCGGTGCCGCGTCCCAGGCCGTAGCTGCCGAGGGAAGGTCCAAGAGGCAGAGGTCGAAGTTGGACTCCTCGGCAGCAAATGGGGCAGCTGAGACCCCACAGGGTCCGATGGAGGAAGATGGCACAGAGTCATCCAGGTTGGTGGGGGGTTTGGTGGAGGAGGAGGCAGTGCAAGGGACAGACACAGGGTCTGGAGGTGGGGATTCCACTGGTGCTAGTGGTGCAGTGCAAGGGCAGGGACAGGAGGCAGCACAGGCCACCGCGGAGGTGCCTGTGTGTAATCCTGTCCCCGATCCTGTGACTGCATCATCCCGCACCAGCAGGGATGCCTACGTCCAGACCCGTTTTCAGGGAGGAGATCCGCTTACAACAACTGGCCTTCCTCTCCCTGCGGACATGGCTATCCGGGACCTTACCTGGGTGAGGTGGCGTTGCATCAACGGGCCATGCGAGGTGACCTGCAGTCTTTTCATGAGGAGACTGCATGTCATCTCGAATGGCTCGTTGCCCGCGTTGACCTACTGGGACAGCTCACCAGGGCCGGATTCCTCCATTTGCTGGACCTTGTTCCGACCCCCTCCTCAACTGAACCCCCTATGCGCCAGTCATACTCCATGCCATCTTCCCACCCATGTATCACCTGGGTACCCTGTGGAGCTGCCTCTGACCCTGTGGCCAGGCTGGTGGAGGATACATCCCTGCCACAGTTGGGAGTCGGACGTCCAGCAGGGGTGACCACATCAACAACTGCACCCCAGCCGGAGGAGGATGTGCAGGCAGCAAGAGCCAGGGCACAGGCAGAGGCACAGCAGCAGCAGCAACAAGGTGGGAGCCATGATGGCTCAGGGCCTTCATCATCGGAGGGGCAGGCATCGGCCAGAGGGCAGGAGGACCCAGGACTGGATGTGTCTTCCGTGTGGCAGCGGTTAGGCCATGCTATAGATGCGGAGCAGCAGCGGGCAGAAGAGGCATAGCTCACGATGGTAAGGGCAGAGAACTCCATGCGGAGGGCCCTGAGGCAGGCCGAGTGCCTGGAGGAAAACATGTCGCCGTCCCTGCGAACCCTCGGGGCCATGGAAGAGGACTGCCTCCAGGACATTGAGCAGGAGTTCGATGATGCCCTGGCTCGGGACATCCAAAAGTGAGCAGTCGGACTAGCCCGCTGCCATTGTAAATAGTTTTTAGAGTTAGGTTTCCTTTTCATTTTCCTTTTATTTGTGGTCAATGGACAAGGCCACACACATTGGTATATAGTTATATTTTTAGGTAGTTTCTTAGGTAGGTTTCATTTGTTTAGTTGGGCTCATGAACCCTTTACATCGCTGGACAATGGATTGATTTATTTTTGGGATTTTTGCACATGGATTAATGGATTTTTATTTTGGACAATGGATTGTATATAGTTACATCATGGATTCATTTGGATTTTTTTTCATTATGGACATGGAGTAATTTTTTTTTTTCAGGACAATGTATTGTAAATAGTTGGACTATGGATTGATTTCGCATTTTTATTTATCATTATGAACATGAAACAATGCATATTTTTTTTAACCTTTTTTTGGATTTGCATTGGTGGAGGGAGAGTTTGGACTGTTTTTCTTTCAAATGTTTTTGCATTACTTATCATTCTCATTCACTCATCTTTTTCACATGCTTTTCATTTCATGTTTGATATTTTGGTATGCTTTCATTTCATTTATTTATTTATGTACATAATACATTTTCATATTTTAGTTCCATGTGTGGGATTTGCACATTGGGTTGATGCATGTGAAATTGTGTGTTTACACAAGCAATGCCAACCAGTGTATGTGTGTGATGGACATGTGTTGATGTACATAGTTGAGTTTTGGTTTGTGTCTTGAGATAGGCATGTCAGTGTGGGGTGGATTTGGAAATCATTGCGTCTCAAGAATGGGGTGGCGTGATGTGGTATATTTTGGTGTAGAAGTGGGCCATGACTGTGCATCTTTATTTCGTGTAGGGGGGGACATGGATGGGACATGAGTGGGGGCCTGCTGGCAGGTGCCCCTGACTGCTGGGGGATGGGAGTGCAGGGGGACATGAGTGGGACATGAGTGGGGGCCTGATGGCAGGTGCCCCTGACTGCTGGGGGGTGGGGGTGCAGGGGGACGAGTGGGGGCCTGATGGCAGATGCCCCACACTGCTGGGGGGTGGGGGTGCAGGGGGACATGAGTGGGACATGAGTGGGGGCCTGATGGCAGGTGCCCCTGATGGCTGGGGGTGCAGGGGGACATGACTGGGGGCCTGATGGCAGGTGCCCCACACTGCTGGGGGATGGGGGTGCAGGGGGACATGAGTGGGGGCCTGCTGGCAGGTGCCCCTGACCTCTGGGGGGTGGGGGTGCAGGGGGACATGAGTGGGGGCCTGCTGGCAGGTGCCCCTGACTGCTGGGGAGTGGGGGTGCAGGGGGACATGAGTGGGAAATGAGTGGGGGCCTGCTGGCAGGTGCCTCTGACTGCTGGGGGTGAGGGTGCAGGCAGACATGAGTGAGGGCTTGCTGGTAGGTGCCCCTGACTGCTGGGGGGTGGGGGTGTAAAGGGACATGAGTGGGTGATCAGTAGTGCAAGCTGACATATGGCTTGGCTGGGGGGCATGCCCATGGTAGATGGGCTGCCTGCTGGACATGACCAGGGGTGCAGGGTAGTCCCCTGTGGTGTGGGCTGCCTGCAGGGGCCGTGGGGGGTGTAGAGGGAACACCTGGGAGGACCCACACTGCCAATTCACGTGTAGGACTCCCCGCGCACCCCCGAAATTCAGTACACCACTCTGACAGCAAAATCACATGTGAAATTTCCTGCGCATCCCAGGGATACACGTACCCCACTCGCACAGGGCCAATCGCGTGTGGAACTTCCCGCACACCCCCGAAATACACGTACCCTGCTCAAATCGCGTGTGAGTCTTCACGCGCACCCCAGTTATCCACGTACCCCACTCACACAGGGTCAATCACGTGTGAAACTTCCTGCGCACCCCCGAAATACACGTACCCTGCTCAAATCGCATGTGAGACTTCACGCGAAACCCAGTTATCCACGTACCCCACTCGCACAGGGCCAATCGCGTGTGAAACTTCCCGCGCACCCCCAAAATACACGTACCCTGCTCAAATCGCGTGTGAGACTTCCCACACACCCCAATTATCCACGTACCCCACTCGCACAGGGCCAATCGCGTGTGAAACTTCCTGCGCACCCCTGAAATACACGTACCCTGCTCAAATCGCGTGTGAAACTTCACACAAAACCCAGTTATCCACATACCCCACTCGCACAGGGCCAATCGCGTGTGAAACTTCCCGCGCACCCCTGAAATACACGTACCCTGCTCAAATCGCGTATGAGACTTCCCGCACACCCCAGTTATCCACGTACCCCACTCGCACAGGGCCAATCGCGTGTGAAACTTCCCGCGCACCCCCGAAATACACGTACCCTGCCCAAATCGCGTGTGAGACTTCACACGCACCCCAGTTATCCACGTACCCCACTTGCACAGGGCCAATTGCGTGTGAAACTTCCCGCGCACCCCCGAAATACACGTACCCTGCTCAAATCACGTGTGAGACTTCACGCGAAACCCAGTTATCCACGTACCCCACTCGCGCAGGGCTAATTGCGTGTGAAATTTCCCACGCACCCCCAAAATACACGTACCCTGCTCAAATCGCGTGTGAGACTTCACGCGAAACCCAGTAATCCACATACCCCACTCGCACAGGGCCAATTGCGTGTGAAACTTCCCACGCACCCTTGAAATACACGTACCCTGCTCAAATCGAGTGTGAGACTTCCTGCACACCCCAGTTATCCACGTACCCCACTCGCACAGGGCCAGTTGCGTGTGAAACTTCCTGCACACCCCCGAAATACACGTACCCTGCCCAAATCGCGTGTGAGACTTCACACGCACCCCAGTTATCCACGTACCCCACTTGCACAGGGCCAATCGCAAGTGAAACTTTCCGCGCACCCCCGAAATACACGTACCCTGCTCAAATCGCATGTGAGACTTCACGCGAAACCCAGTTATCCACGTACCCCACTCGCGTAGGGGCCAATTGGGTGTGAAACTTCCCGCGCACCCCCAAAATACACGTACCCTGCTCAAATCGCGCGTGACACTTCACGCGAAACCCAGTTATCCACATACCCCACTCACACAGGACCTATCGCGTGTGAAACTTCACGCGAACTCCAGTAATACCTGTTCCCCGCTTGGCGTTTGCTGTTTGGCAGCCCTGTAAACTGGTCCAGGGTTAGCGCATCCCTTTGCACTGGATTGGGGATTTTGATGGCTTTTCCTTGCGCTATGGGCGTTCGTGGGGGCGTAACTGGTGCTGCTGCAGGGTCGCTGAGCCTCTCTGCGCCACGGCTGGTTTGGGAGGCTAAAATCCATGATTACGCTGTGCGCAGAAATGGATTTTAGTGCATGCGGCTGGGTCATTCGCACGCACACACTGTTCGCCAGCCGCGAGGGCCACTTGTGCGCGAAATTCTATGAATTACCTACCCCCTAAGTGTACCTGAAATATGTAGTGCATCTTTGGTGAACTCTAACTGACATTTAAGAAACCCCAAGTTTATAATGCTTCTTGAAGAGAGGGTGGCACCGGTATTCCCTTTCGGTTTGTGAAAATGGTGTACTAAAAGAAATGTTCATGCAAAACATATCTCTGTCATTGTGGGTATTCCAGGTATTCCCACACTGTGGTGCATGTAGTACATGAAGAAAGATCCGAAGCAAATCATGTTTTAACCTTGGGGTTTGTATTTCCTGCACCCTTTAATTGTCACTGTGCCAGTCCATCCACAGCTGGAAACACTCACTGTGCCATATTGTGAAAGTAGACGTAGGAATATAATAGCTATGTCAGGAGGATGCTAGTTACCAGCCCTGATAATCCATTCTATGACTCCTGTGTTGTCCATGAGGGCCAAATCTCTTAAACATCACTGTCCTTTAATACATGGACCTGACTCGGGGGCCCCCTACTTTACTACTCAGAGCCGGAGCTTGAGATAGCCTTCTGGTCTGGAACGCATTCCTCCAACTGCCTCTACCACCTGCCTACTGTTGTGGCTATCTGCCTCCTGCCATACTCTACATTCCTGCTTCATTATTCCAAACACCTGCATCCCTCTCTCATCCCAAACATCTCCATGCATTCTGTGTCAACTCTTTCACATTCCACCTATCACATCACTCCAGCCGCTGGATGTTCTCATTTCACCTCCTTATGTACCTCAAACCTCTGCCCCTTCCACAAACCTCCAGGCATATTACCCACTCCTACTTACTGTCTACAGAAACCACCTATCATTTTGAGGCAGGACTATTTTACTCCCTATTTTAAAACTTTGAATGTAAATGCGATTTCAAGAGAGTAACAATGAGCTTTCTCCTTTGCAAGAGTGTAAAATGTATGTGACATCCAGCCGACGTGTACAAATAATGTATGGAAATCATTAACATGCAGCTGCTTTTTGCATTGTGACAGAATACACCTTTCATGGTTTCTCTAAGGTCTGGCCTTTTGCTCTCTCCTGTATATATGTATATGTTGAAAATAGAAAAACCTAGCCAATAACATAGGAAAGCAAATAGGACCTGTATTGTGTGCTTTTGAGGTTTTCACTGAGCCACGATGGACCCACTGGTAATTGCTGGAGTCCTTTTTAGGCAGGGCAGACAGAAGGAGTGGAATTACAGTAGCCCAAGTGTGAAGAACAGTCCATAGAGGGATTCGACCATTTTAGAACCTCTTAGGTCACTTACATTTCCTGAGCCCCTCCCACCTCCTGCAAACAAGCACTCTGGGACTGACATCGTCAAGCAAGTGGCTCTGCACATAGCAGCCAGGATTTAATCCTGACAGAATGCTATAAGGGAACCAATCCACCTTGTTATGGGAGGGAACCTTAATGTAATACTCTTTCGACTTCAGGAGAAGAAATATTTGACCTGGAACTTTACTGGCTAGAGTCTTCCCCAATGGCTTCTTCAACGGAGGTGAAAATTAAGGCTTCCAAAAAGGAGCAATCCCTTTCTCTCAACCATCCCAAAGTAACATTTCAGATGACAGGCTGCTGGTACAAGGCAAGCCTGCTCGCTGAGACACTTGTACACATGACTATGCCTATTGGAAGAGGCAGCACTGCAAGTGCTCTCTGACAACCTCACTGGCTGTGAAGGGCAGAAGGACTATCCTTATATTTTGAGACCTTGCATTGCACCACCCAGGGGCAAAGGAACAGCTCAGGGCTTAAACCACTTGCGAGCGAAGCTGAACCAGACATTGCTTGCCTGCCACAAGCTTCTTTGTGCCGTTTCTGCTCATTGAACTGTCCCATGTACTGTAGCCAGTGGAGCGTGTCACCAACCCGATGCCAAACTGTTGCTTCAAAAATAATCTCTAGTAACGAAGCTTTCGAGCCTTAGGAGCATGCCTAAATGATATTTAAAGTTGTTCAGCCGCCGGACTACCGTAAAGTGTTCTAGTGACAATTAAGGCCCCACTTCAAGCCTTTTGAAGACATCTTCATTGAACTTGAACGTTCCTGCAGAAATTAGAATACCCCTTTGTTGAAATGTCTGCATTTCTCTGTCTTTTCTTACAGGTGTGGGTTATTAGAAATTGTATTATTTGGGCGCATTTTAGTTTAATGAAAGTATCCAATTTTCTATAGAACCTTGGTTGGACATTTTTGTCGTTGTTGGTATCACAGTAGTACTGTTGTTTGGAAGGTTCTACGCTAAATGATATACTCTCTTGAAGTTTATAGCCTGCCCTCAGTCCTTCCTACCTTAAATTGGTGAGGGAGGTATAGCAGTTAGGCTATACTTGCTATTTAGTAGTACTGTGGGGGCATACTAGGAGTTTGATCCATGGCTCATGCTTGCACTGCTGTAAAGCTATCGTTATTTCATCACAGATCTCTTTGGGGAATCTATCATCCCAAAGACCTTGTCTCCGGGATAGAAGATGAGGTTGTGTTTTCAATGCTGTCTAAGTCACTCTGCACCTACCAACTCATATGATTATGGTTTACTCTGAATGTTGCAAACTCTCCCCCTGACATTATTTCACACTAAGAGAAAAACATTCAGAAGAGTCAGAGGGCTCTTGCATTTTCCCCTTGTACCAATAGCACAGAAAGTAGAGCGCTCGCTTTGACATCTGTGCAGAGCCTGCTCATGCAGGTTCCCATCCTGGCAGGGCCAAACGCAGCCTTTCATCCTTTCCGAGGTCGATAAATTAGCACCACACACTGTGGGTAATAATAAGCAGCGCTCAGATGCCTGAGGGTTCGTAGCGCTATATAAATGCTACAATATTATTATTGCCAAGACATAATGTACCTGAAAATACCTGTCCAACAGTCAGATAGTGCAAGAGATGGAGCAATCATGGAAATGGAAGGAACAGGTTTGGACAAGTGTTCCTGGAGTTCTCTCTTGTGCCAACCTCATATGAAATACCCCTTGTACAGGGGCACTTGGGGACTATGAATACACATGTGCCACACATGTGCTACCTAGAATTCATATATGGTGATTCCGTATATTGCCTCATTGGATTCCAGGCCATTACGTTTAATGTTGTTAGGTGTACATGTAGGATGCTCCAAGGGATATACAATTTAGGCATTTTCTGTAGAAGAGTACCCGTTCTATCTCTCCACCAGTTACACACAACTCCTCCATCCTCTGCCGGTTTGGCCCTCAGAGTAACTATAGTTAAGAATGTCCCACAATGTCCTCTGTCACTAAGGTGGACGATTTCTGGCACTGCATAGGTGCAGCATTTGTTCTCATGCTGATTCTTCATTGAAAGAGAAATACAATTACTGTATGACCAAGCATCTCTCTGCCTACTAGGGACAATGGGCAGGCTTGTGCTTGTGCTGTACAGTCCCAATCCCACATTTCTTTTAAGATCTTAGCCACCGATGCACAATTCCTCATCAGTAATAATTGCTAATGGGGACATTAAGTAGCCATAGCTAGGAACACTCTTTAGTTTGAAGAAAACGTCTTATAGAAAAAGATTGGGAAGGAAATATTCCCAGTTATAGGCAGAACGTCTAGAGAAAACAGGAAACACCCCATTAGGAGAAATATTAGACATTAAAAACAAAATCAGAAGCTCTATAAAAGAACCTACGGCCTAGCAGTCAATGGCACAGAGTGGGTTTAAAGTTGTCTGCGAAGGCACATGGACAGTAGACCAAGAACCAGGAGAAGAGGGAGCTGACACTAAGAGGTAACTTTATGAACTCATCTCTTGTCATGTGGACACAGACAGGTCTGCTTAATTGTTGGAAAGACTCAATTGTGTCAGTTGGGCCAAGGCAAACAACCAGTGGATAATGGGTAATCATTTCACAGTTTGACAAAAAAGCCCAAAGGGGAAGGCATACTTGCTCATATAAATGCCTGACAAGGAGTTTCTGTTGGCCCAGGAGTGCACCCAGCTCCTAAAAGGTGAACATATCTATGCCGATAATTACAGTCAGTCAAACCAACTTCTATTCGGTATAAAACCTTTAATTAAAGCACAATTTACAATGCATCCCTAGGCATCGAATACAAAGAACTAAGAAATAGAGCATATTGCATGCCTGTTAAATGTATAGTCATCAGAAGGTAAACATTATATAAAAAAGCCAGCTCAGAGTTGTCGAACCAGGAGGATCAGAAAACATGAGTTCATTATTTAGGGCATAGAATAACTGACGGGCATTGCTGTCTACACAAGTCAGGACCCGTGCATTTAATAGTTCCTAGATCACTGTTGTGAGAAGAGCCATGCTCGCAACCTCGCAGTTTTGCACCCAGGTTGCACTCTGGTTCACTTCAGCGATGCTCTAATTGGCTTTTGGAAAGATTTAAATTTTCAGCCATGACTATGGTCATTTAACTATTCACAATTAACAAATTCCCAATCCATGATTTCTAAAATGACCACATGTATTACCTCAAGCTAAAAAAAACAAAGGTTTCCACAAAGCTAAACAGGGATAACAGCGACTGGTGTAAGTATAAAATTACGTCAGTGTATTATTGAAATTGGGATAGTGGCAGTTTTTTTAATCTTTAATTGTTGAAGCCACACTCTGTGCGTATACCTCGCTTTGATAACATGAGGCCGCATTGACTGTATTAAAAGCATCAAAGCTTTGTCTACATGACGAATCCCCACTTCCTTCAATACAAATTTCAGGTAGTGGTACCAGAAATTCAATGTGGTGGGGCAGATCAGCCTAAAGTGAGTAAGGGTTTCATTAGCCAACCTACATAGGTCCATCCAGGATTTTGTGAAGAAGGCGGTTTGCAAGATCCCCAATCTCAAGCAGACGTACAGTGATCGTTCATATGGGCAATTTATTAAATCAAGATAGACATATTTACCAACAGTCGTCAACAACAATAGATATTCCAGACCTTGCTTAAGAGATGCCTTGCTCTCAAGCCTTTACCTTGCTTTTATTTTTATTGCTTCCTTCAGACTGGGTGCCTTTGCACCTGGTTGAACTGCTGGATGTTCCCATAAACGAATAGCTCCCAGTTCACAAAGAACAGACTCGGTGTATGCAACCCACTTAATACTTCTGCCTCCAGTCAGTGATAGCAGGCCCTCTGTTTTCCATTGCCATTCCCAATATAGGGCGGGCTTGGATTCAACCTGGTCTTCGAATGGAGTGATGTTAAGCTTTAGTTGTACTAAAGTGGAAGAGGTGATATTGAGTAGGAAAACAATTGTTTTCAAAAATGTGTGCTCTAAGGTAGCCAGTTTCCTTGTATCGGCATAACCCCAGAGTTCTGGACCGTAGGTCACTGTCGGTAGGGCTTGTTTATTATGTACGTCCAAAGCTGGAGATATTGACCCACTGCTATGCCTGATAAAAAAGAATTGAATGACCCCACTGTGTTTCTCCAGATTATTCCGTGCCTTAAGCTTGTGCTGGCTCCAGCCACCTGATTCGTGAAATCTGACACCCAAGTAATCAACGTGTCTGACCTTCTCTAATTTGGCTTCATTTACTTTTATCAACAGGGGGCAATATTTGACAAATTGCGGGTGAACACCGCTGCCTTAGTGCTGTCTACATCAGTTGAAAATAAGTAATTCCTTTCATTTGGACATAACCATTTGTAATGATTTGTCCAGGCCTGTAGGAATGGTTGCCAAGACCACGTCACCGGCTTAAAAAATGTTCTGGATATTTCATTGACGCCGTCTTTGGACAATCTAGGCAGTCCCTTACAAGGGTGTCTATTATCTCCTGGATATAAATGCTAAAGAGCAGGGGTGCCAATATGCACCCCTGCCTCACCCCTTTGGTAACAGTAAGTAGGATGTGTGCTGATAATTACATTATGCGAGTACCTGCTGATGGAAGAGAGTCATACACTGAGGACCGAGATTGACAAGATGTGAAAAGAACACTGTATCCATAGGACAGGAAATGGCAAAATGCAGCTGGGCACTGTATTCCTGAACAGGTAAGTTTGCCACAAAAAGCATGGCGGGTAATATAGCTGCAAGACACACCACCACATCTCAGTGCATGTTTACTCACCAGTGAGCCGAAAAGTTGCTGCTACAAAGATGCACCTGGTCATGTCTCCAGTGCAATTAATGATGTCTTCCATCTCACAGCTTGTTTCATCTTTTGCGTAGCATGATGGACATTTGACTCCATTCAGCGTGCTGTTATTGGGTTGGACTGTAAAACGATAAGAAAATCAGGTTTCTGCTGACACAAAGGGCTTATGACCCACAGTACCTAGATACTATTATATTTGAAGCCATTGATATACAAGAAGAAATTATGCAATAATGTTGGAGTGATTTAGGAGTTAAACCATTACTTCAGCCTTAGGGTCAAGAGGATAGCTAAGAGGAAACAAGTCTGTCTTGGAAGCAACACTAACCAGAGCATATGTTAAACAAATCCAGGAAGAATTACAAAAAGCAGAAGATTTGATGAAACTTGAATCTGTGTATTTTATAAAAATTAATATTATATTAATTGAACAAAGCTATAGGAGTCTTCAAAAGTTGTACTACTTCTTATCGCATTAAAATATTTTAAATAACATTTTAAATTGTTTTAAGCATAACAAGACCTATCTTTGTTAGAGATGATCATAGATGAAACATTTCAGAAATGGGAAAAAACAATGTTAATAAACAAGGTAGAACAAGATAGGTGAGATTCAGAAATACAACATAGTACCAGCGAAGATCGTATGGAAGGTAGCTATCGGAAAGTGGAGCAGGTTCCTAAATGTCATACAGAAAAGTTAATTCAGAACAAAAGAACAGGGGCTTCTATTGAGAAGCAAACGGGCAGTGGATACAGAAGAGGTAGGCCTGTTCTAGAAAGAGGCAGTGGAAGTATAGAACAACAGCAGGATCACAATCCCAAGGTGACCAGGAGTTGTCATCCTTGGAAGATAATTTATTTAACTACCAATTAACAAATGATGAGATATAAGTCATTAAAAAGGGACAAGGCCTTGCAATTGTGAAAACGCACCATTTAACTTCCACGAACGTTTTCAAGCTTAAATACATAAAAACCATCTACACCAATATTTTTTCAATAAATAAAATACTCCTACAGCAATCTGTCAGGATTAAATAACCCTTTGGATTATCACCCACTGATATTTGTTTGTGTTTTTTGTTTTGTTTATTTCTTTATTCATTTGTAATGCGCGCCAGACCCGAGGGTATCAGGGCGCAGAAAGCAACAAGAATATTTTTAGCTTGGTTACAGTGCTGTAAATTAATCTACATGTTTATACAGATAACATAATACAAGGTACATGTACATGGCGGGCGCAATCAACAACAATTTACAAAGTAAGGGAGCTCCGGGTCACAGGGAGGGGTAGGGAAGGTAGGTAGTCAGGGTGACGTTAGCAATCGTTTTCATTGATCCAGTGAATGTAGTTGCGTCTGAAGTGTGGGTAAGATTGGTCAGCCCTTGAAGCAGGTGGGAGGGAGTTCCAATGTTGGGCAGCTTTCACCTGAAAGCGGTTACCTCTGGTTTTGGAGAATTTGAATCTGGGCACTGTGAGGAGGTCGGCGTTGGCGGTCCTAGTAGGTCGGTATATATGTGAGCAGCAGAATCCACAGTATCTTAAAGAGATTGAGGTTTTAGAGATGCGGGCATCCTTTTAAAAGTATCACTTAATATAAAGAAAAGACCCTAAAATATGTACTGAATAATAAAACAATAATTAAACGCAAGCCAGAGAAGAGAGACACTATAGCCATCCTCAATGGGTATGTCTATGAGGTTGAGTTCCTTATGCTTTTGACAGATCCAGAGCCCAACAGTCTCCTTACAGAAGATCCCATTAAGAGACTACAATACAGTAATAGAATATCGAGGTAAAGCTAATGGATGGATATCAGATCAGGAGACAGCTTTTTGTTATACATACTATGGCAATAAGCTCTGAGACTGCAGGCCATTGCCAAATAAGGTAATGCCCACAGGACCCATTGTTACAGGCCTGAGCATAGTCCTTATGCAGTAATGGCCCACAGCCGAGAGGCTTATTGCCATTAGTACCCCCAACCAGTTAGATTGGGGAACTAATAGTGGTTTTTGTTCCAGCTGCGAAACGCAACGCATTTTGCAGCTGGAAAAAAAAAATACATTGCTGACATGGACAGTAAACGTAGTCTGTTTTCTATTTCCGTGGCGGCCATAGCAAACAAAGAAAATGGTCATCATGGAACGGGAGGAGGGACTACATGTAGCCCCTTCTCCCTTTCCATGGAGACCAATCTGGAAAGAAAATATTGTGTCGGACCGGAGCGAGCGACTGTTGCATGCTTAGGATTACCATTCAGTAAGGCTCGGAATGTAGCCAACGAAAGGTAAGTTCTTCTCGGGTTAGTAATAACCCAATTATACTGGTATGATCTTCTGTATCATACTTAAAATACACACACTTAAGTTACAAACACTGAGACGTGCTACATACATCCAACTGATGTGTCATTGGTATAAGAAACTCTTTTTCAATCTTCTTGAGAAGGTGCAGAGCGAACTCACTGGGTTGCTAATAAGCATGTAGCAGTGTGCTGTCGGAAATTAGCTGTGTGTGTGGACCATCATTAAATCTAATGGGGGCATAAGGGGTCAGCAGCTAGGTGAAGATGAGGAGTGGGGGCTTAGAGGATGCCAATGACCTGGGTTGCATATGCCAGGAGTGACCTGGGTTTTTAGGTAAGGAGATGGTGTCAAGTCAGGGATGTCATGGGTGGCGGGCCATGTCTGTCAGGTGCAGAACGGGTGTGGCGTGAAATGGTGGTGGCAGACCTCTCGGCGCAGAACTGCCATGATAAACATACCAATCTGTAAGTATGGACATATAGTATCCTTGTACATGGAAATATTTCAACAGGCCACTTTGTATGTACTTGGAGCCATTTTGATTCAGATTTAGCAAATAAATGTGTACCAAAAGAGTTATTTTGTTGGAATACAGAAATTGGATTACTGAAAACTAATGCTATGGAATCTGTAATAGCCCTACGTGTAGCCAATCTATATGTGAATATCTTTGAAGAGAAAATAGCTTATGCTGAAAATAATCCTTATAACAATAGCATTGTTATTTGGAAACAATTTATGCAGGATATCATTGTAGTATAGAATGGCACCAAGGCCTTTGCCAAAGCCTTCATGCAGTGACTGAATTCACAAACAGACACCTGCAATTTACATCTGACATCAGTGAGGAACAAGTAGATTTGTTTGATATAACAATATAGCTAAATGATGGAGTCCTGAATGTAAAACCATTTCCCAAGCCGATTTATGGAAATGCCCTATCATGCTGACAGAGAACACACCTCAAGAACATTAAAGATAATTTACCATTTGGACAGTTCTTGAGGCTCAAAAGCAATAGCAGCTGGAACAAAACTTTGAATAGGAAGCCAGCCATTTATTTTAATTTAAATATTTGTATTGACATTTCAGCATAAGATATATTAACATGGCAACATTGCAAGAAATGGGTTACCAAGAGAAGATCATTGAAGAGAGCACAGAAAAATATCAGGAAGGTATTGATGGAATGTGAAGCATCCAGAGAGAAAATACATATGTATGAATAAGATTGTTGGTGTTAGCACCTACACACATTTATTGTACAACATAAAAAATTGCACAAAATAAGAGTTTAATTCTTACTTTTGTGGGGTACATTGACCTACTCAGCAGAATTCCCATCCATGATCAAGCTGCACTTCAGCAGTCAACAGCAAATGGCTGTGCTGGCTCCTTGGAGCACCATTGCATCAAAACTGTGTTTTGCTGCTACAAAAGGATGGATGCACCATCTTGCCAAACAACTATTGGGTGAGTTGGAACAGGGAACACACTGAGAAAGGTGTCAGTGTGTGTTCTTATATGCACCAAAAGACGTGATTTGAAAAGCAGATCTGCTCTGCTGCTTGCTTCCCATTGAAAAGGGAATATTTTACATGAAAAAGGATGCTGCCCTGACGCTATTTTCATCTGTTCATTATCACACTACTTTTATCAGTGAGACCCTGTCATGCTCACCCATACCCAGATTGTGCTCCAGCAGAAGAGACCCTTATCCCTGAATGACAGGCCATGTCAGGCCAAATCTGAGAAATCAAAAGAAGCTTACTTTCAGCGGCAGGGGAAAACGCTTGACTTTTGAGTTACAAAAAGTAAAACATCAATACAGCCTGGCTCTCTGGGCCTATGTCAATGTCAGTGGATATGTGTATTAAACAGATTGCTGCAAAAGAGAAACTGACTGGGGCAACAGAACAATGTGGGAAATTCAGATGGAACCTTTTGAAAGGAACATGCCAACAGGCTTCATTACATGTTTAATTGTACCTTTACAAATACAAAAAATACCTGTTTTAAAAGTGTATGTTGGATAAGGCCCATGCAAAACGAAATAAAATAAACAAATAATGGCAGTGGCTACACTGGGAAAATGTGCCCAAACAGGTTTTTCTGCCATTGCTCAAGGGACATTTGGCTGACAACAGGAGTGGCCTAACCCCCGAAAGAAGGAGCCACAATAGATTCTAGGACATATGCATGTTAATGGCTACCTTTGGAAAACTTTGAATGGGCCAGAAGGCCACATATCACAGGCTCATCAGACTTTTGTCTGTGCTCCAAGCTGAGACAATAGATTCTGGGACAACAACCTATGAAGTGGGGAAGTGGCAATAAACATTCAATCAAACTGGAAACCCCCATGGCCACCATGGACTGAATTGACAGTTGGTGTTAGCTGAGAAAATAAAATGGGCCGAGTTAATGATAATGATGTGTTATTTAGATAGCACCTTAATCCAAAGCGCTTTACAGAGCACATACTTACATACAATATCACCCAACCAAAATTGGTACTCATTTATCAACCTCGGAAGGTTGAAAGGCTGAGTTTGCCATGCCGGGATTCGAGCCTGCAACCTGCAGATCACACTCAGATGACAGCAGCAAGTGCTCAACCCGCTGAGCTATCTTACCGGCCAGTTGAAGAACAAAGGCCAGTCCCATTTGGCTCAAGATACTATTTGATGAATAAACTTTTAAGACTGTTAAGTCTATAACCGGACAGCTCAGAAATGTTAAAGTTGTACAGTTTAAATGTGATTTCCGTGGCTTTCAAACCAGATATTGTGGCTGTTCATAGCATCTATGGGACACAAACACCAGAAGAATGTGAGTCATGGGTAAAGGACATATGATGGAACATTACAAATTAATGGAAAGATGCCTTATGATAATCTATACACATGTCTAAAGTTGTAGAATTTTAGGTCGAATATTTCTCACTAAAAATATCAAAAAATTATTAGACGGGCAAAACAAAGTCCTACACACGTAAGAATTGGACTGCTATGATCTGCATAAAATATGTAATCTGCCTATGTAATTTGTTAAGATGTCACAACTATAAAAATGTGCCATTCATGTCAAAACTGGTTTGGGGCAAAATTAACTGTGGGAAGTTCTGGACATAGTAAACCCACATCATAAAGCTAATGTCATTTCTAGAAAAGTCCAACCAGCTGACAGGAAGGCATTAACAATCACCCATGTCCAATCCAGTTGTTAGAGGCGTGCCTAGCTTAAGCCTGCCCCACCATATAACTCTATCATGTCACCATGCCTTATGAATAAGGGACCCTGACAGAACTCTAGACATTCTCTTCTGAATTTTCCAGAGCCTATGTATCCAGATATTCCACCTTCACTCTGCAATATTCCAGACCCCACTGCCACAAAAGGGATAGTTGACCCAGGCCTTACTAACAGGCAGAACCACCCTTCAGCACTGAAACTCCATAACAAAATCCCACTAACTTCAGGGAGAAAGGGGAAAGGTGGCTGAGCCCACTTTGGGATTCTGGAGTGCTGCCTGCTTGATCTGCTTACCCGCTCCATCCAGCTGAGGCGTCGCTGTGCCGTGACCAGACCTTTGCCCAGCTGTCTTTTGCCAGGAGAGCCCGCTATCCGGTGACCAGAACCTTTTGAGTACAGAATTCAGTTGGCTGCCCCAAATTCCAAACTCCAGCACTGAATGTGATTATTTTCCAATCCCATAACAACACATAGCATACACCATCTTGACCCTTTTTGGCTTTGCCCTATTTTCTAAGTCATCCTATCCATACCCTGATAACTTGTCTAAACTGTTCTAATTCTCTTTGCACCCGTTCTTGTTTTGCTTTTGTTAGTGCCATTCTTTCATTCACCCCATCTTGTAACTCCGCAGAAATATTGTGATTAAATAAATTAATTTTCCTTAAAGAAAAGGGGTACACTGCGTGACGGGTTACAACTGCAGCGTAACTTTTATATACACAGGTGGCGTTCCTCTTTTCTAGCCATTACATTTCATGTAAGTAAAACTTTTCCTTTCCTTCTAAACCGATTTTCGTTTTTAACTGCTTTATTTTCCTAAAATCGAACCTCATGCCACCTGAAATTCTCATTCAATTCTTGAACTATAGCCATCCTTTCACTTCTATATTGTCCCTGTGAAGTGCCTCTATCCCCAACCCAAAAGCCGCATTCCAATTCAGAGTATTTCACCCGTTCTTCTGAAAAAATGTTTTTGACATTCAAAACTGCAAACTAGAAAAAATGCAATTCTTCCATGTGTGATTTGACTGCACTGTGTTTTCAATTTCAACCTGCTTTGTGAACATTATGCCTTTGGTGATACCTTAATTTATAGTGGCTAGTGATACAACACCCCTGAGACTGTGATAAAACATATGTACATCATTATTTAATTACACATATAATTAATTATTTGTTAAAACCTGAGTGTCATTTTAGGCCATTGCAAAGAGTTTTTGCCTCTTATTTTGTGATGGAAGGTCAGATTTGCTGCCACATATGCCTGGCTACCTGCTGCTTCTTTCTATCCACTCAGAATTAGATTAATTGTGGGTTGAGGGAACATTGCAGGGGGAATCATAACTCTAGTGCTATCTATCCTAATTGAAAAAGTGCTCCTATTAATTTGTGCTTTGGATATGTTCATGTAGAAGGTTAACCAAGTGTATTTCAGTGGTTTTAATTGAATTATCACCCCACTGGTGATTAATCCCCAATATAAAAATTGTGTGATTTTCTTTGAAAGTAAAATAAATAAATATTGTGTTACCACCCACTAGCCTGGTTGATGGTCCATTGTAACCCGGGGTATTTGTAAAAGGGGTTGTGAGATGCGTCTGGTATCGGCTGAATTCAAATTCATTGAAATTAAAGAAAAAAGCATTCTAAGTGTGTGCTACATCTAAGGCTGAGGGCGAAGGTCCTGGTCCAGTGTGTGACACCAGGTTGGAATCCTTCACACTTTACGCTGCTGATATAGGCCTTTAGAGACAGTGGCAGATGGGGATTCTTTTAATAAGAAGGGTATACATATTTCCCATGAATATGTGTGGGGGCAAAGCTCGGGAGTCCAAACCAAGCCAGGGGGTGCTTCTTAAAATGGTTTACTTTAAAGCACACTTTCTGTGAAAAATGGACTAACACGCCACACAGTTTGCAGTCCATTTTGTAGGGTAGGAGGGGAGAAATCCATGAAAAAGCCATATCACTAACAGTGCACAGTAGCATTTGCCAACACATGTTGATGACCACTATATGTTAGTGTGAAAAAACAAGATCATTCTGTACTTGTCCATTTCCACATAAGAACATACTCATTTTCACTCAACCCATAATGCCAGGCATGATGTTTTACGAAAACATGTCAATGCTGGATCTGCCATTATGGTCATGCAAGAACACGCATCATGTTGGCTTTCCTCTTAATCCCAGGATAAAAAATCAAGAGACACAATAAGAATACACTTCTTAGCTGACTGCTGAAGTGCCCTCCATCTCGAATGTAAGAACACTCCTATTGTTGGATTTTTTATTTTATAATTGTTCTTTTGTAAGGCCTTTGCCCTTGAAGGCAATATATAATGCCACAGTAAGAAAACATTTCCTTGCTGGCTGCACAAATGCAATGCCATAAATATAAGAACACTCGTCAAGTTGACTTTGCCCTTAACACAATTATGAAATGCAATTCCATAGTAGGAAAATGTCTCTGCTGGTTACACACATGTCCCTTCTTCCTGTCTAACAACAGTCATCTTTGCCTTGCAATTAACTTGAGTATAGAATGTCATGCCATAGTAAGAACACATGTTTTGTCCTTAAAGCCAGTATAAAATGCCATGCAATAGTAAAAAACCATGTCTTTTTGGGCTACACAAATTCCCCCCATATGTAAGAATGCTCATCTTGGTGTTGCCTTTAGCGCAATTATAGAATGCTATGCAATAGTAAGAAAACAACGACTTCCTGGCTACACATATGCCCCAAGCCCATATGCAGGAAAAATCATCATGTTAGCTGTTTTGCCCTTAAATCCAGCATCAAGGCTACAAAATACAAATGCCCCCATCTTCCAACCATATATGTGAGAACGCTCATCATGTCCGTGTGTCTGCCATTACCCTTTAAGAAAACATGCCCCTGCTGTCTGCGTGCGCCAACTTTCCCCCACAGTGCCTGGTTTTAAACACTTTCTGTTGAAATGGGCACCAGGGCCATGGAGTCCGAGCAGCTGCCATGTGTTGGCAGTCTTCTGACTAAAGCACACTCCTTTCATTCGGGACATTAAACGTGCATAGCACACATATTACAGACCGCCTTTGCTGGCACCCTCAGGCCATCACCACCCTCAAGTAGACTCAAGAAATGTTCTTAGCACTTTCGTCCCTTTTTTGGGGGGTTTCCCCCTCACATTAGCATTCTACTATCAAACAGTGATTAACAGCTTCTCAATGGACATGTATTGTTTAAGGCCTCTGCTCGCCAGCTGAACAGTGATAATATGCAGCTATTCACCACCTACCTGCATTCTTTTTACGTTATTATAATGATTAATTTATCGCATTGAAATTCACAGGTCGCATGAATAGTAATTGTGCTCAAAGATTGTGATTATATTATTTAGTGAGTGAGGGTGAATACAACACACAAGCAGTCACACAGCCATGTAGTCAATCACAAGCATGCATTCAAACATTCAATCTGATAAAAAAAGAAAAACAAAATTAACTTGCATGCATTCGCCATTCATACACTGACACAATCAATAGCATTAATTCACTCATTCACTTGCACATTCAGCAATCACCCACATTCATTCATGTGCATATTCAAAAGCATTACATCCTCATTCACAGATACACACAATCACTCACCTACATGCATACATACATATACACTCAAAAAATACAATGCTTACCTGTCCATTGGTTCGGCTCTAGGCCGGACTCACTGCACAGCTGCTCTGGAAGGCCTTTCAGGCAGGGAGCTGGGAGAAGTGTGAAACACCTCTCCTTTCTTGCTGGTGCCTGGTGAGAAGAGTGCCCTAGACCCTCCTAACAGGACCACACCCAGGCATTTGAGGGTGCAGCAACCCAGCCAGCATTGTCAGTGAGCCATGAAAGGTTGGGGAAGCCTGTGGAATGGGTTAATAAACCATTGGTCTCTAGGTCCAGAAAGACAGTTAACAAATCTACTCTAAGGAAATTGCCTGTTATGATGGGGAGCGTCGCCAGGTGAAAGGAGATGTGATTGGACAAGCAAAGTGGGTTTCCCAAGACAGAGGTATTATCACCACTGAGATGCCACCAAATGATATTACTGTTACCACCACTTGGTCCGGCAGCATTACACTTGAGGTATTAGTATCGCCATTTTGTAAGGACTAGCACGCAGTGAACAGAATAAAATAAACTTATTGATGTGGGGTTGCTGCTCTGTTTACATCAGCTCTGAAAAACAAACCCCTTTCACGTTCCTCAGGAGAGAAGCCGAGGTCAGAGGCACCCATGGTACATAGATAAGCATTTATTGTACCCAGCTGCAGAGTTTGAACATTGTGGAAATGTTATTGGAAGGAAGGGCAGGAAGGGATGAACTCCTTCCAGGACAAACTCATGAAAACAGGGCACAATGTTTTGTGATGCCAATGGGCGATAGTAAGATTGACAACACTACTGCCCTCACCCCAGAGCGGTCACTCCATATGAATGAAACCCAGACACACAACCTGCAAACACTCCAGTTCTTGTTGCAAGTTCCCACCTTTAGCATTAGCTTCTCCTCTTCATTTCCAACACCCCTTTTTTCCCTTCACCTGCAATTTTCTTCCACTTGAAAGCATCCGATCATTTTATTATTATGGATCCCTGTTTTAGAACCCTAACTACCGACCTTGCATGCTTATCTTCTGGCGATTTCAGCTGTAATAAACCATCTCATATTTTATATGAATAGTCATGAAATCATGCAAACAAAAAGTGTGGGCAGGCCCTAACTAGAACGTCTTGCTTTTCACACTTGCAAGCTTTGAGTTTCTAAAGGAAGGATTTGGTTTCGTTTTTGCAATGTTTCTTGCTCTTACATTGGAGAACCTAGTGGTGATGTTGATGTGTTTTGACCTTTGCTTTGTTACTATTCATTTGTGTTTGTGCCCTAATAGGCTATTATTGATTCAAAGTTATCCTTGATCAGCCATTTGCCAATTAGACAGAATTCCTGAATCAAAACCCCAGTTGCATGTATTGCTTTGCCCCTTGCCCCACTGGCAGCATCGCCATCAGCAGCAGCACCAAGTCATGGTGCCACATACCTGACACACTTTTAAAGTATACAAACAGCAGTTTAGGCAGCTCGTTCTGTCATTCCTATTCACCATGACAAGCAGTAGATGCACGGCCACAGATCATCATGATAACCACCACCATGAAAACAAAACAACAATATGTGGTGGAACTGGCAAAAGCACATGCATTGCCAATACTGCCAGCGGAACTGACGGCATCATTGCCATGAAGTCATGCACAGCAATCCCCATGGTAGGAACAAGTAACCTCCATAACTAATATGTCAGCTCGCACCAATCCCATAAACATCAGCACTCACCTCTCAAAATTTGACTGCCCAAATAAGGATAGTCAAGGTACACTATTGACTATTATAATTACCTAAATGCTAACCCAAAAAATTATCATTTGATAATGTGCCCATTTAGAAATGTTGATCCCATAAAGCAATAGCAAATGTCGTTGTAACAATAGCTGTTCTCTCCGAATAGATGTTGATTATTGCCTACTCTGTATCACAACATTATGGGGAATGTGCTAATACTTACACTGTGTGTTGCTACATTTATGTGATTATCTGATATGTATGGATTACAATTTTGTGCACATGTTATCATGTTCTGCACACCACTAATTAGTAGATTGAATTATGTGCATAGAGCATGGATGCAATATTGTGATGTTGATTTCTGAGTTCATTCAACTGTGCTACACTGATTTATCCCATGAGAAGAGTGTGTTTAGATTATTATTTGTTCTCCTTTTCCACCAGAGTTATAGGGACCCCCTAGAATTTGATCTGAATGTACTCTCTAAACATGCACATACTTTAAAAACATTACCACACTGTTCAATCAGCCAGTGCTTTTTTAACAGATTGAGTAATGAACTAAAGCAAAAGAGCTGTACCTGCAGAATCCATATTGTGGTCCCATGCTGTGTTCATGCTTATGGACACTTGTACATGGTTTAAAACCAGAGAAATGGAAGTATAGTGTATTGGACCATTGACTTTGAATAAAGGCATCAGTCTTGTGAGGTGGGTTTTATCCAGTTGACCAGTGCCCTATTTATTGATTTTAGATTAATTTTTAAATAACAATGGGCAATGTAAACATGAACTACAGTAAATGTCTCTCCAAAATCAAATACTGATCCAGGTCCACATTGAATATGTGGCTAGGTCACAACTTGCCTAGAAGCATTACATCCAAGTGCCTTTATACAGCTCTGGAGCAGTTGTAGTCACGGATCCCAAGGATTTGGGATTCTCCCTGCGCTGACCAGAATTGATTACGTATCTCATTACCACTGTAGTGATTTCACCACTTGCATTGCCATTACCACTGTAGTGATTTTACCACTTGCATTGCCTTTGCAAGTCAGAGAAGAGGGAACTATGATGTTGATTATAATCAGGGCTTTAATCAGGGCTTTAAGTGAGGCATGTTAGTAGAGGACACAGAAAATATAATGAGTTACAATACTACTTTTCTCCAGTTGAGTTCAATATCACCCATGTTTAGAATCACAGAAACAGTTTCTGACGTTCGGATTTATTGTGTTTTTTTTTTTTTATTTTCTTAAGGGAATAACAGATATAGAAAATATTTTAGTTTATCAACATATTTGGTGGTCATTAGATACATACAAATATTTAGTGGATTTCTTTACAGAGAACGAATGGAATGGATTGTGCATTGAGAGCAAACTTCACAAAGGCCCTTCTTGACCGAAAATGATGATCTCATGCGGTGCTTAGTCCAGAGGTACAGAGTGCATACGGCCATGTTCCTGATCTCTTAGGACGGTTGAGAACTACTGGACTACCATGTTGCCTTATCTGGCTAGACCTATCAATTGCTAGACTCAGTGGTAGCATACCAGAAAAAGTTAATGGTGGGGGAAAGGGTAGTGGTGTGCCCTACTGAACATAGAAACTATAAAAGCTGCCTGGGAGGTGGAGGTAGAACATTCACATGGAGGAGAGGATGAGTTCTGTGAAGACGCAAAAAGGGTTTCCCTTTTCAAAGCTTCCATTTACCAAGCCACCCAGTTGTGTTCATTCTGATACAGAGCAATCTAATGTAGCAGAGTCTGGTCAACTGGTATTCAGACCGTGGGCAACAACAACAACATTACATTGGACAGATTGCAGATCTGTCAGGTAAGAATCAAGACATGTTAATGTTAATGTTAAAGGTCATTTGTACCGCGCACTATCACCACCGGAGTGGTCCCCTGGCGCTCTGGCGGCTCTGAAAGAGGGAGGGAGAGGTGGGTTAGTGGGTGGAGGCTGGAAAAGTGCAAGATTGCAGTGATGTGCTGTTGGCAGCCTCAGCCCGGTGGTTCCGTCAGCTGGGCCTGGGGTGTATGCGGCCGGTAGTCATCGTGTGCTGATATGCGAGTCTAAGTGTGTTTTTTGTTTTGTTGTTGCAGTGTAGTGAAGTTCGTGCGGTTTGCTGTGCTGGAGGTTTGTGGTTGTGTTTGGTTTGGAGTTTGAGAGGTGTATGCAGAGAAGGAAATCGTTAGTAGTATTTGTTAGTTGGTATCTCTATCCTGGATTGAATCGGTTGGGCTCGTGTAATCTTACACGACGGGATGCTTGTGCACCCTGTGCCTCAGGAGGTGCGTGCCCGTTTTTGCATTCAAGGCCATTTGAGGATTTAGCTGTCCCCTCTGCCCGCTCCCTTAATAACTTTGCATGCTCCTCACCCCCACCCACATGACTAGCGCACCTGCTAGTGTCTATACTTCCGATTGGGTGGTGATTGGTGGTATCTCGTCTGTTCCACAACCCCATGGTATCTAGTTTTGGCTGTACGGGCGGTGGGGGATGGTAAGGGTTGGCTGGAGTTGTTGCCTCCGTCTCCTTGGGTCTCGCAGGTGGACCCCTGTGTCCAGCGTCAGCCCTACTGGTGCCATGGAAAAGAAACATGCCATTCTAAGGTTTGCAGGGGTACACATGCACTCCTTTAAGGGTAAACAAGGTACACCATCAAATTCCGAGTGCACACGGCATCAGGAAAGTTCATGTTGTGGAACCAAGACCATTCATTTTGGCGTGATGCAAATAAACGTCAATCAAGATGAAAATAAATCTTTGTAGCAGTGGAGAGGTGCTAAGACTAAAAAAAAGAGCTCTGTGAAGGAATTGTGAGAATGTACAGACAATTGTTCCAACATGGTATGGCACGTGTGAAGAAGCATGTCTTGTACCAGGTATTGTACTAGTTAAACACAAGCTGCGATTGACCCTCATTACCAACAGTCAAAGCCTCAAATAATTGTTGAAGGATATTCACAGAGAAGGAATTATGAAAATTGTAGAAACCACAGATGGTGGAACCACATGATCCTAATTAAGAAAGCAGACTCCAAGAAGATGAGGCTATGCATGAACCTCAGGAGTTTGAATAGAGAATTGATCATGTGAA
This sequence comes from Ambystoma mexicanum, assembly GCF_040938575.1. Classification (NCBI taxonomy): domain Eukaryota; kingdom Metazoa; phylum Chordata; class Amphibia; order Caudata; family Ambystomatidae; genus Ambystoma; species Ambystoma mexicanum. Next base: position 495,420,754 of record NC_090922.1, read on the forward strand.
GCTATACCATACCTAGCATTTGAGAATGTGCATGATGTTGAACAAGGCATGCACATTATTCCTACCAGCAAATACAGTTGTTAGAAGCACCTACATCACTGACAACATGCATCACTCTTTCTGGTGTACTATATACCAGGATTTTGTTTGGCCCCTAATTAGCCACATAGGTATTCCAAAGGATGATGGCCCACATGCTCCAACATGTGGCATACTTCCAAAATTACACATTGATATACGGGGAGGACTGAGATGATCTTGATGAAGCACCAGAAACGGTGTCATGCAGACTGAAATAGGCCAGCACCAGGCTCTTGAAGTACGAAATTATGACACACAAGTCTAAGTACTTGGGATATACCACTCAGTTGAAGGAGAGCAGCTTCATCTATTACAGGTGGACACAGAGTTCCCACCCTCAGACCCCAAGAAAAAGCTCAAATCATTTATGGGTCTGTTGGAATATTATGCAAAAGGTGTTCTCAACTCTTTCGAAAGATAAAACAATTGCATAGGTTATTTATGAAAGGCCCCGATTGCCAATGGGACAGGGATCAAGAGAAAGCATTTTCCAAAGCCATATGATACAATGCCAATGTGCCATGCCTCAAGCCAATTGACCTTGGAGCAGGAAACCGGGACTTGTGTTAATGCCAGTGCATGTGGATCAGTCATTATCCCAATTTAGTAGAGGAATGGGGTGGAACAGATGACGACTATTGCTTCCACATTATTGTCCCATTCTGAGCAGAGTGATTCCATTATTCACGAGAAGGTGTGTTGTGTGCTTGTCCCATTGTGATATCAGATTATATACGGTGGAATTAAAGTTCTGTTTGATGACTGATCATCACCCCCTGGCGAACTTGATCACCCTGTGGGCACATAGACTAGGAAGGTGAGCAGCAAAACTAAATGAATGCACGTTTACCGTGAAACCTGTACTAGGTTTCGAAGAATGACCCTGCAGATTGTTTGTCCCTATTCCGATTCTGAGCGAAGACATTGCCCACCTTCATGAAAGAATATTATGTTGTGGTCTCCCTGAGGGATGTGGTGAAAACAAACACAGATAATGTAAGCACATGACAATGTATGGTTGCCATGGAGGATGATGCAACATTGCAAAGAGAGTGACATTATGTGATAGACAAATAAGGAGAACAAATGAGCCACCCCTTGTCAATAAAACCGTACAGACAAATAGCTCCAGAAGTATCTGTATTCATAGGTGATAAAGCCACATCGTTCACAAACACAAAAGTTAGCAAAATCATTAACGCCCAAAAGGGATTTAACAAGCAACTCTTTCTAAGAGTGATGGCAGTATATTGGTGGCTCCAGGTAGACAGAGACGTGCAGATAGCAATGAGTGGATATGTTGAATGGTATGCCAGTGGCCAGAATCTACCACAGGACAATTTCCTGTAATGTCTTTTGGGCATCATAGGCTGAATTCTAAGCATGCAGTGCTGGAAGCAGTTTTAGCTCAGAGTGACGCCAACTACAATGGCGTGTGTCTTACTAATTCAAGTGATGTATTTGGAGAAATCATTAAACCTTTCTCTCTCAAAAGTTGCACAATGACATAAAGGATTCCAGTATAAATGTGGATGGCATAACGTGTAGGGTGAAGAATGAATAAAATGCAAGTGCAGTCAATGTGCAGACCTGAAATACTCATTGGAGATTTACTCAAGACTCAATCCCAAAATTCAGACAAGGCCCATCCCAGTACAGTGGCCAAATAGATGTGATAAGATAGACTGGAAACACATTCTTACTGAAAGCAGCAGTTTATGGAATGTGAAAAGAGGCCTGCTGCTTTTGTTGAACCACCCAGTGGCGAGGAACAGAAAATGAGAAGGGTTACATGTGAGAAGGCAGTTGAAGTGGGAAGAGACAGAGAATCGTCAGAAACGTATATAGAAGGAGGCAGGAGTTTTGCAGGCCATATGATGAAAATCTGAGGACACAGTGACCTCAAACAAGAGATGAAAACCCTTCATCTCTCACAGAAATTAATTGGGGCAATAAGAACATGTAAGGAGACTAACATTGAAGTTTAAATAAAACATATCATTTGCATGCAGTACGCTATCGTTAGTTCAATTGTTTACAAATGAACGAATATGTTGATCTGCGATGTGCCTGCCCAAACTTTGCATGTTATGCCTTGGTTGTTGTAATGTCATTGATCAGGTGTGAGGTAGAGAGCTCAGGAATGGGGGACTGTTGCATGCAGAGAAGGTGAGTTTGGTGGGTGATGTGAGGTGAGTGTGCACCTCTGATCCACCCCCAGAGACAATACTTAGCCATCTATACCAAGAGTTAGTCCAATATGAATGTCACAACTGCATGTTGCATCTCAGCATCCAGTTGTACCACTTGTGAAATGATCAAACACTCTTATTGGAAATTCTCTTTAAGGAAAACATGTACAGGTGTGAAAAGAATACATTCTTCAATCTCTGAAGCAACCATTGAACATCAGCAAAACAAAGTCTTTTTTCTCAATGGATCTCTTTTAACCATTTACAAAATGCCATGAAAGTGTCCAGACTAATGCATTTCCATCTTGAACCTCCTTTGATGTACTTAGATAGAATGAACATTTTGATACATATAGCAGGACACCTGGCATTTGGTTTTACTACAAATGGGGCCCAGGGCAGGAGACTGCAAATGCGAGTCTCTTCAGAGCCACGATTTGTGGCACCCAATGAACAGGACTGAAATAAGTCATCTGCCTTTTAGTATGTTAGGGGAGTGTGTGGAGAGGATGCCATGTTTTATATAGTATTCGTGTGTACAGGAGTGGAAGTGATCTGGCTTTAATGCCTACGAAGATCCAGTAGATCCAGTGTGCAGCACCAGGGCTGTCAGAAGATGTGGTGAGGCCCGGGGCAAAACATTTGGTGAGGCCCACTTAGAATTTTTTTGCACTCGGCAGCGGCGACACATCCGCAAACAGGAGACTCGAGAAATCTACTCTTGAGTTTGTGTGCAGGATCCCAAATATGGTTTATTACTACAACTCCAAATCAACTACAGCAAAGTTAGATTTCTCTACTGAAGAAAGGTTCATGCCAGACTAACTTTTTTATCATATGAATAAATATATATAAGAAGGCATGAGCTCTCCACTGCACCACCTCCAATTCTCTGAGTGTCAGTCACTTTTCCAAGCAAAGAGTTGAGGGCAGATCTCTTTCTTCGGCTGGTGCCTCCCCTGCAAACAGCCTCCCGGCCTCGCTGAAACTTGAGGAGAACCATCTCTGGTTCCAGAAGCACCTCAAGAACTGTCTCTTTGCTTCTGCCTTCTCTCTTCCTCTCCCTTGCTGATCACCTGCCTGATCCATGCACTGGTCACCTGGTCAAGCTCTGAATTCGGGCCCAGGTCCCTGCCTGTCCTGTTGCAATCCTGCACTGCCGCTTGGCTCCCCTGCACTTGTGGTCTGTATCTGTAACCCTACACTCCCCGCTCTAGCTCTTATTCTCCACCCTTGGCTGCACTTATGAGTACCCACACTTGCCACCCGTTGGCTGCACTCTTATTTCTCCTTTGTTACTGCACTTCTTCATCCTGCCCCACCCTCGGCACTTCTCCCCTCCCCCCTTCCCTGTTCTTGCGCGATCTGAATGACACAAGGCCTAGTAAGATCTGTGTTTTGTCCTACTGTTTTGTTTCTCCCTCCTTGCCTTGTCGTGCCTTCAAACACTTGTGTACAGGCACGTTATAAATGCCATATATCATTAAGGAGCACCCCGCCCCTGTGTGTGCATTAAAACACACATCATACACAGTGACAAATGATATAGAGTGGAGGCTGGTACATTTCTGAACTTAAGAGGCTTAAATGTTTGTGCCAATTAGGCAGGATCAACAGAGCACAGTGAGGGAGCCCAAACCAAATAAGGGTGGCTTGAGGGGGGTTCTCACACCCAAGAAAATGTTTGAAACATTGGGCTAAAAGTATTCATTTTAGAGCACTTGTTTTGCAAAATTGGGTACAAATTCATACAATTTGCAATTGGTTTTGTATGGAAGCACATGGAAATTCCCAATAGTTGCAAATCACACATTGTCCATAGGAGCATTTTCCAACACATTTCATGCCGCCTTTCCACACGAGATATGCTAGTATAAAAATATATTCATGCTGGTTGTTCTAACTATGTCCATGCAGGCTGCATCATTATATGCCATTATTAGCATGTACGGACTCCCAGCCAGTAAAAATGCCAAGCCACAGAAAGTATATCCAGGCTGACTGTGTACCATAAGTGTTATTACTGGCTAGAATGGCCTACATTCAAAGTGGGCCAATTTAGCCAAGTAGTATGTTTGCTTAAACCTTCATGCATAGTCCTGTGCATCAAGGGAAAGCAAAAAGAGCACTGGCAATGCCAACAGTTTGGGCATTCGTGTAGGCATGGGAAAGGCACTTCTCTATTGGTATTAGCTGGCCATTGATAGTGCCGGTGCAAAATGGTTTGAGTACCAGCGCAGCCAATAGCAGTGCCTGGTAAATGCCTAATACTTATACACAAGCCAAAACTGTTGGCTTTGCCAATGCTCTTTTTAAAAAGAACTTCAGTGAAAGACACGCAGGGTGTTTTTAAATTGAGTGGCCGAAGGCAGACCTGATTAAGACATTTTTATTACACCAGTTGCGTGTTTACAACTCCAATGAAGTCATGAACTCTCAGAAGACTCCTTTGAGGAACACTTGCAGGCACATTGAGGGCAAAGTTTGATGGCAAGGGATGTTTAAAGCTAGCTCAAAGAGTTCCAGTGAGGAGGTGTTTTGAGTGGGGAGGCCAGGAACTGGGTGAGAATTGCCATAGGGATTAGCACGGCCATGAGAAGTCATTTCACTGTTAGCACCTGCATTCATATCCATACATTTTTAGGTAATTGAAATCGTGATGTGGGGTTAGCACTTGCATGCTAGGGGAGTAATTAGAAGGGAAGTGGTGACATGAGACACCTCATTCTCACAGCAGTCCTTAAGTGTGACGTTTCAATAATGAAGGCAAGAGGTAGCTGCTTGTAAGATTGAAGATTCAGCAGAGTAGTCTCATTCGAAATTTGGAAAAATGTTAGGCACCCCCACACAAGGAAGTTTGCACCTTCCTCACAGCCTCTGACGTTAGCGCCTCTCCCAACATTTGAAGTGTTAGTCCCCTTTCCCCCCTGACATTTTAGCCTAGGTGCACCTCTGATGCCATGGACCCACCCCTTAATGAAGTTGCCCCCAGGGCGGCTACATTTAGGCGTGGTGCTGAACACACACTCACAAAAAACACTTTGACCCATGCATTCATCCACCACTTACACAACTCCATACATGCATGTATACAAAAAACCAAACACAGCATTGACACAAACACCAACATGCACGCATGCATTCATACATACACATATACATACTAATTTAATTTAAATACACATATACACTTTTAATTTAAAATAAAAATACTTACCTTACCTCCATGCACCCTTAAAAAGCATCCACGGAGCCGACACGTAGACATGCTGCCTGACAAGAGAGAACTCCTCTCCCATCGTTCAGCGTGATCACGCTGACAACATGAACACACTGGCTGACAGGAGAGGAGTCCACTCATATCAGTCAGCGTGGTCATGCTGAGCAACGTGAACACACTGCCTGACAAGAGGGAACTCCTCTCCCATCAGTCAGCGTGGTCACGCTGAGCAACGTGAACACACTGCCTGACAAGAGAGAACTCCTCTCCCATCAGTCAGCGTGGTCACACTGAGCAACGTGAACAGACTGATTGACAAGAGAGAACTCCTCTCCCGTCAGTCAGCGTGATTACGCTGACAACATGAACACACTGACAGAAAAGAGAGAACTCCTCTCCTGTCAGTCAGCGTGATCATGCTGAGTAACGTGAACACACTGACTGACAAGAGAGAACTCCTCTCCCATCAGTTAGTGTGGTCACGCTGAGCAACGTGAACACACTGACTGACAAGAGAGTACTCCTCTCCCATCAGTCAGCGTGATCACGCTGACAACATGAACACACTGACTGACAAGAGAGAACTCCTCTCCTGTCAGTCAGTGTGGTCCTGCTGAGCAACGTGAACACACTGACTGACGAGAGAACTCCTCTCCCATCAGTCAGCGTGATCACGCTGACAACATGAACACAATGACTGACAAGAGAGAACTCCTGTACCATCAGAAAGCGTAGTCACACTGAGCAACGTGACCACACTGACTGACGAGAGAACTCCTCTCCCATCAATCAGCGTGATCACGCTGACAACATGAACACAATGACTGACAAGGGAGAACTCCTCTCCTGTCAGTCAGTGTGGTCATGCTGACCAATGTGAACACACTGACTGACAAGAGAGAACTCCTCTCCTATCAGTCAGAGTGGTCACACTGAGCAACGTGAGCACACTGACTGACAAGAGAGAACTCCTCTCCCATCAGTCAGCGTGATCACGCTGACAACATGAACACACTGACTGACAAGAGAGAACTCCTCTCCCATCAGTTAGGGTGGTCACGCTGAGCAACGTGAACACACTGACTGACAAGAGAGGACTCCTCTCCCATCAGTCAGCATGATCACGCTGACATGAACACACTGACTGACAAGAGAGAACTCCTCTTCTGTCAGTCAGCGTGGTCCTGCTGAGCAACGTGAACACACTGACTAACAAGAGAACTCCTCTCCCATCAGTCGGCGTGATCACGCTGACAACATGAACACAATGACTGACAAGAGAGAACTCCTCTCCCATCAGTCAGCGTAGTCACACTGAGCAATGTGACCACTGTGACTGACGAGAGAACTCCTCCCCCATCAGTCAGCGTGATCACGCTGACAACATGAACACAGTGACTGACAAGGGAGAACTCCTCTCCTGTCAGTCAGTGTGGTCATGCTGAGCAATGTGAACACACTGACTGACAAGAGAGAACTCCTCTCCCATCAGTCAGAGTGGTCACACTGAGCAACGTGAGCACACTGACTGACAAGAGAGAACTCCTTTCGCATCAGTCAGCGTGATCAGGCTGACAACATGAACACATTGACTGACAGCAGAGGAGTCCACTCCTGTCAGTCAGCGTGGTCACGCTGAGCAACGTGAACACACTGACTGACAAGAGAGAACTCCTCTCCCATGAGTCAGTGTTACCACGCTGACACCATGAACACACTGATTGACAAGAGAGAACTCCTCTCCTGTCAGTCAGTGTGGTCATGTTGAGCAACGTGAACACACTGACTGACAAGAGAGAACTCCTCTCCCAACGTGAACACACTGATTGACAAGAGAGAACTCCTCTCCCATCAGTCAGCGTGATCACACTGACAACATGAACACACTGATTGACAAGAGAGAACTCCTCTCCTGTCAGTCAGCGTGATTACGCTGACATCATGAACACACTGACAGACAAGAGAGAACTCCTCTCCCATCAGTTAGCGTGATCACGCTGACAACATGAACACACTGACTGACAAGAGAGAACTCCTCTCCTGTCAGTCAGCGTGGTCGTTTTGAGCAACCTGAACACAGTGACTGACAAGAGAGAACTCCTCTCCCATCAGTTAGTGTGATCACACTGACAACATGAACACAATGACTGACAAGGGAGAACTCCTCTCCTGTCAGTCAGCGTGGTCATGCTGAGCAATGTGAACACACTGACTGACAAGAGAGAACTCCTCTCCCATCAGTCAGAGTGGTCACACTGAGCAACGTGAGCACACTGACTGACAAGAGAGAACTCCTCTCCCATCTGTCAGCGTGATCACGCTGACAACATGAACACACTGACTGACAAGAGAGAACTCCTCTCCTGTCAGTCAGCGTGGTCCTGCTGAGCAACGTGAACACACTGACTGACGAGAGAGCTCCTCTCCCATCAGCCAGCGTGATCACGCTGACAACATGAACACAATGACTGACAAGGGAGAACCCCTCTCCTGTCAGTCAGCGTGGTCATGCTGAGCAATGTGAACACACTGACTGACGAGAGAACTCCTCTCCCATCAGGCAGCGTGATCACGCTGAAAACATGAACACAATGACTGAAAAGGGAGAACCCCTCTCCTGTCAGTCAGCGTGGTCATGCTGAGCAATGTGAACACACTGACTGACAAGAGAGAACTCCTCTCCCATCAGTCAGAGTGGTCACACTGAGCAATGTGAGCACACTGACTGACAATAGCGAACTCCTCTCCCATCAGTCAGTGTGACCACCCTGACAACATGAACACACTGATTGACAAGAGAGAACTCCTCTCCTGTCAGTCAGTGTGGTCACGCTGAGCAACGTGAGCACACTGACTGACAAGAGAGAACTCCTCTCCCATCAGTCAGCGTGATCAGGCTGACAACATGAACACACTGACTGACAAGAGAGAACTCCTCTCCTGTCAGTCAGCGTGGTCCTGCTGAGCAACGTGAACACACTGACTGACGAGAGAGCTCCTCTCCCATCAGTCAGCGTGATCACGCTGACAACATGAACACAATGACTGACAAGGGAGAACCCCTCTCATGTCAGTCAGCGTGGTCATGCTGAGCAATGTGAACAGACTGACTGACGAGAGAACTCCTCTCCCATCAGTCAGCGTGATCACGCTGACAACATGAACACAATGACTGAAAAGGGAGAACCCCTCTCCTGTCAGTCAGCGTGGTCATGCTGAGCAATGTGAACACACTGACTGACAAGAGAGAACTCCTCTCCCATCAGTCAGAGTGGTCACACTGAGCAATGTGAGCACACTGACTGACAAGAGCGAACTCCTCTCCCATCAGTCAGTGTGACCACCCTGACAACATGAACACACTGATTGACAAGAGAGAACTCCTCTCCTGTCAGTCAGTGTGGTCACGCTGAGCAACGTGAGCACACTGACTGACAAGAGAGAACTCCTCTCCCATCAGTCAGCGTGATCACGCTGACAACATGAAAACACTGATTCACAAGAGAGAACTCCTCTCCTGTCAGTCAGCGTGATTACGCTGACAACATGAACCCACTGACAGACAGGAGAGGAGCCTTCTCCTGTCAGCGTGATCATGCTGAGCAACGTGAACACACTGACTGACAAGAGAGAACTCCTCTCCCATCAGTTAGCGTGACCACGCTGACAACATGAACACACTGACTGACAAGAGAGAACTCCTCTCCCATCAGTTAGTGTGATCACACTGACAACATGAACACACTGACTGACAGGAGAAGAGTCCTCTCCTATCAGTCAGCGTGGTCATGCTGAGCAACGTGAACACACTGATTGACAAGAGAGAACTACTCTCCCATCAGACAGCGTGGTCATGCTGAGCAACGTGAACACACTGACTGACAAGAGAGAACTCCTCTCCCATCAGTCAGTGTGATTACGCTGACAACATGAACACACTGACTGACAAGAGAGAACTCTCCTATTAGTCAGCGTGATTACGTTGACAACATGAACACACTGACTGACAAGAGAGAACTCTCCTATCAGTCAGCGTGGTCATGCTGAGCAATGTGAACACACTGATTGACAAGAGAGAACTACTGTCCCATCAGACAGCATGGTCATGCTGAGCAACGTGAACACACTGACTGACAAGAGAGAACTCCTCTCCCATCAGTCAGCGTGATTACACTGACAACATGAAGACACTGACTGACAAGAGAGAACTCTCCTATTAGTCAGGGTGATTACGCTGACAACATGAACACACTGACTGACAAGAGAGAACTCTCCTATCAGTCAGCGTGTTCATGCTGAGCAACGTGAACACACTGACTGACAAGAGAGAACTCCTCTCCCATCAGTCAGCGTGATTACGCTGACAACATGAACACACTGACTGACAAGAGAGAACCCTCCTATCAGTCAGCGTGGTCATGCTGAGCAACATGAACACACTGACTGACAAGAGAGAACTCTCCTATCCGTCAGCGTGGTCATGCTGAGCAACGTGAACACACTGACTGACAGGAGAGGAGTCCCCTCTTGTCATTCAGCATGTCCACGTTGTCAGCTGAATGACGGAGGCAGCAGAGCCCACTTCTGAGCCCTGCTGTCTCCCATTATTTTGCTGTTTGTTGCGGAGCCAAACGGCTTTGCAACAAAAAGCAAAATCATTGCAGGGGCAGAGAGCAGACAGCACAGTCCCCCGTGTGAATAATGTACACAGGAGACTGTGCTGCCTTCCACTTAGGAGAGGGGGACGCGAGGCCCCCTGCAAGTGCGAGGCCCGGGGCAGTTTGCCCCCCCTGGACCCCCCTCGTGACGGCCCTGTGCAGCACTGCAATGAGTTGTCTTTTGTCTCTTTAACTGGCAGGTGCTCAGGAATGAAAAACGTCAATGTCCCATGTCCTAGAGGACCACTGCCCTCAACAGCAATTGGCTTGATTTCTGTATCCGTAGATCAGTCAGTTTTAGGACTGACATGATTTGTCTTTTATGAGCCAAAAAGTGAAAAACAGATATCAAAAGTGCCTACCGTAAAGGTATACAGGGCAGAGAGTGTAGATAACTTTATAGATACTCCACACAAAAACAGAAAGGGTCCAATGTAAACAGGCACTTAATGAATACTGGTGAACCAAACTCAGGCAACTGACATCCAATAAAAATACACAGCATAATAATTCATAGAACAGTCTCGTAGTCATACTTTAAAACCAACTGTGATGCTAAACATACAAAGTTCACAAAACACATCCGAGCATAAGCTCGTACATTATGTGCCACAGACAACGCCCATGGCACTGAGCATTGATTAATTAAAGAACACCACACACAACCCATGATGCCAAGATGGCTCAAGAAATCAGAGAAAAGGAAGGACACAAACGTGCACCAGGGAAACACAAAATCCAGGTACACAAAAGGAAACAACTGCAAAACGTTAGTAAAGAAGAAACTGAAACGTCCTAACAGATGTACACTTTGGGACACATTTTTGTGTTGACCCACAGCACAGAAAGTGCTCCACAATACTCCTGAATGTGTACTAAAAGAGTTGGACAATGTGCAATCAAAAGAAGATGCCAACTCGAGTTTCAGCTTAAAACGGCCTTGGTTCTTTAAGGGCCAAGCCTTCATTAGGGCAGCTACAAAGTCGGAAGAAGAACATCCATCTGACATCCATCTAATAGAAACACATTCAACCAATTAGATGTAGAATGCGAAAAATGCATCAGCATTGCAAAATTGCTCAGTCATGAGGATGCCATGAGGGTGCCTAGTTACTCAAAAGTTCTTGAGGTGTACAAATACAATTTGAAATACTGAAGATAAATCCCAGGGGCTGGGACCCCATCTCACTTCCTGGACAATCGGCGAACAATGGCAGAGTCCCATTAAGTTCATCACAGAAGTAACCAAAATTCTAAAGAGGTTTTAAAAAAATAAATATATTTATATCCTAAACCAATCCAGTGCAAAACTTCAGTTATAGATACTTGTGTCAATATATGTTGGAATATTCCAGGAAACATGTCTGACCTTGATTATTGGCTACTGTGATATGAGGTGCAGTGTGTATGACATGAATGGTAAAGAGCTTTAAGCTTCCACTTGACCTGTTGTGTTGTATTCCAACTGGATGTATCCCTGTTTTCCATAGCGATCATGACATTAGTGATAAGATATTCAATCTGGAATAAAACGCTTTTCAGATGGCACTACACTTTGATCAATTCAAAGGAATTGCTAAGGAATATTGTTTTTTTGCTGCGTTAGTTTAATATAAAACGTTTACAAGAAAGTATCCCACATTTCCCTTCCCTTCATTAATGTCTGAGGTTCCGTCTGACAGGACCAGAATGAGAGAGCGAGGCTTCCCTTGACTCTTGATTCAATCCTGTTAAGGATGTCTTTCAATCTGTGACACCTTTCAGCTCAGGGCGATTCCCTGCATATGGTCCATTTCTAGGACCTTGTTCATTAAGTTCACAACAGAGAGGACTCAAGCAACCTTTTCTCCATCTGTTAGAGCAATCTACCAGTTTGCAGGGAATAGCGAGGGAACAAGCTTAATCAGGGCACCGAAATGTAATGTTCTCAACTCAGTGAGTCCAGGACAAAAGAGCAGAAGATGTTTTAGAGACTCTACTTGTTCGGTTTCTCGACAGAACCGACATTGACTTGTAGTCTTTCCATCGCGCCAAGATCTTGCAGCTGATACTTCGTACGTTGGGAGCAAGTTTAATCTTACCCACATGAAACGGTTTCTGAAGTGTGTGTTCGAAAATTGTCTGAAATATTTAGGAAGAATGCCCAATTTTGTAACCTTATAGTTCAACTGATGTGCAGTTTTGCAATTTATAAGTAAAAGCTTGATCCAAAGTTGATATCCAGTCAAGATCATATAATTTATTTTTCACTACATGGGTTCGTTAGGCGCTCCTTCATAGTACAGCCTATTTGGTTTAGTAGTAGGACGTTTGGGCTCACCCATTTATATAGAGGTCCATTTGGATGTTGACCCATCTCCTTGTTAATATATTTTTTTTTAAATGTGTGGTCTTGCCACTCATACACATTTCCCATATAGTGAGAGTGTTTTCCACTCTATGATTGCTTGTAGGGAGGCTATACCCATTTCTTTTCTCAGAATGGAAATGGGTAAGGATCGAGGAACTTTCATGACCTTCTTCCAAGAGTCCCTCAAACCGCAACCATAATTTAGGGGTTATTTTCAAGATTGCCTCCGATCCGTAAGTGATAGTTGCTATGACTTTCATTTTATGAAAGTCCAGGACTGGAATTAATGTAAAACATCCACATTTTTGGTGTAATCTACAAGCCTGATGCGCCAATGCTTTTGCTTTGTTATTCAGAAAGTCCACCATCGGGGCCTCGGAGTCACTGTTATTAATACATGTTCAAAGATATTTGAAGGATGACGCTTGTTTGATCTTTGTGTGCCCCGAATACCATGCAAAAGTGTGTGCTTTGTGCTTTCTTTTTTGGTTTTCTGAAAGGCAAGAATTTTCATTTTCTCTGTGTTAATCTGGAGCTCATTCTCCTCCACGTAATTACTTAGTTGGTCAAGGTGATGCTGAAGACCAACCAAAGTTTGATCTTGTAAAACTAGGTCATAAGTGTATAGTAACCTGACAAGGTGAGTCCCACCAAATCATTGAGGAAAACATTTTGCTATGTCCAGTGCACCACCGACGTTGGCCAAGAAGAAATTAAAGAGCTCCGGTGCTAGAGGGCAGCCATGTTTTAACTCTCTAGAAGTTTGTATTTCTGCTGATAGGATGCCAGATTGGTTCAATCATATCCTCAATGTGTTCAAATGTAATGCTCTCAAATGCTCGAGAATGGATTCTGGACAATTTGTTTTGGCCAACGTGCCCCAAATCGGGTATGGCCCACATGGTCAAATGCTTAGACAAGGTCGACGAAGATCAGACAAATCTTGGTTTTACCCTCCCAGAACTTTGCTTTCAAGCTACTCATTATCAAGATGGTGCCGGCCATGCCGATCCCTCGTCGATACCCCATTTGGAAGGGCTTGTTGTAACCATGGGTCTTCAACCAACTAGTAAGTCCGGATAGAAGGAGCAAAACAAAGATCTTACTGATAACATCAAAAAGGGCGATTGGGCGGTAGTTCTCAGGATCTTTCCTATCACCCTTCTTGAATATCAGTACAACAATAGCCCTCCTCCATGAATCTGGTATTGTTCGGGTTTTCAGGATATGTTCCAAAAGCAGTTTAATGAACCGAGTCCACTCCTCCGGATGTTCTTTTAATGTTGCATTACCAAGACCATCTGGCCCTGGGGCACGAGAGCCAGACAGCTTCTGTATTTTCATCCTTATGGTATCCATGTCAAAAGGAATGTCCCAATAGGTTGCATTCTTCACAGTCTTGTCTATAGTTGGTTTCCAACTTCTTTGTACAAGAAGCTAAAATGAGCAATCCAGACATCTTTCGAGATGTTGTTAATTTGAGAAATGTCAGAGTTTATGAGAGACCAAAAATCTCTAACTTGACTCCTGCATACTATTCTCAACATTGATTCTGCGTCATTTGGGCAGAAATTGTGTCTATAGGCAAAGAGCAATTTTTGTAGTTCCTTGAGGCTATTTCAGCTTCAAACATGTCCTCTTGTTTCTTCGTTCGCTTGGCTCATCGTTTTTTCCACCTCATTGCCTTCCTTTGTTCCACTATCCTTGCATCTAAAGCGTGCAATGTTGTTGGTTGTCTTTTAATTCTTGCGTGGTTACTAGTGGTGAAGAATGCAAAAGGCCTATAATCAACTGTAGGGGTCCTCTTGAGTGACTCCATCTCCGTATGTAGTTAATCGTTAAGGAATATTGATGAAGTATATATAGGCTACTAGCATGGATGTGCATGATAAATTAGTCAAACGTTGTGTCACATGACTTTAGTGGGTGAACAATTCTGTAATTTTTTGTTTTACATTTATTGAAGTGTCTATGTTTTTCCAAAAAACCTTTAAACAATTTAGCAAAATATATGTATTGTTAAATAGTGTAAGGTTATTTTTGGAAAACCATAGGCACTTTAGTACATTTTTAAAGAAATGCTGTAATTGCAATGGAAAAAAGTCCCACAACTGATGTTAGATTTGAACTTAATAAACAAGCAGCGGTATGTATTTTGTCATCTGATTAAATCTAGCCGCTCGTAAGCATTAATGTTATTACTGGGCGCAGTTTAGCTAGTCACACTTAATGGTCAAGAGGATGGTGAACTGGAATAGTGCACTATTAAAACAAGAAGGGGAAAACTCGTATCTAACACTGAGGGTCATGCATGGAGCCCAAAAGTGGTGAAGCAGTAGAAGGCATCCTCTCTCAGCTGTGATAATCACTAATCTGTGTCCATGTCCATGCAGTTATCCACATGAGCATTGCATGGACTTCTCTGGGCGTCCATGCAATGTCCACGTGAACACCTCCACTAAACCGATGTGGTGTATGGAATATGGCAGGACACGGCATATCTCCCTTTCACACATCTAAAGGGAAACGAGGGTTACGTTTGTATAGTTCATAGACTGAATTTCTTTGACCTTTCTCTTTCTTGTTTCTACTTCTGAGCCTGATCATCTATTGGATCCGACAGAAAAGCAAAAAAAAAATAGATCAGAAACACAAGAAAGGCTCGGGAGAAGAGGGAATAATACTTGACTTCTACTTCAAATAGACTCATCAGTGTCGGTAGTACTTTACTGGGACTCGTCACAATTCTATGGCATGGCACAGAGGCTACTATTATGCATATTTCAAAGCTGTGAGAACAACATAGGTGACGTGTGCACAACAGGTTTTCAATAGGATGTGTGAAATATTATTGCATTTGACCTATCAGCTGCTTTAAGCAGGCCGCTGCCCTAAAGGATGTAGTCGACATAGCCCCTCTGACATGGTATTACCTCTATAACCAGACTCTTTCCCCCACCCCAGAAAGAGTGTGCTAGTCTCCCCAGTTGGGTTTGTGGTAGGTATGGAGGTGGAGATAAACAAATAAATGTCGGAGAGCATCAAAGAGAGAGTGGACAAAATGCTCCCTAAGTGGGCTAGCAACCCTCACTCATCCGATGTATTCATGCCATTACATTTACAGAGAGACTTCTGTTAACCCTCCAACCAACCCATTCCTTATCAGCTTTTCAATAAAGAATCATCAATTAATCCTCTCAAACCTTCCTGCAAAGTTATTTTCTAATTTTGGAGGAAACACATAATACAAAAATCAGTGAAATTATTGTGATTACACATAACAAACTCCATATAATATATGTTATTAATGGAAACACTTGTTTTACGTTATAGCCTATATCCCTAATTGTAATGAATCAGTCATCTACGTAAAACTTTATTAGGAATGCCTCCTATAGTAAAAAGCTTCTTAAAAGTAAATTTGAATGAAAATTGCATGTCACTAAAAGGCCTTATGCATCTTAATGACCCCTTAAATGACTTATGTATTTCAATATCTTCCTTTAATACACCTTCCCTTTCGCAATGTGATATCAAAACACGTCAAACGTACCTCTCATGTTCACACCACAGAGTTGAAAGCTGACAGCCTGAAACTGGAAGTAGGCTTGAGTTGTACAATAACAAAAATAATCAAAATATCAAATCCAATTGAAAAGCCACCTAACATGGCTATAACAACAGTCTTAAAATAAATGTGGTGTCAACTGGATTACCCCTGATGAAAACATAAGACAAATCTGAATGAGAGAGTTCAATGTGTTAAAGTTGCTGTAGTTTGGTGCACCCATGTAAACCTCCATAAAAAGGATAGCTCTGTCAAAAGGCCAAAACGAGAATGCAAAAATCCAGGTCAGAAAAAGAAGCAGAAAAGAGCCCCACCCTTCTCCATAAACCAGAATGGAGAGAGCGATCCAGCTTTTGTTATCAGCTCTGCTCTGCCCCCAACAGCATTCTGTGGTAATCCTGGACAGCACTACCTAACACCTCCCAGAAGCTCTATTTACATAACTACTTTGTTTATGTTTCATATTCCACTGGTTTTCAAAACATATTCTGGTGGCATCAAAACCTATCCCAGACCTCACTGATATGTTTCGGAGAAAATGTTTACACATTCTGAAGGTCTATAGAACATATCCCCTAATCTCCCCTCCACAAGCTTGGAGATCAGTGCAGAACATGGTTTATTATTTAAGGGAACACCAGGGACTATTTAAAAAAAACAGCCACTGGATTCCAGCCCAGAACCTATATGTACAGTTTTCTTTTGTGTACTATAAACAATAACCTGTCTTGAAGCGCAGACACATGTAAGACAGCAAAGGATTGGTATATCGTTCATGTGTGCACAATGTTACACAAGCTCAGAGGCTCCAATGTATTGGATCGGTTCTGGACCCTCGAGGGGGGAGGTTTTCCTCCAGAGGACCGGATAGAGTCACAAACGTAGTGCAAATAGTCAACATTTTCCAGAACTCCAGAAGATCTATTGCATCCTCTTTCCTGCACCCCTTAGGGGTCAGGGCCTCTTGTATCTTCTTAGTGCCAGAGGTAAGGCTCTGAATGAGGTCCCTGCAGTGGCTCCTCATGAGCCAATGGTACCAGTACTTAGGTGAGATGACAGATGTCCTACAAGTGTCAAGATCAGTTGTCGATGACCTGATTTGGTGGAACAGCTATAATAACCTGCTGGTGGGCGAGACATTATGGGCACCTTGGCTGCAGGTACAGGTGGTCATGGAAACCTCCCTGAAAGGTTGGATGGGATCACTGCAGGTCCCTTCAAGTCAACTGCCACTAGTCTCGGAAGGTGAGCTGTTGCCCCATCAATCGGCTGAAGCTGTGTGCAGTCAGGCTAGCACTGACAGCTTTTATGCCTTTCCTCTGGGTGAAAAATGTCCTGGTGAACATGCACTACATCAACAAGCAGGGGGGCTGGTGATCACTACCCCTGTTCAGGGAGGCCATGCAGCTAAAATTCGTGACGCTGGAGAATGATATCTCTGCCCCAGCAGCACAGCTGGCGGGGTGGGCAATGGGCTGGTGGATGCTGTAAGGAGGTAGAGCTTGGTCCACCACAAGTAAGAGTGGCATCCAGTGATAAAGTCACCTGGAAAAAGGTCACCAGCGGGTGACCTTGGCCCACATTTGATGCCCCAAGAAAACTAATCACTTTCCCAAATACTAATCCTAGAATATGTGGTGGAAGGCTTTTGGAGGTGCAGGGGAAGAAAGTGTCCACCTGATGACTTTTTCCCAGGTGACATCTTCACATAGAACCATGGAAGCTTTACCCAGAGGTCATTTTGGAGAGCTTCGCCAGCTGGGGAAATGGGTCAGTGGGTTTGTTTGCAATGAAGGACAATGGGAAATACAGACAGTCCTTTTGAGTGAATTTCCCCTGAGGTGTGAATTGGGGGATGCTTTTCTGGTGGAGTGTGTCTTTGACTTCCACTGTGCATTCCACCAATAATGTTCATCCATGGGTTCTCAGTAGGTTTAGGCGGTTCAGAGGTCAACTGATTCGGATAGCGCCAGTCTGGGTGAGGAGGACATGGTACCCGGAACGTCTGGATTTGGCCATCTGCACATCTCTCTGGCTTCCTCAGAGGCCAGACCTTGTGTCTCTGTCAAAAGGAACGGTGCTGCAACTGAACCCGTAACCTCTCAATCTGCATGCATGTCTCTTAAGGATGCTGGAAAACGCTAATAGCGGAATTGTGTGGAGTAATATCAGATCCAACAGACTCCGAAGAGAACGAAACCCAGCCGCATGTGCCAGACATTGAATGAGATTGGCAAATAGGCTCATGGGGGGAGGGACGGGTTGTGGGAGCAGTGATTAAGATACATTGATGTGTAATGGAACTATTATGATTATGCTGCTTGTTTGGTTTTTGTTGTTTTGTTTGCATAAAATCAATAAAAGAAATTAAAAAAAAAAAGGATGCTAAGGTATGAAGACTGGTATCTGGATGATGTGGTTTTCGAGGTGCTGTTGGGCTGTGCACAGATCTTCTATGAGGTCTGTCTATGTGTGCAGATGGAGGAAGTTCATGGCATGGTGCAAGGTTAAAGGAGTAGATCCCCTAGTTTCACCTTTGTGATGAAGGAGTTTGTGTTTGCCCTGGCCAAATCAGGCCTTCAAATGGGTAGAGTTAAGTTGTATCTGGCTGCTTTGCTCCTGTTTAAAAGGATGAATGAGCAAGGTTATTTGTTTTCCATTTCTTTGGTTTTAACCTTGACTGAAGCTCCCCCTTTGAGCCTTATACTCAACTTGTATTGGGCTACCATGGAGGTGCCCTTCCTCCTTCAGAAGTCCATTTCAACACTACACCCCTTCCTGAACACTTAGATGTAGCAATGTGGCACTTGTACTAGTCCCCAACTTCAACAAAATACAGCAAGGAGGATCCTCATTTTCAGTTCTGACCACAAAACTGTGGAACACCCTATCCAAACTTCCCTGCTTCGAGGAGTACCACATGACTTTCAGGAAACAGCTCAAGACTTTGAAATAATTGAAAAATAATAGCAACTGACTCGAAATGTGCTCCAGAAACATGGGCTAATTTACGATAAGCATTTTCCAAAACATTTGGCACTACCATCTGTGGAAAATCAATCTGGCTCATGGAACCTCTCCTACGTGACACAGGTCCACACCTTTAACCTCTGTGAATTCTACCACCAAGAGCAATGAATTGATAACTCAAACCTTAACCTTCACCCCTCAACTAACTCCTCATTACCACTATCTTGCATTCTAAAACACCCCACACTCCTACAGATGACCTCCTGCGTTTAGTTTACTTAACAAATTCTGACCCTATCCATCTTCTTTCAACAAACATGTTAATTTCTGCACTCCACAATCCAGGGGCTGCCCATATGGCCAACCCCCCCGGTTGTCACCAGCCACAAACACCATAAAGATTGTCAGTGACATATAGGCAACGGGTACTTCAGACCTGCATCCATCAACACCTATGGTTTATGCATGCCTTCCCACAATCTGTCTAACACACCATGTCCTCCATTCTAACATAGCCATGCACAGCAAGGCAACATTATTGGCAAATGGGCACTATAAAAGACCACATTACAATACATAAATACAATTCAAATGCAAAAACGTGCCTCATTTTACTGACATGCTGTCTGCTAGATATATGCCTAATATATGCCTATATCTCTTTGAAATATTTCCTTCAGCTAATATACATGTCACCTCAGGAGTAGTGACCCCCAAAAACAGAGACATCCATTAGTGCATCCTTCATAACAACATTGATAAACTTGGCAAAGTAGTGTGCGGAAACTGCAGTGTAAGGTCTGCAAATTAACATAAACAGACATGAATTTGCACCCCTCAGTCCAATTGTTAGGACCTCGTGTTTTCTGACCATCAACCACTTAATAACGATGTGACTTTGGAGAACCTGGACATTCAATTGACCTGCAGGCTGCCTTGGTACAGCATGACGATGTATAAAAGAAACATCCATTTGTTCAAATACCCCACCTGTAAGTTTCAGAACTCAGCTATCAGACGCCTGCCAAAAAATACCAGACAAATCAACACCTCCAATTAAGCAGACAAGGATTTCAGAAAAGAGAAATTCAAAACAAGGCTAACCAAGAAAGGTAGAGTACCAAACCCACATGCTACAGGTGAGAATACCTCACAAGTGGAGGTGCTGCAATACAAACACGTTGCAATAGCTGACAGACCATGGGATGATCCCCTATAGGTAACCCAAGGCCAAATATTAAAAAGTGAAAGCGCAGACCTATGAAAGTTAAGCATGCAATAGGAAGCTATGACTTTTATGCCCAATCTGCCAAAAAGTCCACCACCTGGATGAAGTTGGCCAAAACAGGATATCTACCTTTCTGCAGAAACGAGCTTACCCAGTTCTGCCATGCAACACTGTATGGCCCCACTGTACCAGGTGTCCAGTAGCACATAGGTTGCACATTCTTAACCAAATTGTGCAGTTGACTCTGCCTTTTTTTAAAACACTGCACCACAAAGGACCCTGCAAGAATCTGTACATGAATGCTATGCCATTAGAAATCCATGAAGGTACACACCTTCCCTCCGAGTTGAAACTGGCATCAGATTCCAAAAGAAGACCTAAGGAGGAACCTACAATGTGGCACTTCAGTTCAATTCATTCATGTGCTTTAGCAATTTTATTAACTTTATGTGAACCTCTTCAAAAGGCTGCACCCTTTCATAGTAATTGGAAACCTTATGAAGATGGAGCAATTTTAGCCTTTACATAGCCCCATGAATTAAGGTGGTGGGAAGATTTGCTGATTGCAGGTAGACAACAGCATACAACTCTTGCCAACTATCGAAACTGTTCCTGCCCTCAGGGCATGAGAACTCTACTTCTTGCTGGCTAGAATATTTGATCTTGGAAGCTCTGGAGTGGATCTCTTGCCATTTACCAAAAGGAGAGACCTCTGATTTCTCTCAATGCATCACTAAACCTAATCTTTGAAGAAATCCGTCTGTAGTCTGGGTCTGGTGGGCATATCTGATCACTGTTGTCACTT
Organism: Ambystoma mexicanum; assembly: GCF_040938575.1. Classification (NCBI taxonomy): domain Eukaryota; kingdom Metazoa; phylum Chordata; class Amphibia; order Caudata; family Ambystomatidae; genus Ambystoma; species Ambystoma mexicanum. The sequence continues at coordinate 495,441,826 of NC_090922.1, forward strand.
TTTGTGCCATGAGCAGAATATCATTAAGATAAATACGTATCCAAATGCCTTCTGCTCTTAAACAATGTACCGCCATTGTAATAACTTTGTAAAGTGCCAAGGATAAACTGAAGGGAGTGGAAGAAAATTGAAAGGTTGAATGTTCCAAAGAAACTGTAGACATTGGGCCTCATTACACGGTAGGCGGTGGACCAAGGTGCTATTAGCACCTTGGTCCATGCTGGTAAAATACCGGTACCGCCTTGGAGGAAAGGGGAATTACCGCCCTATTCCAGGGTTGGAGGGGCGGTAATTCCCCCTTCCCCCATTGCCCTTCCCCATTCCCATTTTTGCCTCATAGGGCTCTATGGGAATGGGCAAGGCGCTAATTACGGTGCCGCAAATTGCGGTACCGTAATTAGCACCCTGGTCCCTTTGCCAGTTGGTTTTTAACGCCTGCTAAAAAGCAGGTGTTAAAGTACCAACCCACAAAGGGACCTCGTAGTAAGGCGGTAAGGGTTTACCAGTACCAGTGCTCTTACCAGTACCGGTAAACCCTTACCGCACTACGTGTAATGAGGCCCATTGTCTGTGACTGTGGGCAATGTGGCCCAGTAGGTAAGCATGTTTTAGATCTAGATGAACCAACTGTACTCCTTGTAAAAAGCTCTGAACAACACATTAATGTATATCTTGAAATGCCTGCAATACAACAAATGGTTTCACGTACTGAGATTGAACACTGAACTAAACCTGTTCTCTTTCTGATTCACTAAGAAGAGTTTGCTGAGAAACTATATTTGAGATTTCATTCCCCATTCTTTTGGGTCTTCAACCACAGTTGCCTTATCACCTGGAAGACTAACTGCTGCTAATACTGAGACATCTGAAGGGACTTAGGAGTAAGAGATTGGGATGTTCACTCAAACATTGTATGTGATACCCTGCACTATGTCCATAATCCAGGCATCTCTTGAAATTGTCAACCCATTATTTAGAAACAAATGTATTCTTTCTCTGATTGCCAAAGTAGAAGGAAATGAAAATGTATACTTACTGCCATAAATAAAGTTTCTCTCCTAATGTTTGGGGCCTCTGACCACCTGTCCTAGTACACTCTGCAAGAAAAGGGTGGGTCTGGTCCTTTCATAAGGTTGGCCTATGTTTCTCTGACTATAGGGACTTCAGTTGCCTGATCCCCTAGATATGGCATTAGGGCTGACTGAGCAACCCCTGCCTCAACCAGCTCCAGAGGAAATGTGGCATTGAAAAAACTGTTTTTAGTAAAGCCCAGGATTTATTCAATGGCATAAAAGTAGACAAGAGCATGTTCTTTAACTTTATTGTCCCCAAAGAGCACGTCAGAAGAAGTATCCACAGATAATGCTTCTGCAAGGCCTTTTAATTTTGGGCAAAACCTCATTACCAAAATCTATTTTTGCTCATTTATCAATGAGGAATTATCATCCCTCAAAATGGGTCTATTGAGCCAAACTATTATACACACTGGATTCAATGGTTTCTTTGTGTGCCCCATCCTTTTCTGCCAGGCCTAGCATCTTAATGAGTGGGCCAAAGGTTATTTTTAAGGCGATCCTGGCAGGTAACCCATGGATTGTCCCCCTCCCTCCTTTGGACACATCCCTGCCATAATGGGGGAAAAAGGAGATTCAAATTGTGATCAATGACTGTAGAAGTCAAATGTACGCAACTAATTGACAGCCTCATGCATTCTACCTTAACCCCTTTTCAAATTACATCTACTTTATTATGTGAAAAAATGTTTGGCAAACCAATCCAAACATGGAATTAAAAACCTTTTGGTAGAATTAAGGTGGGATTAAGCATGGGGTAAACATCATACTCCAGCACCCCTGAAGAGCTAGGTAGAAGGCCTATTATGATCTTATTCTACAATAAATGAGTATTGGAATTCAATTAAAGGGGGAGAACCTGAGATTATATGTCCGGATTGTTGGCACCATTTTGCTCCCAGCAATGTACCTAGGGCAGGATCCTCTTCCATGGATATTCAATGACTCCCTCCATCAGGAGACCCATGTGTGTATTTAAATAATTTATCGAAGGCATAGAGTAACACAAACCATTTCTGGGGCAGTTAGACTGATCTCCTTCTAAACATAGACGACAAACCATATTTTGTGTATGCTTTCCAAATTGATTAGATCGCCACATGTTGCCAAAATGATCCCATAAATCAGTAATGGAATGAAAACAATTCTCCCAGGGACCTATGAACTAAGAGCCATTTGTTCTCTGCTACCTCTAATGACAATTAAAACATTCAGAAATGGCAGGCAGGGACGTTTCAATGGCCAGTGGAAACTAGGGATCTACATGAGAGGCTATTGCCTTAGTAATGGAATCTGAAAATGAAGCAGCAATCTCTGGTGCTTAAGACTTTTGTTACATAAGTCCAAAAATTGATCTATGTCCCGCAGTGATACTTTTCCTTTGAGTACAACAAAGGGTAGCAGGTGCACCTCTCTAGAAAGAACATTGCATGATAACCTGTTCTGTGTATTTTACCCACTTTGAGAGTCTGCAGCCATCGCTTTTTGCTGACAGTACTTTTCAGAAATGGGGAGTACCCATTTGCATATCAGTCTTTGTCCGGCCGTCAAGGGCAGTCCAGCAGTGAAATACCTGGCAAACCTCCTTTGAACAAGAGTGCCAACAGCAACCCCGGACACGTGTTTCAGCCTAATCAGGCCTGATCAGTGAGGTGGAGCTGTGCCTCTATGAGCACAGTGAGCAAGGGGTCCACGTCTGGGCTCCGCCAGGTAACTTATGGTGACCAACCTCAAGTTCCTTGCAAAAATACAAACAAGGGTAGCAGGCGCCCCTCTCTAGAAAGAACATGGCATGATAACCTGTTCAGTGGTTTTACCGCTTTGAGGCCCAACAAGGCTAAAACACGTGTTTGGGGTTGCTGTTGGTACTCTTATTTAGAAAGGAATTGCTATAGCATTTCGGTGCTTGACTGCCCATGTGGGCGGGACAAAGACTGATATGCAAATAGATATTTCCCATCTGTGAAGGGTACATTGAGCTTATGTGTTGCTGCAGACTCTCGAGTGGGTACCTTACCAAAGAACAGGTCACTGGGCTGTGTTCGTTATCGCAGAGGGGCGCCTATGACTACATTTTGATGGCTTTTCCTTGGAGGATCGCTTTTCCATGATTGTAGCAGAAATTGAAAATAAAAACATTGTTTACAGACTCAATGTACATGGTGTCATGTTTTCGGAAATGTGCATATGGAATCTTACTCTAAACCCACGCTTGCCACACAAACAGTATATAAAGATGCTCTACCGCCCCAGATGTACATCACAGAATGAATTCAAAATCCTGTGATTATGACCATCACAGGTGTAACTAGTAAGCGCCTTATTTTTTTATATTTAAAAAAAACTAAACGCTCAAGAAAGCTGCACTGAAAACTTGCAGCCGTATCAGGTGGGCATGCAACCTTTCCTAATCACGAACATATAATCTACTTATCAGGCATCAACTCGAGGGTACACGCGGGGGGACGGAGTCCCCCCTCTTTTTTTAGAGGGTGGACTCAGTCAACCCCCAGCAAAAACGAGAAAAATTTAATGTCTTCTTTGTATTTATGAACTAAAGGCGACCTCGGAGATCGAACCACAGCTGTCAGGTCAGACACTTCACCACTGCACTATATAACGTGATAAAAAATGGCAAACAACTAAAGGTGAAATGTCCCATTTCGGTACTGCATGTCCCAGAGAAAATATTTGTATTACTGCATGTCCCAGAGAAAATATTTGTATTGGTTCTTGGAGTTTAAAACATGCACACCTTTTAACGTTTTCAAAAACACTATCAGAAGAAATTATCCTCTCTTCGTTTTATTTGTAAGTGTGTTGAGTTTATGAAAGGCAAATACAATTCGTCCTGTTCAATTTGGGTGTTTATGCAGTGCCAATTTAATGAAAAGAGCATATTTCACCTTGATTTGCTAATTTCTGGCGATGTCACATCCCATTGCATTATGTTGATTAGTCCCCCACTTTTACTGCCTGATTCATGGAATTATTTGCCTGAAAAACGCAGATTTGCGTGCCTTTCTGCCAGAAAATCCCCAAGAGGGATTCTCGGGCAGAAAGGCGCGCAAATCTGCATTTTTTCATGTAAATAATTCCATGAATCAGATAGCTCATTTTTAGGACTTGACCCCTGCTACTTATGACATTTCACACAACAAATGAACGGTTCATGCACCAAAGCAAACAATACTTATCTGATCATGTAAGTCCTTCTGGGGAGCAATAAGAAAAGAGTACTCATTACACATGATCTTTGGACTTTCTTAAAGAAGACTGCACACTATTGGCGGAGTAGGAGATGGTTTGAGGGGTATCACATATAGAAATGTGGGAGATGCAATTTTCTTTCTAAAATATGTTTTTTCTTTCTGCTATTTGTAAAATAAAGAAAAGAGTAAAGCATATATATCAGAAACCTCTGTTCCGTGGCAAAGGATACCTTGATCAGAACCAACAACTAAAGTTGAAATGCATATTGAAAGTGCCATTATGGTCAAGAAGAGAGTTCAGTGTAATAAGCACTTGTTTGAGAGATCTGAGTTAAAATTCCTGATAACAGTACAACATCCTGGCAAGGCTGGCACAGCCTTCATCTCTCTAAAGCTAATAAACCAATGCATATAAACTTACATGGTAGTGACAAATACTGTGCTAGACAAGGACAGAACTTCTTTAAAAAACTAACCTCACAAAATGATGGGGCAGCACTTGAGCTTGGTTCCATCAAATGGGGGTGCAAAACTGGGCACCAATGTATTTACTTCCCCAAATGAAGAGCATAATGGCTAGTTGCTAGATTTGGTAAAATAGCATGACTGGAGACAGTGGAACCAAAGTGTCTATGCTTATATCAGGGCTTCATCATCAAACTATAGTGTAAAGCTGGACTGCTCCTCTCTGAATGCATGCTACTGTACTTTTTCATTGAAAAGGGGTGCCTTCTCACATTCAGGTTGCATTCTTTAGACCATTGCCTGACCTTATTTTTGATCTAGGACCTAGGACATTTGGGCGAGGAAGACCTAGCTAGTGAGAGTTAGTCACATGTTAAAGGCTTATTGGAGTCTTATTTTCAGGTCATTCAAAATGGAGAAAATAATCCCACAATCATGCTCCTTTTGCATAATATGCTTCATTTAAAAAAAAATAAAAAAAAATATTCTCCTATTAGGTTCTCATGAGATTTGTGTATTTTCGAAGACACATCTTCAAAACCGTTTTATTTTAGTTCTTCCATTTCAAACTTCAACAAATATCCTTTTGCTGTAAACCAAGAACTAGGAAACAATGTAGTCAAGTGGCAACATTGCAGACTGGACTCAAATCCCAGCTTCACCACTTAATCAAAGTGTACGATCTTAGGCAACTCATGTAATCTCTAAATTCCTTTCATATTCAAATTGCTACACCCTAAATGTCTCAAAGTTGCCACTAAACATTCATGATTACTCACGTTTTGTTTAGTTGGTCTGATGAAACCCAGCCTGGCACTTATTGTGAGTAGGAGGGTAGAGAAAGGGATTGGGCGGTCACCACATGAAGAGTGATGCTGGACCCTGGAGCAGTATTCAAGGAATCTTCTGAATAGACACCTTTCACTATGCATGGGAGGCTGGGCATGGGAGGCTATTCCCTACCCCCCCCCTATAGCAACCTATACCTCCAAGAGCTAAAGTTCATCTGAGGTTGAAATTGCAGGGTATACCCACACTTGAGCTGGAAGCAAGAGAGACAGCACTTCGTTAACCTGAATATTCTTGATGGTGTCCAGTTAAAGTACCGAATACAAAAGGATCGAATGCCAAAGGGTCGACTCAATTTAACCTAAAACAAAAGGGTTGAATTTTTTTTCACCACAAAAAAAGAGGGTTTGGGGGGGCTCCCCCAAAAATATAAAAATTACACAAAAAAAAAATTCGACCCTTTGGTTTTCGGTCCATTTGATTCGACCCTTTGGTCATTCGATCCCATGCATTTGAAACTTTGACCTGGAACCATTCTTGATAGCTCGTGGACAAAGACTTCCCTTACCAGCACAAGCACTGTGATACATGAAACATATGCGCAACTCCAGTACAGAAACTCTGCACTACAGAGTATGTGCATGGGAGGCAATGACAGGATTTCCAAAAAGGCAACATGGATTGTAAGACCATGTCCCAGCCGTCATCCGATTCCTGCAACCCAGTTAACAAGAACAAGTGAATACAACAAATTATAAAAGAACACAGTGATCTGCAAAGGAAACCATTCAAGATGAACACCTGCAGACCCTGGTCCATAGTCTGAACCAAATGAAGAAGTAACCAGGATGTAATCGGGACATTCCAGAAACCGAGAACTACCAATCCCAGGTTAACCGTAACAAGTCTGCATTACTGAGTTCTCTTAGTCAAGCTAGAGACTGCGGGTGGTGTCAAGGCATGCACTGCAGGAGAGAAGTATAGATTTAAGGAGGAAAAGGTGAACAGAAGTAACTTTTGATGAGACTGGAGCCAGCTCTAGAGGCGGGAGAATGGAGGAGGGACATAGAAGGCAGGGATAAGAAGGAGATGGGGGACCGAAAACGTGGCCAAGGAAGCTGAAGAATTACAGACCCTGGAAGTGAAGACATTAAGGTAGGGCTGTTAAGACAATGACATGACTGAGAAGGAGACACTCAGTAGAAGTTTGGTTTGGGAAGAGGGGGGCCAGCAGGCATGGAAGAGAAAAACAGGGTTCAGTATAGCAAGTTCCAGATTGGTGGAAAAAGAGGTTATTGTAGGTTTATCCAACCACCAGAGATGGAACAAGAAGGATAAGGAGATAGAGGAACGATATGAGTAGTTGTTGGAATACATTTGAAAAGTGGACGAGTAGTGAATGATCTTCAATGGGAAGAAATAGGAGTAGCAGTGAATCATGGACGAATATTAACGAGGTGACGTTTGAAGTAAGAGAAGAGATGAAATGGTGAAACATCAAGGAAATATAGGAGGTGAGGCAATTTAAGTGTAAGTAATGGTAGAAAATCAAAGAGCTGAAGGAGGAGGTGTTAGAGGGAAGTGCACAGGAAACGTGGGGGAACATCAAAGATGTGAAGGAGTGGACTATGTTTAAAGAGGAGGAGAACTTTACCTCAGCAGGGAGGTGAAAGAACATAGGTGAGCTAAGAAGGAATGTACTTCAGGTCACCATAGGGTACACCTAGGATGGGACTAGGGACAGGCTTCTAGTGAGGTGTCAAAGAGTGACAGTAGTATCTCAGAACAAAATGAATCACAATTTGTCTGCAAAGAGAATTCTCACAATCAATCATTCTCTTGTCACACACCCACCCTTTGGAAGAGGATCCCGCAATCAGTTCTCTGGAGCGGATACTGGGAGAGAGCTTCCCTTGTGAAAGCTGGAACAATTGTGCAGGACCTTTTAAACCCATAAGATTAATCAGAGAAAGAAAGGCAAATGGTGATTGACCCTGACAACCTTCGATTGGTCTGGGCGCTGCCAAGAGGAAAACAAAAGATTGGTTAATGAGTTAATATGCCTGGTGAAACCTGGCCCCAGACTTACTGAGAACTGGGAGAACATTTTATTTGAATTATTTTTTATGTCCCTCAGAAACAATTTCTTTTAAATTGCCACCAAGTTCTGCCTAAATCCTGAAGAACAGCAATTCTGATAACTTTAGTTTGATTCTAAGCCTTACCATTTTCTCCTTTTCCCTAATTTGCATTCGATACCCAATATATTTCAGTTTGCGCTCACACAGCGGAATCTGGAAAGAGCCACTGACAGCGTCAAATCATACCATGATAAAAAAGACATCTGTGCGAAAGTATGAAGCAGGTGATCAGGTGCTCAAATTCAATTTTGGGAAAGGTAAACATGCAAAATTTCTCGCATCGTGGCGCGGCCCATCGAACATTGTGGACAAGGTTTCACCTGTGGTATATTTTAATAAAAATGTGAATACAAAAAAATACATTGGGGGCCTGATTCACAGAAATGTTTTATAATGGTGCAATTCCATTGGAAAATGCTCTGTGAATCAGGCTATTGCTGTCAGACTAATTTGGCACTGGCCGTAGTGCTGCTTCATACATAATGATAGATACCATTCATATATTGCACGTAATAAGGCATTTGTTTCTTTGCTCACTTATGGCAAAACTCATTGAAGACCATGGCCCTCTTCCAATCCAACAATTGCACCTTACAGGTAACTTCTAATCCACATTCCCTAAGTATGTCCTTATATGGGTATCTTTCTCATTGCTTCCATTCTGTCCCCTATATCCATGATTGATCACTTGACCATTCAGCATATGAAAAATTGAACCCACCAGACTCCATCCTTGATGATATTAATGGTGGTTGTTTGCACTTTCTTTGTATATTCCAACATTATCAAAGCTCAATGAGTGGGGGATAGTGTTACGCCTTTTCAGGGATGTGTACAGGTCAAAGGGGACAACAATACAATTGTCAGTTTACAGTATATTAAACCTGATTAGGTATCGATCAGCAAATTCCTTTTTGATACCGTGAACAAACGGACAAAGGATGACACGGGTGAAAATGTTGCATTTAAGTATGAATAGGAGAATGAGTAGCTACATAAGCACCCCTGCTACGAAATAGATCATTAAACCACAATGTCATGGGTTTCATGGAGACAGGTGGAGACCCGTCAGTTTGTAGGGTTTGGTACAGGATCCAGGCTGGTTATGGACCACTTTACTTTGAAGGGGCCCATTTAATATATGGGGCTGGTCTGGAAGGCACATTTAGACGCTTATTTAGGAGAGCTATGCCGATTTTGCGAAAAGGCTTTGAGATAACCAAAGCACACGTTAAAGCCGATGATCATATCGCAAGAGATGTGATAAAACGTGCTCCAGCAGCTATCGCCAATTGATTCAACAAGGCACCCCAAGTAACCTCCAGCCTTATTCATGTCCGAAATATGGGAGTGAAAAGAAGACATAGGTCATTACACTGCAAGAGCCCTGCAAGGCCTCCTAAAAAAAGAAGTAGCAGTTTTAGAGTAACTCACAAAATAAAAAGAAAACGAAAGAACAGAAGTAGGAAGAAAAACTAAATACAGACACAGATCAACTTTTTATTAAGAAAGATTGAAAAAAGGAAGACCTAGCTATGATTTGTGTACACTGCGTTTTGGATGAGGGTGCTAAATCTGAACTTGACCTGTTTGCTTTACAACCTGCACTGACTAGTATTGAAAACATTTATTCCATGAAGTGTTGCTGTTAGCAGCTTTACCACGGCTTGAGCGTATAGAGTTTTTTTATTTTTTATATCGGGTACTTAGACGTCAACACTTTATTACATATGGTTTGCAAAATAACAAAAACATCGTAATCAAGATTTCTGCAGATGCTAAAATAGCAACCATTGCCTAACCTATAGCAACTATTTTTTTTAATTGTATTTGTTTTATTGATTTTACAGGAAAAAGCCCCATCATTTTAATACAAACATTAACGTTCAAACGTCGTATGAAAAAATAGAATGACATTGCACATGGTGCATATTATCAACTGTGGTATACACAACTTTGAGTAGCATTATTTCTAGTACTTTGAATCCCAACTTCCATCTCCCTCCCCATCCTCTACTATCATTAACGAGGTAGAAATGATCTCATTGATTCGCAGTGAAGTGTTTGATGAAAGCATAATGATGAAAAAAGGCATACATCAGTATCTTATATTTCTCTGCAGGTATTGGCAATCAATCAATTAGGAGTCTATTGTTGATTTGGCACGAAATTCTGGCCACTCATTGTCAACAGAGGTGCGGTCTCCGTGCAGGGCGGCAGTCAGGCTATCCAGTCTAAAAATGTTTCGGGAAACACCTATCCACTCGTTCTTGGTAGGGAGAGTTGTCCTTTTCCAAGCCGTTGTAAGACAAGCCCTTGCGGCCATCAATAGCCCCTGTACCATTTTGGGTGCTTTAAGAGTTGTCTCTTCTGTTTCGATTAGACCAAAAAGAATCAACAGTGGATGTTTCTCCCTCTCTTCTTCGTCCAAATCTTTAATCCAGCTGAGTACCTCATCCCAGTATGCCTGCACCACCCTGCATCCCCACCACATATGCCAGTAGTCTGCGTTCTGTCCACAGCCCCTCCAACAATATGGGCTTACCACTTGATACATCTTAGCTAGTCTAAGTGGATCGTATTGCCATCTATACAGTAATTTAATGGCATGTCATTTGTACTGACAGGATATAGATGATTTCGCTGTTTTTCTACATATTTGGAGCCATAAACACTGTGGGAGATGTCTTCCCAAGTCTGTTTCCCACCTGTTCTTTAATGTGACCGAGGGTGCCGCATGGATCTCTATTAGTGCTGTGTACATCGCACTTATTAGGCCTTTGGAGCCTGCGCAAGTGTCTAGGATTTGTTTGAAGGGATTAAGGTCCCTTTGCAATTGGTCTTTCCATACCTCCCGTGTCATGACGCTTTTCAGTTTCAAGTATTGGAACACCGAGAGCGGTCCTATGGAGAGTGCTTCTTCAAGCTCTTGAATGCTTATGAAAGTCTTATTTCTCCACAGCTGACCCGTCTTTTCAAGGCCGCCTTTGTACCAGGATTGATAACTCCCTGGGTCTGGGATAGCGTCGCAGATCCCCGGTACCCAAAGATTCCCTAGTGGGGAAGGCCAGGTCGTGACCCCTCTCATGTCTTTATTTGGTTTCCACAGTGCCCATATAGTTCCGAGAATGGGGTGATTCTTGATGCTGTTCCGCAATTGGGGCCCGGGAATCCAGAGCCATTCTCCTACAGTAAATAGGCGAAGATGGTAATTGTCTAGGCCTATCCATTGTAACTCTGTTTGCTGTCTCAGGTGTGGGATAAGTATACGTAATTGAGTTGCCCTGTAATATAATTCTAGATCTGGGAGGCCCTCCATTATCTTTCCGAAGGTGTAGTAGAGACCTAGGTAGTCTGGGTTTTTTGGTTTGCCACAGAAATGTTAATAGTAGTTTCCTGGTGGTGATGAAGTATTCTTTGGGTATTTTAGTGGGGAGCATCTGAAAGAAGTACAATATTTTGGGTAGGATCACCATTTTAATAGCGTTCATACGGCCCATCCAGGAGATGGTGAGTCTAGACCATCTCTCAATGTCTTTCTCCAAAGCCAGGGACAGTAAAGGGAAGTTTGCTTAGCATAGGGTTTCAGGTTCCCTGGTTACATTAATGCTTAAATATATGAGCGTTGTGAGGCTGACCTTCATTCCCAAAGGGGCGAATCTGTCCACTTCGGAGTCCTTGCTTTTGTCAATCCGGAAGAGGGTTGATTTCCCAGTATTAAGTTTGAGGCCCGCTAGTTGGCCATATTCCTCAATTATGTCTAAGGCTGCTGGGACAGAGCTCAAGGGATCAGATAGGTGTAGAAGGATGTCGGCATATAGACCCAGTTTGTATTCCTTTTCCCCTACTTTAATCCCTTTAACCTTCTCATCTAATCTCAATTTCTGTGCTAGAGGTTCGAGGGACATAACAAATAATATTGCGGACAGGGGGCAACCTTGTCTAGTTCCTCTTATCAATGCAAACCATCTTGAGTAGCCGGCATTTACCGTTACTGAGGTCTGCGGGGGTGAATATAATGCCTTTATGGCACGCCGTAGATTTGTTCCCAACCCTATCCAGGAGAGGACTTTTTCCAGAAAATCCCAGGCCACCCTGTCAAAGGCCTTTTTGGCATCCAAAGACAGGAGGGTTGGATCATCCTGTATCATTTGTGCTTCATGTATCAGGTGGAGTGTCTTTCTCATCGTGCCAGCCCCTTGTCTCCCCATCATGAAGCCTACTTGGTCTGAGTGTATTAGTCGTGGTAGGTGGGTTTCTAATCGAGCTGCAATGATTTGTGCATATATTTTTGCATCAATGTTAAGGAGCGAGATGTGTCGATAAGATCTGTAGTGCTTCGGGTCTCTACCTTCCTTGGGTATGACTGTACGTAGTGCCTGTGCAAAGGATGGGGATGCTTGGCCTGTCTCGAAGATATCATTAAATAGGGTCTCAGGGAGGCCACCAGGGGGCGCGCAGGCAATGGCTGCCTGATTGTGCCGCTCCCGCCGCAGTTGGGCCGTAACAGGGAATTGAGCCCCCCCGAAGCCCCTCAGGCGGACAAAGTAGGACGGAGGGGTGCGGGGCACCCATCGAGCGAAGGAGCGACGCTCGGGGCCCCCGGGACCAGCGAGAACGAGACCTGCAGTATCGGGCGGTAACGAGGCCGCGCCAGGCCTCGGCGACCACCGCGCCGAACAAGCGTGGAGGAGCTCCGGGAGAAGCAACGCACACGCGGTGGGGGCGCCCCCCTCTCCCGCCCTCCTCGACGGTTCCCTCAACTTCCCGACGGACCCCTCAACCCAATCGAGCACTGGGTCCAAGGCGGCTCGTGGGGGCCGGAGGGATCAGCACAGCGGGCCCGTGCCCCTCCCCCCCTCGGCCTCCTTCACCCCCGTCGAGGGACAGACACCAGCGCTGGGAGGACGCGTGCGGGTGACGGCCTCAGAGCACCGGGGGGGCCACCCAGCGGGATAGCCGACCCCGCACCACAACGTGAAGAGTCCAGACGAGGATCTGCTGGGCGGCCGCACGCCGTGAGGACACAAGGCCCGGAGCGGGAAGACCCCTCGGGGCCAGGCAAGCGTGGTGCTCTGCACATGCTGAAACCGGAGCCCCGCCGCCTCCACGGGGGGAGTTTTGGCAACAATGCACAGTCCCCGGGAGCGAGGCCCCCGCCGGACCTTGGTGGGGCGTGTGCCCGCCCGGGACGACAGTGTTTTTCCCCCTCACTTGGGAGCGGGGGTGTGGTGGCTTGAGGGGGTCAGCCCATGCATCCTGGCCCGTAAAGACCAGCAGGCAGCCGGGGGGGAAAGCTCAATGGACTGGCGGCAGACCCTACAGGAATTCCGCTTTCAGGAGATGTCGTCCAGCGATAGAAGCCTGAGCCCCCCAAAGGGACCTGCACAGTTGGAAACCCCAGGACCCCCCCGTGTCCGCCATGGAAAGAGGCTTCGCCTCCATACTACAGGAGATCAGGGACATGCGTTCAGACATTGCCCAGAAATTTGAAAAAATAGATCAAAGAGTGGACAAGGTCGAAGACAGACTGTTGCAAGTGGAGGCCAACCAGACATCAGCGACGACCCTAGAGATGGACCTAGGAATGAGGATACCGGCCCTGGAGAAAAGAGAGGAGGAAAGGTCCAGGCAGATGGACGACTTCGAAAATAGGGAGAGGAGGAACAATCTTAGAATTTTCGGGATCCCGGAACAGGACGAGGAAACGGAGAGAGACATTGCTTGCGCGGTGAGAGACATCATCACCCTCCTCTTTGCCGAAGAGATGACCACGGAACCCACGTTCGATAGAGTGCACAGGGCTGGGGGAAGGGCAGGGGGCCCCCGCTCTGTCCTGGTCCGGTTTCACTACTACTCAGAAAAGACAAAGGTGTTGGAGGAAGCCAGGAAGGCTCGGGGGATCACTTACAACAACGCTCAGATTTCAATTTACCAGGACCTCTCTGCCTACACCCTGGACAAACGCAGGATGTGCCGCTGGGGCTACCCCTTCTCTCTGACCTTTGAGTACATGGGCCAGTGGTCAACCCTGACCACGGAGGACGACATACGGATGGCCATCCAGGACTACGTTGGGGATCCGGACCCCAGGAGGGCCCCGTCGGGGCCGGGGAGGGAGACCCCGGGGAGCCCGGGCCCGTCCAAGGACAGGAGACGTAAAACTGGAACAAGAAAATATAGGAAAATGAATACCCCTTCACCAGTCAAGGAGGGGGAGCGGAACGATCCCGAAGGCTGAGACCTGGGGAATCCCACCGAGTCACGAGGGACATTGAGAAAAGCCAGCGGAATCATCATTAACAGCGTCCTTACGAACAGCAAGTATGGGGGAGCCAGGAGGGGGACAGCAAGGCTAGGAGGGACGGGGGGCTCACAGAAACACGCTTTCGACAGAATGCCCGGCTGCGGCGGGTAAACTGGTGGTTCGTCCAGTAGCCAGGGGTGGCAGAACTACTTGGCCGGACGCCGGGGAAGGGGGAGGGGGGTCACGAAGTTGGGGTTGTTCAGTTATGGTTCAGGGAAGGGGGGCAGTTGGGGTTTTGTTTTTGGCCCACCCGGAGGGAAGGGGAGGGGGGAGTTGGGGGATGGAAAATCAATCCAAGGGAGCACGCCAGGAAGAGTATGCCTAGTACGTTGACCGAGAGTGAGGAAGTCTTAGATCATGGCTGACAGTCTGCCCTCCCTGGGTGTGGGTTCCCTAAATGTACGGGGCTTAAACACCCCCACGAAGAGGTCCCTGGTCTGCAGGGAATTCAGAAGGGCCAACCTCGACTTCCTCTTTGTGCAAGAGACTCATTGGCCGCGGGGTAATGAGCCCAAAATGAGGGGGGGAGGAATAGGGGAGATCTTCAGTGCCTCCCACAAAGGCAAAAAGAGAGGGGTTGCCATCCTAGTATCGAGGAACATAGGCTTCGAGAACGAGGCCATGCTGAAAGACCCGTAGGGCCGCTACCTGATGTTACGGGGGTCCCTTCAGGGGGCCCCACTCACCCTAGTCACAATCTATGCCCCAAACGAAGGCCAGACCCTATTTTGGGAAAAGGTAGGGGACAAACTCAAACACTTTGCCCATGGCTCGGTGGTGGTGGGGGGGACTTCAACATGGTCCTAGACCCTACCCGGGATAGAAAACGCACAGGCCCGCAGCCCCCCAGGGCATCTGACAAGACCATGGCGCGTAATTTCCAAGGGGTTAATCAAGACATGGGACTGCTGGACACGATCCCGATCCCCAGAACGGACGACCCCCCTTCACATACTACTCGGCCACCCACGTATCATTTTCCAGGATAGATTATATCTTGGTGGACGAGATGCTGCACCCATTTACCTCAGGTCATAGGGTTGACCCCATTCCCTGGTCCGACCATGACCTGGTCCGGATCACGATAGCAAGGGGAGGTTTAAGCGATCGCAGGGGGAGGTGGAAGTGCAACGACTCCCTGCTAAAGAACGAGGTACGAGCCCAGGAAGTCCTCGAGGCCATCACGGATTTCTTCGACCTGAACGATAATGGGGAGGTAGGGGTACACACCCTATGGGATGCCTTTAAGGCCACTTTACGAGGAGTCCTGATTAAAATGGGTGCCCAGAAAAAGAGGGAAAGGGAGGCCCAGGAAAGACGACTGAGGGAGAAAATAGCCCAACTTCAACTGGGGGGGCTCTCCACGGCCCCCTTGGACCGAGGCCAGGTGACCGCCCTGGAAGACTGTAGACTCCAGCTGAGGGACCTCCTCCTCCACCAGATAGAGAGAAACCTCCAATTGGTTAAGCAAAAGTACTATGAAAAAGGGGACAAGGCGGACAGGATTTTAGCCTGGAAGCTGAGGGAGGAACAGAGGAGCAGACTAGTGAAAGCGGTCAGGAGTGAGGGGGGGAGATAGGCTACGACACAACCCACATTGTAGAGGCCTTCCGCCAATACTACGAGAAACTATACTCGTCTGAATTCAACGGGAGGGAGGCAGAGATTGAGGGGTTTTTGAACTCAATACGGATTTCGGCCATGTTGGGGGAGACGGCAGAGGGGTTGGAGGGCCCGGTAACGGAGGAGGAGGTGGAGCGGGCGATCAGAGGGATGAAAGGGGGTACATCCCCCGGTGAGGACGGCTACACAATCTATTTTTACAAAAGGTTTTGCTCCACCCTGTCCCCCTACTTGGTTAAGGTATTCAATGCAGTGCTGGAAGGGGGTCCCCTCCCAGACTCCATGATGGAGGCGATAATAGTGGTGCTCCCCAAGGACGGCAGCGACCCCTCGGAGTGTTCCTCCTACCGTCCAATTTCCTTGCTGAACACCGATGTAAAGATCCTGGCTAAGGTGGTCGGGGGACGAGTGGAGGGGGTCCTCCCGAAGCTTGTCCACGGAGACCAGGTGGGGTTCATCAGGGGGAGACAGGGCTCAGACAATATCCGAAAAACTATAGACCTGTTCCACTACGCCCAGGCGTCAGACCTTGACGCGTGCGTCTTATCGCTCAACTCAGAAAAGGCATTCGACAGGGTGGAATGGAGATTTATGGAACTCACCCTCCGGAAAATGGGCTTCGGGGCACACATCATGGGCTGGGTGGCGGCACTGTATAGGGCCCCGAGGGCCAGGGTCCAGGTGAATGGCAGGCTGTCGGAGCCTTTCCCCCTTTCGCGGGGAACGCGGCAGGGTTGCCCGCTCTCCCCCCTCATCTACGTCCTCGCAATGGAACCCCTAGCCATAGCGGTCAGAACACACCCAGACATCAGGGGGATCCAGAGAGGGGAGGTAGAATTTAAACTCTCCCTGTTCGCCGATGACATCCTGGCCTACTTAGTGGATCCAAGATCCTCGCTACCCCCCCTCATGTCCCTGATGATAGCATATGGGAGCCTTTCGGGGCTCAAGATAAATGCCTCAAAATTAGTCCTGCTCCCCTTGAGAACGAGGGACCCGACCCTGGACCCTGTGTCCAGCCTGGGAGGGATAAGAGTGGGTAAATCTTCCATTCGATACCTGGGCGTCCTCCTCACCCGGAATATGTCCAACCTCGCCCCAGCTAACTACGACCCTATAATGGCAAGGGTCACTGCAGATCTGAGGAGATGGGGGTCAATGATCCTGTCCTGGTATGGCCGCATGACGGCCGTGAAGATGAACATACTCCCGCGCTTACTGTATCTCTTCACCGCCCTCCCAACCAACGTTCCCGACCAAACTTTCAGGGTCCTCCAGAATGCGGTGCGTGAGTTCATATGGCAGGGTAGGACCCCGAGGACAGTGAGAGCGATCCTGACCCTTCCGAGGGAGGAGGGAGGGATCGGGCTGCCGGACTTCCAACTTTACTTTCGCACTGCCCAGCTGCGCGTACTTCTCGAACACATGAAGGAGGGGATGGGTACATACTGGACGTACTTGGAGGACATGGACGCCCACCCACTCAAAGTCAGAGACCTCCTGTGGGCCCCAAACAAATTCATCCCAAACAGATTAAGATCACACCCAACGCTGGGAGTCCTCTGGGCGATCTGGCGGGAAAGCCCCCAGACAGCGCATCTAACATCATGGCCGTCACTGATG
This sequence comes from Ambystoma mexicanum, assembly GCF_040938575.1. Lineage (NCBI taxonomy): Eukaryota > Metazoa > Chordata > Amphibia > Caudata > Ambystomatidae > Ambystoma > Ambystoma mexicanum. The sequence goes on from NC_090922.1 coordinate 495,459,059, forward strand.
TCATCGCTATGGGGTCACCCCCTTAGACTGGGAAGCAGGGGGTTCCGCAACGCTCAATCCTGGTCCGACTCGGGGATGGAATGGGCGGGGCAAATGTTCAAGGAGGGGGAAATCCGCCCCTACGAGGAAATAAGAGAAGCCCTGGGTCAGGGAGCCCTCTCCATCTTCGAATATCTCCGCCTGAAGGGGATCTTGTGCGACCAATCCTGGGGACAGAATTTGAAAAGGCAGCTGACCCCCTTCGAAAAATTCGTGGATACAGCGACCTCTAGGAAGGGGGCGGTATCAGGGATTTATAGAATATTGAACACTGTCAACCTAGGGGAGAGGAGGAGGTTCCGTACCTTCTGGAACGACTTGGCGGGGGAGGAGATCTCGGAGGACGCCTGGGCAAGGATATTTAAGATAGCTTTCCATGGGAACTTATTTACGCGGACACGGAGCACAATTTCAAGATCCTGCAGGGATGGCACAGGGAGCCTGCAAAGCTAGCGAAAATGTTCACGGGAGTGTCCCCCGCATGTCCAAGGGGGTGTGACCAGGTTGGCACAAGAGGTCACATGTGGTGGCACTGTCCGAAAGTCCAGACATATTGGGCAGAGGTACGGGGTTGGATCGCTGAAATCACTGAGGACCTGCTCCCCCAGAACCCTCTGACAATGTTGCTGGGCCTCCCCCCAGAGGACACAGACATACCCAGATACCCAAGGATGTGGGAAACCATGTTGAGGGCGGGGAGGGTGGCCCTGGCACAAAAATGGAAGAGCCCGGAGACCCCAACGAAGGAGGTCTGGTTGAAAAAGGTCAAAAACATGTTTCTGATGGACAAATTGACGGCAATGATGAATAACAAGTTGGGCACATTCCAAGCGAACTGGTTTGGGGTACAGCAGACCTGGGGATGGGACGTGCATTGACCTAAGAGGAGAAAACGAAGGAGGGATCGGGCGCCCACGGCCCGGGAACGGGTGGACGAGTTGCAGCCACAAACACAGCCAACGTACTACTTTTTTCGCGCGCTCCGGACAAACCAAATTACCGCAGCGTCTCCCCAAACAAGGAGACCCATCTGGGTCGAAGTTTTAGGGTGGGGGAGGTCTGCGTGGGGTGGGAGAGGGGAGGGGGGTGGGTTGTTGGGCCAGTAATTTGCATTTCTTCTTGAATTTCTCTTGAGCCTGTTTGTTGTATTATAAAAAATGGCAATAAAACAAAGTTTTTAAAAAAAAATAGGGTCTCAGAAAGGGGGCGAGGAATGTGGAGAATGTTTTGTAGAACCCTGGGGTATACCCATCCTTCCCTGGGGCTTTCCCTGTTTTCAGACGCTTAATGGCGTCCATCACCTCTTCCTCTGTGACTGATGTTTCTATGGATACGTCTTCTGCGCGTGTCAGTGTGGGGAGCCTTGCCTCTTTGAGATATGTATCAATGGTTCCCGATGGGGGAGGCGGTTCACATGTGTGTGTACAGGTGTTCATAAAAGGAGGCAAATGTTTCTCGTATTCCCTCTGGAGAGGTCTCTGTTTCATGTACAAGTGTGCCATCAGTTCTCTCTATCACATACACCCATCTCTCTGCCCTTTGTGCTTGAAGTCGGGCCGCCAGGAGGGTGTCCGCCTTGTCGCCTTTCTCATAATATTTCTGCTTTAGGTATTGTAGGGTCTGGGTCACTTTGCTCACCTCAAGTGTTTTCAGTTCTTCCCTGAGCTCCTTGGCTTTGGCTTCGGCAATGTATTTTGATGTTTCATGCAGGGAAGACTGTGCTAGTTTGTTTGCTGCATTAATTTTCTCTCTAATATTGTTTTCTAATAAGCTGCGTTCCCTCTTTTTCTGAGCCCCCTCCCTGATGAGGATACCCCTCCATGTGGCTTTGGCCGCCCCCCATACGGGTGTCTTCGTCACTTCACCCGTGTCATTAGTAATGAAAAATTGCTTGATCTCATTTTCAAAGTGATCTCTGAAGACTGTATCTGACCATAGTGAATCGTTACATCTCCATTTCGTACTCTGGGGAGCCAGGTCATCCCAATTTATATCTGCTATGGCCATGTCATGATCTGACCATGCAATGGGGTGTATATTCGCAGATTGTAGTGTCCGTAGTAGGCCCTCAGAGAGAAATATGTATCTGTGTGAGAGTCTCATGAGGGATGGAGCGGAAGGTGAAACACCTGTCTGACGGGTGTAGGTGACGCCAGCTATCAGAGAGGCCATATAGGGTGAGAGTTGTTTTGATGCTTGCTTCCTCCTGTGTTTGCGGTGGGTTGTGTGCATCTACTTTGGTCTGTCTGTCGAGGGAGCCATTCATCCATGTGTTGAAGTCGCCCCCAAGGACTGTGTGCCCCTGTGCCATGTTAAACACTTTTTCTGTCGTTTTTTGGAGGAACCGTTTTTGACCTTGATTGGGTGCATAGATTGTGGTGAGAGTTATGATGGTGTCATGGATGGCCCCCACGACCAGCATGACTCTCCCCTCCGTGTCGGCCCAGGAGCTCAGGACGACATACAGAGGCTTTTTCGAACAAGGATCCCCACACCCACCTTTTTGAGATTTCTGAGCTCCAGAAGGAGTGACCTACATTATCGCTAGGAATCGCCCTTTCTTCTCCTCTTAGATAACGTGTCTCTTGGAGGAATAGGATGTCAATGTTAGACCATTTAAATTCTCTGGCCACCATGGAGCGTCTCGTGGGGGAGTTCAGGCCCTTCACGTTGAGTGTGCATATGCGCATTTTATCTTTTCTAAGTTTGGTTGACATTGTGGGTTTGTAATGCCTGCGTAAGTGACAAGTATACCTGCTTCACTAACCCTGTTGCCTTGTGAAATTGTACATTTACTTCACTGCTAAGGTACTGTGTTGTGATCGATCTAACGGTGATCGATATTTGTTCCTTGTGCTCTTTAGCTAGTTCAATCTTGGGTTCATTTTTTATTCCCATTTCCCTCCCCTCCCCCCATCCCTTTCTCCCATTAATTTTAGATTGCACCATTATCCCCCCCAACACCCCTCACCCCTCGTGGTGTCTGATCCGGCCGGGTTAACATCACCCAGTCGCTCTTGGACCACCAGTGGGAACCACACAACGAGTGGTCCCGTGCCTGTTACATACAAATTTAACAATGAGCCCCCAACACTTTATTCGTATTACGAGAGGCTGTATGCCTTTTATTGTGCCCCAACAATATAGTTCAAAGATGTTTGCTGCAGTCGGGCTTGTCTCAAAACTCTCACGTCCCCCCCCTTTCCCTTTGTGGTACCTGTGATTTTCAAAGTTTGCTACTGGTCTTTGCTGGTTGACTGCTGGGTATTAGTCTCCACCGTCTCAACACAGTCTTACCCCGGTTCTTCCTTCCCATGCCTTGGAATATACAGATCAGGCGGTTCAGTGGAGGACTTAGTGTTCCATGTCCCGGGAGGCGTTCATCCTCCTGAACTTTCTGGATCCCTGCATCTTCTTTCGGTGTGGGCCTTTGATGCGCCATTCTCATGTTCACCTGATGTTGCTCCTTCAACATGGGTGCCCAATAGGCCCACTGTGCAGCTGGAAATGTCTTTCTCCGAGGTCAGTTACATTGTTTTGCCATTCGAAAATTAGTGATAACGGGTAGCCCCAACAGTATTTTATCCCCTTGTCTTTGAGCAGTTTGGTTATCGGTAGACATTTTCTCTGTAGCGCCAACATGAGGGAGGATAGGTCTTGATAGATGGTAATGTCCGCCTCCCTCATTGCAATCTGCGGTGTGAGTCTGGCTTTTTCCAGAATTCGTGCTCTGTCTGCATAATTGTGGAATCGGGCTAGCAGCGCTCTCGGGCCACCCAGTTTTCCGCCAGGTCTATGAATGCGATCAATTTTAGGTTCATCTACCGAGTTCATCTAAAGACTAACTTCAATGTGTCATGTAGCGTATTCTTCAGGTGCAGTTCTGTTTCGCTTCTTTCTCCGCCATACCAAATATGCTTAGGTTGTTGCAGCGTTCGCAGTTTTCGAGGTCGTCAACTTTTAGGCGGATTTCCTCTTCCCTGTTTTCGATTTCCGCAAGTTGCCGATCTATTTGTATCTCAAGTGTACTTGAGGAGGTTTGGTTATGCTGAACTTCCTCTACCCTCTCTTCCATCCTGTCCATTCTGTGCGTGATTTTGTCTATTTTATTGCCAATGTCAGCCCTCATACCCCTCATTTCAGTGAGCAGGTCAGGACGCCTTGGCTGCAGCCGCCTCGGGCCCTCCTGATGACATATCTGCAGTGCTTGGCGCTTGATGCGGGTCTGGGGGCGGAGAGAACTTGTATCTTGCTAGCTTTTGCTTAATGTCCATGGGTAGTAGGTCTGGGGCCCAGTAATGGGTGGGCTTTTGCTGTGCGCAATAGGTGCCGGTGGGCTGCGCAAGCCGTGGAGTAGTGAGGTCCTGACTGCTGTTGGCAGATCCTTCAGGTCCATGGAGGGCAGGTTTGGAGCATGAAGATGTCTCCTGTGGTGGTAGACAGCCTTGTTGAGCGTGGCCTACTCCGTGATACGTTTTCCGTTTTCCGCGTATTATTCGTCAGTTGAGGCCAGAGGGGTATTTAAGCGCAAGTGTTCGAGCTTGTGGTCGCAATGTTGTCTTGCGGCTTGTCGGGATGATTCTAGGTTGATTCCAGGACAATGAACGTTAATTAGGTCTCCCAGGTATGCGTTCTGTGGGGTTCCGAGGTAAGCTGGAGCCCTTTACTATATTATATAATGTCCGACAAACTGCAGAGAGATTCCATGGTTCTGGGTATTAGAATTGAGGGGGGGTACGCAGTGCATCTGAGGAGGGCACCGCCCCGGTCCTTGGGGGCCCAACGCTCAGGCATGCGTATTAATGTATGGTCCCTTGTGATTTCCTGGGATGTCGAGTATGGTCGCCGACCAAGGCTCTGTATGTTGATAAATGGTGGAGTGCCACTTACCGATGTTCCTTCTGTCCGGACAGGCTATTACAACCTGATAGGATTCATTACACATTGTTACTGGTATTGGTCCGCGTGACTGCGGGGGTCTGGGTCCTGGAGGGGCCGCTGGGAGTTGCTGGATTGGGTAGTCAAGGCCTCAAATGTCCCTTGTGTAGGTCTATGTCCGCCTCTTCTTATCTGCAGTTTTGCCCCCTGGGGGTGGGCGTCCTGTCAGCAGGATCCGGGGCCCGGAGGGTGATTGTGGGGGAAAGTGATCACCGCCTGGTGCATTCCGGGTGTGATTTCCATATAGCAATTTGGTATTGACGGTACAGTGTCACGTTATAGGAGGCCGTGAGGATTCATATCTCCCTGTGTGCACTTACGCCTGGAAGTTGAGCTTGCCCCTGCACCGCTGGGTGGTGCTGTGGATGGTATACAGGGAAGGCTCCCGCATCAGCCAACTCAAGATGCGTGCGTGTGTGAGGTCGCTGGGCGTGGAGGGGCCAGGTTGGGTCCAGTCGCACTGGTACGGTATTAGCCACTGGGCCCAGTGATTGGGTGGGTCGGGGCTGCAGTTACCTGAGCTCCGCGAGGTCTTCTCTATTGATCCTCTCATCCAATGACCAGGGTGGGCAGCTCCGGCACGAGTCTGCAGAGTGCGACACAGGTTCCCAATGGTCGGGTTGGACAGCCTGTCCCGACACGATTGCGTCTTCTCCTAGACTGGCTCGGCCATGCCACACGTCTGCAAGATGCTTCAGATATGCGTCTCACCAGCCGGGGTTCACCCGCGCAGGGCTGCAGAGCAGTGACACCATCTTCTTGCTCAGTACTGCAGTCTGTTTGTGCGCTGGGGCCTCAGGCAACGCGCGGAGCTGCGTGTGTAGGTCTATCACGCAGGTGATCACCGGGGCTCTTGCTGGGATTAGCTCAGCTAAAACTGATCTGATTCTTGTCAGATTTTTTCCCGGGGGGTGCCCGGCTCCTTTAGGCACCAGATTCCAGTGGTTGCCAGGCTGGGGGGCGTCTCGTGGTGGGGGTTCAGTCCATGTTTACGGACCGAGGTGCGGAGCTCACATGAAGGAGGCTTCCATTCATGCGCCCCCTGGTGGCCAGTCTCTATAACAACTATTTTTAAGCAGGTGATGTTACTCTTGGAGATTGAGTGACAACAGAGAGTGATAATATATGGACCTATAGATTGTATATTAAAAGCATTTTAAAGTACAACAATGACACGTTTGACATGCAGCTTTTTGACAGCCTTTTTTTTACAAGGACAAATACAGCATTTTGGTCCAACACAGGATTTATAAAGAGAGACCGGTACCTATTGCAAAGCCATAACTTTGGCTTAATAGGCCTCCTCAATCGGTTCTGTTTTCTCAAGAAAAGCTGCTTATTAACAGAATTGATCTCAAGCTCAAATTGTCTTGGAACAAAGATGCTTTTTGCCTTATAAGCAGTGATGCAGAACTCTTCAAACTGCTAATAGTTTCAGCCATGTTCATTGTTAAGCATGTCACAGTCTCTCCCAGCATCTGGTTTGCTCACACCGACGCTCTACAAATATAGAACACCAAAAATGCCATTGAAACAATGCCTTTAAAGATTTTCTATCTAGCTGCGAGTAGTCGTGTTACCTGCCAGGCAAATCTATTCCTGTGGCAACTTTCTAAACTTATCATTATAGGACTTACAGATAATACTGCCTTTTCGGGGACTATCAAGCAAAACCTTTTAATTCAAACAATCAAAGCATCAAATATGTTGCTTAATGTCCCAAGAGGGTGCTGATTCCTGTAAAACCCTATAGTCCAGCTTTGACATTGATAATCCTGTATATGCATATTTAGTCCTTGTGGCTATCACTGAAAAACACCTCGAAGATTCTCTGCTAGCATTATTGCATGAGGCTTATGGAAAGGCATTTACACTGCTAGCATTTGATCTGTGAGCTGATAGAGAAACATTGGATCATTACAATCTCCAGAACACCAGCAATGTGTGAGTGGACATCCTGTCTAGTCGAGCCCTCCCTAATTCTGTTCATATGGTGATCTTTGCAATATTGATTCTATCATCCAAGTCAATACTTATAGGTAGGTGCTATATGTTTATAGTTAAAGAAGTGAGATGCGCCGGCACCAACTGGAACATACAAATGTGAGAATTGTAAGATTTGTCCACAAATTTTGAATAGAGTCAAACAACACATTCTACCGATTGGAAAAACTACACTCATAAATCAGTTCATCAACTGTAACAGCAAATTTGTAATTTATGGAATCATATGTGCGTGTAATAGAATATAAATAGGAAGCACAATAAGGGCACTGAAAATCTGATTAATGGACCACACGAGAGCAATAAAGAATGGAGACCTAAGATACCCATTGGCAACACATTTTTGCTCAGAACACCAATTGACTCAGACGGAAGACATTACGTTTTTGGGGCTGGAGAAAGTGGAATCTCCGGAAAGAGCAGGAAATAGAGAGCTACTAGAGCGCTAAAGGGAAGCAAAATGGATCTGTATTATGGACACATGCCAATCAGGCCTAAACTCAGAACATGAGATGGCCTATTGGTTATGAACACCATGGTAGACTACTGATAACAAATTTATGAAAAATGTCATATTGTGTCTGTCAATATTTCTGAACATCAATTGTTGTTTGTGTTAAAAGGATATACTGTCAGAAATACTATTTCATGGATCATGCATGCTAAGGGGTAAAAAGTTGCACAATATGTAGATCCTTTTACAAAGTACCTTAGTCATAATTTACCAATGATAACAGGCATAGATTTGTAGGAAGATTGGTTGTTTTCAGAAATGTGAGCCTTTAGATCTTTTCTTTTATTTATTACCGTCTTGCACGGCTCATTTTACAATATATACATAGGTCGGCTCAGCTTTTCCCTCGTTGGATTCTCATGTCCTGTGGCGACTTCTGAAGTTCCAGTCCCCAAAGCCCTGCTTTTATGCAGCATACCCCCATTCACTCAGCCTAGCTGTCAATAAAACATGCTAAGTGGTGAGCCGGCCGGCTCACCACTTGGGCCAATCACACAAGAGTGCGACTTGAGTTACCAAGTTAACTCAGTCCAGGGTGCCTAAACCCCCTCCCAATCCCCTGTGGTACCCAGACAGAGTGGCACCACTTTTGGAGGCTTCTGTGGAGAAGCCCGCCAAAAAGTGGAACAAAGGGATCGACTTGGGTTGGAGTCACAGAAGAGAACACAAACGCCATTTTAGAATCGAGTCCTGGCAAAAAATACCAACCAGCGAATTAATATTCATTAAATAAACCGACGGTATGTTCGAGGCTATGAGAATTAAATAATTAAAGTTGGTAGCCTCGAACAATGGGAAAATCCCATAGGGATATATTCGTGGTCGAATATAAAAAGTAGTATTCACTGCCACCAGCCAAAACTCGATCAGTGGGGACGGAGACGTGCCCCCTCGACTAACAGACCCCGGGGCAATCGAATTGCCCCGACCAGTACGTCCACAATATGATGGTTTGTACTGGTTTCTGTTAATAATTTGGGACTAGTAAAGCCAATGGTGACTTTACATACACACATAGTAAAAACACATGAGACCCTATGGAGTAAAGGACCCCATAGCCCATAAAACACATTAACAGTCAAAAGAACACCATAAATCATGTCCAAGAGTGGGAGAAAAAAGAGTCTCACTCTTGGCAGGAGAAAAAAACAAACTCCAGAAATCCAGCAAAACTGCTGGGGGACTCACTAGGTTAGGAAATTCAGCCTAAAGAGAGGATTCTCCCTAACACACAAACATTAATTCTGTTCAAGATTTACAGAACCAAAAGTGTATGGATTGAACACTTTGTCCATTAGTGACACATAATTCACCTTCAGATCTTCGCTAATGTGTAATTATACGAAGCAAGACATTTCTGGTTATTCCATCACTCCCTCATGTTTAAAGGGCTTTCTTTTGCTGCATGCAATTTCATTTATCCTTTTACTCAAACAATCTACACATTTCTCGCTTTGGCGGACATGATTCCTTGTATCTGCAGTTGCAGTGAATGATTGTTTCAAAATGGGGCAGCGTTCCACGCGGTGGATGAAACAGGCCTTTGAAAAGCAAAAATAGACACTGTCAAAAAAGTGCTTTATTAATACATTTGTCTTTATTGTCTCTTTTCATTTGCAAACACAAGTTTATAGTTGGTGTTTTTATGATACAACAAGTGCTATTTATAACGCCAGTTTGTGCATGTTCAAGGCTTGAAATGTCTTGTTTACTGTTGCATTACCAAATGTACAAAAGACACACGCACACACAAACATCCCTGAACAAGTGGCCAGAGACCCAGACATTTTGTCCAAAATTCAAGCAAGTTTGCAGCTTTTCTGGCCCCTTTTCAGATACACAACCTTAATCTCCTGTGCTGCTTCCAACCCACCCAACCCACCCCCTCTAACCTCGGACCAAAAGCCACAGGTAAAGGTTAGCCATTGTAGGAAAACAAGTCTATAAAGTCTTAGGAGGATAGCTCAAGGTAACCTGCTCGCCTTGGAAGCAAGACGACACGGAGCACCACAGGTACGATCCCTGGGTCCGCGGTGTGCGTCATAAATAACATATCATATCAATGCCACAAAGGTAACATTTGCAGCCACACAGTACAATAGGGCTCAATATACTATAACTTGTAGTCATTTTCTGTAAGGGTGTAAACATCTTTTTTACTGTGTTTTTAACTATGTCAATATGATTATACATCACCAAATTTACGAATACTCACACACACGCAAACACCCTGTATAACATAAGACTACAGCAATAATAATGTGTGTTAGCCTTCAAGGCGTAAAAGTGGCCCAGGTCCCACAAATCTTGTTTAAAATGCAAGAGACTTTACATCACCTCTTGTCCCTTTTCCGCTACACAACTTAACCTCCTGTGCTGCTTTCAACCCACCCATTCCACCCGGCACTGATCTCTGACCCAAAGCCCTAAGTAAATGTTTGTCAGTGTAGGAAAACAAGTGTCTAAAGTTATGCAGGCCACACAGGTGTTAAGAAAGATAGAAATGCAATAATTCAATACAATAGGGCTTTATACGGTGGGGGAGTGTGATGCTGGAAATGCATGGGAGGGACAGGGCATCCATGTCCTTGTCCTGTTCTCCCTGATGTGTCTTCTGTGTTTTCTTCTGCACAGGAGTCCAGCTGGGACTCCTGGCAGAGCAGCACTTCCTCTTTTTGGTCATGGTGAACAGAGACCCTTGCGATACCCTGGTGGCACCCATGAGTGAGACTACAATCTTGTACCCCTAGTGTATGTCTTTGGGCACGTGTGTTGCCCACGGAGCGGGGTATGGGCTAGTGGCAGCTCCATACTGAATTTGACAGGTGCTCTGAGTGTCCTCCATTTCGGGATACCCAGTCCCTGCCCTAGGAATCAGTGGATTCCTGAGAGGAGACAAGATGGATCCTTGGGCCTCTTGCTTTCTATTGCCTGTTACCTTGTTTTCCCAAACTCCTGGGAAGCCCCGACTCTGTCCCCTTCCCATGACTGGGTGTTGGGTAGAAGAACCATATATGGTATTGTGGGGAAACTGACTGGAGCCTTCCTTGTGACTGTGTGTTGTTGCTACACCCTTGGGGTGGGACCTGTGTGAATATAGTGTGTGATCAATATGCATTCTATGTTATGGGTGTATGGTTTCTGTGTGTGTGACACAATGAAAGACACAGCCCTGCCTGAAACTAACACAAATGTAGTGTGTTGTGCTCCCATCCATATTCCTTGTTATGGGTGTCTGGGTGGAAGTGAATAGCCTGAATGAATTTTCACACATTCAAGTTTTCAGTCTTTATAATTTCTCGTGACTTATGTTGGCACAAAATGCGGCCATAGTCTAACTTGCCCTTCAACCATGCTAAACTATACCCTTGTGTATTCCTAGCCCTACCTTGCACTGGTTGCTCCGCTTATCTAGGGTTAGGGGATAGTAGAGAAGGAACTTTCCCTATCACTAACCTTCTAACACACTCAAAAAAGAACAGTATGATTGTTCAAATACTTAATAGGCACATGCAGTGAACTTCTGGGCATGTGTCGTCTGCCTTGCAAATGAAAAGGTTCATATATTTTATTAGTTATCTTTGTTCGACAGGAGTAAAACATTTTTTTGACAAATTACTGAGAATTTCTTAAGCTTAAAAGAAGCATTCTTTTTAGTAAAATTTGGGGTATTGTCCCCCTTATTTCAGATGAAACTGCTAAGTTTGTACCCCTATATGTACTGAGGGACACACGACTGAGCAGGTTCTCTATCATGTATTTCTAGACAGGATTGTAGTCTTTCAATAGTACAACCCCATGGAATCTCCAGTCTGTATATACTTTCTTTATGCTCAGACTGTGATTCAATCGGACTCCTTCCTGTGTTTAGTGGAAGGACCTATATACGACTTTTCACCATATCATTGGTACACTTTTGAAAAGAACAGACAGAGCCTACCGGTTTCAGTGGACTGGAATAATTGAGCCACTTTCTTCAGGGCTATCTGGCAGCACTGTTCTGGGTGCTGCTTATATCATTTTCAGCTGTAGAGATCTGATCTTAAAGGTACCCCACCTGTAAGGGAGAGATACTGGGGTACAGGGGGGTGGTAAGAGAGACCTAAGATACCTAGAGATGCTAAGTTAGATCTCTATATCTCCAGAGTGGTTTCTGTGTGTGTGACACAATGAATGAGACAGCCCTGCCTGAAACTGACATGAATGGAGTGTGGTGTGCTGAAAGTCTGGGTGCTTGCCCCCGTGCATATTCCTTGTTGTGGGTGTCTCGGTGGAAGTGAATAGCCTGAGTGGCTGCTTGCCTGCATGAATGCCTTTCTGTGTGATTGGCTGACTGAGCCTGGCTCAGCCAGAGTGAATGAGGGACAGATGAGTATATCTGGGCACCTCTCACTTACCAATTTGTTTAGAAGGTGAAGTTGAAACTTGAAGCTGCGTATCCTTGAAGCCCAGCTGGAGAGGAATTGCTGCTGATTTCCTTCGACAAAATCTAAAAACTGTTGACTCTGTTGAGGAGTAATCGGAGAGAGAGGACCTGACTAGGAAACCTCTTCCCGAGCTACAACGGAACATCATGCAAAAGCTGACCTTCATCGAGGAACCCTGGAAGCCAGTCCCGAAAGTCTGTTGACCGGAGAAGGGGTCCAGAGAGAATCTTGAAGGGAAGCAGCAGGACATCAAAGTCCTTTGCCGTTGACCAGGGTTAGGAGGATTTCCGAAACGTCTGGAAGCCAGTTTAGTAGTGAAGCCCAGAAACGGGGACATCTTTATGCTGTGCTGTTTGATGCCCAGAGCTGCAAAGCTCCACCTTTGCTTAAGGACACCGAACATCCCTTGCGATCACCGTCAACTGCTTTGTCCCGCCGGAGAAGATCGAGGTTGTCGGCTACCGAGCAAAGTCTGTTGGTGGGTTTCCTGCCACCAGAAGCCAAAAAAGATGTCCCAAGGACACTGATGACATGAAGATCCGAAGTCCAGCCCGTGGTTAAATCCTGATCGCCAAAGTCATCCCAAGGTACATGTTGTTGCTGCAGCACCGACAGGCCAGAGGAACCCCGAAGCGTCTCCCGGCACCCACTGCTGGGCCTACCTCCCTCACTGAGTCTTCTTTGCAGCACCAAACATTTTGCATTGAGTAGCACCGCACGCCTCATCTTCACAGGACTTCCAGGATCAATCAAAGAGCACTGCAAAGGTTGAAGCTGCTGTCTCGACGCCCGTGTTCACCTTTCTTCAAGGAATCGTGATGCCCAGTGGCTCCTGCTTTAAAGAGAGTCCACTCTGGAGGGATCTGTCGACAAACTGTGGAAGAAACTCTTCTATTTCAGGTACACTGCGGAGGTTGAACTTTTGGACCCGGAAACAAGACTATTTAAAAATTAATGGACTGGGTTTGTTAATACACTTTATTATAGGTTGTGCAGATGGGGAGGATCCTCACTCAGAATTTAGTCTTACTAGTTAAAGGACGCATTTTGCCTTTGTTTAACCTAACTTTCCTTTCTTCCTATGATCTATGCTTTTGCACCTTGTTGCATGATTTGTATGCGATTATAACTGTCATCAGTTGATGCATTTTAAAGGAATCTGAAGTTAAGTGTGGTACCACAAAGACATTTTATATATTTGCCATTGTTAGAATTGCCAGAGTACAAAGTGTGTTATTAATGTATGTACCTTGAACCTTATTTTTATATAAAGAACTGTGTCAGCACATGTGGACATTCCTTTGTGGGAGATTGGGGACAACATTGTACTTAAGAAGCAGCCCGCATCACCTCCCGAGAGCTTAAGCCTTGATTGCTTGTCCATACGGTACCAAATAGAGAACCTTGGCTGGGGTGCCCTGAGCTTCTACTCTGCCATATAGAGGGCAGGAGTACAGAAACCCCCTCCAGTCTTTACAGGGAGGTCCATGCATGCTGTTAATTTTTAAAAGGTCAAAAATAAAGAACAGGGGATAATACAGTGCAGCCATAAATCTTCTGGGATTACAAAACCAATACTTATACATTTGTTTTTTATTAGCAGAATGAGAACATAGATGTGTCTGTTGGTAAAGGAGAAACAATGGCTATTTAATTTTGTTTGCATATAGGTTATGGGGTAAAGGACACCTATCAAATGTGGTGAAAAAAATTGATAACACTTAAAGAGCTATGTTATTAATAAACTTCAGTGTGTTATGTCTAAAATGTTTTGTGCTGGCTTGGAAAGGTCTGGGCTACAGACTGTGAACTCCCATGGAGTTATATATGTATTTTGTGACATACTGCACATCGTCCAGCTTATCACAACTCTTTGAATACCTCATTTCAGGGAGTGGGGGCAATGAAACAATTACCATTAAGGAAGACTGGGTAGAACTGTGTTATTATTGTTGGAATGCAGGTCCAACACCCAAACGTGAGAGAAAGTACCAGTTAAGGAACTTCAAATAGTATGCAGAGTGGGCCATTTATAGGGTCTGCAATTTTGTCTTTGTGCGTGGCTAATCTGCTACGTATTAGCTGTGTCAGGTGCACATGCATTTTTTAGAACAATTCAATGAAGAAATATTGGGCAGTGACATTCAGTATGCACCAAAACGTAGAGGGCAGGCCAGGGGGGGGATCATGGGACAACTTTGCAGCAGAGCAATAGCAGATTAAAACTAATTTTGCAGGCCTGTGCGTCTTGCCTGGGCCGACACAGCCAACGAAGAAGATCATTGCATGCCCGCGGCCCAAGGAGGGGAGCTTTGGAGCATCGCTGCAGGGAGGATTGATGTTGCTGGTAAGAAGAGGGAAGCAAGCAGCTGCAATGTGGCAGTGGAGGGCGCACACATAGGAGAAGAAGATAGTGAGCGATGAAGAAGGGAGTGGTCGCACAGGCGTGCAACTTGGCAGTAACATGATCCAGAAAGCCACAGAAGGCGATGGAGGGAGGGGAAGACCATCTACCAAAGAAAAGAAGCGCAGCAAACAAGCTGACATGTACAGAAAAACGACAGTGAAGAAACTGGTGAAGAAGGAGAAGCAGAGAAGCAGCATCAAACAACCACAAACCCACAACACCAAAGGAAGGCATCACAAGCACAACATACATGCATCAAGAAATGCTCCAAATCACACAGGAAATAGACCAAAATGCAACAAAAGAATCAACACGACAATCAAAATGCCCACAGCAGCCAGACACCAAGGTAAATAGTGGCAACAGCTGGGAAGAAGGGACAAACATCACAACAACAACCCACTAGCCTACAAAAAGGAGTGCCATGCTGGACAATGTACAAGAGGCCGTAGAAGCGTGAGCCGGGGCAGGACTACCAGCAAACCTAGTAGGGGCCATATCAAGAGCAACGTTCCTGAGAGGGCCCAACCCCTTTTCAATGCAACCACACCAGGACCAAGGACAAAGTTGAGAAGAATGGATGTAACAATTGAAAGCCTTCTTAAGAACCGTAGGAGATCAACATGAGATCAACACACACCAAATACAGTAGACATATTCACAAATCTAGCTGGCAAATAAATAAAAAGCACCCTAAAGAAAATCCCTACACAAGAAAAGTCCACATATAGCCTGCTGGTCGCAGCCATCAACAGAAAATTGGTTGTACTGCCAAATAGGGACAATGAAAGATACTCCTTTCATCAGTGTACCCAGCTTCTGCATAAGGCCATTTGTGAGTTTGTGATAAGACTCAAAAAAAGATAACCCACTACAACTTTGCATGCGTCTCTGATGAGGAGGCGATCTGACTAAGAATTTTTGAAGGATTCACATCCTCAGTTTTCAGGAAACACCTGCTGAAGAAGCCACTCTCAATGCAAGAAATCATAGAACTCGCCAGAGTTTACGAGAGAGTAGATATCCAAGCTGCAGCTATTGAAAACCCAAGGAAAGGTTACAGCATTGAATCAATGTAGAACACGCTGGACGTCAATGCAGGGAACAAATGGGCACCATTGAAACCAGGTTTAAGATACCCACACCAAAGACCCCAAGGAGTAAAGCAATGTTATAGATGCATGTTTCAATATCCCCACAAAGGACAGTGTCCAGCAATAGGAAAAATGTGTATGAGGAGTGGCCAGGACAATCATTTCCAAGCAATGTGTATAGAAAAAGCCCCAACTGTCCCAAACTAGAGACCGGCAATGCCTTCAGGGATGCCAAGATGACAGGACCCAATCAGGGGATTCAATTACAAGGCATACCCTAACCATAATACCTGAGGGTCAGGAATCCACTTACATTTCAAACTGGTATGGTTAGAGCAATGGAAGCCCTAGACTTGTGACCACTGCTGCAGTACCCAGAGGAAAATAGCCGCTCACCCAACCGAAAGGAGAGCTATGCTTACCAGCCGGACTAAACCCATACGCAGGGTATGCCAAAGACCCATATGAAAACCCACCCACTGATTGAGAAGATGAAGGACAAGTCTACAGAAAGTATGTTCATCAGGACCGATATAGCAAAGAATATGTGAGGCTAATCAGTGAAGAGACGGATGACAGCACAGCTCTGAATGTCACTGCTCAGATAGCAAGGCTGAATAATCAATTCATGGTAGACACAGGTGTGACTGTAAATGTCATGAATGAATCACTATATCAAGCAATAAAGGACCTTTACCCATTTAGCCCATCCCGAGCTTTCATATTCCAATGGGGTGCAGCGCACCCACTCCAATCTACAGTCCAGTTTCAATGTGTATACCACAAAGACTGAAGAGTGTCCATAACCATCCACGGTAGGTCGATGCCTGCTAAGTTACTGCACAGCATGAGCACTCTCTCTGATAGACATACACTACGACCAATCAAAGGTCGTTCACGGCGTCCCAAGAGCTCATGAACTGAACATGATGTCCACCCAGGAGATTACTCTAGATACAATCAAAGCCACTTTTCCGGCAGTGTTTGTAGGAGTGGTCATGCTTCAGGACTGCATAATCTCCCTTCACATTGACCTGAGTATCACCCCGGTACCCCAACATGCACGCCAGTGTCGGCTTCCATTTGCAAGACCAAGTGACATAAGAGCTGCAACTCCTTCTAAACAATGATGTTATCAAAAGCGTCACCACTGGCTGTCCACACTAAGGAAAAAGGCTGGTTACGCCTTTGCGTCGACATGCACATACAGAATGCTGCAATCGAAAGAGAGAGGCACCCGAGCCCAAATACAGAGGACATGATGATCAGACTGAACCAAGCCACCCGGTTCTCCAAACTAGAAATCAACCAGGGGTACCCCCAGTCAGTCATCCACCCCGAGTCAGGACCCCTCCCCACGTTTGCAACGCATGAGGGGTTGTTTTCGCACTAAGCAACTTAACTTCTGAATATCTTGCGCAGTAGAAATATTCCAGAAGACCGTTTGCAGACTAATAGCGCCAGTGCCTAACGCACTGAACTACAGTGATGACATACTGGTGTTCAGCACGTCTTGGGAGCAACACGACAAAGCCATGCTAAGAGTGTGTGAAATCCTACAAATAGCTGGCCTCACTCTAAACGGAATCAAATGTGACATGAACAGGCCCAGCATTTGATTCCTTGGGCACATCTTCTCGGACCAAGGAATAACAGCTGACCCAGAGAAGATAAGAGCAATAGTCAACCTGACACCCCCAGCAGGAGTAGCTGAACTCCAGGCATTCTTGGGCATGGTGGGCTATTGCGCTTGCTACCTTCCCAATTATGCCACGCTCACCAACCCCCTTAGGTGGCTGCTCAAACATGACAACTCATTTGATTGGGACAAGGCATGCCATTGTAGAGAAGGAGCCAAGTAACCACACCTCAATCGACAATTAGACTAGTGTGGATCATATACTTAGATATTCACTCAGAGCCAATCACTCCCTCAGTTAGGTTTTTGTAGTTTGCCACATCGGATGGCGTCGGTAACACGAAGATTAGACATCAGTGATGACACATTTTGATTATAAAAGTACTGTTTTTTTCTTAAATGCTTTGAGTATGAAGATCGAGCGTTTGCGTTGATGTTCGTTTTGCTCCCTGTTTTAGATAATTGACATTAAAACAGTCTTCCTTTTGTCAACTTCCTGAGTCGGCTCTATTATTTGGTGTATGAGTAAGATCTGCATATCCATCCATCTCAAGGGAAATTGCTGCTCATCAAAGGAGCTGGACTATCCAGTTCACTTGGAAGCAGAGAGAGGATGGTTTAATAGGCCATCGATCTGAGTAAACTTTAGAGTTTCGGTAATATCAAACGACCTTTGCCATTCGGCTAAAAGAACGTGAAGTTACCCGTAGATACTGGCCAGTGTAAAACCGAGCAGTGTCTTGCAAGACCAGGTATGTTGGGTCCAATACTTTCAGATAGAATCCCCTCCCACATCTACATGAAGTGGATCGATCGGAAGGTTGAAGAGGCGATAAGAAAGGTGGATGATCCCTAGAGTCAGAAGAGGAAAAGATTATATCGGTGAGTAAAAAACTGAGTGGGCTGACCAAAGCATGGGGGATGAGTGAAGAAAAAAGAGAGTAGCGGACGGAGGCGGGATAAAATATAACTTGAGAGTATGTGTATACTATATGTGGGGAATGATATGACTTGAGTGTGGCCGAGCAATGATATAAATCGTGAGAGTGGCTACGATAATAGAATACGCCCTGGCCTGTGTTTTTATGGCATAATAGAAGAAATTTGACCCCAAGATTCCATAGAAGAATATTAGGAGACAATCCCGGTTAAAGACAGATTTGAAGGGGTAACTTAAACTGCAGTCGGAGTATTTTTAGAGGGCTAACGAGTATTAAGAAGAGAATTATAGGAAGTCTATGTAACCAGTTAAGTTTGTCTGTTTGCTTTATGTGGATTTTGTATGGGGTGATGTCATCAGTGGAAAAAAATATTTGAATGTTTAGAATTGAACCTGATGGTTGTTTTTAGGCAGATTAAAGTAACAATTGTGATTAGTGGGATTGGGGCTTGCGACGATTGCTGCTTGCTCATATTATGTTATTTTTCTGAAAAGTGTTTTAAAAAAATCTGTGATTGAAAAATAAAACTAAGTGTCACACAAAGTTAAGGGCAAACGAGTTAAGAATGGAGGATATTACTCCACTTGTGCATCTTTGTAAGCAATTACCGAAGCATGCTCCTAAGCTTAAACAGTATAGTGCGGAATGGGTTAAGGGAATCGCAGATAAAATGTTTATGCCGTGGCCAAAGAAAGGCTCGCTATCGAAGGCAGTCCTGCAGCATATAAAGACATATCTGCATGCAGCATACACAGGAAATAAGCTAGAAAAGTGGTTAGCTAGTTTGGAACTCTGGAAAATGTACTAACAGGAGAAAGAGGAAGAACCTC
The DNA here is from genome assembly GCF_040938575.1 of Ambystoma mexicanum. Lineage (NCBI taxonomy): Eukaryota > Metazoa > Chordata > Amphibia > Caudata > Ambystomatidae > Ambystoma > Ambystoma mexicanum. The sequence continues at coordinate 495,477,892 of NC_090922.1, forward strand.
CTATAGATTGGATACTTAATATATGCAGAGAGGGAGGGTGAGGAGCTTACTGCTCCCCCCTCCCCAGCTGAATCAGGAGACAAGAGTAAGAAAGACGATGGGTTATGGTTATGTCCATTGAGGGATAAAGCAGCAAAAGGATATAGTAACCCGGCATATGAGTCACCTATGCAAAGCAGTACCGAAAGCACAGAGAAAAATACTGAGAAAGATGTAGGTCCCAAGCGACAAAGAGAGATGTGATAAGGAAAGGAGTGATCGAGCAAGTACATCTCTAGATATAGGAAGCGAGATAAAATGATGGAAAGGAGAAAGAGACAAGGCTGATGAGGCAGCGCTTTTAGAGAATGAATGGATGGGTGGTCAGATTTTATTAAAACTCGATGGTAAGAGCATTGAGGATGTAAGACAACGCGAAGAACCAGACAAACAAGTCAAATAAGATAAGGAAAGAGAGGAATGATTGAAAGATGAAGGAGCAAAGAGAAAGGATAGGCAGAGACGAGAGCAGTTGCATCAAGAAGAACAGTCGAGAAAACAAAAGAGCAAATACAACGTGATAATAGACAAAGCGATCAATGAGCAGGAAAGAATAGAACAAAAAAGGATAGAAGCAGAGGAACAGAAAATAAGTGGTAAAAGAATACAAAGGCGAAAAGATGAGGAGATATGCAGGGCAAATGAGAGAAGGGATATGAAGAAAAAAGAGGAAGATAGAATAAGAGAAGAAGCGAGGAAACAATAGAATTTGATGATGATATAGAACATAAAAGAAGGCAGAGAGCACGTGTTCTCGATCACCTGGAAAAGGATAAAGAGATCCAGAGCCAGAAGTAGCATGGGAGGACATAGAGGAATTTTTTCCAGAGCATGAGTCATTACCAGGCCCGTATAGAGTAAATCTAGAAGACGAGTTTGACTCGAGGAGCATTGGCGAAGCAATCGATAAGGTATATCATGAAATTAAATCTCATTAAGAGTTAAAGCAGAAGGGAAAAAACGATCGACTCAAGAGGACTCAGTTGTATGACACAGAGGCTGCCTCATGTAGCACAAGGCCAAAGGAGCTGTCTTTAGATAGACTGACTATGGCCAGAAATGATGATGAGAGAATTTGCACAAGTTGGGCACAGGAAATTTCGGACGAAGATAGAGACACCTTCCATGGGGAAGGGAGAAGGGACGTATGTGGCCCTGAGGGATGTTTTTCAATGAAGAAGGAAGTCAGACTGTTGGATTTAAACGCACCTGTAACCAGGGCGCCGGAGCCACTGACAGAGTCTCATCGACCCAAGGGACAATTCCACACTGAAAGGGGAGAATCAGCACCTTATGTGAGCAGATTAAGATTGCTACCTGGTAGAAGGCGATGTGGTAATATCGTTCCCGCATTGGACAGACAAATGATGAGAGATGAGAATGAGTTTGGGGCGTTGCAGTTTCCCTTGTTGGAAAAAGGAGAGGCCAGACCACAATATATACCATGGCCCCAGATGGATAAGGTCATGGTGTTACTTATGCTCCACGCAGGTATTACAAAGTTCTATAAGTGGTTCACTTGGAACTGAATATCTTTGCTATTAGCACAGTCACTGGTGTAACAAGCACGTGAGTGCAATGGTTGGATGAAGTTTAATTAGTTGTGGAAAGGTATACCTCTCAACCCTTTGAGTCCCCTTTAAGGGGGAAAACTCTAGGTTTTGAGAGCCTAGTAGACTGTACGGACAGTTCAGGGGCTTAATTTCATGGCGCGCAATGGTTTGCTAAAGGACACTGCCACATGTTCTGCATGGATCGCCACAGTATTCTTATATACCCCACAGTAATGCCCTAGCTATCTGTATTTCCAAGCTACTTATAGCACTGGCTAGAGAGCAAAGGTGAATTGCAGTGAATTTGCTGCAGATAGCTGTGGCTAATTAAAGGCTTGCATTTCCTGCGATTGCTGAGGTAATCGGGACAGTATATTCTGCTATCCGGAGCCAACCTCCCTTATATCTCTAGTCATTGCACAGGCATTGTTCTTTATATTGTGCTTCCTTGCACATACCGTATATTTATGGAATTCGGAACCTACTAACCTACTAACTAAGGGTACCTGCAGAATATTTATGGAATTCAGGAACCTAATAACCGAAATAATGGCAAATGATTGTGGCCACACACAACCTTAATCTGGTCACGATGCCATACATGAACAATCTAGTCACTAACCATGACCACAGACAAAACTAATCGGACCACTAGCCATACTCACAGACCGGCAACCCCAGCAACCCCTAGTCAAAACTACTACCCAAACTCCCCTCTTCCTACCTGTAACATAATTAAACCCAGCCCAACATACATACAATCAATATACATTAAATAAATCACCATACGTACGGTATCAGACTCTCACTATAGTTAATGCTGTCGTGTCCGAAGACAGTAAATTAGTTCTTGGACGGATTGCAGTGTCTGTGACCATCAAACCGAGTCCACAAACATCACAGAAAGTTCTTTCTTTGGCCAAAAACACATATGTTTGGCACCTTCCTACCCACTCCTAAATACCCCAGAAACACTTTCATGATCAACGCAGGTGTAAATGTTGGTTGCTTTATTATTTTCTACTGTGTAAATAGGGGTAAATAGGAGGAGACAAGTTCACTGTCCAACAAGAGTTGTTGGCAGCCCCCCTTGAGGTGCGTCAAGAGGATTTCCCAGTAGAGGCAAAATGAATTGCGTGCATCATGCACCAAGTGTCCATTAGGTGGAGTATGAACTCAGCCAGCCTCTCACTGGGTACAACGCACCCTTTTGAACCAACTTTGGCACTGGCACAGGGGAGTGAATACTTTCCACAACCCAACCCAAAACAAGTGAGGAGGAGGAGGCAGACCCCTCACAGGATACTGGGAAACACCATCACCACTGTAAGTGAACGCATCGCCCTTCAGTGAGTGAGTACTATTCAAACAGCTATTGGCCCTCATTACGACCCAGGCGGTAAGTATCGAACATTACCGCCATTGCGTAATTTACGTTTACGTCCTGGCCCCATGTCGTAAAGTGCAGCACATTCCGACCCATCGCGCACAGGCATTACGCCATGGCGGTAATGTAAAGTACGCGATGCCGTAAATGACCCCAAAATGGCCCCTACCGGCATCGTACGCCGCGCAAGGTGCACCGCAATTAGCGGTGACCGTAATTAGCGGTGACCGTAAATAAGCGGAACCGGAAGTAGTGTCATTGCGGCGGAACGGGAAAGAGCACGGCGGCCATCTTTAAAAACACAATCCATTGCCATACTCCCCAACCACTCCACATCTGACCCTGAGACCTGTCATAACCCATTACCCACCCATTTACCAACTTGAAAATGCCAAAAGCTGTCAAAAAAGCCTGCGATCGGCAGCGCCAGGACCGCTTCTCTCGTGAGGAACTCACCATGCTTGCGGAGACTCTCCAGGACAATGCTGCAGTGGTCTTCTCCACGCAAATGACCAGGCCGGCAATTGCCAAGAAGAAGGCCATATGGGCCCTGGTGGCAGAGCAGGTCAGTGCGGTGGGAACCGTACCCCACAACGCACAGCAGTGTAGAAAGCGGTGGGACGACCTGAGGCTCCGCGTCAGGAGCATCCTCTAAGCGAATAGGAACCTGGGCACGGCAACCGGGGGAGGATCTGAATCACCCATCAAATTGCAAGCATGGGAGGAAATCTGTGCCTCCACTATTGGAATGGAGAGCATAGCAGGAGTAGGAGGGATGGAGAGAGAATCAGGAAATGCCACCTCCCATTCATAGGGGGAACCAGGATCAGGGTGGATCAGCAGTGTTCCCAAAAGACTTTCTCTTCACTCTTCATCTTTCTGATACTGAACTAATCAATGTCCCGGCTCTGATTGATTGTGTTGCAGCTGGTCATTTTATTGATGATTCCTGGGACCAAGGCAAAGGTATTCCCTGGGCACAGAAAGACATGGGGGTACCTGAAGAGGAGTAGATGGCACCCCCTGGTTTCTAGTCCCATTACTGTACACACCAATGAGATATCTATGTCCATTGCCTCACACAAAGAAACTCTTTCTTTCAACATCATAAAGGCAGCTCACTACCTTATCATATTAGGGCTTCCTTGGCTACTTTCACATACTCCCTTCATCAACAGGACAGCAGGGACCCTATTTTTAGGTTCTGAATATTGTTTAAACCATTGTCTCCAGCATACTTCAGTAGGAATCGGATTCTCCACCACCATAAACCACAGATGACTCATCCTGTGGTGGACTGTTTTAAGACTATCCCATGACAGTATCATTCTTATGGCGAAGTCTTTTCAAACCATCAATACAAAGAACTACCTCCCCATCGCAGAGATGATAGTTCCATCAATTTGTTATCAGACCAACCCATTCCTTTTGGGCAAATGTATATCCTGTCCGAGGTTGAAAAAAAAGTTCTGAAAGAATATATTCAGACTAACTTAAGGAATGGGTTGGTTACAAAATCCAAGTCCCCGACTGGCGCATCTCAGTTTTTTATATGAAAGAAAAATACCATGGAACTCCGACCTTGTATCGATCATAGGGGTCTCAATAAGATCACAATAGCAGACCAGTACCCAATGCCCCGTATACTGGATATCCTTGAAGCTGTAAGCGGCGCTACTCTGTTTACCAAACTGGACTTAATGGGCGGCGTATCATCTCATCAGGATTTGTCCAGGTGATGAGTGAAAGACTGCATTTCGCACCCCGTTTGGGCATTTTGAGCATCGGGTGATGCCCTTTGGGCTCTCAAATGCATGCGCTGTATTCCAGCATTTTATGGCCCACGTCTTTTCGCATATACTCATGCTATCTGTCATTGTTTATTTAGACAAAATATTGATATTCTCCCGCTATGCTAAAGATCACACTAATCATATCAGTGAAGTATTATAACATCTGCAAGATCATCATCTTTTTGTTAAGGCAGAGAAATGCAAGTTCAATCAATCCAGTGTGCATTATTTGGGTTATGTGTTCTCCAACAAAGGAACTGGTATAGACCCAGATAAGGTACAGACTCTGGTGGACTGGCCAATCCCTGATATAGTCTGTGAATTTCCACTCAATGCTTTGTTGAAAAAAGAGGTGCAATATTCATGGACACACACAGCTCAATCCTTGTTTGATATGTTAAAGAAGTCTTTTAATATAGCTCCCATTTTGAAGATCCCTGATCATTCTCGAGGATTCAATGTAGAATCTGAAGCTTCTTCTGAAGCTATAGGGTTGGTTCTGAAACAAAGATTGGTCACTGACACTGAGTACTCTATAGCCTACATGTATAGAACACTCTCACCTTCTGAACTAAATTGTACAGTTTTAGAAAAGGAATGACTTTCCATCAAATGTTCCTTTCAGGAGTGGCGTCATGTTCTTCTAGGTTCTCGTTATCCTATTGAGATCTGCACTGATCATCAGCATCTGAAATGTTTGCAATATGCGGAAACTCAGAACAGCCAGAAGGCCGGATGGGTGTATTCCTTTTCTCCCTATAATGTCACATTTACAGTGAACCCTAGCAATATTAATAACATGGCTGATGCCTTGTTGTGGAAACATAGGGAGAAGAATCCACCTACTCCACCTTTGTATTTGCCAAATACTCCTATCTTCAGGGCCTGCAGAATCAGTCTCGAGAACAATTGGTCAGCTGTCAATCAATGGCAAGAACATATTTTTTTTATTTTTTTTATTAAAATGCATTTGGTTTACATCTTAAACCTTACATTTATCATTCACATTTAGTTTACATTATTCTCCTTATAAAAAATTTCAAAACCAAACACCAGACATCATTTATCTTTTATCCTTCTTCATTGCTGTTACTATTGTCCAGCATAATGTTTTCCCAGAAGTGAACTATGGTTGCGACCATCTTTCTATTATTTCATATTAAGATGTGACTCCATCTTTCTTCTTTTTCCATTTCTGCTGTGGCACTAAAGTATTTGGCGCTAAAGAGCAGTCTCTTTTGGTTTAGTGCCTCGCATTCCATAGTTACGTGATAGAGCGTTTCGGTTTTCCCTCTTGTTTGACAGAATCTGCAGACGCTATTTGCACTTTTATTTTGGCTGCATTTCCCCTGCACTTCTCTTGTTGGCAGTAGGTTCAGTCTGAATCTTAGGAACATGTCTCTAGTTCTTCGATACAGATATAATTTTAAGTAATTTGGAAGTTGATTAAGTGCTCTTTCTTCTCCCTCGCATTTGAGTGCCATTTTATATTGATCTTTCTGCACTTGAGTTTCAATCCAATCGGTTCTACTCAGCTTCTTTTTTGTGATTTGAGGCATTTCCGTCAACGTCTTCAGTGTGATTCCTTTTTTGTTACATATACACATGGCTGCTTCTTTCCATTTGTCCAGTGTAACATCGTTGACATGTACTTTTGAAGTTCTTAGGATTTCCAATGCCGGTATCTTTTCTTCGCTGTTCATTTTTCTGTAGAAGTCTATTATTTTCCATTCGATTATTGATTCTAATGATTGAAGGCCCAATTCATAGCGTATCCGTATCATAGGCATGTTCTGGGGTAGACTTAGTACTTTTCGCCAATAAATCGCTTCCAATTTCATCCATATGGTTCTATCATGGTTAATCATAGTTTCCGCACCATATGCAAGGATCGCTGTCACTTTTTGCTTATAAAAGGTTACCGCTGGTATAAGCGAAAATTTTCCGAATTTCTTATGTATTGACAGGCCTTGTCGGGCTAACATTCTGGTTTTTGCTTTTAGCTGTTCTGCCCATGGTGCTTCTGTCAGAGATTGGTTGATACATATCTCTAGATATTTATAAGTTGTAACTTGGATCAGTTTCTCTTCCTGGAGGTAATATTGGAATGTTTTTTTCCCATTCTTCTTTGTTAGGTGCATGATTCTTGTTTTCTTAGTGTTTATTGTCAGTTAATTTTGTTCCATGTATCCATAGGTTTTGTTAAGAGCTTTTTGTAATCCGCACAGTGTTTTTGCTAATAAGATGATATCATCTGCATAGATAAAACAAGGTACTGCAGTAGCATTTAATTTTGGTGGGTTGATGGTTGGTGTATTTATAGCCTCTTCAAAATCCGACATAAACAAACTGAACAGTGCGGCTGCTAGCGGTCACCCTTGCTTTAGGCCATGCCAGGTGTTTATTTGCTTTGTTATTATTCCATCCGCTGTCATTCTTACTTGTATTTTTGTGTGGAATACAAAAGTTTAATTGGTTCTATGATGTCACTAGGGCATCTCCATTGTTCTAGTTTCTTCCACAGCAGGTCTCTATTGATTTTATCATAGGCAAGGCTCAAGTCGACATATGCTACTATTGTATTTGTTTTTGTTCTTTCTGCTTCTTGTTTCATCAGATTTAGAATCATGAGATTCACGTTTGTTCCGACATTGCGCACAAATCCTGTTTGGCGCACCGCTTGATGTTTTGTTTGTTTTGCCCAAATGTTTAATCTTGTCAGTATAAGGTTAGCAAACATTTTCCCTAGCGGAACCAGGAGCGCCAGTGGTCGATAATTCTTTGGTTCTTTTGATGATCCCTGTTTGTATATTGGGATTAGCGTTGCAAACTGAATTACCTACCCGTCCTTGGAGTTCCATTTCAACCGACTTCATCGTGGATCTTCCTCTTTCTATGGGTCATTTGTCCATCATGGTAACCATTGATTCTTTTACTAAATTGGCACATTTTGATGTCCTCTCAAAAGTACCTTCGGCACCTCCAATGGCACAACTGTTTCTTTGTTCTGCTTTTTTACGGCATGGTTTGCCTGACTCTATTCTCTTGGATGGAGGTCCACAATATACCTCAAAGTATTGGACTATAGTTTGTAAAGTTCTGGGTATCTGAAGAGATCTCACATCAGGCTAGCATTTGCAATCTAATGGTCAGACAGAGAGGCTCAATCATACCTATGAAACTTACTATCTGTGCTTTGCTTCTTCATCTCAAGACACCTGGTATGAGTTACTAGCGCTGGCTATATTTGCAAGCAATAACTCCCTTAAATCATCCACAAGAGTGAGCACATTCTTTTGTACCTATGGTTTTGATCCCTCATGTATTCCTTCTGTGATACCTTCTGCTACTCAGTTTCCAGCCATGGATGTTTTTTTTTTGGACATACAGGAAGGCCATAAGTCTGCCTCAGCTGTCTTCACTGCATTCTTCTGTCTCCCAGTGAAGGAATGGGCAGACACGAAAAGGACTAAAGAACCCATATTTGTTCCTGACAATAAAGTGTTGCTGACTTCTTGTTTCCTCCTGTGCCACCTCATTCCTTCGAAATTGTCTCAAAAATATTTCAACCCTTTTTCTGTTTTGGCTGATAAGGGACCGGTGGCTTATAAGATTCTTTTGCCCACCTCTTGGTCACATATTCATCCCGTCTTCCATGTCTCCCAACTCAAATCGCATGTTCCTGACCATTTCCTGAGAAGTCAGCTTTCCATTCCTCCACCTGTGGCCACTTCATCTGTTCCCGAATGTGAAGTATCAGGGATCTGTGACTCCTGCTATTGATGGGGTCATCTACAGTATTTGGCTGATTGGAAAGGTTACAGTCCCTCTTATTGTTCTTGGGAACCAGCGATTCATGTGCATGCTCCTCGTTTGATTTGCTCCTTTCACCACCTGCGTCCATGGAAACCTGGCCCCACCTTGGTGGGGAGGGGGCATACTTTCACAATCCAGCAGGCTTGCTAGTCCCTATGGCAATGCTGGCGACACTTGCCCTATACTTTCCATGGCGTTCGAACATGATGTTCCAATATGGCAGCTGTTATTTCTCTTAATGGTCTAGTCGATTCAACAAACACTACGACACTCAATGTGCAGACCCAGAAACAGTTGGAGTGCCTTTTGCATAAGGAGAAAACGGATCCTGAGACAGGTGCGTCTCTTCGCTTCTAGAAAGACACCTTTCATGAGTATCCTCCTTGATTCCTGTGTGTTGTGTGAATACTGAAGTTGAGTACTGCTCTTTCTGCTTCTATTACCAATACTATCAGTCTCCTTAGATTCCTGCAACCACCAGATCCTTACCCAGTATGTTTATGTTTAAATATTTATATAGTACCATAGCCCGCCTCCTCCTTGATCAAATTCCACGCTGACTCCTTAGCCATTAACCTTCATGCAGAGAATACGAAGTACATCCTTCTGGAGCCTGTTCAAGGTTTTCTTCCCCAGAGGGTTTCCGTGCAACATCTCCCACCATGTGCTCCACTGTCCTGTCACAGTGCGAGTGGTTCCTGGGAGATTCCTTTATATCATCCAGTTGGTCCAGATTCAGCAAATAGGTTAGTTATACCTAATCACTTATGCATGGTATCCATCTAGACTATAGCAGTTACAACCACTGCCATTGCCATCATCGTATTCATAGGCCAAAAAGGAAAAGGGCTGCATTGGAAGTGCCAGTCTGAGGAGCATTCTACTCCTCTAACATGGATATCCAACATAGACAGTTGACCATGGCCTTACTACCCCGGACAATCTGCTGATAGTTACAATTTATATGTGTCCTCATTTAGAACATTACCTGTTGAAACAGATATAGGGGTATTCTCCTCTGCTGATAACTCAATGACTGGTCTTTCAGGCTCTCTATCTCTCCTGGCCTCTCTCTGACCATTGCCACCATTTATAAGCCACCTGGCCAGGTCACCCTCTTTTTCTCTGAATGGACTGACCTCACCTCCTCTCTCCTTTCCTCTACCTCCCAGCTTCTCCTCCTTGGGATCTCAACATCCACCACAATTCCTCAGACTCCTCTGGGCTTTTCTGCAACCTTTGCAACTCGCTTTCCCACTCCATTCTAACCCCTGGTCCGACTCACTCTGCCAGTCACACCTTAGAGGTTCTTATCTCTTCAGACATCCCCCTCTCAAATCCTCTCACTACTCCTCCCACTTTCTTCTTACTTCTCACTTGAAGCATCCTGTCCCCTTGGCCCACCCAGCACTGCTACTTTCATTCGCGGTCATTTGACCTATAACGCAAGTGTCCGTGGCTGCCTTTGCCTGCACATTCTCTCCTCCACTTACTCTGGTCGCTGAATCCCATCCTGACATGACCCTTTCCAGCCTTTTCCTGTCCATCTCTAACACTCTGGATATCCTTGACCCTGTCATTAGGATCTGCCTGAAGCCTGCCACCAAGTACAACTGGTATGACTCTGATCTGCCCGCTCTGAAACGCAAGTGCAGAGAAGGTGAACAGAAGTGGGGAGCTTCAGGTGCACCCTCAGACAAATTGGCCTACCGCCTGCTTCAAAGGCAATACAGACACTCCATTGTCTTTAAAAAGAGGGTCCATATTCAAGCCTGCATCTCTGCGGCCTCTAACAAAGTGGCTGAACTTTTGAAAATCTGCAAGGAGCTGGCCAATACTACTGCAGTATCCACCTTAGTACACCCACCCAGGCCCACTGCATGACTCTGGCTTCTCATTTCACAACTAAAACCTTGGACATCCTGTCCGCACTCTCCTCCTCTTCTTCTCCTCTCTCTGCCTCTACATCTCTCTGGTCCTCCTTGGCCACACTCCCTCCTCTTCTGATGTCTTCCCTCTCTCCTGTAACACCTGATTATGCTTCCAGACAAGTGTGGTCTATGAAGATTTCATCCAAACAGGTGACTCCCTACTCCTCCAGAACCATTAAGGACAATATTGGTTCTGTCATTCCAGTCTTGGACGATTTCTGTAATCACTCCTTCGCCACTGGATCTTTCCCCTCTCTTCTCAAGCACTCCCTTGTGCATCCCTACTAAAGAAGCCTTCTGCATACCTCTCCATTCTGGCAACCTATCGCTCTTTTCTTGAGCAAACTCCTGGAGAAGTTGGCCATCTCCCAGCTAACCCTCCACACGGAATATGTTGGTTATCTCCATGACCACCAGTCTGGCTTCAGAGCAGTCCTCATTCTCCTCGATCTTTCCTCTGCATTTTACACGGTCAACCACAACATCCTGATCACTGGTCTCCGCAAGACCCGGGGCATCATGGATCAGGCTCATACGTGGCTAACCTTCTTCCTCCTGGACAGACCCTCCCAGGTTCAGCATGGATCCTTTCTCTCCACCATCTCTCTCTCCACATGTAGAGTTCTCCAGGGCTCTTCAATTTCTATCTGTCCCCCTCTGGCCCTCCTGATCTCTACCTTTTCCTTGAACTTTCAATGTTATGTGGATGACACGCTGCTCTCTTTCAGGCTACCCTCGGTCTCCTCGGCCTCCTCGCTCATGCCTGACTGTCTACTCGCTATTCATTCATGGTGCGCCTCAAACGATCTCTGCCTAAATGCCAGTAAGTCTCTTCCTCCCTCTTTTCCCCTCTCACTCTGGTCACCCTCCTTGGGCCATCTGCCCCCGCCCTTTTGCGAGGCAAAATACCTTGGGGTCATCTTCGACTCCAGTCTCTCCTTCTCTTCACACATCACAGACTTTGCCAGGGAAGGCCCATTTCCAGCTGCACCTCCTCAGAGGTATTCTGCCATTTCTCACCTTCTCTCAGAAGCTCTGGTTCTCTGCAACATCCTCTATTCCAAATCTGCTTAACTTTACTATTTGTCCTCTTCAACTCATCCAGAACAGGACTGGGAGACTTATCCTTGGCCTCAAGCCCAGGGACCACATCTCTCTGGCCCTGACATCCCTCCAATGGCTTCCAGTGGCAGCAAGGACCAAGTTTAAGATCCCCTGCATCATTAACAACGATTTCTGGGGCCGTGGCCCTCACTAACTGCAACTCTCTCTCCTTACTATCTTCCTCCTAGAGTCCTCTGCTTGTCTACTTCTAATTCTGTGCAGGTGAGTTGCTTCTCCAAGCAGAGAATGGGGGGTATAGCTCTCTACTCTGCAGGTGCCTCCCTCTGGAATGGCCTCCCTTACGCTGTCAGTCTTGTGCCGGATCTCCTCAAGTTCCTGAAGTTCCTCAAGACCTTTCTTTTTTCCTCTTCATTCTCACTCCCTCTCCCCCGCTAACTCTCCCTTGCTGGTGCTCAATTGACTGGTTGCTCTGTGTCCTCTGAGTCGTACAGGACACCAGCCCCCCCCCCCCTGACCAGTCCACCTGCACTAGCCGGCTGGCCCTCCTTGCACTGCTGCCTGGCTAACCTTGCACTACCAGGTTGGGAATTGAAATAGTGCATGCTATATAATCTTGTGTAGCTTCAACGACAAGACCCTGCAAACTATGGGTCTCCTTACGAGTTAGGTGGAAATTTGGCAGTACATCAGCCAAAAAGTCACCCTAAGGAATTATCGCTACCACTACTTGGTCAAGCGGAATTTTCACCTGATTACAAGTGGTGGTGGTGTAATTCCCCATTTATTTTTGGTACATTGAACCCAATGGGGTTTTTGCAGAATTACTACAGGGCAATTACCAATCTGGTAATTCTGCCAATTCTGCTGATTTTTCAGCACGGAGCGGGAACATTTACCTCCAGTGTTTACCTGGAGGTAAATCCTCCACTCAAAACCCAACCTCACAATTCTGGGTAGTGGTAAAATTGGTGGTAACTTAAGCTAATAATGAGACTGTATGTCTTTAGTCTGCTTATATATTTCACAAGAACTGCATGTGCTTGTGTCTGGTACCGTGCTCAACCAAGGCTCGCATGACCACATGATGAATCAAGCCATGCCCCTCAAATGCTTTTCCCCATCAATCAGAGTGTGCGAATACATGTGACTAGAAATTCAAGTGCTTGTGTATTCCAGGTATCACGCTTAACCAACTCATTTGTGAGTTTGTGTTCGCTCAATCTGCATGCCCCAAAGATATTTGTATTTCACTGAAAGTGTGATAAGAAATTTGACAAGAAATGCAAGTGCTCTTGTATGTCAGCTATTGTACTAGACCAAGTTATGTATGAGTGGAAGTTCAGTCAAGCAGCCCCAGCACAAAATATGCAAGCACATTGCATTGTCAAGACTTGCCCACCCTGCCTTTTCAGTGAAATACAGAAAACCTTTTAAATATGTTTGCACAAAAAAATTAATTCTGCTTATCCTTATCTAAAATCACCCCAAAAAACAGAGGGCCTCATTACGAGAATCGAGGTAGCCATGGAGCTATTAGCTCCATGGCTGCCTCCGTTCCGGGCTCCATTACCGGGTTCCTGCAATGGGGATTTAGCGGGTTACTCTGACATAGGATGACCCGGTAATTCCTCTTTGCAGGAACCCATCCCCATTCCCATTTGAGCCCCCATAGGGGTCAATGGGAATGGGGAGGGAGGTAATAACGGGCAGATTACATCTGGCCCATTATTGCCTCCCTCTTCCCCTCGCAGGACCCGGAAAGCACGCCTGGTTTGCGATCTGGGTCCCGCGATGGGAAGTTCGTAATCGGCGCTCCCGGAATGAAAGGGGCCGGTCCTGTACCGGCCCTCTTCATTACGGGAGCGCCAGCCTTATAATTAGGCCCAAGGCCTAAAAATCCCCACCTATGTAAAATTCTCCACGCAAACAGCAATGAAAATCATCCTTCCCCTATTAGAAGTCACAGTGGTTGCTGAAGAGCTCCAGCAGGTATATCTGGCTCCATTACCCAAATCTCTCAAAAGTTCAAAATGTATGCAGATTACAACGATAGTGGAAATTTGGGTAATCCGGTATAGAGGTGAACTTATTTGCTGAGGCTTACTGCCAACAATGTACACCTATGCACTCTTTGGTCTCTGCCATGTAATGTTTCTCATTTTAAAAAAAGTGGACATATATGTGTGTAAATACTGACAAGGGAGGTTTACACACATTTCTACTTTATAGCATAACAATGTATACATTGCAAGTGCAATGTATGCATGCAAGTGGCATTTACAAAGATTCATTTGGAAATCCCATGCTTAATTGAAGAATGTATTTTTTGAGTTTAATGTTCACCTGTTATTATAAGCTTTTCATTTTATTTTGTTTCAAATAGGTTCTCTCATTTTATTTGAGTGTTAGACTTTAAACCAGTGTCCCTGAGATTGAGTGAAATAACACTTATTATAAAAATGTACTTGGCTGGTGTTACATGAGAAGTTATGGATGGTTAGATCCTTAGGCACTTTCCAAGCCTTTCATTACATTTATAATTTTATAGACATGCCTTTTGCATGGACATTGTACATGAGATTATTTCATTCATTGATCTCTGGAGCGTAGCACTTTTTCTCACTTATGTTTTTAGATTATTGATGAACATGACAAAAAATTAATCCCAGGATTTGCTCTTTTTTCCTTACATCAATCTATGTAAGTCTGATTCTTGGTCCAGTCTATTTATCTGGTTTGATTTTCTTTTATAAATATATCATCATAATATATAATAAAAGGCCAGATGTATGTTTGTCTGAAGCTGCCCTGCCTGCTTCACCTGTAATCACAGATAGAGGGAGCTGTTGCCTTACGCTTACAATAATAAGACTTCAAGTTCATCTTCCAGGCTAACCAAATGTGTATTTCAACAATGATAACATACAATTAGCTACAGAACAGGCAGGGATTCCACTTTAACAGCATACTTCAAGTTGCATACACTAAGAAAATATTGACATTCTAAAAAACATAAACAGAAATTCATTTGACTAAGCACTATTTTGCTAACAAAATAAATTACTTTTGTGTAATGTACTTATGTATTATGTAATTATTCATTGTAATATTTCTTGGTATGTATTATATCAATAATAGTCTTCATGTACGTTTCAAACTTTATTTGACTTCAATTAACTTTATTTTATGATCTCAGGTCTACTTCGAATCATGCTGCACGTGAATTGTATTACTCTGCCATCCCGCAAAATTATATATTTGAGTCCAAAACCAGTAAGTGGAATCCAAGACAATGAGAAGATACAAAAATTGGCTGTATGTACTATGTTAACCTTTCACTGTATTGTGTGAGATTTTGTTTGAGGTTACTATTCCTCCACGTAAAAGGAGCAAGATCCTTTACAATAATTTTTTCTATTAACATAAATTCCATTAAAATACACCACATATTATATTTACACTCTGAAAATGTCTTCCTTTATTCACATTAGCCCATGTACACAGAATTTCCCACTTGTATGCATGTATTCCATTTAGATATGTACTAATGAGTTCCTTTGTAGATTTGTTTGTGAGGTTAGGCTGTCCTGTTAGGCTCCTTTTTGTTGTTAGTTCTCGTAATGCTTGGATGAAAATATAATTAACTTTATATATGTCAATTAATTGACATGTTGTTATCTCTTTAATAAAAACATTAGAAAGAAACATATACCCCGTTAACTATATTTCTTCGGGTCATGAGGAAGGCACAAGATCAGGCTGTAAAGACTGCTAAGACATGCACTTTGACCAATTGAATGTTTTGTAAAAATAGTGGATCATCTAGTTGTGCGTCTGTAGTACTTTCATTGTATAGTCTTTGTATACATTATTGAACCATTGGTGGATGAAGGATAAAAATATGTGTTTGTATTCACTTTTGATAATATAAGAGCCTGCTGTGAAACTATTGGTATCTGTGAAGATTTAGCATTAGCATGGCACGGTAGTGGCTGTGTAGTTATGATGAAGTTGCTAATCCCATAGGAAGAGCACTTTTTGGGTGGCTTATAACTTTTCTCCCCATGGACAAATACTCACCAAACTTTGCAAAAAAAGCATATGGCCCACTCTGAATTTCTTTGCAAAGTTTGGTGATTTTTGGTCAAGGGGGGCAAAGTTATAGGGGGGTCCCAACATTTTTTTTTTTCCATAGACATAATGGGAAAAACTTTACTCACGCCAACAGCCCAAACCGCTGGACGGATTTTCACCAAATTTGCGGCAGGAGTGGCGGTTTGGTCCTGAAAGCATGCTTTTGTTAATATGGTGTAAATCCGTCCAGTAGTTTTTTTTTAAACAACAAAAATGTAAGTAAAACAAATTAGTGATATCTATGTCCGCTCCGCAGACTCACTTCCCTGTTCGGTCCTCTGATTGGCTGTGCTGTTCGCAGACTGGCCTCTGATTGGCTGAAAGAATTTGGGACTTTTGCGTGGTCCGCGGACATCGGGACGCGGTTGCTGATTGGCTGGTGGGAAAACGTGAAATGCGTCGGTTTTCCTAAAATGCCCGTCATCTTGGATTCGCTGACTATTTGGGGGTCCGTGGACAGCGCGGTGAAAACATTTAAAAAAAACAGCATTTCACTTGTCAAACTCAACAAACAATCTCTGGAGAGGTGGGGGGATGAGGATGGGATGGGGTATGGCCATTAAAAGCCAGAAAACGGGTTGTTTCACCCACCCGAAAGTCCGCGAACACTCCAGATGTCCTTGGGCAGTCCTGTGGTGTTTGCAGACACTTCAGATGTCCGAGGAAATCTGTACCTATTTCTGCATTACAGGGTTGGGCAAAAGCAGTTTTTGGATGGCTTATAACTTTGGCGCCACTCAGTGAAACTGCATGTAATTTGAGAATTTTATTCTAGGACGAACCCTGAATGGTTTTGTAAAGTTTTGTGGGATTCTGTCAAAATTAGAGGGGGGGTCCCAAAATAATGTAAAAGCATATAAATGTGGTGTCATTTGACGAATCTGCACAACATTTGGCAAAGCGATTTTGGATCTAGATTTAAATGGCTTTCTAAAGTTTGGTGGGATTGTCTCAACAGGGGGCGAAATTAGAGGGGGGTATCAACATTTTTAAATGGCTTATAACTTTGTTGCTATTTGACAAATGTGGACAAAAGTTTTGAGAAAGATTATAGACCCAACCTTCAATGTTTGTGTAAAGACTGAATGGATTTTGTCAAGTGGGGGCTAAGTTATATGACTATTGTAGGTACATATATTTTGACACTTTTTAAATAATAAAACATTGGCGGGTTTCGAGCAAACTCGTGAGGAGCATTGGCAAGGACATTAAAGCATGGTTTTGCAAATGTGCCTGTGTTTTATTTTTTGACAAGTGTAATAATGTAGGTACAAAAAATAGTCATATACCTTTGACGACTGAGTTATAGCCTGTGGCCGTGGGCAGTTGCCAGATTGTCTTGGTCATAGCATAAGGTCATGACGCAGACAATCTGGCTACTGGCCATGACTGCTAGGGACGAAAAATGGTGTTAAAGTGGCTATGTCTACCTGGGACCAGCTATGTGGTAAAGTTATTCGAAGGTAGGATAGGTTTCAAAGGGAAAAAAAGTGCTTGTGGTGATATGTTCATAGGGTTTTGCAGGCTACCATGGCAAGGGAAGAGGGGCTGTGCACGGAGCCCTGCATTCTCTTTCCATGTTGGCTGTCTTGGAAAAGGATTTTCTTTCCTACAGTGGGACGCCGCAGGTGTCCGGCTATATGAATAAACATCTCTGTTTTAGCACCCTGGGTTCCCGCTTTGGGAACCAGGGGTGCTAATGGCCTTTATCCCCCATTTCAGGGGCTGCAATGTCATCAATGATATTTGTGATGTCATCTTTGATGTCCTGGGTGTTAGTTTTAGCAGTGCACAGTGGGGGCGTGAGTTATGGTTGCTTAGCTTACTGTAGTATTGTACCTATCTATCTGCACTGGGTGCACACAGTGCTGCTAGTAGAATACAGCTATGTCATATAGAATGTGATGGGACCTGAGGGTTCCAAGAACTACAGTTGAACACAGGATGGGAGAACCTTACTGAAAGAATGTCATCTGTTTAGCTCCCTGTCCCTTTCTATATAACTAGCCCTGTAACTCTGTAACTTATAAATAAACTTACTTCTTTTATATATACTGGTCTCCTGTGCCTTACCTGAATCCAGATGTCTTCTTACCATCCCCGATACTACAAATGGCGACGAGGATGGGATTAACAGGCGGTTGCTGGTTCCAGTTGGACTGTCATATGTTTTGCCTGTTGATCCCGAGATAAAAGGACCCACTGATGAAATTTCTGCTGACTCCTGGCATCATAAAAATGCTTTTGGCAGAGTTCCATGATGCGCCCAGCTGTGATGATGCCCAGCGCCGGTTTTCTATGAGAGGATTTCATTGTATCCTGCGCAAGGTATAAGTCCTGCTATTTTATATTTATATGGCAGGCAGCCTTCTGAGGAGTATCCTGATTTATCTACAAACTGAGGTACTGTGCAGCATGTGATGGGGCGTTGCGGCAGAGTTTAAATTAAGAGCCAGACTGCTTTTACAAGCTGCCGAGTTACAGGGCTAAGGAGATTCTGATGCAATGAGCCGTTCATTATTTAAGGACAGGCAGCCTGAACATGGCGTGTGGTTTTGCACATATATGGCAGCTGCGAGGTATGCTGGTTGCTCTCCATTTAAGTATTTTACAATGAATGCAGCGCTGCAGCGTGTGGTGAAACTGCATGCTAGTGCAGTATGTTGGGTTTAGCTTCGGGCCAGACTGTAGTTGCTGCGGTCATCACGATAGCTATTGGGGCATTTGAATGTCTATTTATGCTGCGTGGCATGCGCTTTGACCGTTCACACTTTTACCGTGTTGGAGCTCTGTACGGCATGAAACTTTTTATTGAAGTGATGACGCAATGGAACGCCCGGAGCGTATTAGTAGAGCTGCAAATCCTGGATTTATGAGTATTCCTGTCAGCTGATTCGATCACACGTTTGTTTTTGCTTCTGTGACCGCACATGAAGTGATTTGAGGAAAGGCCGTACATACGTGAAATTACGCGATGACGAATGCGGAAGGGATGGATGCTTTTAGTATCGAGGAGTCATCGTGTCATCAGATGGAAGTTCCCTACTGGCAGCAATTAGTTACATACGGCAATATTAGGCATTGGATTTTTCCTTTGCATTCAGTACAGCTGGACAAATGTTCGAATTCAATTGTTTAACTGTTTGAGGAACTATCTTTGATCTGAGTAGTGTTTTCGCTCTGGTGCTGCCTCTGCAGACATTTCCAATTCATGAAGGTTGATGTTAATATGCTGCCAGGTGCACATAACTTCTTTATACTATTATTTTCGCTCCAGTGCTGTCAATGGAAAATGCCTGTGCTTTTCAATAACGAAGCACGGGTGCACCAGAAAGACTTTCCATTCCGTTCTGAAGTGGACAATGAAGGTACTGTTTTGTTTTCTTCCTTTAACGGAACTTATTCTACGTGCAATTCATGGACTGTGCAACAGTTGTTTCATTGTACTTAGTAGTTCGGTCATGTTTTGTTTGCTGCAATCATATTTCTTCGTGCATTTCATGGACAATCTGCAGTTTTAATGTGTTATGTTTTTCAATGTTTAAAGGAATTTAAATGCACGTTTATTTCTGGAGCAATGTATTATTATTATTTATGATTTAAGCTGATGTACTTTATGAAGTGGATTGTGCCATGATTGTATGGAATGGTGAGTCCTAATATTTAAAAGGGTGACAGAGTGCAATTGGTGATTGCATTTACTATATGAGGATGAGTGGGTGTATTTATGCATAACACTATATCACACCAACAACCTATCCAACAAACAACACAAAGAAAAAGAAAATGTTTTTTTTCCTGCGTGTAGTATTTAACAATATTATAGGATTTTCAGGTCTCCAAATGCTGCATTTCACATATATCTGCAATGCATATTGATATTTTAAATGTGTATCAATCCAAAGGGGAAATATGTTCATTAATGATATATTATCCATGATGTGGATTGCAATAAGTATAATTTAAGTGGCACAGCATCGTTCTGATGCCATGTAATACATGAGTGAAAATAATGAGTGATTTTCATGTTAAATGAGAGAGCCCTATGGTTAAATGTGACACAGATGTTGCGTGGTATGTATACAAATTTTTGGGCATATTACTTATGGCATGCATATGAATATTTTACCGGTTTAGATTCCTTGGCCTAACATGTTTTTGAAACCTTGGATGCTTTCATTTTTTTTCGCTGCATTCAAAACAATTTTGTTTTCAAAGATCTTTTGCACTTGGACTCTGATCTGATCAGTCTCTGTCGCGGTGTATTCTCTTCTCGCGCTGTTCTTTTCCAGCTGCGTTGTTTTAATGTGATCTTTGTTTTGTGAGTTTGCTTTTCTGCATTTTCCCATTTTTCATTGTTTCTTATGGCAGGGTGTGTATGTGAATATGTGATGGCGCAAACCACAGGTGTTTCGGAGAGGAATGGTGGTGTATGTAGTTATGCAGTTATGGTTGTGAGGCAAATGTAATGTTGATAAGGATAAAATATAATAGGTTCATATGAATGTTAGATAGTTCATGATTGTTGCGTGAGTATGCTGTTGTGCTGGGTGTGGCAGACCCTTGTCTCCATGTGGCAGATGGAGCGGGAGGAGATACGCTTTGATGGTTGAGAGTGTGGAAAGGATCGTATGTGCTTGCAGGTGGCAGCTGTGAGGCCAGGGAGTGAATTGTGTACTTGATTGTTTTGAATGTTAGTTACGTGAATGTGGATACGCTTTCTTGGTTGTGAATGTTGTATAGATTTTACTGATGTGAAGGATTGTGTAATTTGGAAAGTCTCTCTAAATGTCGGGTCTGTGATATTTTGTTTGTGTGTTCAATTGAAGAGAGGGAGATGTGTAGTATTGTACCTATCTATCTGCACTGGGTGCACACAGTGCTGCTAGTAGAATACAGCTATGTCATATAGAATGTGATGGGACCTGAGGGTTCCAAGAACTACAGTTTAACACAGGATGGGAGAACCTTACTGAAAGGATGTCATCTGTTTAGCTCCCTGTCCCTTTCTATATAACTAGCACTGTAACTCTGTAACTTATAAATAAACTTACTTCTTTTATATATACTGGTCTCCTGTGCCTTACCTGAATCCAGATGTCTTCTTACCATCCCCGATACTACACTTACCATAACTGGCAAATTTCAGGGAGTTTTCGATTTTACTTGTAACCATAACGTCCTTTTAACAACATTTTTTAACGGAATTTCATAGGTTTTTATTAGTACAACTTAACCATAACGTCCCTTTAACAATGTTTTTTCAGTGAATTTCATAGGTTTTTATTAGTCCAAATTAACCATAACGCACCTTTAACAAAGTTTTTTCAGTGAATATATATATATATTATTTTTTTTTTATAAGAGGTTGTTATCTAAATTCCTACACACTCCAGCCAACTGAACAAATAAAATTAACACATACAAGTCATTAATGACCTCCTCTAAGCCAATCAGAATGTAAGGAATGTAGTAAATAACTGCTGTTATTGAGCACAATCAAGGCATTCTAACTTCAGAAGCAGCTATGAAACAACAGAAATAATTTCTCTCCATTCAAGACATATCAATGCAATTTCCAAGCACTATTTCATTCAACAAGACACTCCAAACAAATGTATCACAATAAAGAGAACGTTAAACCATGCAATAATGCTTATTTTTGCAACGATATACCCTTCACTCTTATATTATACCTAACACCAGGTTATAGAAAAACTGTTCTCAATTCAGAAAAGTTTACAACTCATATGCTCACCTTAAAAAGAGAACTTTGTTATTTCAATATTACTAAATAAAATCATATCTAATTTACTAACATGACTTGTGAACTTATAATAATACTCAGTAAAAGCACAACCTTCAG
The DNA here is from genome assembly GCF_040938575.1 of Ambystoma mexicanum. Taxonomy (NCBI): domain Eukaryota; kingdom Metazoa; phylum Chordata; class Amphibia; order Caudata; family Ambystomatidae; genus Ambystoma; species Ambystoma mexicanum. The sequence continues at coordinate 495,499,476 of NC_090922.1, forward strand.
AATGTTCCATTTGGCACAGCCAATCAGGAAGGGGAATTCCCCACATACTCCGGGGACTGCCCACAGCTGTATGCTCAAAATAGTTTTTCCTGATGTACTCTGACAGACAGATGGTCCTCTGTCCCATCTCCTGTGGCCTTTTGACTACTATTATCGTCCTTCCCTGTCCTGTTCCTCCTGCCCATGGTCTTTCCTCGGGAGCCGTCTTGGTTCGGTGCTCATCCCCTCCTCTGTATCGCTGTCAGGGCAATGTCTCACCCACACTGCTCCTCCCCAACCTCCCTACTCCTGCTTACCTTTCTGCTACCCTTTGGCATAGATTTCAGTCTCTCTCGAGTCTCCATCTGTCCCGCGCTGTGGCCTTTCCTTTCATACCCCTGCCATACCACACCGCTGTCCCCATCCCACCAGCAGCCTGTCAATGCGTGTCAGCCCCGTCTAGCTTCCACACATCACTTTCCCTCAGCGTTAAGCGAGTCGCCATGGCAACTCAGATCTTCAGTGACGCTGTTGGCAAACTTTTTCTGCCTCATTATTGTCTATTTCTGGACCAGACGGATGCCAACATCTTTATTGCCCAGGGGCTAGGGTAATGTCAGCGATTAGGTGCCCTAAGTCCTCCTTAACATCCCTTGCTTAGCTCAGGACCTTTAGTTCAGGCTTCTGGACACATTATTCAGTGCATTGCCGTGGCCCTAGGGCGCTAAAGCTTATTGAAACTCAAATGTGTTACCACCACAACTCAAAAACAAGTATTGCTATTTGCACGTTTTGCTACTAGCCTTCTAGACCTCTGGAGAAGTTATTATCTATCAGAAATATCAACCACGCCCCAAATAATGAACAGTTCATTATTCTGTGACCATCACGCCTTCCTTAGTCCTTCCTCAAATGTGTCCCACATGGTCCTACTTGGCTGCTTAATTAATCTCTATGTCTATACCCTGCCCTGTACTTAATCAATTCTGGACAGACATGACTTCCTTCTTGAGTATCGCATTGGGGAATTCAGCCAGTTTAACCAGCCTTTTCAGTTATTTTACATTGCCAGTTTGACTGTAAATATCTATCACTTATTAAGGGCGAGACCCTGTGGATTTGGCTTCCTTAAAAACAAGCATTGGCAATGCTAACAGTTTGGGTGTTTGTGTAGGCATGGGAAAGACACTCGGCAGGCACAGCAGTAGTGGTATTAACTGGCCATTGATGGTAGCAGGTGCAAAATGTTGCGAGTACCTGGCCGTTGTATGGCAGTGCCAGGCAAATGACTAATACTTATACACAATACAAAACTGTTGGCTTTGCCATGCTTGTTTTTAACAGGACTTCAGTGAAGGACAAAGTTATTATAAATTGAGTGACTTAAGGCAGACCTGGCTAAGACAATTTTATTACACCAGTAGCAGCTTAACAAACTATAATTAAGTCAACAATCAGAAGACTGCTTAGAAAAAGAAAACACTTGCAGGCACGTCGAGTGCAACGTTTAATGGTAAGGCTTCATTAAAGCGAGTTTTGGGTGGGAAGGGGCAGGAACTAGGTGGGAATGTCCATAGGGATTAGCATGGCCATTGTCAGTCAATGAGTGGCCAAATAACCAAACAATAGCTGCCAATTGTGTGTCCCTACTCATATGTCATTACTCCCTATTTGTACTGCAATGCAATAGTTTCAGCTTATAATAGCTGACACTATCGGGGTAATTCATAGAATCTAGCGCACAAGTGGCGCACGCGGCTGGCGCACAATGTGCGTGTGTGACAGTTTGCGCCAGCCGCGTGTTCTAAAATCCATTTCCGTGCACAGCGTATTCATGGATTTCAACATCCAAAACCAGCCGTGGCGCAGAGTGGCGCAGCGACCGGGCAGCAGCGCCAGTTACGCCCCAAACCCCTCCCCGTGTGCCATGCACAGCACACAAATCCCGTACATGGCGCACAGACCATTGGACAAGCATACAGCCCCCCAACCACGAAAACGCCTGTAAAACTCCCCGCGCACCCCTCCGAATACATGTACACCCCGGCGCGGGGAGTTTCACACGCGATTGGCCCTGTGCGAGCGTGGTACGTGTATTTCGGGGGTTCGCAGGGAGTTTCACACGCGATTGGCCCTGTGAGAGCATGGTACATGTATTTCGGGGGTGCGCGGGAAGTTTCACACGCGATTGGCCCTGTGCGAGTGTGGTACGTGTATTTCGGGGGTGCGCGGGAAGTTTCACATGCGAATGGCCCTGTGCGAGCGGGGTACGTGTATTTCGGGGGTGCATGGGAAGTTTCACATGCAATTGGCACTGTGCGAGCGGGGTACGTGTATTACTGGGGTGCGCATAGGAGTTTCACACGCGATTGGCCCTGTGCGAGTGGTGTACATGTATTACTGGGGTTTTCAGGAAGTTTAACATGCGATTTTGCTGTCAGAGCGGGGTACGTGTATTTCGGGGGGTGCACGTGAAGTTTCACATGCGATTCTGCTGTCAGAGCGGGGAACGTGTATCCAGTGGCGTGCGCGGGGAGTCCCACACATGAATTGGCAGTGTGGGTCCTCCCAGGTGTCCCTTCTACCCCCTCCATGGCCCTTGCAGGCAGCCTACACCACAGGGGACTACCCAGCACCCCTGGTCATGTCCCTCAGGCAGCCCATACACCATGGGTATGCCCCCCAGCCAAGCCACATGTCACTTTGCAATATGATCACCAACTCATGTCCCCCAGCTCCCCCACCCCCCAGCAGTGAGGGGCACCTGCCAGCAGGCCCCCACTCATGTCCCACTCATGTCCCCCTGCACCCCCACCCCCCAGCAGTGAGGGGCACGTGCCAGCAGGCCCCCACTCATGTCCCACACATGTCCCCCAACACCCCCACCCCCCAGCAGTGAGGGGCACCTGCCAGCAGGCCCCCACTCATGTCCCCCAGCACCCCCACACCCCAGCAGTGAGGGGCACCTGCCAGCAGGCCCCCACTCATGTCCCCCTGCACCCGACCCCCCAGCAGTGAGGTGCACCTGCCAGCAGGCACCCACTCATGTCCCCCTGCACCCCCAACCCCCAGCAGTGAGGGGCACCTGCCAGCAGGCCCCCACTCATTCCCCACTCATGTCCCCCAGAACCCCCAGACCCCAGCAGTGAGGGGCACCTGCCAGCAGGCCCCCACTCATGTCCCCCTGCACCCCCAAACCCCAGCAGTGAGGGGCACCTGCCAGCAGGCCCCCACTCATGCCCCCCCCAACATGTTAACATGACCCACAATCATGGCCCTCATGGCCACCAAAATCCCACGGCACGCCACCCCTGCCCAAATAACCAACCAAGCATAACATACACCCACATTGAAATGCCCATCACATGAAACAACCCAAATGGCATGTACATCAACACATGTCCGTCACACACACACAATGGGTGCCAGTGAATGTGAAAACCCACATCGTGACATGCATGAAACCAGTGATAGAATACCACACATTGAAGTACGGGAACATATGTACTGAACACAAAATGTGGTGAAGGAAATCCAAAGACCAAACAATGTACATAAGGAAAACAATGCAGAATGTCACATAATGATATAAAAAGGAAATCAGAATCCAAAATATATGAAATCAAAAATGTCTCCAAAGTCTCCTTCCAACAAAGCAAATCCAAACAGAAATGAAAAAGTAAAATCCATTGCTCCATGGAAAAATCAAAAAAGAAAATGCAGACAAATCCACACTCCAACTATTTACAAGGATGAAATCCTGGGTCCATGAGCCCAACTGTCCAAATGAAACCTACAAAAATACACTAACTAATGAAGAACTATATACAAAAATGTGGGGTATTGTCCAAGCACCCCAAACAAAAATGAAAACCAAAATGAAACCTAACACTAACTAACTAACTATTTACAATGGCAGCGGGCTAGTCCGACGGCTCACTTTTTGATGTCCCGGGCCAGGGCATCATCGAACTCCTGCTCAATGTCCTGGAGGCGGTCCTCTTCCATGGCCCCGAGGGTTCGCAGGGACGATGACATGTTGACCTCCAACTCCCTGCGACTTGCCTCGAGGCACTCGGCCAGCCTCAGTGCCCTCCGCATGGAGTTCTCCGCCCTGACCATTGTGAGCCGTGCCTCTTCTGCCCGCTGCCGCTCCGCATCTATGGTGTGGCCCAACCGCTGGCACACGGAAGACACTTGGAATCCTGGGTCCTCCTGCCCTCTGGCCGATGCCTGCCCCTCCGATGTTGAAGGCCCAGAGCCATCATTGCTCCCACCATGTAGCTGCTGCTGCTGTGCCTGCATCCTGGCTCTTGCTGCCTGCACGTCCTCCTCCAGCTGGGGTGGAGTTGTCGTGGTGGCCACTCCTGCTGGACGTCCGACTCCCGACTGTGGCAGGGATGTGTCCTGCACCAACCTGGCTGCTGGGTCAAAGGCAGCTCCACAGGGTACCCAGGTGATACATGGGTGGGAAGATGGCATGGAGGATGACTGTCGCGTAGGTGGTTCAGGAGAGAAGGGGTCACAAGAAGGTCCAGCACACAGAGGAATCCAGCACTGGTGACCCATCCCAGTAGGTCAACGCGGTCAAAGAGGCATCCAAGATGACGTCCAGTGTCTTCACGAAAACACTGCAGGTCACCTTGCATGCCCCGTTGACGCAATGCTATCCCAGCCAGGACAGGCTCCACCCGGTCCCGGATAGCCACGTCCGCAGGAAGAGGAAGGCCAGTTGTTGTGCGCCCATCCCCTCCCTGAAAACGGGTCTGGACGTAGGCATCCCTGCTGGTGCCGGATGGTGCAGTCACAAGATCAGGGACAGAATTACACACAGGCACCTCCGCGGCGGCCTCTGCTGCCTCCTGTCCCTGGCCCTGCACTGCACCACTGGCACCAGTGGAATCCCCACCTCCAGACCCTGTTTGTGTCCCTTCCACGGCCTCCTCCTCCTCCAAACCCCCCACCAACCTGGATGACTCCATGCCATCTGCCTCAGTCGGACCCTGTGGGGTCTCAGCTGCCCCTTCTGCTGCCGAGGAGTCCATCTCCTCTTGGACCTACCCTCTGCAGCTGCAGCCGGGGATGCAGCACCAGACTCCCCACTCCCCGAAGAGATGACAATCTGGGAGGGGAGCCGGACCTTGCGTCTCCGGCTGGTGGTGCGATCCCTGCCGCTTTGCCCCACAGCACCCTCTCCGCCCTCTTCATCAGTTGATGCTGCAGACAGGGAGAGATAGAACACAGGCATCAGGGCACTGTACAATGGACTGATACACACATGACAGTTGCACATGAGTGGCAGTGTCAAACTTCAGACATGGAATCACACTCCCTAACACACATGTAATTTCTAAACACACACATGAGCAATTCCACAGCAATATTGCACCAGGCAGCACCATCCATACACATACACATACAACAGCATCAGCATCCGAAGGTGAGCCTGACGTCACATGAAACACGAGGAGTACACAACACATGCACACACACCAACACACTTACATGCATGTGTACATGTCCACCAACTGTCAGAGTGATGAGATCGCCATCCATGTCACATCTGGCATTCAGCCTTCTACATGTCATTGCCACATGCATCCATGTTGCATCACAGTTGCACACTTGTCAAATACACACACATGCACATATACACAGTGTAGATACGTGCAGCTGGAACCAACATCCATGTGTGACACCACAACCATGCCAACGTACATACACAGTAATTCAAACATGTGTGCTCCCACATCTGCATTTGGCCTGCATGCTTATCCACACATACACCAGCCATGTGTCTCACACATGAGAGGACTCGCATCGTCAGCCTCATGCCTCTGTACATACACATCCATACATGGCCCTACAGAAACACATGTGCAACCTGCACACTGCTGGCACACCACGACACGCACAGCGTCCAACCAGTATGCATGTACACTTACCGCTCAACTCCAGATGGGTCTGCCTCTCAAGGACCTGGACATGGAGCGCTGGGCTTCTGCGTTCCAGGACCCTCATTTGGTGGCCGGATAGGTTTCACTGGCGCCCCTTGGCATCCACTGCCTTCAAGAGGTGCCGGGCCTTGTCGAGGGTCCTGGACCTGAAGTCTTCCCAGCGCTTCTTGACATGTTTGATGTCGCGGACTGCCACCCCCTCCTCATTGATGGCAGTCACGAAGTCCATCCAGATCCTGGTCCGTCTTTCATAGTCGGTGTGCGAACCTCCAAAGAGGGATTCATACTGCCCCAGGGCTTGCTCCACCAGGACACCAACTTCCCTGGCACTGAAGCTGGTGGCCCTCTGCCTCTCTGGCTGGGGGTTGCCAGTGGTGCCAGATGGTGTTGTGCCCGACATGGCAACCTCAGAGGCAGATGTTGGTGGGCAACTGGGTCCTGGGGCTGGGCTGTGGAGCAATGGTATCCCAGTCGGGAGTCTTCAGTTCCAAGAGGGGTGGTCACAGCACCTGCACCCCTGGCTGATGTGCAGGCACCAAATAGCAGAGCACGTGGGCAGCAGGCAGGCAGAAGCAGATGGCAGGTGGGAGCGGGCTTGGGGCTCTTGGGGGCAGTAATTTGGCCTTCTGGGCAGGACCGTGGTCTTCCGTGTGTTGTCGAGTGGTCAGCTTGATACGGAGTGATTTGGCACGTGAAAAAATTGCACGTCAGTGTGTAATTCGAGGAAAGGGCCTTAACGCGTAAGCGCGTCTTTGACGTTACGCTCGTTGGTGTTTCCCTCATAACAGGTGCATAGTGAATCAGCACGGGAATACACTGCATGTACGTGAATTCATTGGACCAAAAGCCCTTTAGCGCGTAAGCGCATCTGTGACGTAACGCACAAGGGCGTTTCCCTCAACAGGGGTGCATGTTCATCGTACACGTGCAAAAACTGCACGTCCAAGCGTCAGCTCATGTAATTGGAGGAAAGGGCCTTTGATGTTGTACGTGTGGGCTGGTTTAAAAGGTACGTGTAGGACACCATTTACTTGTACGTGCTTTTCGTGGAGAGCGGGTGGGTGAATTTTGTACTTCTTGTCGGTTCACACGCGATTACTTCACAGCGTTTCAAGTTCGTACTCCCTGTTACCTCTGACAGCGTTCAATTTTTTGTTGTGCCTGTTTCCTCAAACAGCGTTCACTTCTTCTTTTGTCCTGTTTCCTTAGACAGCGTACAATTCTTCTTTTGGCGGGGGTGTTGCCAACGCGCACACTCGTGTCTTTTTCACGTTCTTTTTTCAGGCATACGGTGAGTTGCGCACATATTTCCACACTGTGTTTGCCCTGTGTGTCGCGTACCCCTTCAGAGGTCATTGTAGGCTTCGTGTATTACGCGTACGCTCATTTTTGTGTTTCTGGGTTCCACAGCGTAGTGCGGGTTCATTTTTCCACGCACGTGGTGAACGAGGGGTTGCGTGCATGTTCATTTTTGTTTTCGGGTTGCCTGTGCATTGTGTGACTCGTCATCTTCCCCCAGGGGTCACAGACAGCCTTGCTAGAGCACTAGGGTACGAATTCCATCTAGTACTCTACCCCCTTCACCCTCAATTGCCCAGGACAATAGTTTACTGCTACTCCCATACGCACAACAACATCAGTGCCATGTTTGGGAGGCGACCAAGCGGTTAGGGAGGCATAGGCGGCCGACCTTCAAAGGTGGGCGTGGTGGGTACGGTAGGGGACGTGGCCAGGATTTGCAGGGTGTCCCTAGACCCCCATGTGTGGAGGACCAATCAGGGACACCCATGCTTGTGGGAAACGTAGCTGACACCATCCCAGCTCAGCCCTTGTTGGACCGGCCCGTTGTGGCACCTGAACCGGCACAGGAAGACTCCCAGGCTAACTTCCAGGTCAGCAAGTCTAAGTCACGTGTGGTGGTGTCACCAGGCCACGTGAATCTGGGGCAGCAATGTCATCTGCTGCCCCAAGTAGGCAGGGTGGGGAGGCTGCAGGGGCAGCTGCAGCTCTATCCACCCCAGCTCTGAGTCTCCCAGCCGGGACAGTGTCAGCCCAGGTCCATCACCCTGCAGCCAATGCCTGCACCAAGACCTATGGTCATTGTGCCTTTGCACACTCCTAGTACACAGTCCACTGGCACTTCTGCCCCTACTGACCAGAGCGGCGTAAGCCACTCAGGATCCGCACCACCTTCGAAAAAGAAGAAGAAAGGTGCTCTGGCACTACAGGCTGAGACTCCAGACACGGCTACACACTCCGGCACATCAAGGAAACCTAGCCTTAATGACACCGAACTTGATGCACTTGTGGCCTATGTGTCGGCACATAGCCGCGAAATGGTGGTGACTGCAGGGTGCAAGACTAGACCTGGTCAAAGTAGGGCACACTGGCAGACCATCGCGGACCACATTAGTGCCCTTGGATTTGTGAGGCGCACAGCTGATGATTGCTACAAGCGGTGGAATGACCTGAAACGCAGAGCAAAGAACAAGCTGGCCTCAAATCATGCCTCTACTCTGGTGACTGGCGGTGGGTCTCCACCAGAGGACAACAAATTCACTGAACATGAGTCTGTTGCTGGAACCTTCGTCACAGAGGAACAGATCCAAGGCGTGGGAGACCTAACCGATTACAAAGCATTGTCCAGTGAGTGCCCATGCATGTGTGTATAATCCATGTGTATGTTGTTTGGGTGACGGGTTCTGATTGAGTGCCAGGTGAGGATGTGTACTCCAGAGTGGTATGGGTCACCCATGTGCTTCCTCCAATACATTAACGTGCCTTGGATTTGGGCATGACAGTATCCCTTCTGCCCACAGTAGCCAATTAGCGCCACATTACTGCAGTTGCCCTTGAACTGTCATCTTGCAACAACATTGTTCATATTTTTTCCGTGTTCATTCAGGCTGATTATTCCAATTCTCCCATTTTTGCTACGCATTTCTCAGCCCTAATGCCACATATGTGACATGCTTCTGTCATTGATTACACCACAAATTGGGCCACATTTGTTAGCTGGTTATGTGAATAATTAGACCATTCAGGCCGATAGAGCATTGGCCTGCTCACATTTATTTTTAGGGCCTGTTTGCATGTGGAACATGATAGTTGTTTCCTGACATGTTAAAGTGACCAACCATTGATGTGTACATCTGCCTACAATCACTGTATTATTGTACACTTGATGTGTTGCAGTGTGTGGCACATGCATATTTTGCCACACTATTTAGGATTTTTCAGCTCATCATGTCCATCTCACATTGATGGGTGACAGTACTCATTCACTGACATATCGCTGTAGTTGTCTAATGTACCATGGCTATGCTACATGCCACCTGTGTGCTGGGATGTGTCATGTATGTGTATTGGACATGCCACTCACAGGCTAATGTGTGATGCCAGTGCTACCCACCATGCAGCAAGTGTGTTGCTTTTCCATCTTGGAGTCCTCAGTGTCTGCTTTTTGCCTCCCCTTCCAACTCATTGACAGTGCATGCATGCCAGGGTTATAGTCATGTGGGACATGTGTAAATCATGTACAGGATCTCTGTCTTGTCAGGCCTATGTGTGTGCTATGGTGCTCATGCCTGTTTCCATTTGTTGTATTTCATGTTTTTTGCAGGTGATGACACACTTGATGCTGTTGAGGTTGAGGAGATGGTGCAGATCCGGGAGGGATCTCAGCCACGACCGGGCACCAGTGGAGGACGTGGTGTGGTGGTGGGTGAAAACCCTTTGTTACTGCAGACCATACTGTCCAGGGGTATCTCTGGGTGCACCTCCCCAGACCTCTATTCAGGTGCTGAATCGGATGATGAGACTTATGTGCTGTTGCAGGTGAGTGCTTCTGGCAGGGATTCTGTTCTGTCCAACCCACCTGCACCAGGGGTAGAACCCTCTATGGGGATGTCAGTGTTGGTAGGTCCACCTTTGGCGGTTACGGATGCAGGGTCACACTCCACAACATCTGATCCTGTTCCTGGGCCAGAAGATCAGAGGGGGAATGCAGTCCTGCAGCCTCAGGCAGTGCCAGCACAGCAAGGTGCAGATCGGCTTGCCCCAAACAGGTGTGGTGCCCGCCGACGCGGTGGCCGTGCGCCACCAGGCAATACTGTATGGGAAAACTCCATGTACGGTATGGCAACCCAATAGGCAGCATCAGTTGAAATGAGGGCTCAGGCAATGGAGAGGTTGGCCACTTCCATTATCCCCCCTGAAAGGTAGATGGAGCAACAACAGCAGGCAACAGACTCCATTTGCCAATCACAAAGGGAAGACATGTTGGCGTCCAACAGGGACCTACGGGCGGCACTGGAGACTCTACGCAAAGCCATTGCAATAGAGTCACAGAGCCACAGGGAAGCCCTGAGGGTAAAACTCCATAACGTCAGGGAGACTCTGCTTGAACTTGAGGCTTCCCGAAATTTTAGGGCAGAACAGCAGCTGGAGCAGCTCACACGTTCGCTCTCAGCTGAGCTGCAGGCAACCCGTGAGGAGATCCGGGCATCACGCAAGGCCATGCATGCAGAAATGCAGGCAACCCGTGAGGTGCTGCATGGGGATCTCCGCACTATCATCCTCCAGAATCAGACCTTCCAGACCTGCATGCTTGCTGCCATGGAGGACCATACCAGGGCTTCGCGTGGGCTGCCTCCCATAGCACCACCACCTCCAGATGCAGCAGCAGAGGGTGAAGAGATCGACAGCAGTTCTCCCACAATGGCATAGCCGTGCAGGCCAAGAGCCCATGGAGGTATTTTTTTTCCGCAACATCCACACAGGTGGGTGTTGGTGTGCACCCTGTCCTCGAAACTCCTGGGTGCCCCCCCCCCCTTGGAGCCCACATGGCCATTTTTTTTTTTTTTTTTTTTTTTTTTACAGTGTGTTGCCTTGTTTGGCTCCCGTGGGCATCCACTGTGTATTCCGGCTGTGCACATGCAGGCTTGTCCTGAGTTTGGGTTAGATGCTTGGGTTCGTGACACACACACCCCTCCTGCTTCCCATTTCCATGGGCTTGTAAAGGGTGTGACCAAGTGACAGTGACTTACACAGTGACATAGGGCTCCCATGAGCTGTGTGGGCAGTCTGTAGTCAATACTGTGTGTACATCCCTAGTGGGTATTGTTGTTGTATTGAACACTGCATGGTGTATTGATATGTGCTTGTGCATCCATGTCTTCCTCAAAATTTGCAGGTACCTTCTTCATGTCTTCACAAGGCCGTCTCCTTTGCAGATGGCGTTCATGTTGTATGCAGTACACTGACACATTTGCATGGCAGTAACACTCTGCAGTTGGAAGGGGTTGATGTGATGGTTTATTCAGGTTGTAAGACTACCACTACTTTGACTTTGTACTGTCATGTTTTTGCAATGTTTCATGCTGTGCTGCTGTATTGTGTTGGTGGTAAGTATTTGGTCATGTGTGCTGTTTGTTATTGATTACTGGGAGCATATTGTCTGTGGGCTGTTTCTAATTGGGACAGTGCACTTTGTGACACTTGTGTCAGGTTTTGTGCATTGCTTTGTTTGCTTTCACGTTGCATGACATGCCATGGTGTGTTGGGTGGCGGGGATGGGGAGGGGTTTTGTGACATGGCGTTATTTTCATGTTGTATTTTGCTAGGGGGTAGTCATTCATGCAGCATGAATCTATGTCTTTTAATGACACAGCATTGGTTGTCTTTCGGTAGGTAGGGGTGCACACAATGTAACACTTCCGGGTGACCAATCTCAGGCTGGTATGGTTGTGACAGTTGACTGTCCCTTATGTCATCATCATTGATTGTCAGCTGGTATGTGTCAGGGCTGTGTGCACTCCACAGGGGTGTGATTTTAGGTGAAGTAATTAGCCACCAGCTGCGTACGGGCTGCCTCACCACGTGCCCTTTCCCCTCCCATGCGCAGCGGCCGTGCATGTGGTTGAGGATGTGGGGGCACCACCATGTCCACCAACAGGCCCCGGCATGTTGCAACATTGTGCAGGACACATGCTGCCACTATGATCCTGCACACTACTGGGGGAGTGTATAGCAGCTGCCCACCAGAACGGTCAAGGGAGCCAAAGCGTGACTTGAGCACTCCAAATGTGCGCTCCACTATGCCCCAGGTTGCAAAATGGGCTGTGTTGTGTCTTACCTCGGGTGGTGTGGTGGGGTTCCGAATTGGCGTCATCATGTGGGTGCTCAGAGGGTAGGCACTGTCCCCTGGGGAGGTAATGATGGGTATCATTAATGGGGTTGTGACATTACTCAGTATCTGACATGCATGCATGTGCAGTGGCATTTATACTCACAAAGCAGCCATGTATCGCCATGCCGCCCAGCTTCTAGGTCCCGGTTTAGGGTGGACATTCTGTATATGAAACTGTCATGGGTGGACCCTGAATAGTTGGCATACACTGAGGTGATGATTCCCTTGGCATCACATACTACCTGCACGTTGATGGAATGCCAGTGCTTGCGGTTTCTATAGATGTGCTCTGATGCCCTGGGAGGACGTAGAGCCACATGGGTGCAATCAATGGCACCTAGCACTTTGGGGAAGTGTGCCACCCCGTAAAAATCCTGGACAACAGCCTGCCTTTCTGCAGGTGTTCTGGGCAGGTATATGTGCCTGTGGACTGATGGCCGTGCAGTCATGATGGCCAAGACCGGTGTAGGCAGCGTGACTGCGTGGCCTGTGACGCCTCCCCCCACTATGGCACTTGTCCGCTGAAATGACCCAGTAGCCAAGAAGTGCAGTACATTGAGCACCTTTTCCAAGGGGCTCAGTGCTTCGGAGCACAGGGTGGGAAATGTGAGGTCATCCTCCCACTCACTCACCACGTCGAGTATTATGTGAGGTGGAAACCTGTACCTCCCATACACCTGGTCATCAGGCATCCCAAAAAGTCTGGTCCTGGGTGTAAACATTCTGGCCCTGACTATCCTCCTCCTCCTCCTCCTGCGGTATCCCACGACCCCTGCTGCGAGGAACGGTATATTCATCGTAGTGTCTGAGCTTGTTTGTTGATTGTGCGCACTTTTATTCTGCGATGGTCTGGCTTACGTGTTTCCGGATTAGCGCGTCTTTTTTGACGCATGCGTTAGCCCTGTTTGATTCCATGAATACGTGTTGTAGGCGCGCGTGTGGGCGTTCCGCGCATTTGCCGCCTGTACTTCCCCGGTAACGCCCACATTTTCATGCTTTGTTCCTCATTCTGCGTGTTACGCCTGTGTACCGCCTACTTTTGTGTGTGCGCCGCGCTATGTGTGCTTTTGCTGTGCGCCACGCAGGATTTCAGTGCACATCCATGGATTTACGCGCGCACGGACTTCCATGAATCTATGTGCATGGGTTTCGCTGCGATTTTCGCACTTGCGCTGCGATTCGCACGCTTTCGCACACTTGCGCAGAAATTTTCAGCGCACATTAATTCCATAAATAGGCCTGTAAATATTATTGGTGTTGAAGAAAGAAATATTTTGCAGTAACTCAAAACGATCTGTTCAGCTCTCAGGGTCCTTGCCTAATTTTTATTTTACTATGGGTCAGACTGAACAGTATGATGCGCTTATTGACTGTTTATTGCCAGAGCCGAACTTTTATATTTGGCAACAGTTCAGTTGTTAGACGAATATTCTATTTCTTTAATTTGTGTTTAATAAGAATGTTTCTGAAAACAGAGACTAAACCACTTCTCTCTTCCTTTTGTGATAACTTTCCACCTTTTCAGACATTTATATTGATCTTTTAATGACTTTTGGACTTTGTATTCGAAAAGATTGTAGAATATTATGTAGGCGATTTCTAAGCGTTAAACATATCAAGCACTTTATAGAGGTTGGAAATTAACCAAATGAGATGAGGGGTGCAGTCTCTGGGCACCATGGAAGGTGAAACTTACTGTACCCTTGAACAGAAGTGTGGAATATGATGCCAAGTGGTGATAAAGAGAGACAAATGCCCTGACATATGCAGACAGAGATGATATGGGCCTGATCACGACTTTGGCGGTAACGCTGGTGGTATTACCGCCGGCGGAATTAGCCCTACCGCCGAACTCCCCGGCGCTAATAGCGCCGGAACACGAGTTCGACGGTAATGTTAATCCCCATTCCCCATTGAGCCCATTCGGGAATGCCCCATTCCCCATTAGGATCAAAGTGGAATTTTCGCGCTCTTACTGCCGGCGGATTTCCCACCGGCGGTAATGGCGCAAATTTAGAGCGGATTTCCCCCCAGCTCAGAGCTGGGGTGAAATCTGCCGAAGTCCTGATTTGGTGGACCCTTAAATCCAGTGGTAATAGCGCTACCGCCGGATTTAAGGGTTACCGCCAAAGTCGTGATCTGCAAGCATGAGGAAGACTGAGGGCCTCATTACACGGTAGGCGGTGGACCAAGGCATGGACCAAGTAGCACCTTGGTCCATGCCGGTAAAATACCGGCACCGCCTTGGAGGAAAGGGGAATTACCGCCCTATTCCAAGGTTGGCGGGGCGGTAATTCCCCCTTCCCCCATTTCCCTTCCCCATTCCCATTTTTGCTCCATAGGGCATATTGGGAACGGGGAAGGTGCTAATTACGGTACCGCAAATTGCGGTACCGTAATTAGCACCCTGGTCCCTTTGCGGGTTGGTGTTTAACGCCTGCTAAAAAGCAGCCATTAAAGTACCAACCCGCAAAGGGACCTCGTAGTAAGGCGGTAAGGGTTAACAGTCACCGGTACCATTACCGGTGACCGTTAACCCTTACCGCCTTCCGTGTAATGAGGCCCTGAGAGTTAAGGTATGCAAGGCGAGAAGGACATATTATGCGTTATTAGACATTGGAACTGTTGGGTATTTTGTGGATATTTGGGGCTTTGCGGTATTTTCTTACCGCCAAAATACCTTTAGCAATAATCACTCTCTGTATTCATATTGGGTCACACATGACAATAATACATTGCATTATTTCAGAATTCAGACCTATTTAGATGGTATGCGCGGTAGTTTGCGTGGTTGGTTGGTATAGTGGTTGGTTTATTTGTGGCCCCAATATCCAACATCCCTTGTTCTTTATCTAGATTGTTCTTGATCACTAGAGAGGCCTCAGGCCTACATTTTAGGGATACCACATTTTCAGTGTTAGTGTTGTGTGCCACCATGGGCTATTGTGGTATTTTTGTGGTAATTTCCACTACCTTATATACGGTAGGGAACTATGTCCAGAGAGTCTCTCTTCCTGTTGACTCATGTACCTCCAACAGGCTATGCTACAGTCACTCACAACTGTCCATACTGAATAGAATCATGCACACATCTGCCTTAAAATGACAATTACACTGTTTAAAAATCTCCCCATGTTTAAACCTTTCCCCATTCAAAATGAAAGAGAGAAATAATACACACTAGCTATCTGTTTTCAAATGTTTTTGTATTATAGAAATTTCTTTTAAACACAGTTTAACTTTTTTTATAGAAATAAATGAAATGGTACAACATTATTTGTGATAAAATGAACAGAGAGCTGCAAGAATATATTCAATTGGTAACATTAAATAAATAAGATAAGAGACTGAGACTCCCTTTAATACACTGACTGAACAGTTTCGCACACTTTCGCACAGCTCCCACTCGCTTCTATAATTACCTTATCTGTTCAGCATGAGTTTTCTTCGGCTATTCTCTTTCTGAATTTGGCTCCCTTGAAAATCAACCCCAGTGAGAACAAGCGTCTGCCGTTCTCAAACCGGGGTTATTGCCGGGAACTCTCAGCTTTTGCAGCAGGAATGCCCCAGCCAGGAAACAGGTCCTTCTCCCAGCTCTGCAAGATCTCGATTGTTCTCCCCCTCCCCTCAAGCTTCTCCAGCAAAGTTCTAATCACAGCCTTTAGCATGATACTTGCTATGACGCTGCTCCAATCAGAATCAATCATGTTCTATCCTCCTACTTTTAACAATGGTTCTTTTTGCACAGTGGCAATTGTAACAAACTGATTTCCTGTTCCTTTCGAGCTCTTTGCTTCCTGTAGTTATGTGGACAGAGCAGCAGAGAAAAAAAAAATGAATGTGCGTTTAAAAGTTCACTTTCAGAGTAGGCCTAATTCTGCAGTGGAGACATATTTTTATTAGTGGGTTATGTTAAATGAAGTTTTTTTAGTCAGGTTAGTTATTAATAAGGTTAGTTATTAATTTTCAAATGTGTCTCTTGCAACATAGGCATTTCAGGTGAAAAATAGTGTGCATTTTGAATGTGCACATGTGTGCTTTTAACTGTAAAAATAGATTTGCATCTTATATGTAAAAATCGTTTTTGACTGAATAGCCTGTCTTTACTTATATGTCCATGTTACTCTGGCAACACATATAGCAATGCACCACACCCATGTGGTGGTGCTGCGTCAAAAAAAAATGCTACCCGTGCAGTAGTGCTGTACTCTGTGCTGTAACACGCCAAATATCCTTACAGAACCCGGTGCATGAAGAAGGATGAGCGAGAGGCAAAGCGAGATATGGAGAATTCAAGGCACAAGAGAACTTGACATGGAATTAGACAGCAACAAAGTTAGCTAACAGGAGTGAACTGCAGGCCACATGGGTTATGGGGTATGCATGGAGGAGTAACAGAGACAGAAAGGGGCAGAGCATGGTGTCAGTGGAAGATTTTATAGATGGAGGAGGAGGAGGAAACATAGACTTACATTGGAGATCCAGTTTGTTGCATCCATCCTCCCGGCAGACATGCACTACTTTCTGGTATGAAGTCCCAACCATGGCCACCCTGTAGACAGCACTCTTAGCCGCAGGCTCTGAGCAGTTCTTGAAGACATTATAAATTGGCTTCTCATGCTCTGCATAAGAAATTAAACACAGAAAAGAAAAACGTGCATTAAACATTGTCATCTCTGTCACTTCAGCTGCTGCAATGTACATGATGTACCCTCATGCAGCCTTGGACATCTCATGATAACTACTCCGAAAGAACCTCTAAGCTATGGCAAGTTCGACTGGAATCATGACTGCAATGGGAAAGAGAGCACCATTGCTACCACGAATCCTGCAAGTCATTTTAGAGCGCTAGTGTTTATGTCTTCTATCTCCACCCCCCACCCATTTATCTCAGCTGCATGTCAAAGGGAAAGGGGGAACATAATACTGGCCCTGCAAATTTTATATCAACACTGCAGTTTCATAGCTGTGAAATGAACATCTGACATGGCTGTTCTCATCTCACGGCAGGTGAACACAAATAAAACATACAAATATGTCTGTACAAGAGTTTGCAATTTTCTAAATTTTGTTTAAACCAACAGATGGTATCAGAATCAACTACACCTTATATTTGAGGTTGAACAAGAATTCCTTGGAGGGTTACAGCAGATGCCAAGGAACAAACATTATTTTGCGAGAACATCCTCTTCCAAGACTATCAGTCCTCCGTCCAACCAGGGGAGCAAGTCAATAATTGTGAACATGAGAACAAATGTACTTTATCTGTAGAAGAAAATGATCCTGCACTTTTCGTCCTCTTTGACCTTAATCATCATTAAGATAAAGTGGACCACCCTATATTTCTTCATCACATAGAACACCAGATGGGAATTGGAGGAGAGCACTCATCCTTTATCCAGAACAGACCGTGCAAGCTTAAAATGGGACAATCCCGGTTCAACTAGTAGAAATCACCCTACAAGGGGTCTCAGGGCCTTCCATGTCCACCAGGCTCTTCAGTGTCTCTATGAATGTGTATACTAACCTCAGAGACTTGTTTGCCATTCCATTCCAACTCGTTCATGATGATGCCCCCATGATGATCCACCTGAGGCTGGATAACAAATACCCAATAAACTTTAGCTTCTGTCTTGGTATGCTCAAGGAGTGGACTCTGGCACAGCAAAGAACAGTCTCTTTAGTGCACCCAGCAAATTCACTCTTCCTTTCTATTGGCCACCCTACTTGTGCAGTTTCTCTACCATGACTAGGAATCTCTCTGTGTCATATTATATCCAACTCCTTCTTTCACTTCGCAGATCCATATCGTGTCAAAGAAAGGGAATGTCTTAGTGCCTTAATTAAAGGAAATCATTCTTCCAGAGTAGGCTGAATCTGGTCACGCCCTAACCCTACCCAACCTGGACTAACAGGAATGGCATCTGTATAGAACCAACCAAAAACAATCACATGGCAGACGAAGCTTATTCAAAAGAGAGCTGCATGTTTGATAAAGACTACATTTGCTCCCAGTTGGCAACATCAATCTATGCAATTAGTTATGTATCGTCAACTGACCCATCTCAAATAATGCATCTCCATGCTTGGCCACAATCAATACTTTGTATGCCCGATAAAGGAATCGTTGTTTGAAGACACAAAGGTGACAATGGGACAGAATCACAGTGGTAAATGCAAAAAGAAACCCATCATTGGCATACGGTTTTGCCTACATCCACAAAGGCTCCAACTCTATTGAACGAGCTATGAGAGTGGTTGAGACACAAGAAGGTCCATGTGAGGCTCAAGAAATTGCTCGAAACACATTTTTTCGGCCAACCCTTTTAGCACATTCCTGCCATCGCCTCCATCCCACGGTCCACCCTCAAATCTGAGGTTTTTTGTCAAGAGATTTTGTTTCACTCTTTCAACTTCAGGACGCAAGTTTCGAAATGAGATATGTGCCCATATGCAACTATCTCAATTGTTACTAAAAGTTGTTTAAGTTTCCAGGAATGCAAGAGTTTGTTAATGTTTGAATGGTTTCCTTCACCCTTACCTCCACCTTTTTGTCTTCTCAGCCGATGCTCCTTTTTCTATCTAAGCTTTCAAGTGTCTTTCACAAGAAGCACATTATAAAACCCCTGGGAATAAACTGTGATTGTCAATGACTTTTCATCATTTAATCTCTATTTTCTTTTATTTTTTATTATAAGTTGTATATAATCAACTTGTGATTTTCTCTATTTATAACTGAATATTTCAGATTGATGTGCAGTACTTGTCAACTCCATTTGTAACAATTGCACACACACAATGTTGTGCTCTTTTCCTTATTATATACCATGCATCTTGACCAGACCTCACTGACACATTCATTTCCTTTTGTCCCCATTGTTGATACACTGAACAAACCTAATTGAACTTTGCACTCTCCCAATCGCGTGATGCTACTGTAGATGCAAACTAACTACACCCGGGCTTGATTTAGCCATAACCATCATGTTACATTATCTATTGTCCTGCAGGGTAGCCAATGAAACTCATACCCAAGATGGTGTCCTGGAAATAGTGATGCATGGTGCAGTGTTTAAACTATGTTTATTATAAGATGGTGTGAGGTTCCCAACAAGACCACTTATAGTGACTCTCCTACCATTTGTTTAATTTTACAAGTTTATTTTCTTCTGCTGGTGAGCACAGCATTGAAATGCACTAATATAAATGTGTTTATTAAATCAATTATTGATCCTGATGCCACAGTCATCCAACACCTCTTCTTCCATTCTTGACTGTTTTTTTTATTTAGCATGATCAGTCCATGTGATGTTTTTTCTCAGAGGAAGAATTGCTTTGTTGTGCTAGTGCAGTGCTAACTGGGAGCCCCGGTGTGACGCAATCATTTGTTAACCTCTTCTGAAGTGCATGCTACTGCTTTCAGATTGAGTGTCCTCTAGCCTCTTTAGTCTTGCGAATCATGGATTTGCACTTTTCGGATGAGCCATTCTGTTCTACCGCGGATGCAAAAGCCAAGCGATCATGATTATTGAGGCACCTAGGCTTTATTGCTGACCTCAACTCTGGCCTCATTTTAACAATTCAAATGGAGGCTTTAGAGCACCTAATGGCCCACATCCTTTTTCCTTATTGGGCCTTTACATGAACTTTCTGAGGATCAATTTCAGTCTGTATTGGGTTACCTAAGTCTGCTGTACTTTTCATTCTTCTGGTACTACACCAGGACTAAATTAAAGGGGTTAGAGATGAGGGTAGGCAACAGGAGCATTTTGGATGTATGCCAGTAAAGAGACCCATCAATTACTCTTAACGCTCATAATTTCTCTCCTGCTGCCTTTTATCTATTAACATACAAAGAGAATGCATTCCAACAGAATAGTGTAATTAATCATCACGACATGACAATGCTGTAGGGAGCTCTGTGAAGGGGGGAGTGTTTGAACCATATATGAGACATCATAGGTGTTGCATGGTTTTGGACAGTAGCAATCACCTTTTCTTTACTTTATTATACTTTTTGTGGGATCACCAATTTTGTATTTGTATTTTTTTATTTTATTTGTATTTTATTACAGGCCCTAAACCAAAGCGCTGTAAATAGGATACAGAAGAGTACAATATAAATGTATAGACAATAAAATCCAGAAAATAATTGGTCAAGAATGTTGATGTAGGCAAGATTTCAGGGAACCACGAAACAGAGAATAGACACAGATAGAGCAAAGAGAAAGAGGAGGAGCATTCCAGTGAAGAGGAGCAAGGAGTTCAAAGGAACAAAAACAATTCACCCTTTTAAGAAGATGATGAAAACACTGTGTCAGACTTGAAACCTCTGCTATCCTCAATTCATGCGATTGAAGTTTCAAATGGAGTACTATAATGTCCCTCCAATGTGCGGGGAGAGGTCAAGTTAAATGCTTACATTTACATATGTGCATGTATGAAAACAGTACAAAAGAAAGGACATGTTGGACAAAAAGCTGCAGGGATCATGCAAGATGCATCTTACATTCCATGGCTTTGGGAAGAATTGCTGCCACAACAGATACATTGTTAAAATTCTTAATCCATAGCTCACAACCTGTTGGCGGACATGTACAGAATTAACTATACATTACAATGGGGGGAAGGGTGCCATTTGACAGGTAGAAGGATTTTTGTTTCTGCCTTCACAAGTTCCTCTTTAAGGAATTCATTTGTAGGATGGATCTAACTGGCTACTTGTATTCATTTGGGCTGTTAACAACAATGTATGGCCCCAGTCTCCTAGTCTACTGAAGCCCTTCTCACATCTCCACTACACGTTTCCGGGCATAGCATATGATATTTCTACTTGCAACAACAGCATATCACAAGTGCTATGGGCCTCATTACGTGTAGACCGGTGCAATAAAAAAATAGTGGTAATGCAGTGGTAACACTGTTACCACTTCATTACAGCCTTATTACCACACCTCCCTACTGCAAATTTGGCAGTGAGGCAGAGGAAAAACCTCCAGAAAAATGTTGGAGGTAAATCTGTCCACTTGAACAAATAGAAAAATCATTCTTGGAGTTCAAAAATACAACTATTGAAAAAAAGACAAATAAACTCAAAAAGGACATTTCTATGTTCAAAAAAGAGATTGTCTACCCTTACTTGGTGGAAGATTTTAATCCTCAGACTTTTTGGAAACAACAGGGCAACCAGCCCAGAGGGGCTGGCAGGAGGCGGGGTGTCACCTTTTCTGACACCTCCTCTAATAGTTCAGGTAATGAAGATCCCACCAATTTGAATTCAGGGACTTACCCTTTTCGAGGAAGGGGCGGCCCCAGAGGCCGCAGGAATTTTCAGCAGAGCAGAGGCCCATACAGACAGCCTCATATGCAATTGCAGAATGCCCCCCCACAGGGCCAAGGGCACCGGGATTTTCAAACCCGCAACCGGTCCTACAGGTGGTGAATGAGCTATTACCCATCTTTAATTTATCATCTCGCACCCTCTCTGAACCAGAATTAGCCATATTAAAACGAGGCCTCTCGTTTGTTCCTACACAAACGCCCAGTGCGATGCATCTCACTAGTGAAATCCAAAAGTTTCTGAGGAAAATTAGATTGAAAGTGTTTTTCGCTGACAAAGAGAATATCTGTGAAAACAACATCTCGGACTTGGCCAAACCCTCATCTTTCACACCTGATTCAGCCGATCTTCCACCTGAGGTTCTAATTTTTGAAACCATTGTGCTGAAGGAGTTAGACAAATATCTGACACATTCCAGAAGCAATTTAAGACCTAATTTAGAACTTGCAGAATTTCATGCAATTGACTCTCTAGCTCAGGATCCCACTATAGTGATTAAAGCCGCCGACAAAGGTGGTCTGGGATGCAGAATTGTACGATCAAGAAGTCCATAGACTTCTTAGCATACCAGGTCACTATCAAAAAATCACTGGCGACCCTTCCTCATCCATAAAAAAGAAGATTCTCACATTGAGTGAAAGTGGTCTTCGTGAAGGATTCTTGTCCTCCAAGGAACATGAGTTCATCAATTCCTCTGAAGAGAGAATTCCGCTCTTTTACATTATTCCAAAAGTACACAAGGACATTCTGAAACCTCCAGGTCGTCCCATTGTTTCTGGCTGTTGTTCTATCTTAGAACCTTTGTCTAAATATATAGACACTTTTATCAAACCACTTGCTATGGCCACTCCCACGTTTCTTTTGGACTCCAGGGATGTTATAAATCTGGTTGAAGCACACCCTTTCGATTCCTCTACACAAATTCTGGTCTCTTTGGATATTGAGGCGCTTTATACCAACATCCCTCAAGATAAAGCTGCCTCCAGTCTACGCATTATGCTAGACAGACGGCCTCTCCCTCATGCTGTCCCTACTGAATTCCTTATTAATTGTGTTGAATTGGTGCTGTCCAACAGTTTTTTCAAGTTTAAGGATGCTTACTTCTTGCAAACTAAGGGCACGGCGATGGGTTGTACTTTTGCCCCAAATTTGGCCATCATTTTTATGTTCTTGTTTGAAGAAAATTATGTGCTCAATGTCACCAACCCCTTTGTCAAACATATTAAGTTGTACCGTCGCTACATAGACGACATCCTAATGCTGTGGGAGGGCGACTCTGCTACATTGAACACATTTATGGCTTGGCTGAATCAGGTAGATCCCAATCTTAAATTCACTTTTGAATTTTCTACTTCTAGGATTGCGTTCCTTGATTTATCCATTTTTGTTGATGAAGGGTGCCTACAAACAGAATTATATAGAAAATCTACAGAACGCAATACAACTCTGCAATTCAAGAGTCAACACCCAAAAAGCTTACGACGGAATTTACCGTATAGTATGTTTTTACGGTTACGGCGTAATTGTACTAATATTTCCCATTTTAACAAACATGCAGATGTACTACAAGCTAGATTGTTACTTCGGGGGTACCCCAAAAAATTCATCAAACACTCCAGAAAAAGAGTGCGGTATACCAACCGGGATGCCCTACTCAGTGTACGTCCCAAAAACAAAGAGAGAGAACAAATTGTTTGTGTCTCTACATTCTGCAAATTCAGTGAGTCCATTAAGGGGATTATTCTTAAGAATTGGAGAATTCTGAATTCTGCTGAAATTAACTTGCACAAACCTCTTTTTGCCTTCAAAAAGGGCAAGAGTCTGGCACAGATACTCACAAGAGCCAACAGGTTACCATTACAACGCAATGTGGTCAGGGATGTTAACCTTCAACCTGTGGTAGGTCATTACCCTTGTACCACTTGTATGGCCTGCAGGTTTTCCTAAAAAATTACACACTTTGAGAATGCAGGTAGAAGATGGGATTTGCGTACGTTCACCACTTGCAAAAGGAAGAATGTTGTGTATGCCATTCAGTGTCCATGTAACTTGTTTTATATAGGTAAAACTTCCAGGGAGGTACATGTGCGCATCTATGAACATCGTTCCAAGATCAGGATGCGTTGTCTCACTGCCCCCCTGGTCTCCCATTTTTTTTGAGATGGGGCATGATGCAGACTCATTAAGATGGTTTTGCATCGAAAAAATCGCAGCAAGTGGACATGTGCAAACTACCAACAAATTGGCCTAAAAAGAACAAATGTGGATTTTTAACTTAGGCACCCTCCACAAAGGCCTGAACTCCATGGAAACATGGGAGTTCAATAGCAGATAGACAATTTCCTTGTACAGATGCCGCACGGTGCACATAGTTTCTATTCAAGTCCTATGTCACCTTTATGAGTTATACAGTTTCTTTTTGTTTAGAGTCAATTGAGTCCATCTGCTGCAGTTTATGCCAGTTCGGGAGCCCTACATTTAATTTTATTGTTGGGTCATACTAGGCATTATGTCTCCCCATGTATTCTGAGCCCTGCATTTGGACGAATTGTATTCACATTACGGCCTCCATGGTCATGAGGTCACTTTAATTGACTCTTGCACATTCCATTTGCAACGCAAGTTTTTATCTATGGTCTATAGTGGGACTTGGCGGTTCGCTCTGCTTGCTAATCCCGCCTGTCTAGGATACGGCACTTTGTTTGTTTTTTCATCATGGGCGTGTTTTGGGATCTTTACACACACGTAACACGGTATCATGTTTTTCATTGAGGACACGTGACCATCCACGTGATTTACGTCCACAGCAGTGACGGATTTAGTCGGCTGCCAGCACACGGTCCATGCAGCATGTTCACTGTGATTTACGGCTGGGCTGTTTTCATCAACTCCAGCCGCCCACGCCACTCCTGATGTTAGTCCCAAGTAAGTACGTGTGCAATTTAAACTGCTGCTTTTTAAACTGCCACTTTAGTTATGTACAATCTTTGTTCTTGGACGTAGTTTTTCGTTCGTATGAATATATAAGTTCAGCTGCAGTTGTGTACGAAGATTCTTGTTTCACCTAGCCAGCAGTACCATAAACATTCCTTATTTATGTACTCAAGCCTGTTTTTATTTTTATTTCTGCCTGATTTGTGCCAGTAGCCAGTCAATTTTCGTTTTCAATCAGTTTCAGCTTCAGTCGCACAGCAATTTAGCAGTGTGACTGTTAGCTCTAGTCTTTATAGGGCACTGCGCCCCACTAGGCCGGCACATAGCTACTTGCCATTATTCCTTATTTAGCTTGCAACAGGGCCCACTGCCTCTGTTGGCAGGGGAGCTCCTGCAGTTCTTACTTTTTTAATTGTGTATGGCTTTACTGGGAAGTCTTTAGCTCTATTTTGACGAATGCGGTTTAGGCTAACATCATTCTTTGCTTGACAGTACATCAGGCGCACATCTGCTGACGCGAGTTTCTTCGCTGCACCACCATCTAGAAAGCCACCGTATCATAATCTCTGAAGGGGGCCACTGAGAGCAGCGTTATGTTAATTACAGGTAACAATTGGCCGCTCTCATGTGATTCCTTTGGTTGATGTAGTTATCCTTTTGGCCTTATGTGTGCTCCAATCATTTTCCCATTTCTGACTAGCCACAGTTTCATTGGCGGCATGACTCCAGCATACGACCCATCTTTTCCATTCTGCATATTAATGGCTACTCATACAAGGTTTGTTTAATCCATCATATTACAGCCTGTTTTTTCTTTTGTCATCTATTTAGTCATGGCATTTTTCTGCTGCTTGAGGGCTTGTCTGGTGGTCTTCTGACTGGGCTATCTTGACCTTTTCGGCCCATATGGTGCACCTAATTTTTGTTGTTATTATTATTATTTTTTACACTATCAGGGCCGGTTCCTCGCCTCTGGTTTTCTCAAACAAAACTCTGCCTCTGGGGTTGCTCTCATTTAGGTACACTTCTCCAGCACAAATGTTTAGTTTTATTTGTCCGTAACAGGTGGCACATGGTGGTTATATACAATCTATTGTTGAGTTTAGTTTATGAGATGGGACACTGACGCATATTTATGCAGTAATGCTCTTTTCTTGCAGCTTCTCGCCTTGTATCTCCTGATGAAGACGTTGTCCACTACACACTCTACGTCAAAACCGGTTGAGCTTATTCTTTTAGGGATGTGATCTACATAACATTCTTCTTCTCAGATCCACCCTCGTGATAGATTGTTTTTAATGAATTCTATTGCTGTTTGTTTAATACATTTTTAAACATTAAAATAATCAAATGGGATGTGATGAATGTTTGTCCCACTCCCAATTGGCAAACAATGTTAATTAATTCAGTCATTTTTAGCCATTGTTGGTTGGTTGAATGTCACTATCAGGCCAATTCATGGAAATAATGTGCGCGGAAAAACCGGCGCACGCGTGCGAAAACGTGCGATTCGCAGTGGCACAGAAAAAATCGAAGAAAATCGCACAGAAAACAGCGCACATCCATTCATGGAAGCACGGGCACGAGCAAAATGTGGGATGTGCGCTGAAAAAGTGCGCGCCGCATGCTAGCGCACAGGTCACCTAACGCTGTGCGATAAAGCCACAGCGAATTCGCACATAGCGCGGCGCACATCCCAAAAGTAGGCGGAAAACGGGGCGTGACACGCGGAATGGGGAACAACTCGTGAAAATGTGGGCGTCACAGGGGAGGTCCAGGAGGCAAGTGCGCGGAACGCCCAGACGCTCGCCTACAACAGGCATTCATGGAATCAAATCGGGTAAAACAGCGCACGGCCAAAGACGCGCACAGGCCCATACCCGTATGCCACAGAAAGCAGGCGGTAGCGTCCCAATACATGTGCGCCAAAATGTGCGCTTAAAAAATACTGTATACACAGCTCAACGATTGTGCCTGGGGGAGCGTGTGCGTGCATTTCAGGGGTGCGCGCGAAGTCATACATGCGTTTTGGCTGGGTGCGTGTATATCAGGGGTGCGCAAGAAGTTTCACACGCGTTTTGGCTGGGTGCGTGTATATCAGGGGTGCGCAAGAAGTTTCACACGCGTTTTGGCTGGGTGCGTGTATATCAGGGGTGCGCAAGAAGTTTCACATGCGTTTTGGCTGGGTGCGTGTATATCAGGGGTGCGCGAGAAGTTACACACGCGTTCTGGCTGGGTGCGCGTATATGAGGGGTGCGCGAGAAGTTTCACACGCGATGGGGCCTGGGGGAGCGGGGTGCGTGTATTCCAGGGGCCTGCGGGTGGTTTCACACGTGATGGGGCCTGGGGGAGCGGGTGCGTGTATTTCAGGGGCCTGCGGGTGGTTTCACACGCGATGGGGCCTGGGGGAGCGGGTGCGTGTATTTCAGGGGCCTGCGGGTGGTTTCACATGCGATGGGGCCTGGGGGAGCGGGTGCGTGTATTTCAGGGGCCTGCGGGTGGTTTCACACGCGATGGGGCCTGGGGGAGCGGGTGCGTGTATTTCAGGGGCCTGCGGGTGGTTTCACACGCGATGGGGCCTGGGGGAGCGGGTGCGTGTATTTCAGGGGCCTGCGGGTGGTTTCACACGCGATGGGGCCTGGGGGAGCGGGTGCGTGTATTTCAGGGGCCTGCGGGTGGTTTCACACGGGATGGGGCCTGGGGGAGCGGGTGCGTGTATTTCAGGGGCCTGCGGGTGGTTTCACACGCGATGGGGCCTGGGGGAGCGGGTGCGTGTATTTCAGGGTCCTGCGGGTGGTTTCACACGCGTTTTGGCTGGGTACGCGAATCCATCGGACCAAAGGCCCTTACAGCGCAGGCGCGTCTGTGAAGTGAACTGCACGTCCTAGTCACAGCTCATGTAATAGGTCCTTAGCACGTATACGCGGAAGTGACGTTGGACGTGTGATCCGGTTTAAAAGGTACGTGTAGGACGTCATTTCCTTGTACGTGCTTTTCGTGG
This sequence comes from Ambystoma mexicanum, assembly GCF_040938575.1. Taxonomy (NCBI): domain Eukaryota; kingdom Metazoa; phylum Chordata; class Amphibia; order Caudata; family Ambystomatidae; genus Ambystoma; species Ambystoma mexicanum. The sequence goes on from NC_090922.1 coordinate 495,526,877, forward strand.
AGAGCGAGTGGGTGAAATCTGTACTTCTTGTCGGTTCACACGCGAATTACTTCACAGCGTTTCGAGTCCGTACTCCCTGTTACCTCTGTCAGTTTTTCTTTTCCTCTTTTTCTCTGGACCTGTTTCCTCAGACAGCGTTCACTTCTCCTGTAGTCCTGTCTCCTCAGACGGCGTACAATTCTTCTTTTGGCGGGGGTGTTGCCAACGCGTGGGCGCGCACGCGCGTCTACTTCACGCACTTTTTCCTGGCAGACGGTGAGTTGCGCACCTATTTTCCAACAGTGCTTGCCCCGTGTGTCGCGTACCCCTTCAGAGGTCATTGTAGGCTGCGTGTGACACGCATACGTTCATTATTGTGTTTCTGGGTGCCACAGCGTAGTGCGTGTTTTTGTTTCCACGCACGTGGTCTACGAGGGGTCGCTTGCACGTCATTTTCTGTTATTGGGGTGCCTGTGCTTTGCGTGACCCGTCATCTTTCCCCAGGGGTTCCATTCAGCCTTGCAAGTGCACTAGGGTACGAATACCATCTAGTACCCTACCCCTTTGACCCCCAATTGCCCAGGACAATACTTCCCTGCTACTCCCATATGCACAGCTACATCAGTGCCATGTCTGGGAGGCGAGCAAGAGGTAAGGGTGGCAAAGGTGGCCGACTCTCAAGAGGTGGGCGTGGCGGGCGCGGTAGGGGACGTGGCCGGGATTTGCAGGCTACCCATAGCACCCCACGTGTGGAGGACCAGTCAGGGAGACCCATGCCCCCCCCCATGGTTGAGGAAAATGTGGCTGACACCATCGATGCTCAGCCCTTGTCGGACCCGTCCATTGTGGCACCTGACCTGGCACAGGCCGACTCCGAGGCTGATTTCCAGGTCCCCAAGTCTAGGCCACGGGTGGCCGTGCCAGTCAGTGTCACCAGGCCACGTGTATCAGGGGCAGCCATGTCATCACTGCCCCAAGTAGGCGGGGTGGGAAGGCTGCAGGGGCAGCTGCAGCTCCGTCCACCCCAGCTCTGTCTCTCCCAGCCAGGACAGTGTTGGTCCCAGTCCGTCAGTCTGAGGTTCCCCCTGCCACTATCACACTCGAGCTAATGCCTGCAGGAAGTCAGATGGTCAGTGTGCCATTGCACACTACGACACAGTCCACCGGTGCTCCTGCCCCGAGTGGCCAGAGCGGCATATGCCACTCACAGTCCCCACCACCTCAGAAGAGGAAGAGGAAGAGTGCTCGTGCACTACAGGCTGATGCCCCAGACACGGCTACACAGTCCGGCACGCCGAGGAAGCCTAGCTTCAATGATGCCGAACTGAATCAACTTGTGCAGTATGTGTCCGATCATGACGCCGAAATGTTGAGCACTCCAGGGTCTAGGATCACACCTGCTCGGCGTCAGGCACACTGGCAGGCCGTCGCAGACAGCATAAGTTCCCTTGGGTTTATGAGGCGCACAGCTACTGAGTGCTACAAGCGATGGAATGACCTAAAGCGCAGGGCAAAGAGTAAGCTGGCCTCAAGTCATGCCACAACTCTGGTGACTGGAGGTGGGTCTCCAGTAGAGGATATTGAGCTCACTCTACATGAGAATGTTGCTGGGACCTACGTCACAGAGGAGCAGATCCAAGGTGTGGGAGAACTTCCAGATTACGAGGCATTGTCCGGTGAGTGCACATGCATGTGTGTGTGATCCATATGTACGTTGCATGTGGGAGGGGTCCAGGGTGGGTGCCAGGTCAGGGTGTGTGTGCCTGAGTGGTTTGGGTCACCCATGTGCTTCATCCAATGCATTTAGCCCCCCGGGATTTGGGTATTGCAGTGTCCCTTCTGGCCACAGCAGGCATTTGCCACTATATTGCGCCAGTTGACCTTGAGGTGGCAACATGCAACAACATTGTACCGTATTTTGCTGTGCACGTTCCGGCTGATTGTTGAAATACCCCCAGTTCTATTGCACATCACTCTGCCCTATTCTCACATATATGACATACCTATGGTACATGCAAACTGTGGGATGGCACTGCTAGCCAGCATGCATCTGATGTGTTGCCCTTCCATCTTGGTGCCATCAGTGTCTGACATTTTCCTCCCCTTCCAACTCAGTGACTGTGCATGCATGGGAGGGTCATAGTCATGTGGGACATGTGTCTATCATGTACTGTTTCTGTAGCTTGTCTGGCCTAATTGTGTGCCATGGTGCTAATGCTTGTTTCCATTTTCTGTCTTTCATGTCTTTTCAGAGGATGACGCACTTGATGCTGTTGAGGGTGAGGAGATGGTGCTCACCCAGGAGGGATCCCTGACACGTCCGAGCACGAGTGGGGGACGTGGTGTGTTGATGGGTGAGAACCCACTCTTGCTGCAGGGCATTCTCTCCAGGGCTGTATATGGGTGCACCTCCCCAGAACTCTTCACAAGTGTTGATTCGGATGAGACCCATGTGGATTCGCAGGTATGTGATCATGGAAGGGATACTGTTCTGTCCGACCCACCTGCACCAGGGGTAGAGCCCACTATGGGGATGTCAGTGTTGGTAGGTGCGCCTGTGGTGGTTACGGATGCAGGGCCACACTCCGCAACATCTGATCCTGTTCCTGGGCCAGCAGATCAGAGGGGAAATGCAGTCCTGCAGCCTCAGGCAGTGCCGACACAGCGAGGCGCAGTTCGCCTTGCCCCAGACAGGTGTGGTGCCCGCCAACGCGGTGGCCGTCCGCCACCTGGCAATACCGTATGGGAGCAATCCATATATGGTATGGCCAACCAACAGGCAGCATCATCTGAAATGATTGCTCAAGCCATGGACAGGGTGGCCACTTCCATTGTCCCCCCAGAAAGGCAGAGGGAGCTACTAGAGCAGGCAACAGCCTCCATTTGCCAATCAGTAAGGGAGGACATGTTGGCGTCCAACAGGGACAGACAGGCGGCCCTGGACAATCTGAGGGAATACATTTCTCTAGATGCCCAGGGACAGAGGGAAGCCCTAAGGGGAGAGGTCCAGCATCTCAGGCAGACTCTACTGGACCTTGAGGCTTCCACTGTCACCAGGACAGAACAGCTGCTGGAGCGCCTCACCCGTACGCTCTCAGCAGAGATGCAGGCAACTCGGGCGGAGGTCCGGGCAACACGTCGGGTGTTGCATGGGGATCTCCGCACCATATCCCTTCAGAACGAGGCCTTCCAGACCCGCATGCTTGCTGCAATGGAGGACCAAACCAGGGCTTTGCGTGGGCTGCCTCCCATAGCACCACCACCTCCAGTGGCAGCAGCAGAGGTTGAGGAGAGCGAATCCAGCAGTGATTCTCCCACAAATTAGTAGCCGTGCAGGCCATGAGCCCATGGAGGTGTTTTATTTTCGCAACATTCACCCAGGTGGCTGTTGGTGAGCATCCTGTCCTCGGACCTCCTGGGTGGCCTCCCCCACCCCCCCTGGCCCCCACATGGCCATTTTTGATTTTTGATTTTTGAGGTGCAGTGTGTTGCCTTGTGTGGCTCCCGTGGGCATCCACTGCATTCCGTTGGGCACATGCAGGCTTGTCCTGAGTTTGGGTTAGATGCTTGGGTTTGTGAGACACACACCCCTCCTGCTTCCCGTTTCCATGGGCTTGCAAAGGGTGTGCCCACGTGACAGTGACTTACACAGTGACGTTGGACTCCCATGAGCTATGTGGCCCGTCTGTAGTCAATACTGTGTATACATTCCTATTGCATATTGTAGTAGTATTGTACACTGCATGGTGTATTGATGTGTGCTTGTGCTTCCATGTCTCCCTCCTAATTTGCAGGGTCAGTCCTCATGTCTTCACAAGCCCGTCTACTTTGGAGATGGAGTTCATGTTGTAAGCAGTGCACTCACAGATGTGGCTGGCACCAACACTGTACAGTAAGAGGTGGTCGATGTGCTGGCATTATCAGGTTGTAGGTCAACGTATCCTTTAGTATTTGGTCATGTTTGTTGTTATTTCTACATGTATGTGGGCATATTGTGTGTGGGCAGTTTCCATTCGGGACACTGTACTTCGTGGCACTTGTGTAATGTTTGGGGTATGAATTTGTTTGCTCTCACATTGCATGACATGCCATGGTGGAGATGAGTGTGGGCCTGCTGGCAGGTGCCCCACAGTGCTGGGGGGTGGGGGTGGTGGGGAACATGAGTTGGACATGGGTGGGGGCCTGCTGGCAGGTGCCCCACAGTGCTGGGGGGTGGGGGGGGTGGGGAACATGAGTTGGACATGGGTCGGGGCCTGCTGGCAGGTGCCCCACAGTGCTGGGGGGTGGGGGTCGTGGGGAACATGAGTTGGACATGGGAGGGGGCCTGCTGGCAGGTGCCCCACAGTGCTGAGGGTGGGGGTGGTGGGAGACATGGGTGGGGGCCTGGTGGAGGGTGCCCCTGCACTGCTGGGGGGTGGGGGTGGTGGGGTACATGAGTTGGACATGGGTGGGGGCCTGCTGGCAGGTGCCCCACAGTGCTGGGGGTGGGGGTGGTGGGAGACATGGGTGGGGGCCTGGTGGAGGGTGCCCCTGCACTGCTGGGGGGTGGGGGTGGTGGGGTACATGAGTTGGACATGGGTGGGGGCCTGCTGGCAGGTGCCCCACAGTGCTGGGGGGTGGGGGTGGTGGGGAACATGAGTTGGTGATTATTTGTGCAAGGAGACATGTGCCTTTGCTGGGGGGCATGCCCATGTTGGGTGGGCTGCCTGCGGGACATGACCAGGGATGCAGGGTAGTCCCCTGTGGTGTGGGCTGCCTGCAGGGGCCGTGGAGGGTGTCCAGGGAACACCTGGGAGGACCCACACTGGCAAATCACATGTAGGACTCCCCGGCACCCCTGCAATACACGTACCCTGCTGAAATCGCGTGTAAAACTTTCTGCGCACCCCTGGTATACACGCACACGCTCCCCCAGGCCCGATCGCGTGTAAAACCACCCGCGAGCCCCTGAAATACACGCGCCCAGGCCAATCGCGTGTGGAACTTCTCGCGCACCTCTGAAATACACGCGTCTAGGCCAATCGCGTGTGGAACTTCTCGCGCACCCCTGAATTACACGCGCCCAGGCCAATCGCGTGTGGAACTTCTCGCGCACCTCTGAAATACACGCGCCCAGGCCAATTGCGTGTGGAACTTCTCGTGCACCCCTGAAATACACGCGCCCAGGCCAATCGCGTGTGAAACCACCCACGACCCCTGAAATACACGCGCCCAGGCCAATCGCGTGTGAAACCACCCGCGAGCCCCTGAAATACACGCGCCCAGGCCAATCGCGTGTGGAACTTCTCGCGCACCCCTGAAATACACGCGCCCAGCCCAATCGCGTGTGAAACCACCCGCGAGCCCCTGAAATACACGCGCCCAGCCCAATCGCGTGTGGAACTTCTTGCGCACCCCTGTAATACACGCAGGCAGCCCAATCGCGTGTGGAACTTCCCGCGCACCCCTGAAATACACGCGCCCAGGCCAATCGTGTGTGAAACCACCCGCAAGCCCCTGAAATACACGCGCCCAGGCCAATCGCGTGTGGAACTTCTCGCGCACCCCTGAATTACACGCACACGCTCCCCCAGGCCCAATCGGGTGTGAAACCACCCGCGAGCCCCTGAAATACACGCGCCCAGCCCAATCGCGTGTGGAACTTCTCGCGCACCCCTGTAATACACGCACGCAGCCCAATCGTGTGTGGAACTTCCCGCGCACCCCTGAAATACACGCGCCCAGGCCAATCGCGTGTGAAACCACCCGCGAGCCCCTGAAATACACGCGCCCAGGCCAATCGCGTGTGGAACTTCTCGCGCACCCCTGAATTACACGCACACGCTCCCCCAGGCCCGATCGCGCGTGGAACTTCTCGCGCACCCCTGAAATACACGTGCCCAGGCCAATCGCGTGTGAAACCACCCGTGAGCCCCTGAAATACAGGCGCCAGCCCAATCGCGTGTGGAACTTCTCGCGCACCCCTGTAATACACGCACGCAGCCCATTCGCGTGTGGAACTTCCCGCGCACCCCTGAAATACACGCGCCCAGGCCAATCGTGTGTGAAACCACCCGCGAGCCCCTGAAATACACGCGCCCAGGCCAATCGCGTGTGGAACTTCTCGCGCACCCCTGAATTACACGCACACGCTCCCCCAGGCCCGATCGCGTGTGAAACCACCCGCGAGCCCCTGAAATACACGCGCCAAGCCCAATCGCGTGTGGAACTTCCCGCGCACCCCTGAAATACACGTGCCCAGGCCAATCGCGTGTGAAACCACCCACGAGCCCCTGAAATACACGCGCCCAGGCCAATCGCGTGTGGAACTTCTCGCGCACCCCTCAATTACACGCACACGCTCCCCCAGGCCCGATCGCGTGTGAAACCACCCGCGAGCCCCTGAAATACACGCGCCCAGGCCAATCGCGTGTGGAACTTCTCGCGCACCCCTGAAATACACGCGCCCAGGCCAATCGCGTGTGAAACCACCCGCGAGCCCCTGAAATACACGCGCCCAGCCCAATCGCGTGTGGAACTTCTCGCGCACACCTGAAATACACGCACACGCTCCCCCAGGCCCGATCGCGTGTGAAACCACCCGCGAGCCCCTGAAATACACGCGCCCAGGCCAATCGCATGTGGAACTTCTCCCACACCCCTGTATTACACGCACACGCTCCCCCAGGCCCGATCGCGTGTGAAACCACCCGCGAGCCCCTGAAATACACGCGCCCAGGCCAATCGCGTGTGGAACTTCTCGCGCACCCCTGAATTACACGCACACGCTCCCCCAGGGTCGCGTGTGTTACTTCTCGCACTGGTACAGGGTTGGCGCAGCCCTTTGCGATAGTTTTGCAATCTTGATGGCTTTTCCTTGCGCGAGGGCGTTCTTGGGGGCGTAACTGGCGCTGCTGCAGGGTCGCTGCGATACTCTGCGCCACGGCTTGTTTTGGAGGATTAATCCATGAATACGATGTGCGCTGAAATGGATTTTATCGCACGCAGCTGGCGCAGACATTCGCACGGGAACACTCTGCGCCAGCCGCGTGCGATACTTTTGACTGTATTTCCATGAATCGGCCTGTATGTTTGATTTATGGTTTGGATGCTGCACTATGAATGTTTGTTGAGATGGATGTATTTTAGCCAAGTATTTTGTTCACCTATGCTGTCGTGTTATGTGATTTATTGATGCTTTACAAAGTAATATGTCATTAATTGACTTTTTCAAATTTTTTGTATCATGGTAAATAAAACATTTTGATACTTTTGTAAGCAACACCGTTTTGCTCTCTGGATAATTCTTCAGTTTCTCGCTGGAGGTAAATCTGTCACCTAACAGCCAAAAAACAGCCAAATCAGCAGATTACTGCCAATGGTAATTCTGCCCTAATACCCATGGATTCCTATGGACTCCATAAATGGGGACTAACACGGACCACCACCACTTATAATCTGGCAGTAATTTCACCAGACCAAGAGGCGGTAAAGGTAATTCTGTTTTGTGGTATTTCAGCAGATTTACTACCAGAATACTGCCAAACTTGTAGTTAGGCCCTTTTACATGAAGTCACTGGGGTGGTGGTGCAATAAATCGAAAAAAGGATTAGTCATCTAATGTCAGGACTGAAATATGATACATCAAAGGATCAGATCCTGCAAGTCCCATCACCAGTTTCTTTTTTTTTATATAGCCATTGGCTGTGTAGGTTGTGTAGGAGAGTTCAAATTCGAATATGCTATGAATTCTAGGCATTCTAGTACAACACATAGTTATGCTTGGCTAGAAATGCCCTGCTTCACCACAAGCTTGTAACAAAGCCCTTATTTCATATATTTCTAACAGACTTTAATACTTTTTATTAACAATGTGAAGGAGATTTTTCAGCAGTGATGGGGCTCAAACCCAGCAATCATGGCTGTGCATGCATTGGCCTTGTTGAACATGGCTCTATAAAAAAAACAGGCCAAGATTGTTAGTGTGATGGGGAGAGGCAGGTGAAAAACCTGTTGTGACGATGGCTGCTGTGTGCTCATATGATTTTATGGTTTTGGCAGTGACCCATGGGGAAATGTCTGCAGAGCCAAGGTTTTGAGAGTGCAAAGATTTTTGGGTAATGTTTCCAACAAATGTCATGCAAGTGAGATAGAATAAAAGCAGGGAGTTTAGTCATAGCTTGTAAGTGTTCATGGGATGTTGGCTAGGCCTATGGTGGCCATGTGTGGGGATGTTTGATTGTAGAGTGAGGTGGTAGAAGCAGATTGTGCATGGGGTTGGTTAGTAGTGGGGAGTAGGTAAAAAGTGGTATAGAAAGTAGGGAAAGGGAAGCACAGATTTGGAGCCCAGTGAGAGACAAGTAAAATGAATGTGCTGATGAGCTGAATAGGTGGTTCCATTGGATGTTTTGCTAATCATTTGATTCTCTTTCAGTTGTGTGGAGAATTGTGTAAATGTGCATGAGTCCAATCGGTTGGTCGGTTGGATGTGTAAAGGTACCTCGTGGTGGCTGTAGTTTAAAGGCCGTTTCTGATGGGGTGAAGATGTGGCAAGTATGTTTATACTTCTTGTTGTTCTGTGTTGGGCTTGTGAGGACATTAGATTAAAGGATTTGGGTAGAGCGTTCCATAGTTAGGTTGATAGAAAGGAGATTGTTACCAAAGGGATGAGGCAGGGTTGTGTTATTGCCCCCTCTTGTTCTTCATTACACAGCCACGGTAGTTGTGTAGTTATGGTTAAGTTTCTGTTTCCATAGGAAGAGCACTTTTTGGGTGGCCTATAACTCCGCTCCACCTAGAGGAAGCCTCACCTTGCAAAAAAAGTATATGGGGCACTCTGAATTTTTTTGCAAAGTTTGGTGATGTTTTGTGCAGGGGGCAAAAGTTATGGGGGGATCCCAAAACATGTTTTTTTCCCATAGACTGAATGGGGGGAAAACTTTGCGCACTCTTACAGGTCAAAACGTTGGATGGATTTTCACCAAATTTGCAGCAGGGGCTTGGTCCTGAAAGCGTGCTTTTGTAAATTTGGTGACAATCCGTCCAGTAGTTTCCTTTAAAACGACCAAAAAATATGTTTAAGAAAATGAGTGATATCTATGTCCACTCCGCGGTCACACTTCCCTGTTCGCTCCGTGGACAAGATACCGATTGGTCAGGGGGTGGCGTCATGACCGCGGACACGCGACATCTTCGCCAATTGGCTACAGCGAGCCGTGATGTGCGTCAGAATGTGTAGATGCGCCCGACATCTTGGATCCGAAGACAGCGCGGTCGCCACCAGAGGCGAAATGTTGTTTCGGAAACTGTTTTCCTCTCCTACAGTGCGTGGGGTGGTTCAAAGAGTAAGAGATGGGTTAAATAATGTACTTGTTTGGCCGGCAGGTGTTAATGATGTACTGTCTATGCACACTTTGTTCGGGATGTTTGTACATGCAGAACATGAGGGGTCTAATAAGTGTAGTATTTCAGTCCATTCTATGTACAGGCACCTTGAAACTGTTCCAAGGACACTCGTGGTGTTAGCGACCATTGAAATTGAGTACATGCCGTTATTACATTATTTTTTCCTATGAGTGTGCTATTGATTAGTATGCCACGATGGGTGTGACATGCTGCAGTGGTTGTGGCTGTAGGCCGTAGGCTGAAGGCCATACTTCCAAGACTGTAAGTCCTGGCCAAAACTACCGCAGCATTTCACAGCAATTGATACACCTGTAGTATTGATTATCGACGAGATGGTTGTGGGGAGTGCGTACAGTCTTTTGTGCATGGCCGAAGGCTATGCACCCAAGAACAAAGTTATAAGCACTGGAGATATAAGCCACTGCACTCCCACACATTGTAATATCTATGGACATACAGCTAGGAGTCTAGCCTCTGGCCAGAACAAGAGAAGCATACCACAACTATCGATACAACCGTACTCCCGCACATCACTCATTTGGTTGTGGGCAGGATGCAGAGTTTAGCTAGGAGTCTAGCCTCTGGCCAGAATAAGAGAAGAATACCACACCTATCGATACAGCCGTACTTCCGCACAATACTCAGGTGGTTGTGGGCAGGATGTAGAGTTTTGGGTGTATGACTGCAGGCCGTAGACCGTACACCATACTCCTAAAACTCTAGGCCCTGGCCAGAACCACCACATCATATTACAGGAATGCATACACCAGTACTATAGCTTAGCAGTCCGATGGTTCTGCGGAGGATGTACAGTCTTGGAACCACCTTATAAGTAGTGGAGTTATAAGCCAATGTACACCCATACATTCAAATATCTATGGACATCTATCTAAATCTCTAGGTCCTGCCCACAACCACAGCAGCATATTAGACCGGCACGTTAGTGACTGTGTTGTTATGGTGAAGTTGCTGTTTCCATAGGAAGAGTACTTTTTGGGTGCCTTTTAACTGTGCTCCCCTTGGACGAATCCTCGCCAAAGTTTGCAAAAAAAAATATTGGATACTCTGATTTTCTTTGGAAAGTTTGGTGATGTTTGGTGCAGGGGGGGAAGTTATAAGGGGGGGTTCTCAAAACATCTCTTTTGCCCTTAGACTGAATGGGGGAAAAAGTTTGTGCCCGCGAACATGTGGAGCTTTCCCTGATTGGTTGTGGAACAGTGTAAAGTGTGTTAGCTTTCTTCGGTGCCCCGCTATCTTTTATTCATGTTTTGGTGTACGCGGACATCGCCAGAAACACCTACAAAACAAGACAGCATTGCACGTGTCACACTTATGTAATACTATTTCAGAAGGTGACCTTTGAGGGAGGTAGAATGGGATGTGGGAGCACAAACTGAAAAAGTGGAGTTTTCTTGTCACGAAAGTCATACGTTTAATTGGAAGTTTGTGCTCACTGTAGCACACCAATTAGTGTGTGTGGGTTAAAATGTTTTTGGAATAATATTGTCGTCAGACTGGTGTCCTAAGTTTTGAAAACTAAGGCCACCATCTGCACTCTTTGCTGTAAACAGCGATTCTGGAGGTGTATGGGAGTAGCGGTTCTCATAATTGGATTTTAATATGTTGATGCAAAGTAAGAATGTATTTGGCTTCTGAGTGAAGGTCACATGAGTTGCTTTTGTGGTTGGACGCTCAATATGCCCGTGCATCCAAGTGAATGTACAAGGGGCAATTATTATTTTGACCTTGAGTGAAAGGAAAACCTTTGAAGAAATTCACAAAATGAAAGGGTCCAAAAAAATAGCAATTGATAAGGTTATGTTTCAAAAAGTTTGTAAGGGACATGCAATATCAGTCCCCAAAGATTCTTCGATGCAAACACACTGGTGTTGATTTGCAGAAAAAGAATGGAGGCAGTAAATATTGTGTAAGTTTAATTTTGCCCACTCTACAGCGAACCACACTTTATTTTTACATTACCGAAAATCTATTTGTGCCACTATAACTGACGTATTATCTTTCTGCACTGTTACATTTTTCCTGTGATATTGCAAAGTGCATAGGTTCCGCATTTGTAGGGTATGACTACACTCATCCTTTTTTAGCATTAATATTTTTGTTTGAAATGTTATGTTTGCCCACATACTTTGTGTATAAGTTTGCACGTTCTTTTGGTGTTGTTTGAAATCACAAGATGTAATATTTTTTTAATTGTCCATTTATTTTGCTTTCATAACTGCATTATCGTCTTTCTGTGTTTTTTTCTTTTACGGTGCATACAGAATCTCAGCGTTTGTAGCCTGTTACTATAGTTACACATGGTCATTAGTAACATTTCAGTAAAATGTCATGTTTGACCACTTGCATTTGTGTATTACTTTGCACATTTTTTGTGTCTTTTTAAAAAGAAATTGGTAGAGGTTGGTTATTGACACGTACTTTCTGTTACTTTTCCCGCTCAGATACATCTTGCCGTACTGTCCGTGCCATTTTTTCCACATCCCGAGTGAGGGCTTTTTCGGCCTGCAAATACAACTGCTCGTGAGCGTTGCCTGTCCATAACAATTATGTGGGATGACACCCTAAACCCACTTTGTCCGTACGCTGAACGCGCTATTCGGAGCAACATCACATCATTTATGGTGCTGTAGGCTCAAGGTCATGGCGCCTTCTTGGAAAACACTGTATAAACAAAGCAGCTGCTTTAACCAAGACCCCAACATTTTTGTATGGGAACAAACCAACGTGTTCCTCATCTTTAACATTTGCAATGTCGCCCTTAGAACCATTGTTATCATTGCATTGAAAATGGGATTGCTCCGATGGTCTCTGACAGTTTGTTGTTAAATAAACCTACTTTACGAATTGTAAAATCTTCACGTTTTCTTTTACAGTCCAGTCTATTATTTCTAAATGTAAATTATTAGGTTGTACGTCGCTGTATATTTATTTACAGGTTCTGCGTCACGTCACATACTTGTGCCTTTTGCAGCCTACCATGGAAAGGGAGGGACTATGTATGAAATAACTGCCTTCCCTTTCTAAAGTGGCCATCTTGAAAAAGGATTTTCTTTTGTAATCTGACCTGCCAAAACCGCCCCAGATTATAACACGCAATCCTCCTTTTTCGTAGCACACGTTACTGATTTGCAAATGTAGACTATTACTGGCAAAGATTATTGCGTCTATGTATTTTACTGAGAAATATGCAGTAATTGGAGTGTATGCAATTTTATTTTTTAATGTTATTTTCACTGTGAAAGTGTATCGCTATTAACGCATTAGTAACTTAGCTTACGGGTGGTTTTATTTTTTGGTACGGTAGGTAATAAGGCAATTTGCAAACGGCATTGAGAAAAGAGGCAACAAACGGTAATATGGGTCGGTAGATGTATGGCGACAAATTTTGTGCGTTTGTTTCTTGCAAGTTAGCGGCACTGTTTCTCATGCTTCTTCATCACAGCAATGCTGCTGTTTCTTAAGATAAGTACAACTTTTGGTAATGATATGTAATGTGCAGTGCATTGGTAATCGCTGCCTACCAATACGTGTTGGCGTTGTGTAAGGGAAATGTTGAAGGTGGACGTTCCTACATCAATATAAAATCTATTTCCACACTGCCCACGAGGCATAGATCTTACTGTTAAGTGTGTACTGATTCTGGGACATGTCACTGTGCTGTACGCCCGCATATTGTTATGTGGCATTCTTCGCAAGGTCTATACTGTTTAGCAAAAGACCCTTGCTAAAGGGACGTTATGGTTATGTTGACCTACTGAAAATATGTGACATTCAGTACAACATTTTTTTATTAACAAGATGTTATACTTAATTGACCTACTAAAAACACGTCAAATTCACTAAAAAAAATGTTGTTAAGAGGTCTGTATGGTTAAGTTGCACTACTAAAAACCTATGAAATTCACTAAAAACACTTTACAAATGTGCCATTATGGTTCAAAGTAAAACTGAAACCCCCCCGAAATTCGCCAGTTGTGGTAGGTTAAGCAACCATACCTGCTCGCACCCCTGTGCACTGCTAACACTAACACCCAGGACATGAAAGATGGCATCACAAATGTCATTGATGACATCACTGATGATATCACATGTGTAGCCCCTTTGTTTTTGTTCACTGCCATATATATATACATATATATATATATATATATATATATAATATATATATATATATATATATATATATATATATATATATATATATATATATATATATATATATATTTCAGTAAAAAAACATTGTAAAAGGGACGTTATGGTTCAAAGTAAAACCGAAAAACCCTTGCCATTCGCTCGCACCCCTGTGCACTGCTAAGACTAACATCCAGGACATCAAAGATGACATCACAAATGTCATTAATGACATCACACCTTAAGCACTTTGAACATATCTGCATTATGGTTGTGCTCAACGAATTTATTGGCAAATTCGATGTTAATAGCGTCAAGAGGGCCATTTTCATCTGCTGTAGGATTAAAACGGAGGAAGATAATTGTAAACTATCACTAGGCCCAGGTTATATAGAAATTAAAATTGATTTTTGGTTTGAAAGGTTCCTTGACACTGTTAACCCACCTTATGCATGAACACTATACCTGGAGTTTAGGATGGGTGCTCTTAGATTTGTGGCTTTTACTAAATCTTGGGTCAACACAGGTACAAGCACTTGTCCCATGAGAGGACTACATGAGGAAACTGTGAGGGAGAATGTTCATTTCTGTGCCAATTCCTTTTAACCTTAGAGACCCCCATGCTTTTTTGCTGAAATCAGGGCTTTTTAAATTGTACTCCTGATTGAGTGGGACATTTTTTCACTCACTCATGTGTTTTCCTGTCTATGATTTTCTATGTCCCTTACTGCTTTATGGAGTCTGGTAAACTCCATAAGCATCTGTTTGTGCATTGGGACACACAGCACCTTTTGTGCGGTGCCACTGAGATGCCCATTCTCTTAATGTTCAACCAGATGTTCTTGGGTGAACTACTGTTCTCAAGAATAGTAAGATGACCCCTGTCTTACTTACCTTTACTTAATGGGCCCAGCACACTCTCACCCTATGTGGAGTGCATGGGGGTTACAAAGTAACGCCTTTAACCAATTCGTCATGTAGCATTTTGTTACACTAACTCACTTGAATGGCTCGTGGTTTCTTTTTTACTACCTACTGAAATGCATCTGCAGGCTGATACCTCAGCTGCAGTGCTGCACATAAGGGTGACCATTTTCCCAAAATGGCCTTTGTCTTCTTTTTTCACCATTTCTTGTTAGTTAGTTTCTTCTAGCCTTTTACTCTGTTGTTTGCATCAGGTTTGAGTGCTTTGTGTAGTTTGACTTTGGCGGGCTTCAGCCATGTAGCCCACCAAAGGCTCCAGTGTGTCTGGAAAGGCCGGAAATGAGGGAGGGTCCCAAAGTTTCCCAGTTCTTTGTCTCTAGGTGTGCCTGAGTGAAACCAGTTCCTATTGGCCGGCTGACAGCCACCCTGTTGTGTGATTGACAGCCTAGGGCTGTGAATGAATGGGAACTTGCATAAAAAGCAAGGTTTTTGTGACTAGAAGTAGAGTTGACCACAGGAGAACAGAATCAGTAGCAGAAGATGATAGAATATGCCAGCAGCACCCTCATGGAACATGAAGTGCCCAGTGAAGCCCTGTAGCTGTTCTGACCCTGTTTTCAAATCGACGGAAGACCAGTATAGGATGACTTTTTCCCTTAGGCTGGTTTGACCAATGAGTATCGAGACAAACTCTATTTTATCGCAACCTCTGACTTGCTGCAACTTTCCAAGGCTGCAGAAGCCCAATACCTGGGGTACCTCGACCACTTGTGAGTGCATTGTCTTTGGAAGTCCGAATCCTGCCAGATCATCATAGGCATCCACAGGAACCTACAGAACCACAAAATCCACATCCAGAGTCTCCTCACCAGGGTCCAGGACCGAGGGATCAAGGAAATCCTAACTGGAACTTTTTGTTCTTCATTGGCGCTCAGAAAAATGTGCCAAAACCACAAAGAGCCGCTAAATTGGCGGAAATCCATTGCTGCCGAGTCTCTCTCTTGAGTGCTACTGCAGGAGCCTGCCAGATATCCTCCCTTTCGTCACCATGACCCAGGACCAGGAACAAGGCTTTCCGGCATTGCAACATGAAGGCAACCAGCTGGAACACTTTCTTGATTTTCAAGGTACTGTGGGGCCTGGGGTAGTTTATCATTTTGTCATTTGGGGTGCTTCCTACCTTTGAGAGTGCAATTTAACCCAACAACAACTTGACCTCAACTTACCTGCATTGGCCTTAAAGCTTATGCTTTCTAAAGGTGACTCCTCATGAATTGCTCTGAGTTCTCTTTTGAATACGATTTAAGAACAATTTTCTAAGATGAAGAGCATCAGAACTTTGACTTAGTTCATTGACCTTGGCTGTCCTGGCTCCCTAAAGGCCTCCTTCTGAACCTATTGGCATTGGCAGTGCTTCTGTAAGGGAACAGGCATTGTTGAACACTTTAATGCTGGGATAATTGACTGCCTGCATCCCTTTGGGAGAATCTAACTGTTCTTATAACTTATCAGTCTGTTCAGATGTAACACTAACCTTTCCTTCCTGAACAACTCAATATGGCGAAGGTGATAGTATATACATGCTATACTGACCTCCAATGATCTCACCTCTGGGTGCTGGAACATGTGTAACATATGCATGAATTACTGACCTGCTTTGATGTTCACTTTTTGAATTGAATCCTAACTTGCGATTAATGTTATAGCTAATTACTGCTTTTTAAAGAATGCTTTAAATATCTTTGTGTATAAATACATAATTAATGTATTGTAACTTTAAGTGTGTAAATGTTTAATTGGATACTTGTATTTACTGGTTTCATTGCACAGCTCTACAGCTCACATTACCCCTCTAAAAATAAGCTTGGCTGAACAGTCCCACTACCAACTTGTGTAGTACAGGCGTATATTAAAATGTGGGTTACCTATTACCAAGAGATAAGTCTTGTGTAGTCCCACACCAGTTGGACCGCACTAATTCTTACCTAACAGTAACCATTGCTCATTTCATGTTCCAGTATCCTAGGTTAAGTTCATTGAAAAATCATTACCGAAAATCAATTCTGAGAGCTGAAGGCATTCGAACCATAGCTCATGCTATCACGCTATGTAAGAGCTCCAGCGACTTGACTATTGTGTATACCACACAGCCTGGACGTATAATGAACATCACTGTGGTCGCTGTCTATTAAAGGGGCTACAAGTATTTTCTCCCCATGACGTTTATGTATTGTTTTATTTCATAGCTTCTGTTTCACGCTTTTCTTTTAAAGATTGTATCATTTTATGATTAAATGAATTGCTGTATTAATATTATTAATTGTGTGGATGTCTGTCTTTTATGGAACATTGCCGAATAAAAGCAATTGAATAGAATTGAAGAAAGGAAACTGTGGACCCTCCATGCCTTTCTTTATTTAAGTTTGCTACCATTTTACTAGTGCTTCATTTCTGGATTGTAATGTTCTCGGTGTATTGTGAGAATGTCCATGTAATGGTTTTCAGGCCATTGCCATCGATAGAGTGGTGAGGCATGCACAGATGTTTGAGGGAATTCTCTTTTTAATTGGAGTCAGTGAAAGTCTGCTGAGTGCTGAGTACTGGGATAATGCTTTCCAATGTTTTCAGTTTTCGGAAAACTCTGGCAGCTTTATTTATTTTATTTTCTTATTTAGTCATTTGTAGCGCTCCAAGCCCGAGGGCATCTAGGTACGTTTCTTGACAGACAACACGAATAGAGAGTTGCAGAGGTTACATTGTTGCATTAATGTTCTGGTTGCATGGCTGGCGAGTTGCAAAAGTTACAATGTTGCAAGCAATACAATACAATACAAGGTGATCATGACAGGTCAGGTTGTACTACTTGGTAATAATGATATGTAGAATTGCATGTATCAAGTAATTACAGTGAGGCAGTTAGCATAGACACGGTACAGTACAGAACAATGATGAGGTATCTGCAGTGGTGCCAGTACATTGAGCGTATGTGGGGTGAGGAAAGAGTTATTTTGCTAGCACCTGCGTGAATGGCCATGTTTTGAGGTGCTTGCGGAAAGCCAGTAGGAGATTTCGGCTCTCAATGTTGCTTGTAAGTTGTTCCACTGTTAAGAAGCCACCACAGGGAAGCTACTGACATTCAGGCGCTTGAATCTGGGTGTGGCGAGGCAATGCGCTCATGCATAGTGCGTGGGTCTCAAAGAGTGTTTACGTGTGAATTTATCTGCGAGGTATTTCGGTGCTATCTTGTGTATGCACTTGTGTGTAAAGGCAAGTGTTTTAAATTGAATGCGCTCAGAGATGGGAAGCCAAAGAGTGTTAATTCTGGTCGCTGAAATGTGTGATTTTTTTAGGTATGTTCAAGGCTGCTCTTGTATTGGATCACTTGGAGTTTGTTTATATTTTGGATCTTAGTGCCTGCGTGTGAAGCATTGCAATAGTCTAGTCTATACAGTTTGAGGGCTCTAGCTAGGGTAATGCAGCTGTCAAGTGATGAGAATGGTCTAGAAGCAGTGATGAGCTTAGATGTGTAAGCAGCAGCAGATGTCGAGTCAGGGTTAAGGATGAATCCAAATAAAAAACAAAAGTTTTCACTTCATTCAACGCCTTGATAATGTTGCCATCTATGTTAAATGATTTGAAGGCATTAGGCAATTTGTTGAGATGGTGTTGGGAACCTATTGAACTGGGGTCTTCCAGACCTTTACGGTGAGATAACAATACCCTTGAGGGGATGCAGAAGTTACTCAAACATCAATAATCAAAACAACTCGGGCAGTTGACAAAAGGATAACGGTTTTAATATCAATTGTCTAAAACAGGGAGTACAACGGACATCAACTGACGTCTCAGTGTAACAACTCTCAATGCATCTTGAAAAAAAGCATTCTTTTATAACCAAAAAATCATCATAGGTGACGTCAACCTGCGTATTACTAACGTCATCCTACGTGGCAAACTACATGAACCTAATGGCAAGTGTGATAGTCTCTAAGTATATGATCCATATTCGTCTAAGGCATTGAAAGAAAGTGATTTGCTTCTTATCATCAGGTGGGGCAACTAAGCCATCCCCTAAAAACAGGTCACTATGAGCGTCACTAAATACACAACGTCCTATTGGCTACACAAACTATAGGACCCTTAATCATGCGGTCCTCTACCATTGGTTGGCACTCTAATCTCCATCAGTACTTTTCCACCTACGTTAGCTGGATGCAGACTGGGCTTCCAAGTGCTGGTGATCTAGTCTTTGACCATAGCTTCCCACCAATTAGCATATTCATCCATCATCACCTCAGTGTTCGGCTGTCAATTAGGGCTTTGAACTTGTCCTTGGGAGTGTTCTTTCATCTGGAGAAATCAGGGGAGTGAAGGCACGCTCTGCCCTAATGCATAGGTGTGACCATCATGTTTGCCCAATTTCATCCCTTTACATGACTGAAGACCACAAAATCGAGCCTCTCCTGTATTAAAAATACTTTTTTTCTAATGGACCTCTGACATCTTCCTTGTTTTATTCATGCCTCCTGAACAGGAGCTTCGTTCTTTCAACGATTTGTATCCAATGTCTGATTCACTTTGTAATTCACTTGTTTTTTAACTGCTACACACCGGAAAAGAGGCCTTCTTTCGTTAGCCCAGCTCTTCTATAACATGTAGTGGAAACATCCATTCTTTATTTGCTTCTATATACATATGTATATGGTGGTGCATGCAGCAATCTATTCACTACTTAGCTTGCCTCAAGAATACTTAACCTGCTTGTGTTTTTTTTGCAACCGTAAGGGTGTAAACCAGCTTGACATCTTCAACATTTCTGAAGCATAAGTGTCTTCATCTTGCCACTTATCTTTGATACTTTCTTGATGCCTTATAGAATATCCTCATTCTCTTGTCTCTGCATCTCTTCTATGTACATCAGCTCACACCTGTATGACGTCGCCCTTCATCTTCATCATTCATTGGTCCTGCTTCATCCGGAATTTCATTCAAACGGCCATCATACTGTCTCGTATGCAGTATCGTTTTCTCAATGGAAACCTTGCCTCCAGGATTCTCTTTGGTATTGGTATTTTCACTGGTACCGCAAGTGTTTCACTCTCTGGTTCCCAACATATAGGCAAGATGGACAAGCTGTTTGAGGTGGGGGTACTTAGCTCCTTCTCTACACTATGAGGAGGAGTTACGTCTTGTCGTCATTGAGGCAAAGCCCACATAAGGCCATTCACGCTTGGATTGTTTGATAGATTTTGTTCAGTGATTCGGGGTCAGTGTTGTCGGAGCCAGTGATAGGTATGAGGTATGTGGGTGTCATCTGCATAATTAGTGTAGGTGACACCCAGTTAATCAAGTTGATCAAAGAAGGTATTCGGGAATATGTTGTAGTCGGATGCCAAAGAGATTGTTGGTTTCCAGGTAGTCCTGAATCTGGAGGTAAGCTGCTCTACCCAGAATTTTTAGAAGAAAGAGTACTGTGGTTATTGGTATGTAATTGGTCAGTATTTTAGGGTCGAGAGTTAGTTTTTTTTTAAAGCGGGAGGACCCAGGCCTCTATAGGATTGGAAGGGACGGAGCCGCTTTCGAAGGATGCATTGATTAAGCTACTGATGAAAGGGGTCAATTCGGATGCGTATTCTTTAATCAATGAGGTGAGACGGATAACTTGTTGCAGTTTGTTGATTAGGTATTCTGGATACCCAAAGCAAAGGCTGCGAGTGTAGCCCAGTCTTAATTGCGTAAGTGCGATGGTCCTTGTGCATGAAAGTCAGGTAGGATGTGACGCATTTTAAGGTGTAGTGTTGAAAAGAATAACACACTTCTTACAATGGCATTAAACTCTGGTTCTAGTGTGAGGTTGTCATCTAGTTCGATTCCAAGATTTCTCACAGTGGAGGCGGGCAATGGGCATGGCCCCGTTGCTTTTGGTGAGGAGACGGGTTTGGGTGATATTGCACCACAGATCAACCACTAACCCTAGGGTGGGGCTAAAGTACACAACCAAACGAAAACGTCATAACTCTCTAGGTTGTAAGGAAGTGTGAACATGCTTAACTCGCAGGAGGGGGTGGAAGGCTGACACAACGGTAAAACTAGCCTGCATCCTTATCCATGGAAAAACATAAAAAATAGGTATACTCACAAATAATATTTTTTTTTGTGTTACGTGTGTAGTTCTCTAGCAGGTCAAATAAGTATTTGCATGATTGACTTCTAGCAGCATGCTCCCCAACTGAGGTGTGTCTAAGACACTGCATCCAGCCAGCTGCTGGCCTACAAATTTAGCAATGGTGGGAAAGATCCAGTTACAAGAGAAGAAATGCCAGGATTACTCCTTTTATACCACTACTCCTAGGGGTCGGCCAAAGCTAGACCTCCCACCATAAGAGGGGTTAGGTATAAAGGAATCAGGTGGTCAAACATTCTGGTTGGCCCCTAAGATTGCCACTCATCCCAAGCCACCCCACATGATGTGAGAGGCACAACCAGTAAAACCAATTTGATATCTGCCATGTTTGCTTACAAAGAGCCCACTTGTGCAGAACAGCCATTTAAAGCCTAACTCATTGCTCACTAGAAAATAAGAAGCACTAAAATAGCAGATGTCTGATAGCAAGACTTAAGCTACGTTGGTACCATGTTATGTCCTGAAAATTAACACTGGGCTACCAATGAGGTAAATGGCATGCACTGCTGGTAAAACAAAAGTTAATGTACAGCTGTCACCAACCTACTCCATAAAACCAATGCTGACTGAAATAATCAACCTAGTGTATAGATAGGGTGCATAGAAAGCCCCCCTGGTACAGGGAGCATTATGGGTGACCTCAGACCAAATACTCTAAAAGAGTGAAAAAGTGTTGTGATTTCAGCAGGACTTCAAGAGTAGTCCCTTTGGCCATAAAACAGTAGGACAGAGAGCTAAACATATTAGGGGGTAACAGCAAACCATTCAGTGGCCCTTAAACATGGCCCTACAACCTCCAAAATAGGAATTCTGTCTCAACAATACCCATCAAGAATGCAGGCACTTGTATTTGTACATTATGTCAATTTTTAAACAGAAATGTCTTAAAATAACACATTCTCACAAAGGGTGCCTGTACAATAGCACAGACATTAGACACACTGAAGTTAAAGTGGTTAGCCAGTTTAATAAAACAGGTGACTTACAAAGGGAACATTTAATTAATCTAAATATTTCAAGCTAAAAAGGAACAAAATTTAAATATGAAAAATGACATTATTAAGCATCACTGGTGGCAGTGGTGGGGTCATCTAAGCAGGACGGAAGAGAAGGCAAGATGAGACCCCGCTTTACAAAGTAAGTGAAGTTTAAGCTGAGCTATGAAGAGTTTCACGGTTGAGATGGCTTTGATTGTTATGGGCAGTGGCTATCACAGTCATGAAATGCTCAGCTCACACACAAAGAACATAAATGATTTCTTGTGGTAACAAAGCCACAGTTTTAGAAGCCACAAAGGCAGCACAGCATATTTTCCAAGCATTTCTGTTTTTGAAGTTAAAATTGTTAAACAGATGTCAGGACAGTGTATGATGGTAAAGTTATAGTAAATATGTTGTCTATTGTTCAGTTAATTGAGTTCCAAGTTCGGGCCCCACAAACCGTTTGCCTCAGCAAGATTTGTGGAGAACGCAGGGTGTTCATTATTCCCCACTGAGGCAATATGGAGACAAGATAATAATAATAATTTGGCACTTATATAGCGCTACGAACCCTCAGGTATCTGAGCGCTTCTTATTATTACCCACGGTGTGTGGTGCTCATTTATCGACCTCGGAAGGATGAAAGGCTGAGTTTGGCCCCTTGACCGCCTGGAAAGCTAGTTATGCCTTTAGCATTATTGGGGGTAGCACTGAAGTATTGCTGCTACAATTGCAGAACATTGCTTTCCACCAAATGTATTAGAACAAGTGGCACAGTTTATTGTAAACTGCATAGTGTGCCAGAAATGTGCAGCAGGGCACACTTTGCGAACAGTGAGAGGAGCAATTACTAGACCCAATGGCCAGTTTCAGCATCTACATATAGATTATGTGGATTTGTTGCAGATATGCAATGGTTATAGGTACCTTCTGGTAGTGGAATGTCCCTTTTCCAGATGGATTGAGGATGGTTCATGTATGCACCCTGATGCCACATACGCTGCCAAGTTTCCCATGCATGAGGTTTTTCCAAGATGGGGTGTGTGCAAAGTACTGTGGTCTGACAATGGGACGCACTTTGTAAATGAACTATATGAGCAGGTTACCCTTTTATTAGGTATACAGCATACATTCTCTTTTGCTGATCACCCACAGACAAATGGGATTTGTGAACGTTTAAACAGAGTCCTTAAAGAGAGGACAGCTAAAATAAAGATTGATTTAAAGACGGGGTGGTTACATTGCCTATCTCTTGTATTATATGCAATGTGAAATCAGCCTGGCTCAGATCACCACCTTACTCCTCATGATTTGGTGACTGGATGCCATATGAGAATACCTCTTACTCCTCCTACTATGTTAGAAACCAATGCCCACGGTACAGCAAAGACATTAGGTGATGGGATGCATGATTATCTGGCAACTATGACTGCTAGTTTCTCTTTTGTTACTCAACAGATCAAGAACCGGAATGATGGGTCAAAGAGGATTGAAGAAGACAGGTAACCAAAAGATCGTGAAAGTCTATTGAAGCAACAAAGTTTACATCCAGTGGACCATGTGCTTGTACACAAGTTGGTTCGCACTTGGAATAAACCCTGTTTCGAGGGACCATACAAAGTGGAAGAAGTTACTCTCACAGCTGTCAAGCTACAAGGAAGATAAGCCTGGGTGCACCTCCACAACAACAAACCGTCCAAAGGAAAGATTTTGACCCCTCCTGCAGCTGCTGACAGTGAAGCAAAAGTAGAAGTTTCTTGCATGCAGACCAGATCGCTACCAAGAATAAGGATACAAAATGAATGGACTTGCATCTATTCTCAAACTATTTTAGATAGGAACAAGAGACAATGGACCTCATTACAAGTATGGCAGAGCGCTGAAAAATTGCTGCTAATGGAAGGATAGCTCAGGGGCAATGCGCTTGACTTGAAAACAAGACGATGCAGAGAAACGCAGGTTCGATTACCGGGTCCGCGCTTAGAAACCTCTGGGCATTAAGCGCATTATAAATAACCAATTACAAAATTACAAATTGCTGACACTTTTCCCACTCCGCTATATTACAGTTATGGTCCTGGAGTTGAGGATTTACCTCTAGCAAAATGCTGGAGGTAAATCATCCAACTCTATGCTGATAATTCAGCAAAATCAGCAGTTTTACCACCGCAGAATTACTGCCACATTAATTGTGCCAAAAAAGCCCCATGGAGTCCTATGGATTTAAAGAAATGGGGATTTACACCACCACTGCCACTTGTAATCTGGCGTTAATTCCATTGGAACAAGTGGCAGTAACAGTATTTCAGTTTGGTGGTATCTGGGCAGAGTTACTGCTCAGATACCACCTAACGTGTAATGAGGCCGAATGTATTGACATATCGGATCCAATGAAAAATAGCACACTGCATCTTCTATGCTTCCAATCACAATAACATTACACACATTCTTGTATGCTGTTTTTACCTACATATTGAAGTCTTACCCAGCTCTGAGAATGCGACATATGGACATTGTGTCATTTTTTGGCAATCCTAAAAACAGTCATAGTTTTAGAATTAATATTGCTATTATTCTGCAGGTTTTTATATAAAAATGTGATTTGCAAAAAATAACAAAATTACATATTGAATTAAAACAAGGTGGAAAGGTTCCAAAATCGAAGAGACTCACTACCATAAGAACAATCAATGAATTTTTCTCTGGAATAGTAATTGTGATTTCATTCTGCATTATGATTTCTCTTTTCCTCCTTATTATTACGGCATTTAGACACCTAGGGCCTCATCAGGCATTGGGCAGAGCAGCAACAATGCAGTGGTAATACTATTAGCGCTGCATTACCGCTCTGTCCAATCCCAAGTTTGTGTGGAAAGTTGGAGGTTTACTGCCAGCTTTTTGGTCAAACTCTCCTCTTTCCAACCATTTGAGCCTCTTATACCGCAGGCGGTAATAGCGGTGCTACTGAAAGGTTGTGATGAAGCCCATACTGATTACAAATGCAGATACAGTGGCTGACAATTAAACATTTCTTATGATCCCTAACAAAAGCATGAGTAGCATATTTTCTGATTTTAGTAAAGACATTGTTTGACTTAAAAGGCATGCTGGTGAATATAATGACAATATAAATATAAATACATATCTTGATAGTTCAGCCAATTTAAAGAATGCTATGGGGTTTCAGCCAAGGTTGGAGGCGGGACAGAGAACATCAGATGAAAGCTGCTATGTATGTTCTCTCATCCCCTCTGTCATCAATGCTGCCAGAACATTTATTGCAAAAGAATGACCTGCACATGATGCAAAGTGCCTCAGCCAATTAGCACTGTGCGCAACCAGAGGACAATACAAAGGAAGATGGGCTACCCTACGATGGAGATCAAGAATAACATTTCCATATGAAGATGCTTATGTAAAAACACAAAAAATGGAACAAGAGATAGGCTGGACGATGATGCTTATATATACATCCATGGCTGAAGAACAAGTAAAGGTTGTTGAAAGGAAGACGCTGGAATGCTCAGACATACTAAAAAACAATCAGGAGTACCAGGATGGTGGGAGAGACTATGATTGCAATTAGTTTTTTGTTTGTGCCTTTTATTAGCATGGTAATTGTTGTCAGCTGACGTGTTTCAGAACTCTCAGGGTCTTTGTCAAGACTAGGTTAGGATATTGGCTGACAAATCTGGGTCTGTTCTACGTTTGATCATAAACAGTTCTATGGCCAATGTGTGCAGTAAGGGACAGAGGGGGCAACCCTGCTTTTTCCCCCATCCCAGGGGAAAGGTCCTAGAAGATATCCCATTAACTCTGACTTCTGCTTCGAGAGAGTTATAAAGCAGGTGGATCCAGTTCGAGAAATTCTCCCCAAACCCCAGGCGTCCCATGAGAACCCATATGGAATTCCAAATGACGAAATCAAAAGCGTTCTCGAAATCCACAGAAAGAAATACAAGTGGATCTGTTATCATGTGAACTTTACTTATGGCAAAAGGCACCCTTCAGAGATTAATGCATGTAGATCTGGCAGGCATGAATTTGCATTGGTCAGGATGAACTAAAGAGCCAATTATCTCAAGTAGGTGGTTGGCAAAAACTCACACAACACAGACCGGACAGGTTTGAGTTAATAAGTTGTAACTTCTACAACTAAATTCACCAATGAGTGACTAAATGTCCCTATTCCAAAGAGACTAACTATCCTTCAAGTGGATGCTGTCTCCCTAGTAACCGCCAGTGCCTGTTTAAGGGGGATAACAAAGAGACTCGCCCTACCGTCTCTCACTACTTTTGTTAGCATTTAAAAATAGGTGCACACTTTTGGAAGTCAATGCCGTCTTTTTTATTACTTCCTCATAGTGTGTTTTATCAACTAAAAAAAACAACTTTTCTTTTAGAACAATCTTATGCAAAGATTGGTGTACTTTGTCTTTTTTGTGTGTGTCTATTCACACTCCTATATCTGCAGAATCGATCTGTTTGCTAAAATGATAACATTTGGCCAAGCTAGCCAATTTTTAAGCCTGTCTCGGAAGTCAGGTCATCATAGCACTGGCACATGAATAACTATATGAGAAAAGCCCAGTAAAAAAGTACAATGACCATGCTAATATCACGTGATCCATATATACCGGGCTGTAACTGACCCGGACCATTTGTCTTTCTAGCAGGTTGCAAAAAAAGCAATGCAGGATAGCCAGACAAAGTGGACTGCTAACAAATAAGGCAATAACCCAGACAGAGATGGGCGGCACAGAAAGGAAGTAGAACTCCACTCACTGGTAAGCTAGCTTTGCCAATGCGACTCTGTGTATAAGAACATACTATAAAACCCAATATTGTCCATAATTGCATCAGAGACATGGTCTCTCTGTTGGTCTTTTACAGGGACACTGTGCAGGGAAGGCTTCACCCGAAGACCCTTACAAAAGAGAAAAAGAGAGAAAGAAAAGCCAAGGACTGGTAAGAATGCCTGGGTGCAACACAAGGTTATTGTTTGATGCCCTGAATAGATGGATTAAGGATTACTAAGTGATGGATCCCCTTTTAGGGAATCCTGAAATCAAGATGCCTGCAGAAGGAAACAAGAGAAACACTCCTCCAATGAGAAGATGGAGATTGCGACAAGAATAATAATGTTGTCTTTTTTTAAAACATTTTGAAATTTGTCCAGTTGATGCCAAGTATGAGTCCTGAAGAAAGCCGATAGTTATACTCATCCCGCTGAAACCGGATGACCAAAATAAAAGCTCAGGGTGATGACCTGACCTCCGAGACAGGCTTAAAAATTGGCAAGCTCGGCCAAATGTTATAATTTTAGCGAACAGATCAATTCTGCAGATAGAGGAGTGTGAATAGTCACACATAAAACAAGACAAAGTACACCAATCTTCGCATAAGATTGTTCTAAAAGAAAAGTTGCTGTTTTTAGTATAGACACACTATGAGGAAGTAACAAAAAGGCGGAATTTATTTCTGAATGTATGCACCTATTTTTAGATGCTAGCAAAAGTAGTGAGAGAGGGTAGGGCAAGTCTCTTTTCTATCCCCTAACCTAGACAGTCGGCACACTAGCACTTACTGAGTAGACAGTATCCACTTGAGGGATAGTTAATCTCTTTTGAATAGGGATATTTAGTCATTCATAGGTGACTAGAGATGTAGAAGTTATATCTTATTAACTCAAAATGTTTCTGTCTGTGTTGTGTGAAAAACGTATAGGGGCTCAGGCAGAATGTGTTGGCCCAAAGACTTCTGTTGTAATTTACTAACAAGAACCCATGCCAACATCTTGGCCTCTCCATTTGTTAGTGAGATCGTCATGTGAGAGGCACAGTGTTCTGGTGGTTTCACAGGCTTGGGAAAAACCACTAAACACACTTCTCTGAGGTCTGGGTTAGGTGCCAATCTTGCCTGCATTGTGTAAGTAGGCAATGTAGAGGTCCAATAACAAGGTCCCCAAGGGAGGTGTGTATACTTTTCTGATTGTGTTGGAACTTGCTTTTGATTTATAGTGCTAATGTTTTCTAAAGTGTGTTTTAAATAAATAATTATATACTTTTGATAACAAGCTCTGGTCAGTGTTTGCTTGCTCTACTGTGTTTTTAGCCCTATTGTGTATCCTCTGTATACTGTCTAACTCTTCTTGAGAGAAGCCTGACTGCTCAGCCACAGCTACCAGTTAAAGGCTCCCAAGCCTCTTACACACCTCTATTAGGAAGCTGTTGTGTCCTGGCGTTTTCCTAGTCTGCAACTGAAAGACTGCGGTAGCTCTTTCTTCTTCGGTAATAGTTGTATCCAAACCCAGTGTCTGTTATTCTGTGAGTCATAGAAGAGCTACTGAATCGATAGCATTCGGCCCCCGAGCTAAGATCGGTTCCTGTGTGGTATGGTATAATGATTCATAGTATGCAGCGAAGCCACCCCATTAACTCAGTGTAAAGCCCTCAATGGCCAATTCTCCCTGGCCCGTCTTTCCAGCCAGGTTAACATTTTGCCTGATGTATCTCTGGATTCATGAATCTGACTGCATGTGGCCCAATGTGCCTGGATATCATTGTCTAAGGCTATATTTCAAAATGTGCCCTGTGCTGTTAACATTGCCTCCCATCGGCCAGTGGACCATGCAGCAAGGAATTTCTCTTCGGCCAAAATAGATTCTAATTTGGCCTCCTTCACTGCTAGTGCGTGTTGTTTCAATTTTGCTGTTACACAAGGAACGGTTCGCTGGGGAAAAAGTTTGTCAGCTTGCCAGTCAAGGCAAGACAGAGCAACTGATAGTGGTGCTTAAGAGATAGTCCTACTAATTTGGACACAGGATAGGGAGCTGATCTGGTGCTCTGTTGAGACACCGGGACCCCACCCATGGAGAGCCGGGAGGTGGGGGGAGGTGTCCAGTGGGATATCTAACCACAGGCGGTGATGGACATGTTGCCTGTCTGGAGGGCAATCTAGCTAGTGTGTGTGGTTAGGTCACCAACAGCCTAACAGATGATGGGAGAAAAAGGGGGGGGTTGGGGTCAGGCAACCAGCACTGTTGAAAAAAAGTACAAGAGGGGGATTAAATCTCATGGTTTTAAGCCTAAAGGGCTAGGGATGACAAGTGCAAAATGGAGGCATCGGGATTTCCTTATGATTTATTCACCCTGGTGACTCGAAAGTTCTCTGCAGATGGATGGTTGCCCAAAGTGTAGATTGAGTGATAACAAGTTTTTTATTTTTTTTTTTACTAAAACCGCACTGTCCCACTAACTAAGGGATGTGCTGAAAAACCCATGCTTTCTGGGTTTCTAGTGCAATTTCATGCAGTAACTCCTGTTGGTCTTGGGGGTATCATAAAATGTTGTGGTGGAGCCACAACAGGCCAGGTCGACCGGTTTCGATGGTTTGTTAGTGATTACCGACCAACTTCTTCAGGACATGCTCAATCTTTGTGTGCTATTGAATAGTATCTGTCCTCTTAGTAGGGCAGCGGTGGCAGGCTGCATGGGGATCGTGGAGTAGGAGACACAAAAAACACATTGCAGAGAGGCATGAGTGGACCTCTAACCGCAATGTTGCAACAATGGTGCATCCAGAACACAGCTCGAAAACCTGTTACAAAGCAAGTAAATGCTGTCACAAAAAGGAGGTTGCTCACTTACTGGTTAAGAGCAAAAACCACTGCAATGGTGGCTAAGGCGTAGACAAATAAACCCCAGTGTGGGGGAGGACAAAGGTGAGGGGAGAAGGAAAGAAAAGTGGGATCCGGCGGAAACCCAAGGGTGCCAGGGCCTAAGGTAGGCAGGGTGGGATGCATGGCAAGAGGCTGTGCATGTAGTGGTGGAAGGGGGGGGAGGTGAGAAAGAGCCTACCTGGGTAGGGTTGCTGCACTGTCCAGGAGGTCCGCTGGGAGCGGAAATGTACTTTCTGCAGAATCGTGCCTGTAGATGGGAGCAGAGGTGGCAGAGCAGTGAGAGGCTGGGTGTGCCTGTGTACAGACGGTGGCGCTGAATGGAGGGAGAGGGCCACATACCTGGAAAAACTCAGGGCGGACATAAACGCTGCAGCCTGCTCAGTCCAAACGCTGTAGGCGTAGTGTGCAGCCGCAGCGGTTGTTAAGTGCTGCATATGACGCGGCAAGGGGGCGTGGCAACACCCTGTCACAGGCGCGTGGGCCAATCAGGGGTTGCCACATGGCGGGTGTGTCAGCCGGAATTTGGCCAATCGTAGCGCGGCCCACACGGGTGTGTGGGCAGCGCTTGTCCAATCGCAGTACACGCATCGGGGGGTGCGTGTGCTCAGGACTGGAGCTCGTATTGACCTGAGCTGGGAAAGGAGGAGGGGGGAAGGCCCCTCCTGGATAGAAACGGCAAATGAATGCCCAGCGCGTGGGCCGTGCAGGGGGATGTGGGGTCCCTGTGCCCCATGAGCTGCCAGATGGTAGTGCAGGGTCAGAGGGTGCTGGCACCTTGCAGGCTCGGGGCGGGCAAAAGGGGGGAAAGGACAGGACAAGGGGGGATGTGAGTGGGTGGGGGCGTGAGGATAGAAGGAAAAGGAAAGAAGGGGGGAGGGGGTAGTGGGGGTGGGGGACAGAGAAGCACAGAAAAACAGAGGCTGCTGTGTATGAAATACACAATAAAGCAAAATAGATGGGACAAAGTTAGAGAAATGAAGAAAAGAAAAGGTTTCTTAAGAAAAGAAAAAAATATTGGAAAAATCAAACAGGTGAAAAGAATGATGACAACGAATGGAGAAGATGAATGGAAAAGAAAAACATTTTTGATGGAAAAGAAAAATATTTAAAAGAAGAAAGCACATCATGTGCTGCCTGGTTCATCGCAAAGGTCCATCTGCCAGGGGCGGTGGTTCGAGGGATGTCAGAGTTCAATTATGTAACACTGCAAGTTCTTGCCACTGCATTGCTTCATTCAACCCTTGCTTGCATGTGTTCAAATGAAAAATCCACTTCTGTTCTTGGGTGAAGAGTATTGCGTGGTAGTTGCCTCCTCGCTTCGGGCGCTTGCTTTTTTCCAAGATGGTCCATTGGAAAGACTCAGCTGTATGGCCTTCCGCCAAGAAATGGGGAACCATGGGTGCTGACAATTTCTTGGTACAGATGCAAGATCTATGTTCAATCATCTGTTTTTTTACTTCTCGGGCGGTCATCCCAATGTACCGCAAGTGACACGGACAGGTGATCATGTATACTACTCCTTTGGTATTATAGTTAGTAAAGAGTTTCTGAACCCATGGAGTGGTCCAGCCGATGTCCAAAGTAGTGCTCCGAGCCGTCTGAGTGCAGATTGAACACAAGCCACAGGGACTGTGACCCACGGGATGGGTCTGGTTCCATAGGGTGACCTGTGTGTTTGTGGCAGTATCAGCATTTGGGCGCACCATGTTAACCAGGGCGTCCCTCAAGTTTTGTCTTCTTTTGAGTGCAAAACACGGCATAGCCATGTTGGATGTGACAGTTTTCAGGATAGGCCATAAGGACTTAATTTCCATTTTGATTTTGTTAAGTAGAGGGGAGTAGCTTAGTACTGCCGTGATAGTTGTGGCGTCTGTGTCCTTCTGATGTTGTTCAAGGGTGCACGAGCGTGGGATGCATCTGGCCCTTCTGTACGTATTATGGAAAATCCTCTGTGGGTAACCCCGCCGGACAAGTTGGTTTTTAAGAGTTTCTTACTGGGCAGTGTAGTCTTCTGTCCTACTGCAGAGGCGTCGATACCGCAAAAATTGTCCAAACAGTAGGTTGTCTTTGAGAGATTGTGGGTGGTAACTCTAGTATGTGAGTCGGGAGTTCTTGTCGGTGTCCTTACGGTAGACTTTGGAGATGAGCCCGCCTTGTGAGGCCGTAATGACTAGGTCAAGAAAGTGAGTTTTCCTTCTATCTTGTTCCATGGTGAAATGCAGATGGATGTTGCGTGCATTGAGCCATTCGTGGAATGCCAGGAGTTCTTAGTTGGAGCCTCTAAAGATGACGAAAATGTCGTGTATGTAGCGGCGCCAAATAAGCCATTTGTCACGAAAAGGATTGGTTGGTGGATATTTATGCTGGAGCTCGAAAGAGTTGACATAGAGATTGGCCAGACTAGGTGCGAAGTTGGCACCCATGGTGGTACCAGAGACCTGTTGAGTAGAACTGATCGTTGAACATGAAATAGTTCTTCGTGAGGGCTATCTAAGCCAAGGAGGATATGAAGGTTGGCTGAGATAGCCCTCACGAAGAACTATTTCATATCCTACATGCATTGCTGGAAGGCCAGCGAGCGGCCCACTCTCCTCTACTTACCGCTCTTCATCAGCTCGGCACACACATTCTGGACAGCATTGTTACCTGCAGAAAGACAAAGGTTAGCACAAAGAAGCACATAGCGCCGCGCTTCGCGCTAACTTACCATCTTGTGCACAAACCTGCGCGACATCATAAGAACAGCATCCACACCTACAAGGGAGAGAGAGAAGGGAACAATTACAAAACAAGAACAGCATTCACACCTACCATAAGGAAAGGAGAGAAAGGACAATTACAAGAACAAGAAAGCATTCAAACAGACTTACCTGAAGAAGCGGAGTCACAACTGGCCTTGACCCGTAATGTTGCCCCAGTGAAGTAACTAGGCGGCGACAACTAACCCAACGCACCCTTGCTCGGACTTATTGACCTATATAGGGACCTTTCACAGACTCGTGGTCGAAGCTGGATGGCCGGAGGAGAAAAGGACCACGTTATTCCATCAGGGTCTATGGAGAGAGTTAAAGGACGTACTTGCTCAAGTAGTGGATCCACTGAAAGACTGTGGGGAGTTCATCAATCTTGTGGTTCAACTTGATCACAGGTTGCAAGACCGGAAGGCAGATCGGTTCAGACCAGATGCATGCCCATTGTTTGTGCGACTCAAAGACCAGACTCCACGTGCTACAGGCAATTCAATGGAAAATATGAAACTAGGAGGGGTGAGACCACCTTTGACTTATGCGGAAAGAGATAAAAGAAGGGAACTGCAGCTATGTTTGCCCGTGATTCTAATCAACCACCAACAACCATCTAAGATGCATGCCGTAGAGGCATACATAGACAGCGGGCAGTTGGGAATTATATTGACCAGGATCTTGCAGCAAAGATGGGACTATCCCTATGTCCTAAGCCAACCACTGAAACGGTGACCACGGTAGATGGTGCAAAAATCGCTTCCGGTCTGGTATCCCATTGCACAACCGTTCTAACTCTTCTGTGTCAAGACGGCCATCGGGAATCGATTGCCTTCGACCTCATCAGGGCATCCCAGTTCTGGTTGATCCTAGGAATGCCCTGGTTGGTTGCACACAATCCGCTTATCGACTGGCGTGCCAGTGAATTGGTGTTTTCAAAGGAATGCCTCCGCACATGTTATCCCAAAGAGAATAAAGCAACGATTACCAGTCTTTCGCTCCATGGAACCACAGCAATGAACCCGGGAATGGTTGGCACCTTACCGGATAAATATCTGGACTTTCAGAATGTGTTTCAAAAAGAACAAGCTAATACTCTACCGCACACACAGGCCTTATTATTGCCAAATTGATCTTATACCTGGAGCTCAAATCCCTTGTAGCAGAATCTATGCACTTACGGAACCTGAAAACCAACATTTAAAAGCCTACCTTGAACAATACCTGGCCAATGGTTTTATCCGCCCCTCAAAATCCCCAGAAACATCTCCCCTATTCTTCGTACCGAAGAAGGAAGGGGATCTGAGGACCTGCATCGACTTTCATGCATTAAATCAAATCACCATTAAGAACCGTTACCCCCTACCACTGATCCCGGAATTGCTGGACCAGGTCAAGGATGCCCAAATCTATACCAAGCTAGATCTTAGAGGAGCATACCACCTCGTGCCAGTTAAACAAGGAGATGAATGGAAGACCACGTTTCCCAAGAAATATGACCTGTACCAATACCAAGTAATGCCGTTTGGCCTCTGCAATGCCCCCGAGGCATTCCAGTATTTTATGAATGATGTCCTCAGAGAACTAATATATGTCTGTGCCCTGGTCTATATTGACAATATCCTGGTGTACTCGGCCTCGAAACAAGACCATGTGAAAATTGTCCGCTCTGTTCTTGTGAAACTACGCCAACATCATCTTTATGCCAAGCTCGAGAAATGTTCGTTTTATGTCACCGAGGTGAAGTTTCTCGGCTTCATTCTTACCCCAAAAGGAATCCGAATGGATGCACATAAGGTTGACGCTACCCTAAACTGGCCAGCTCCAAACTCGTTCAAGGGAATCCAGAGCATGTTGGGCTTTGCCTTTTTTTACCGCCGATTCATTCCAGGATTTTCTCAAATAGTACATCCAATCACATCTTTATTGAAAAAAGGCAACAAAAAATTCCAGTAGACAGAAGAGGCCGAAAAGGCCTTTCAGGAACTCAAGGTGAGATTCACCTTTACCCCGATTTTACGACACCCCCGACCGGATCTACCTTATGTGGTGGAAACAGACGCCTCTAGTATGGCAATGGGCACAGTTCTTTCGCAAAGAGATCCATTAACCGGCCAGTTGCATCCAGTAGCCTTCTGGTCCCGTAAGTTCTCAGCACCAGAACCTAATTACGCAATCACCGATAAGGAGCTCCTGGATATCAAATCGGCTTTCAAGGCCTGGCAGCACTATCTTCTCGGTGCCAGGCATACTATCACAGTGATAACAGACCACCGGAATCTGCAATATCTAAGGACTGCTAGGTCCCAATCTTCACGGCAGTTACGCTGGGCCCTTTTCTTGGCAGAATATGATTATATCATCACCTTTCAACCGGGAGTCAAGAATGGAAAAGCGGATGCCCTTTCCCGCATGGGTACAGATGAACTGGTATATACGAACCCCGATCCTGTGGCTATCATTCCAAGTGATAAAGTCCTAGGCATTACAACCACTATGACTCAGGAAGAATTACGGCAATAAATCCAAACCGAGATGACTCCCGAGTTGTTACAGGAATGGCATGCGCGAGGAGAACCTTACCTAATCAAGGATCAATTACCATACCTCGGAAAACGTTTGTTTATTCCGAAAATGGAACTTCAAATCCAAATAATTTTGGGACATCACGACGCTTTACTGGAAGGTCACCCTGCAATTGCAAAAACCTTATCCAAAATAAAATGAAGTTATTGGTGGCCCACATGGCGTAAGGATGTCATTCAATTTGTCACCTCGTGTGGAGTTTGTGCTCAAAACAAATCATCTAAGCAGAAACCAGCTGGGCTCCTCAAACCATTAGATATTCCACCCACACCCTGGCATACCTTGTCTCTTGATTTTATCACCGATTTACCACCCAGCCAGGAATACAATACCATTCTCGTGGTCGTAGACTTGTTCTCTAAGATGGCCCACTTTCTACCATTTAAGGGTCCCCCAAATGCATCCAGTCTGGCGAAGGTTTTTCTGCAACACATCATACGCCTTCATGGGTTTCCATCTGTACTGATCTCCGACCGAGGCACCCAATATGTGTCAAACTTCTGGAGGAAATGCTGTTCCATGGCCCAAATAGACATTAGACTATCTACTAATCATCACCCCCAAACTGGTGGCCAAACAGAGAGAATGAACCAGACGCTTGAACAGTATCTACGCTGCATGTTACACCAAGCCGAAGGAAGCTGGAAGGACTTGTTATGGGTAGCTGAGTATGCGTATAATAACTCCCTGCAGAGCAGTACAGGTCAGATGCCATTCTTCACAATTTATGGCTGACACCAACGCACTTCTGAACTAGACATTCCGATGACACAGGAAATTCCGGCCATTGAAACCTTGCACACAAATATTTCTCAGGCCTTCAACAGTGCCGTCAAACATCTACAACAAGCCAAGGATCGCCAGAAGAAGTACGCGGACCAACTTCGTGAGAAGGCCCCTAACTACCAGGTGGGGGATGAAGTTTGGCTAGCCTCGAAACATGTGCCTATTAAAGGAACACATTTTGCCCATGGTATTTGGGACCTTTCACCATCAAGGCGATCATAAACCCAGCCGCAGTAAAATTAGCCTTGCCAGCTAACATGCATATTCATCCAGTATTCCACGTGTCTCTCTTAAAACCAGTACAACCAGGGACACGAATAACCATTCCGCCAGAACCAGTAATGGTTAATAAGGACCTAGAGCTTGAAGTAAAGAACATTCTGGACTCAAAGTATGTCAGACGGAAACTATACTATTTAGTGGAATGGAAGGGGTACGGCCCACAGGACACGACATGGGAACCCCATGATTACATCCACGCTCCACGCCTGATTCAGCGTTTTCATCGGGATTTCCCCGCCAAACCTGGACCAGAGGCAAGAACCACCTTGTGAGGGGCCTTGGGGGAGAGTGCTGTCACGACCACAGCCCCTGGCCGACACTACCCAACCAGATGGGCTGCATCTAGTACCCCCATCAAGGCCTCAGAAGCCTTAACATTCTCTCCCAGACTCACTTGGAGTCAGTCCTGGTGCCTTTGACACCAGGCTCATGTGATAAGCAGTAATCTGGGCCCATAGGACATTGCGCAACAAGATGGAAGGTTCCACATGGCTCAGTCTCTGAACTGAACCATGCGGTCTAGCCTTTAGGGTGTGGCAGGCCCAGAGATGCCTGGGATACCTGCAGGCTATATAAGCCATGCCCAGACTCCAGCACATGCTTTGCGTTGCTCTGCCAGTGGCAGCGTGACGTTCACTGCGGTGAGCTAGCATCTTAATCCGCACGCTGGCCCCGATCACCTGCAAGAACAAAAGGAGACATCATTAGAGTTCGCTCACCTCCTGGGAGCAGCCTCAGCATTCCGTTCCAGGATCCAGAACAGACAACATCTCTGCGGACTTCGTCCATCACCCTGAAAGGAAAAGACAGAGAA
Organism: Ambystoma mexicanum; assembly: GCF_040938575.1. NCBI lineage: Eukaryota > Metazoa > Chordata > Amphibia > Caudata > Ambystomatidae > Ambystoma > Ambystoma mexicanum. The sequence goes on from NC_090922.1 coordinate 495,563,370, forward strand.
AAGCAACTTAGTAACCGTTTACTTGGACATTCTGAAAACATATTTTACCTGCATTGCGTGGAAGGACCAGGCCCGAATTCAGAGTACCAGCGAGCAGCCCACTCTTCTCTACTTACCGCTCTTCATCAGTCGGCGCACGCATGCCGGACAGAATTGTTACCTGCAGAAAGACAAAGGTTAGCACAAAGAAGCACATAGCGCTGTGCTTCGCGCTAACTTACTATCTTGTGCACAAACCTGTGCGACATCATAAGAATAGCATCCACACCTACAAGGGGGAGAGAGAAGGGAACAATTAACAAACAAGAACAGCATTCACACCTACCATAAGGAAAGGAGAGAAAGGACAATTACAAGAACAAGAAAGCATTCAAACAGACTTACCTGAAGAAGCGGAGTCACAGCTGGCCTGAACCCGTAATATTGCCCCAGTGAAGTAACTAGGCGGCGACAACTAACCCAACGCACCCCTGCTCGGAGAGGCAGGACGGAGAGCGCTCCAAATCAAGAAGCAAGGTGAGAGAAGAGTCAAGGGGTTCTAGGGTCCGGAAGGGAGGCTGTTCCAGGGCCACCAGAGACAATCAAGCTAATTTTACTCCTGTATTGCAGACCTGGGCATTAACCACACGAGGGTCAAAGGGGAAAGGTTCAAGAGTGCAGCAGTCCAGACCGGGTGAAGGCCCCGTAGATACCAGGTAGCTCTACATTAGGGCAATGTATTTGTGATTTTTTGCAGTGTTTTATTTGAATAGGGAAAAAGTGTGGTATAGTGGTAATAAAACAGAGGATTGTTGTAGCAGCATTGTGTGGTATCTTGTAGTCAGTGCTTAAAGTGGGCCGGGGCCTGCCGGGGCCCCCGTCCTACCGCAACATTGGCGGGAATCGCGGGATGCATTATCCCGTCGCGGCCGCAGCCGCGACGGGAGATGCGCCTGCAATGAAGTCAGGCAAGCTGACAGAAGTGGCAGCCAGCCACAGCAACGCTGTGACTGGCTGTCACTTCCGTCAGTCATAGTAACTGCGTCTGGTGACCCCTCGCGCGAGAGTTCACCAGAGGCAGTTACTGTCCCTTTGTTTCCCCATGTCGCCTTTAACGGCGAACCTGTGGATTCCTCGACATTTTTCGAGGTTTATGAAAGATGGCTTTGAAAGTACACATTTCAAGCCATCTTTTATAAAGCTTTGCCGATGGACAGTTTTGTCCGTAGTCAAAGCTTTATAAAAGATGGCTTGAATTGTGTACTTTCAAAGCCATCTTTTATAAACCCGACATGTTTAAAAAAGATGGCCTGAAAACTAGTCAAACCGTAGGGTATGCACACAAATATACATAAATGTTGTATATTTGTGTCCGTACCTTACTATGGTTTGTGTACTTTGCAAGCCATCTTTTATAAATGTAGAAATATGTTACATATTTCTATGTTTAGAAGAGATGGCTTGCATAGTACACAAACCATAGTAAGGTACGCACACAAATAGGAACAAAGAGTGTGGAGTCACGATCAGAGTACCTGTGCGCTAATTATCATTACTAAGTTTATAAGACATATCATCAAATAAAAAAGGAAGAAGTGTTAGCAGCAATCCAATTCCCACCAACCAATCCACACAGGCCAGTATTAAATTAACAGTTATATGACAAAGAAGGGTAGGATTGCGCTTAACACCATTACAATACTACAACAAGCAATCAAGGTACAGTATTTTAATAAGGTAGATTGAGAAATAGCCGACACATGTTTCAACACTCGGGTCGTTTTCAAGGCTAGATCACATACATCAGTAGCATCACATAGTCAACATGTTCAGTAAATAACAATTATGAAAAGAGTGTAAGTAAAAAACATACCACGAATCAGGTAAAGATGGTAGTACAACAGTCGCAGGTCAATGTAGCTAAACAAAAAAGAACAAAAGACCACAAAAAAAAAAAAAAAAAATCGAGAAAAAGTATACGTAAGATCATCAGCTTAAAATTCGGTTAAAGCCTTTTTATCTTCTCTAGGTTAATTGTGAACAGCACCCCGCGGCACAGACCCCATGCAAGTTCAAGTACCAACCAAGAGATCCGGTGGTGACCAGAGTTTCGATTAGCGTCATCAAAATTAATGATATTCAGAAAACAGAACGAAAATAGTCACAATAACCAGTGATTGGTGACAGGAAAGAAACCACAACTCAAGCGAAACTATATAAATCCATAGTGGGAAGGTACTAAGTTAGTCAGAAAATTACGAGGAAAAAAGAGGGGTTGCTTACCCTTCAGAATAGTAAATAACAGCTCAATAGCGGTATCCTATTCAAGAGAAAACTCGGATTGAAGTAAATTGTAAACTTCAGTATATTAAGAACCAGAAAATTGAAGGTAAGGCCACTCACCTATTAAGTATTATTTAATAGTTCCCATCAGTCAGGGTATATTGTGAATAAGTGAAACAATGTCAAAGGCCACAAATGGCCGGCGTGGAAATATTGCCTAAAAGGGAAACCATAACAAATCAGGGACTAAGACATGAACTTATACAAAAAAGAAGAGCCAAGGTCAAAAGGAAAGACTACTTACTCGACTAGGGAGTGACGGGTACGTTGGCACGTTACGTCACTGCGGTGACGTATGATGTCAACAGAGTGACGATCAAGAAGGAGATTGGTGAATACAGTCGCAAGCAATGACATACAATGTAAACACGGCACCAAACAGAAATCACCGTTACGGAAAATGCCAGGAACAAACCAGTATCATATTAAGATGCAAATGTGGTCAGAATACTTGACCAGGAAAAAAATGATGAATAAATAGTCGTTGGAAGCACAAAATGTTATCAGTAGTACAGGGGAGCCAGCCCCTAAAGCCTGCATTAAAGAAAATGGTGTACGAGCGGTCACGTTTGATAGAAAATATGGAAAAATAGGCGCTGACAATTGAACGCACATCAGGGGTGCGCCACAGTGATAACTGGCCACAAAACCATAAATAGCAAAAATTCATAATATGAAGACGTCAAAATATAAACTAAACATAAAACCGTTCAACGGTTTTGCAGTAAAACATAAAGATTAAATGGGCTAACATTCACAAAAAAACATGCATTTCGTGATCAGAGTTTAGTCCACGTGTAGTACATTGCAGCAGACATATTAATTTTGCTTCCATCTGACGCAGTTTAAGCTGGAGATTCCCGCCCCTTTTCCCCTTATGTGCTTTCAACAATCCAATGTAACGTAAATCAGAGGTTGAATCCATTTGATGTTCCAATTGCCAATGAATTGCTAGAGGCGATTTTGGTTCACACATTCGGAGACTGGCCAAGTGTTCTCTAATGCGGATTCTAAGTTGGCGGATAGTGCTACCCACGTAGAGTTTGCCACACCCACATATGGCATAGACCACATGGGTAGTCCTGCAATTAATGAAGTCCTTAATCGTTACTCCCACATTTATGGAAGCCAGTAGGTTGTTGTAACCAAGAAGAATTAGACATTTTGTTATCAAAAAATGAGGAACTAATCTGTGACTTGATGGTAGGTGATCTCAAAAAAGTGAATTTCGGTTTGGATGAGAGATATGGCTTGAGATCCTTGTCGAGTCTCAGAATGTGCCAATGCTTAGCAACCGTTTTATACAGCATTGAAGAATCAGCTGTGAATGGGGTGACCAGAGAAATATGTGGTGAAGAGTCTTTCGGTCTTGGCGCCTTACTCAAGAGGTCTGGCTGAGTGACATTAGTAAACTTGGCAGAAGCTTCATTGATAATAGATGTTTTATATCCCCTATTCAAAAAGCGTTGATTGATAGTGTTACATTCTTTGTCAAAATCAATGAGACGAGTACAATTTCGTCTAGCCCTGTGAAATTCTCCGGTGGGAATATTGTTGATGGTAATTCTCCTATGGTTGCTTTGTGCTGCTAGTATAGAATTTACCTCAGTGGGTTTCCTATAAGTACGGGTGTAGAGTTGTTGATCCTCTACAAAGATGTGTAGGTCCAAAAAATCAATTTGTTTGTAATCACATTTGCTAGTGAAATTGATACCAAATGTATTGGTGTTGGCAAAGGTTAGAAAGTCATTAAAGGTCTCTTCAGTACCTCTCCAAATTAGAAAAATATTGTCAATAAAACGTTGCCAAGTGACGATATTGGAGACATACTGATTTTGGTTCAAAATGTGTGTTTCTTCAAAGTATGCCATGAAGAGATTGGCCAAAGAGGGTGCAAATTTGGCTCCCATGGCCACCCCCTTAGATTGTAGATAAAATTGTTAATTGAAAAGAAAAACATTATTAGCTAAGACAAATTGCAAAAATTGTTTGAGCATAGAAACATGTTCAAGGAATGATGCCGAGCTGTTTCTGAAAACATAATCTAATGTGAGCAATGCCAAGTCATGATTGATATTGGTATACAAAGCAACGACATCGATGGTAGCTAACATAAAGTCTGAATGCCACGTAATGGAAAAGAGGTCCTGAAGAATATGGGCACTGTCTCTAATGTAAGAATTCATGTGGATTACGAATTGGTTTGAGCGCTTCGTCCAGATATTTAGACAAGCCCTCGGTAGCCCAGTTGATTCCGCTCATAATGGGCCTAACTTCAGGTAGTACATCATAATGTTTGTGTATCTTAGCCAAGAAATACATTGTAGGTAAGGTGGGGTCAGTAATTAGTAGGAAATCCTTTTCATCATCAGTTAGATAACCTCTAGAGTACCAGAAATCAATCAATTCACTTAGGTCCAATACGACACGTTTGGTGGGATTAGATTTGAGAATCTGATAACAGCCGGGGGTATCAAGATGTTTAAGACCAATGGTAATATAGTCAGAGGAGTTTAAAATGACAATATTACCCCCCTTATCTGGCTCCTTAATTACAATATTAGTATCATTGGCAAGTTCTCGTAGAGCGGTTTTTTGATTATTGGTAAGATTGGATTTCCATTGGGGTTTAGAGCGCTTGTCCAAATACTGGTGGATATCTTGAGTTAATGCTTGGTTAAAGTTCTCAATGACATTGTCACCAGTAAATAGTGGCGTAAATTTGGATTTAAGTTTGAGTTCCCTGAGGTCCATATTGAGTGGATTAATTTTCAAATCCTGAATAACATTTATATATAACATTTATATATATTTATGTGTATACCCTACGATTTGCGTACTTTTAGGCCACGCCCCTCCCATGAGCCACACCCCCAAATGAGGGCCCCCGCTCGATTTCTTACCCCACTTAAAGCCCTGCTTGTAGTAGAGGTTGGAAGAGAAGAGTACTTTATATCTAAGGTGAAGTGTTGTGGATAGATACTTTGGTGGTATACACGTGTGAACAGGCGGACAATGGAGACAATGGTGGCAGTGAAAGGGGTGTAATGAGTGAGGTTGGAAAGTTTGACATGTTTATGGAATGGAACATGCATATGTGCATTTATAGGAGCACTGTGTGCAACTGTTTTGTAAACTACATATTCTGTTAGCACTATCCTCAATTGTACTACAATCATAAGTACCATATACAGTTCAATTACATAATTCCTCCATATTGCAAACACTTTGTACTCCCACTACATTATCTACATATATTGTACACATAATACTACTATGGTGATTCTGGCCATACTCCCTTTGCATTACCTATAATTACTATACACATATTACTAATGTGGTGGTTGTGCCCAGTACACATAATCTGGCCACCACAATACAATTAACTATATAACAAGTACGTACCATACACGTCAACTAATAAAACTCATCCTGACCACGCTGCAATTGAATTGATGTCAGTGGACACCAAAATTTACAGTGGCCTCAGCAGCATTTCCAAACCCTTTCTGATCTATAAAAACAGCTCCACATTACTTTAATTCCACTTCCCTACCATGTCTACACTCTCTTCCAGCCTTAAAAAAAAAAAAAAGTATTTTCCAAGCTATCCGTTCACGGCACTGTCCGTGAACTAACGTGGCGTCCGTGGACAGCTATGACAAACAGCCCCATATCATCTTTTTTCACTCTCCCACCCTTCCAGACCCTTTTTCCACCACCAAATGACCCAAAACATGTATTCCAGACTTTTTCTACACAGCGCTGTCCGCGGTCAGCTACGACTGTCCGGGGTTCGTACATGGCGTGCGTTTCCAAAAATATGACGCACCTCACACTCTTCACCATCCAATCAGCGGACGCATCCAATGTCCGCAGACCTCACTTCGTCCTCTGGACCAATCGGAGGCCCGTTGGCAGACCTAATATGGAAGTGAGTCCACAGACAGTAAAACCAGATATCCGAGAAAAAAAAAATCCTACTTTTTGGTTGTTTAAAAAGAAATACTGGGCGGATTTAAACCAAATTTACAAAAGCATGCTTTTGGGACCAAGCTGCTTTTCCTGCCACAAATTTGGTGAAAATCCATCCAGCGTCTATGGGAAAGACCACACATTTTGGAACCAACCCTATTACTTTGCCCCCCAACCCTTGCGGAAACCTCACTAAACTTTGCAGGATCGATCTGACGTGGCCATATGCTCTTCTTGCAAAGAGAGGATTCGTCCAGGGAGTCCAAGTTATAAGCCGTCCAAAAGGTGGTCTTCCAATGGGTTGAGTAACTTAACCATAACTACAGTGCTGCTATGTCAGGCCCTGTAACATAGCATTGAAATCCTTTCTTATGAAAATGCGGAACTTTCTGCCTTCACTGAAATATCTCTGAAGAAGTTGCTCCTTTCCACAGGTAAATGATGGTGTTTTTGGAGCTAGTATTTTTAATAATGGATCAAATTGAAAAACAGTTCCCAATTTGTATACACAGTTCTTCTGATTTAATGACTTTGTAATGAGTATGCTGTGACATATATTAAATACATAGCACCTTTTGGAACTTTAGGTTCTGGTTATAACATTCTTAATATTTATTCCTCTTTATTTACTGTCAACGACAAAAGATCCTCACTGTAATTATGGTCCTTGAATTGGTGTCTGAATTACATGCCCTTTTGGGAAAATTCCAAAATCGTTAATGACCTGCTCCACTTAGAGAGGCCCCCACCAAATGGCATAGAGTTTCGAAGACAGAAGAAATATTTCTTCGGATTGTATGTTTTGGTAAGATAAAACATCCTGCAGTGATCTAAAATGTTGCTCTGCTACACTGGAACAATATATTGAAAGCCAAAGGACAGGCGCCACTTCCTACATTAAGCAAAAATAATCTTTGTGTTTCAACGCTGAATGAATTCACTTGTAATTCCGTGCACACAATGCTATGTTTCTTTTACCAACAACATTCAAAGTCAAGTGGACTCCTCTTTCAGAAATATGTGTCTGAAAGATAAAAGTGATAATTGTATAAATGAATGTAGAAGTCTATTGTGATTACACAATGATCTGCACATGCACAACTTTTCAACGTTTCAATTTATAGGAAATTATTGGTTTTCTAACCTGCCATTGGCAATGCTATTTATGGTAGCTCTCTATTGAAACCTGTGATGAGACCCTTTCTTATGTTTTAGACTGGATGCACGATTTAATGGGGGATGGGATGATAATAGAGTGGTGCCATGTAGAGAAGAACAGATGTGTTTATCTTTCAGCCCACAAACTCATTCAGTTAACAGGACAAGGAGCCACATGTACAAGATTCTTGAATAATGGGAATATCCCACGGGCATGAACTAATTTGAAGGGACTATTTCTAACAGAATGCATGGGTTGATAACACTAAGAACTGTTCAAAAGACAACCTAATCTGTAAAATCGCAGCTCTTACTTCAACGACTGGAATACATTTAAGATTTCACCTTGAGAAATATCTTCCAATAAAACTGACCAAATGGAGCAATGAAACCCCTGTCAGCAAACCATATTAATCATTGACTGAGAGGCATGTCTTGTCACAAGATTCTATAAATCAGGGAAATGACGCTAATTAAAGGTTACATCAAAAATATATTTAAAAATAAGTTTTAATGTAACTCCACAACCAGATAATTTCGAATCAAAAAGGAAAATAACTGTTACAATCATGATACTCTCCTCTCTCATAATTCATCACAAATATTCATGTCACAAATCCCAGCATTTCCAAGGGCTGGGGAAATCCTGAAATCTGTATTTCATCAATGTGTCATGTTGCTATGATGAAATGCAGAAATAAAAATGATTTTTAATTCAAAAGTATCCACAACAGGCAGCCCCTAACTTTCCACATGTATTGAAAACAATATCAACGTATGACAATTAAGGGGTGTGTACTCCCGGCGTTTCAGCCTATTAAGAAAGCCAATGGAAAGGTTTGACTAATAAAAAAGCATGATAGAAGGATGACATAGTGTGGGTAAACTACAATTACAAAAGTAGAAAAAAACCGGGGAATGGCGAGCGCTCTGGAATTAAAGGCTGCATAGAGGGAAAACACCTGCTCCAAATGGAGATGAGCTGAGCTTGAATGTTTTCTCTAGGATGGGCAAATAACAAGGGGAGTCCTGGGAGTCCCTCTGCCAGACATTAGTCCTGGTTACGAGAGCCTTTCCCAGAGTCTTTAGCTCACTAACTTTGGGTCTCACCCTAAGTTACTAGGGGAATCCAGATGTGGACCCCTTGCTCACTATTCTTAGAGAGGCAAAGCTCCACCCTACTAATGTGGTCCAACAAGACCGAAACACGTGTCTGGGGTTGCTTTTGGTACTCTTCTTTAGAGCAGAATTGCCCAGCCTTTCGGTACTGGACTGCCCCAGGGCAGGACAAAGGCTGATATGCTTTGGAGATGTCTCCTCTGTGAAAGATAGTGACCTAAGGAATCTGGGTAAGTCACTCATAACCGGGACTAATGTCTGGCATCACCCCACTTGTTTATTACATTATATAGGATTGGGCCAGCCCTTGAGGAAACCTGTACCTTGGGTAGACCTGCTTTCCAAGAGGAAGGAGGAAGAGCTCAGAAGAGGGCTGGCTGACTGTGAGTTTCTTTAAAAACACCTGAGTGCCCATCCTGGCTAGGGGTCTTGAAGAATTATTCAAGCACCAGCATGAAATTTCTCCAATGTAATTAGACTAAGCCCCTCGTGACCATAACTCGGCTAGGTACCAGTGAGTGGATGAATAGTGTATTTTGTTAATTTGAATTATATACTTCTTTTACTGAAGCAGAGTGAGAGTAAATTTAAATAAGGATCAATAGTATGTTGCTCTTCTCAGTGCTGTTTGTGCAGCATAAAACAAGGAGAAATTTCCAGCACCAAGAGTGTAGCATTTTTGGAAATTATAGTTATATAAACTGAATCCTGGTGATTTAATAGGTATAGTCAACGAAAACCATAGATCAAGACAGATTGTGATGAGGGAGCATAGCATTTCCATTTCCATATAAAAGATACATTTACAAATGAACACCACAATTTTACCAATGATTTTGTGTTGAGGTGAGACAACCCCTAATTAAATATATCCAAATATTTTAATGGGATTGGTCGGGCAAAGTTGTTGCACTTTCATAAAATCATAATCTGGGGTAATACACAGAGTAGATAAACACATGTGTATTTAAAAATGGTAACCCAAGGACACTCAATCTGGCATTCATTTAACATACATATGTTAGATCCTAGCTACATTGCAACACACATGGGAACACGTTAGTAAAGTTAAACATCTAGTACATGGACTTTTCTGTGTAATTTCTCTTCTGATGTCAATACATGCTTTTGATGCATTGGCCAGTAACTGGTGATGTAAATATGGACATAGATTGTGCCTAGAAGTTAGATTGTGCTCTTAGAATTAATAGAATTAGAACCAGAAAAATCATTAATAGCTATACTCTGTGACGACATGGGTCCTAGTGAGATGTCACGAGCAGGCCGATTCTTATTTCTGTATATTAACTATTCAGGTGTCTAGATAATTTATAGTGGTAAATGTCCAAATATAATCTTAGCAGACCATTTTTAAAAAGATTTTTTCTCAATGAAACATTTTAATTCCTAATAACGCTTGTTTATTGTCCCAGAATTGTGGGGTGGGATTGTATACTGGGGTTGGGGGCGTTAAATCAGGGGATATAACTTAGAGATAAATATAACTGAATCCACAAAAGATCTTCAAAAAGCGTTTAAAGGGATTGCTAAGATTCATGATTTGAATGTTCTCCTAGCTAATCAATGAAAAATGAAACCAGACAGTGCTACTGTGGCTACAGTAAAAATGATATGCATGTCCTTTCAGGTCCTGTATTTCCACAGACCATTTTATGTCTGTGTATTGCTACAAAAATAGTGACACATCCTTTTAATTGGCACAACACCAACCTCACCTTGGGCCACTGACTAACTACATATTGTGAGAATGACAGTACAGTCACCGCTTGCTGCACAACAGGCATGCAGGGCAATCCCATTCAACAGAAGGACCAGATAATATTGTTTGATTTTGTCAATAATACTAATAAGCTATATAGACTATATGCACACAGAGCATTAATGATGGTGAAAACCTCAAGCAATGTGCCACAATAAACACTCAGAACATACTGCACTCTGATAACATAAGTGTTTTGCTGTTGGGACAGTATTCAGATAAAATATCAAGATCAAGCAACATCCATACATTCTCATGATATTGTTACTGTCATCAAAAGGAGATTTGTTTGAATACTAATTATTACCAAAAGAGGTATTTTGTGACCTCCTGGGAACCTCCCAGCCCCAAAGCTTCCACAAAAGCTTGAAGGCTCTCCTACAGTTTAGCCTTTTTTTTCTTCAAATTTTCTTTGTATTGGTTATATCAGGGCAAGGTACAGGTGTATCATCAAACATCGGTTAAAATGCTCCAGGATTAATTGAAAAATTAAGCAACAATGAAAATAAACAGTTAACTATAACAATAAAGGTCCTTGGGCTGGAGAAGGAGTGCTGGGGGACCCTGAAGGGGGAACGAGAATACAGCTGACAGCACAGAATGCTATGCGAGGGATGGGTATTCCATCTTGGGGTCCAGTTGCAGTACACATGAGCTAAAAGTTAATAATGCTTTTGGGTTCAGAGTCCAGATTATTCCTGGTGTCCCAGCCAGGCACCAGACGCTTTAAAGTGCGCTATCTACCCTCCCCTGGTTTTTCAGTACAGTCTTGTCATCCATCGGAGGGTCAGTGGTTTTCTCGTTACTCCTGGGAATTGTTGCCTAAAGTCCAGAAAGGGTGCCCAGGTGTCGTAGAACTTGTTTCTTTTTCCACAGCGGAAATCTGTTATTTTATCTGCTGCCACTATGTCCCAACACTTGGACCACCACATAGGGTTTGCCTGGCCCTCAGGAAGCATACGAAGCGTTGCGATTTTTGCTGCTGTGAGTAGGTGCATGCACAGGTCTCCCATGCGGCTGGTTAGTGGGAATTGGCTATCGCTGGTGGCTCCTAGCAGGACTTTCCCCAGGTCCCATGGGATTGGAGCCCAGTGATTGCTTTGATTTGCTCCAGAACCTCCTTCCAGAACTGAGTGGCTTTGTGGAACTATCATAGGGGGTGAAACAGGGTGCCTGTGTCTAAGCAGCCTCTCCAGCATCTTAGTGGGATTGTCGGGTTGCATTTATTGAGGATCTCTGGTGTTAGATACCACCTGTAACAAACTTTGATTGCTCCTTCTTTATTGGTGACACATTTTGAACATTTGTGTGGTCGGGCCCAGACGCGGTCCCATTCCTCAGGCTCCATAGTTTTGCCAATGTCCTTTTCCCATTTCAGCATATAGGACTCTTTTTTGCTAGGGTTCGATCTGTCTAGCAGCCTGTACATGGTGGATATTTTGCCTAGGGGGGTGTGCTGTGAGCGTTCACTCAAGAGCTGTCAGATCTCTTCTTCCATTTTCCTTATCATATCCTTGGGCAGCGAATGTCTATGTACGGTTTAGCCTTTTGAGCCTTACTGTCATGAGGGAGTCCCCTCTCTTGAGAATGTTCGTGTAAGACACTTGCATTCAAGGTCCGTGCAGCCCTCATGCCAAGTTCCCTTGTGCAATCAAATCATGGCTTGGTAATGAACCTAAAGATAATTGAAGACTTTTATTTTGGTTGACTAAGCTGAGAGCACAGTCTGTCATGAATCCCACTGCTGCCACCAGTGAGACTAATTGACTTCTGTCTTGCAGGAGTACAAGGATGAGTAGAGACTACAATGGCCCCCACATTTCTACACTTCTGCAAACCAAGAGCCAACACATTCATAAAGGTAAAACGGGCAAAGTTAAGAGATATGTCTCCTTTTAATTTATGGTAATCCAGGTCAAGAGAAGACTATACTCTTAAGAGAAGTTGTGATTGTGATTACGTAGCAAACCAAACAGCAAAGTATAACTGTCCAAAATATAGAAATGTCAAATCAACATTCTATAAAAAATATACTTTAATCAAACACACCATATGCAATAATAACAAAATAGAAAACACTACACAAAACCAACCCCTGTGGTAAGAACGCATAATATGCAAAGATGGCAAGATGCAGCACTCTGGGTAATGAATCACTAGTGAAAGGTAAGACAAAATCACACTGTTTTTTACAAGATTAAGCTCTTGGGTGCAAAAAGGATCAAAGTGGCCTATTAGTGTCTAGGGCTCAAAGATTAACCAAGCAGGTAGCTAGCAGTCCATACGGCTTTGTTGTGGTTCTTTGCAGTTCAACAGCATCAATCCAGGCCGGTGCAATGCGTCATGTTGATCCAAGCAGTGAGCTGACAGTGAGTCAGGTGAAATGCAGGGACTCAGAATGGTTCAAATGCAGCATTTGAGCAATGCAGGCTAGAGAGCAAATCTTTATGATCGAGTCTGGTTCAAGCCAGTTCGATATTTGTGATAAGTGCTGTGTAGGGTTGGTGAGCAATCGTCCCATGGTGCTAGTAAAAGGTCAGCGACAGTTCAAAGCAGTGATCCTGATACTATGGTGTGGTGTAGGTACAGCAGTGAGGGGTATTTTGGAATATCAACCATCAATGTCCTGCGCTAGATAAGCAGAGGTGGCAGCTGAACAGTGGAGTGACGAAGTGATAAACCCCTTACTCCGGTAAATATAAAGTAAGTATATAGGGCTCAGAAGGAACCCTGCTCCACTTTAGATCAAGCGCCATACAATAAAGAAAGTACAAGAGATTGTCAGATTTTTCATGAAGTATATTTAAACATACAATTGCCCTATAGAGACACGTGTTTCGGCGACTCACTCGCCTTTTTCAATCAGGGCTGATTAATGAGACAGAGATCAAAAGGAGGGGGAACGGGGAGGATTGTTAGGAGTAATAAAGAAAACAGAGAGAAAAAGCAAAAGGAACAAATCATTAGATTTTGTGTGTATATAAATTATATTTTTATCGGTATCTTTAGAATACGGAGAAATCGCTTACCTAAATGGTGAGAGATAAAGTTCACTTTATTCAAAATAGGTTGGTATATTTGGTAAATTTCATGGGATCAATCCCGCCTATTAAAGAATTATACCCAATCGTGAGCATACTCATTTGACATATTTGCTAAACGTTAGTCTGTTGTTAGCGAGCACTGTGCACCAAACGAATAATTTCAATATGCGTTGTACATTATTTTACCATGTTATTAGGTTCAATGGCTAAACGTACTCAGTAGTCAAACTTGGCTAGTCAGTAGTAAAGGAATGTTATTTTCCTAACAACGCGTAGTTCACGCGCGTTCCGTGTCATACTATTTTTGGTGGACTAGCGCGCAGGCACGAATACATTTGGAAGGCAAATTAATGCTAAAGTGGAGGGTTTAGGGCTTACCTCACAGGAGGTGGTCTCCTTCACAAGCGTCGGCGTCTGGAAGCGAGCACAGACGCCGCGCTTTGCATCAATAATAAAACTAACGTTGCCATAGTGACGGCAGTCCTTCTACCCTTTCGGTTATTAGTCGAAAAGCAGAGCGCCATCTTGTAGATGTGTCAGAGTTACGAGTTTTGCTTTGTGTGCGAATAGAGTCGGAAATTATACAGTATGCAAATAGATAATTATATTTGCAAGAGTTTTCTCCATGTAAATGGAGAGGTTTTTTGTGTTGAATATCATTCAGAAAATGAATTTGCAATAGTATTTGCATTCATTTTAAATTATAAACATAAAGCTCAAGCATCAATAAAGTTACCCTAAATGAAAACTTGTTACTAATAGGTTTTATGTTATATGTGTGGTGTTAAATTTTCACTTGCATATTAGTGTATATAAATCGAAGCAGCAAACAAAAAGAGACTATTTGTGGTGTTAATTAGTGGGAACAAGTTGCAATCAAATAGATATTCAGTATTAAGAACATCAATAATATCTAAACTTCAATTCAAAAATTACATTCAAAGAAGCATAAGTTTCATTAGTTCAGAGAAAAACTCCCATCTCATTGTCCGAGTTCAGGCCCACTTTAGTTGCTCTAAAATGGCATATGGTACGGGCTTCCTGTTGTCTCAAAGATAGTTCCCGATTCCCCCCTCTTCTTCCTATGCCGATTTTTTTGAGGCCAATAAATTGAATACCATTTTTGTCATCCATTTGATGGTTCCGTTGCCAATGAACTGCAAGTGGAAGTAGGGAGTCTTGGCTCCCTATTGATGAGAGGTGTTCTCTTATTCGTATCCTTAGTTCACGGATAGTGCTACCCACATATATCTTATTACAAATACAAATAATTGCGTATACTACAAACTTGGATTTGCAATTGATGCTCTCTTTAATCCTGGTGGATATGCCGAAACTGTCTGTAAATTTCATGGCGAAAACATGTGCATGTTTGCACATTGTACAGCATCCACATTTTCTAAACCCAAGACTGGATGTTTGTAGCCAAGTGTGTCTTTGAGGTTGATCTTCTTCTGGTAGCATAGAAGGACTGATAGTTGATTTAATTGTTCTGGCTCTTCTAAAGATCATTGTTGGGTAGTTGTCAATGTATTTACAGATGTGCTCATCTAGTTTCAGGAGATACCAATTTTTTCGTAGTATTGATCGTAAGGTCCCATTATTTGCACAAAAAGTGGTGATGAATTTTACTGTGTCTGGTCTTGTAGCTGATCCTGGACGTGTTAATTCAAGAGTTGAATCTCTAGTAATCTTATGAGCTTTATCGGAGGCTGCTTTTATGGTGTGGTGTACTATTAACTGGATGTTCAAGGTTAAGCAGGGTCAAGTCTTTTGGCAATTGCTGGATTAAGTCAGCGAGTGACACTCCAGTAGTTCGAGTCAGGGTCCTATGATGAGCAGTTGAATTAAAATGAGTAGGTGATAGGCTCTCAATGTCCAATGTGGTGTTGAGTTTGCTCGAGTTTCAAGCACACTCGATTTGCGAGTTCAGTTCAGTGCCAAAGGCAGCGCCGGCGTGTCCTGTGGATCGAAAGCGAGGAACCCAGTTTGAAAGATGTTTGTCTGGTTTGAGATGATGAAACTTGCTGTCTTTGCTTGCAGAATCCTATGAATCCCAATCCAGAGATTCAAGGAGAAGATTATTCCTTGTTCTCAGGCTTACAAACATAGGGGAAGCTGGAACACAAATGCAGGGGTCCTTCAACACAGTAAAGTCCTGAGTAGAGTTGTGGCTGGCAGAGAGTCAGGACTTGTCCCAGTATGAGTTTATCCCCACTGGTCCCTGGGGATGGTTAGGGGAAAGACCTTTCCTCTACTTGGACACTCAGTCTTCCCCTCACTTGTGGAGGACTTTGGAAAGATCAACTCTTCCAACAGAGGTCCAATGAATTCGTTGTTAAGTGTTTGTCCAAAAGTGAATTAAAAAAGCCCTTCTTTAAAAGCAAAAGCCGCCAGGTGATAGTAGTCCAATGCCTGATCTTGGAACAAGTGGACATTGTCTTTGGCATCATGCCGAAAGGTCATTGTGCTACAGGAAGTGGCAAGGGCAGAGAGGAATGACATAGATTGAAAGAAACACAATGGTGGAACTGTCCTACAGCTCTGAAGAGCACATTCTGTTTACACTAACCCAGCCCTTTAATTTCCTCAATAGAATCAAATACCATGTTATGCAAAACCCTGGTGTGAGGGTACTCCTTTTATGAATGGGTGTGCCCTTTGATTACTTTTCCCTGGGTGTCTTTCTTCTTGATGAGGGTGTTACCTGCGCTAAAAAAGGAACCAAGAGAGACATTCCCAAAGCTACAGTCTTGTAGGCAGCAGCAGAACAGCTTTTTTGGGAAAAACACACATAATACTTACCCAGCTGAACTGGGTACACAGCTGTTAGGGAGAATTCTCCAAAATGGCTAATTTCCCTTACCCACTGAGACCCTCAGAAGCTTTGCTGGATTTCTAGGATTTTTTTTTTCACCTGGTAAGAGTGTGAGCCATTTTTCCAACTCTTACATGTGTTTTGCTGTGTGTGTTTGACATTTTCTTGTGTTTATAGACTATGGAGCCTCACCTACTCCGCAGGCATCATCTTTTTACTATGTGATGCACAGCACCTTCAGT
Organism: Ambystoma mexicanum; assembly: GCF_040938575.1. NCBI lineage: Eukaryota > Metazoa > Chordata > Amphibia > Caudata > Ambystomatidae > Ambystoma > Ambystoma mexicanum. The sequence goes on from NC_090922.1 coordinate 495,579,828, forward strand.
ACAGTGACACAGGGTTGTCTTTTAGACTTCCCAACTCAGACCCAGTACAACCTATCTTACATAGAGTACTGGAAAGGGTTAATACTTATCCCTTTTTGTCTGTTTCTCTTGGAGCATTGTTTTGCTCCCTTTTCATCAAGACTTGGCTGGTGGCAATGGTAACTACCCTATTTTTCCTACCGTGGTTATCTTAAATAAACTTGGTATTGTTTTAGGCTATCTTGGTAGCCTCGAACTTAAACCCGCTAGACCATATAGGTTTTTATATGGATCCGGCTGGGTTTATTCGCCATTTCTTTTTTAAAACGTCTTCTCGTGTTTTACTCCGCTTACTTACCTGTTGATGTTATTCAATTTTAGTCTAACGTTGTCTTTCCCTCCCTTTTAAATTGCTGGAATGCCATTTTGCTCATACTTCATTTTGAGATTAACTTGTCCAGAATCTATTGGGTGTGGTGTAGTGTATTAAGAGTGTGATTTTTCAACTGCTTTACTTCAGTGAAATGTTTTACAACTGATGTGTAATTAATTGTATATTCTTTTACTCAGAAACCTTGGGTCACTGTTTGTTTGAATCATAGTAATTGATGTCCTTTGTGTAACTAATGATACTGCTCACTTGCTCTTGAGATAAGTCTGGCTGCTCAGCCATCACTACCACTTTTACTGTGTAATACAGGCTTGTACCAAAGGTGAATTTGTACTGTCACTCGTAGTCTTAATTGTGTGTGGTGTTCCCAAAGGGTGCTACATATAATTCTGCCTAACAAAGCGCTGACACCTGCGATATCAAATTTATGTGGGCTAGACAATTATGAGAGATGCTGGCCTCCATACCCAAAACTCAGGTATGACTTGTATTTACAGTTTAGCATGCCACCTTGACAGCATACTCATAGTTATGCAGTTCTTGGAACAGGGGTGCCTATCTTAAATGCATGGCAGAGACGTGGCTGTTGCTGCAACTGTCATATGAGCACCTGTCAAACCTGCTCTGTGCCACTGGAGAGTAGGTGCTGCAGATTAGGCTACAGATGCAATAGGACACAGGTGTATACTATGCCTTTGTCTTGAGGTTTAATGAAATATGATTCTGATTAGCAGATAATCGTTCAGAGACGAAATTACCTACATATTTCTATGAATGTATTAAAATAAAATAAATACAGGGATTCTACATCCTTGCCAGATGGCAATTCCTCACAACTGGGGCACACACTGCCTACTCTCCACATCTGCAAATCTCATATTTTGAGGTCAGACGGGGTATACAGTTCATAGTGGTCTGATTTGTCACTCATCATTTTGGGATATAGAGCACCAGGCTTGCTATCCTTCAGTACAACTCAAGAAATGTGTCACCCTAGTCAGACATTCTTAGGACACTGGTGCTGGCCTAAAGCACTCGGGGAGGATGTCATTGAGCGCTTCACTCGTGTCCCTTACCTGATTGGGCACTGGCCCATAGTTGTTAGGTGCCTGCTGTGTGTTTGAGGCTTTGTCTCAGCGTCTCCTTTGTACTGGCCTGAAGCACTGGGTGAGGCTGTCTTCGAGCGCTCTGCTTGTATTTAGTAAGAAATGTGATGCCATCTGATAAATATAATTTAACTACTTGCTAACGTTTGTGTGTATCTGCTTCCATCAGCAATTTGCTAAAAAAAGAAAGGAAACTGCATTGACATACTATCATGTGTGTGTGTAACATCAGCCGCCTCATTTCCTTTGCCTTCTCTCCCCCACCCTTTGTATCCTACTCCTGCTTACTCCCTCCTACTGCTCCGATCCTGATTGGGCACTATGCTCTACTTAATTCTTGCTCCCAGGGCAGCGCACTGCCCGTGCAGTCGCCTGTGGCGAAGGACCGCTAGGCTAAGGACAGCTCCAGCTGTAACAGCTGCAGGTGGTGTTTGCCAGTGTCGGCCGGGGAAGCAAGAAACCTGCAGCCGTCAACGTGCTGCTACCAACAGGTGGGTGCGGTCGGGAGGGGCAGCAATCACTGAACTCCACCAAACTGGCCCACACCTAAATTATTCCTATCCACTTACCGTACACCCCTTAGCACCTCAGTTAATTTGTATTGAAACGTCAAATTTACATTGCAGCTATGCCTATAACTAGACCTTTTTCCCCCTTTTTAGGAAAGTTGAATCAAGTTGTTTGTTCACTGCTAGTGTGCTTGCTTATAGCTAGGCCTTTTCTACCACTTTTTAGGAAAACTGAATCTGTGAGGTATGTTCACTGCTGCTGTGCTTATAACTAGGCCTTTTCCCCACTTTTAAGGAAAGTTGAATATGTTTTTTTTTTGTTGGTATGGCTATAGTCGTATAGTGAAATGTCCCGTTAGGCTTCTCCCCTTCTCTCTAGGCCCCCACCCCCCTTGGGGTTACTATTGCACTGTTGTGTGTCTCCTATCTGTCCTTCCTTTGTGAGGTCCCCCACCCCTCACACTGTGCTCCTGCATTATGCAGTGCTGGCCTGCGCCTTTCCTCTCTCTTTCCCTCCCTCCTCTTCCTACTTTCCTCCCACCCGCCTCTCTGTGTTTTCCGTCTCTCCCATCTTCTGAAACTGCTACTCTATCTCCTATCTGATCCCTCTCACTAAGTATGGAAGGAAGAAATTCAAGAGTGATATCCAACCCAAGCCTTTCTATTACTGATACCTACATCAGTGCTTCCACCAGACAGACTCTCATCGACATCACCTTTGTTGTTCCCTCACCAGACCTATGTACCCCTCTTATGGCCTCGTTTCTCTCTCATATCTCTTCCTCTCCCATTAATAGTGGCACTCAGTGGGATGTCCTCTTGCCTCCTTTTACTCCTCCAAGACAATCATTAATGTCTATCTGAATGGCACCGTCTTTGTCCAGGGCTCTGAGCCCAATCTCCTCCTTTTTGATAGGCGTCTAACGCGTCTTATCAACTTCCTTCCTTCTCCTGCTACTCCGACTAGCACCTCTGACTACTTTCCCTGCTACCACCTCTGCCCACTCTCAGGCACCTCCAACACTTCCGCTCGGTGTACCTCAAGTCTCTACCCCGCCACAGAAGACTCTCAAATGTGACAACCTGCTCCACGTCCCCACTCTCAACTCTCGCTCTGCTGTCAAACATTCTTCTGACATCTGCCGCCTTCTCGAAGAACTTGACCTGGATGTCCTCGCTCTCACTGAGGCATGGTTCATGACCAGCTGTGTCTCAAGTTTTGATACTCTCCTCTCGGAGGGCTCCAAGCAAGATCCTCTACGAGTCCAGAACCAACTCAACCAGAGGTGGAGTAGCACTGATCTTTCCAGAGTGGGTCCCTGCCTCTGTCATTACTATGCAGGCTTACTCCTCCTTTGAATGCCTGGCCTGATGGCTCCCTATCTCACCTCGCCTCTCTATGACTGTGGACACCATCTACAAGCTACCTGGCCAGGTTGTCTTCTTCCTCTCAGGGTGGCCTGACCTCCCCTCTTCTCTCCTTGCCTCTACCTTTCAATTTCTCCTTTGAGACCTCAAATTCCAGCTGGATGCATCTAATACCTCCTCTGGGCTCTTCCGCAACATCTGTGATACTCTCTCTTTTCATTTTTTCATTCGAACCACTGGTCCAACACACTCTGCCAAACACACCTTGGATGTTCCCATCTCCTCTCTAACCCTCTGACCACTCTCTGTTCTCCCCTCCCATGAAAATCTCTGTCCCTCTGGCTATGGCCACCCCAGCACTGCCACCTACCTTATCGGTCATTTGGCCCATGAAGCGTGTCAGTGGAAGCCTTTGCCTCTACTTTCTCTGCTCCTCCTATGCTGGCATCTGACTCACACTCTGACACAGCCCTCTCGAACCTGCATCTTTCTATCTCCACCACTCTGGATGTCCTTGCCCCTGTCATTAGAATCCATCTGAAGCCTACCTCCAAGTGCAACTCTTGGTATTGTAAAAGAAGATAGTCCACATCCAAGCCTGCATCTCTGTGTCCTCTAACAACACAGTTGACCTGTTTCAGATCTGGAAGGTGCTGGCCATTCTTTTTGCAATCTTTACCTCTCCTGCTCCTACCCAGGCCCTCTGTACAGTTCTGGCTTCTCACTTCACCACTAAAAGTCAGGAAATCATGTCCTCTCTGTCCTTTCCCTCCTCTTCTTCTCCCTCTACCTCTCTTGGCCCATGCTGGCCACCTCTCCCTCTCCTACTCCTTTCTCCTCTCTGCCTCCGACAACACCTGACAATGTTTCTAGACTAGTCCAATCTATTAAACTGTCATCCAAACAGGTGCTCTCCTTCTCTTCCAGTACTAACAAGGACCATATTGACACCCTTGATCCAGCCTTGGGCAATTCCTGCAATCACTCTTTCGTCACTGGATCTATCTCCTCTGTCCACAAGCACTCCAATTTGTACCCCCTCCTAAAAAACACCTTCTGCTGATCCTACTTGTCCGGAAATCTGTATCACTCCTTTCCTGGGCAAATTCCTAGAAAATCTTGCCATCCCCCAGTGTACTCTCAACACTGAATCTGTTGGTTGTCTCCATGACCATCAGTCTGGCTTCAGAACAGCCAGAGGCACATACACTGCTCTCCTGAACACCCGTGAAGATCTGCTCACTAATCTTGATTCCAGTCTTCCTTCTGTCCTCATCCTCCTTGACCTTTCCTCTGCTTTTGACATGATCAATCACACAATCCTGATCAACAGACTCTGTGAAAGCCTGAGCATCATGGGTCAGGCCCTGGAGTGGTTGACCTCCTTCCTCCTGGACCCTCCCAGGTCCAACTTGGCTCCTTTCTCTCCACCATCTCTCTCCCCATATACAGTGTTCCACAGGGCTCTATCCTCTCACCCTGGCTCTTCAATGTCTACTTGGCCCCTTTGCCCCACCTGATCTCTACTTTCTCCCCTAACTTTCAGTGTTATGCGGATGACACTCAGCTCTCTTTCAGGCTACCCTCAGCCTCCTTCTCCTCCTCGCTCATTCCTGACTGTCTTTCCGTGATTCAGGCATGGTGAGCCTCTAATGATCTGTGCCTTAACACCAGTAAGACTGAGATCCTTCTCACTGGAACCCCTGCTCCCACTTTCTCTCTCTCACTCTGGCCACCCTCCTTCGGCCCTCTTCCTTCGACTTCCTATAAGGCAGAAACCCTTGGTGTCATCTTCCACTCCACTCTCTGCTTCTCTCCTCACATCACGGACCTTTCCAAGAAGGTCCACTACCAGCTGCACCTCCTCAGAGGTATTCTTCCTTTTCTCACTTTCCCCCAAAGGCTCACAGTCTCCAGAGCCCTGTTCTCTCTAGGCTGGACAACTGCAACATCCTCTTTCTCAATGTGACGCTCTTGACTCTCTGCCCTCTGCAACTAATCCAGCACAGAACTGCAAGACTTTTCCTTGGCCTCAAGCCCAGGGACTGTATGTCTCCAGCCCTGAAATCCCTCCACTGGCTCCTGTCCCAGTATGAGTTTATCCCCACTGGTCCCTGGGGATGGTTAGGGGAAAGACCTTTCCTCTACTTGGACACTCAGTCTTCCCCTCACTTGTGGAGGACTTTGGAAAGATCAACTCTTCCAACAGAGGTCCAATGAATTCGTTGTTAAGTGTTTGTCCAAAAGTGAATTAAAAAAGCCCTTCTTTAAAAGCAAAAGCCGCCAGGTGATAGTAGTCCAATGCCTGATCTTGGAACAAGTGGACATTGTCTTTGGCATCATGCCGAAAGGTCATTGTGCTACAGGAAGTGGCAAGGGCAGAGAGGAATGACATAGATTGAAAGAAACACAATGGTGGAACTGTCCTACAGCTCTGAAGAGCACATTCTGTTTACACTAACCCAGCCCTTTAATTTCGTCAATAGAATCAAATACCATGTTATGCAAAACCCTGGTGTGAGGGTACTCCTTTTATGAATGGGTGTGCCCTTTGATTACTTTTCCCTGGGTGTCTTTCTTCTTGATGAGGGTGTTACCTGCGCTAAAAAAGGAACCAAGAGAGACATTCCCAAAGCTACAGTCTTGTAGGCAGCAGCAGAACAGCTTTTTTGGGAAAAACACACATAATACTTACCCAGCTGAACTGGGTACACAGCTGTTAGGGAGAATTCTCCAAAATGGCTAATTTCCCTTACCCACTGAGACCCTCAGAAGCTTTGCTGGATTTCTAGGATTTTTTTTTTCACCTGGTAAGAGTGTGAGCCATTTTTCCAACTCTTACATGTGTTTTGCTGTGTGTGTTTGACATTTTCTTGTGTTTATAGACTATGGAGCCTCACCTACTCCGCAGGCATCATCTTTTTACTATGTGATGCACAGCACCTTCAGTACAGTGACACAGGGTTGTCTTTTAGACTTCCCAACTCAGACCCAGTACAACCTATCTTACATAGAGTACTGGAAAGGGTTAATACTTATCCCTTTTTGTCTGTTTCTCTTGGAGCATTGTTTTGCTCCCTTTTCATCAAGACTTGGCTGGTGGCAATGGTAACTACCCTATTTTTCCTACCGTGGTTATCTTAAATAAACTTGGTATTGTTTTAGGCTATCTTGGTAGCCTCGAACTTAAACCCGCTAGACCATATAGGTTTTTATATGGATCCGGCTGGGTTTATTCGCCATTTCTTTTTTAAAACGTCTTCTCGTGTTTTACTCCGCTTACTTACCTGTTGATGTTATTCAATTTTAGTCTAACGTTGTCTTTCCCTCCCTTTTAAATTGCTGGAATGCCATTTTGCTCATACTTCATTTTGAGATTAACTTGTCCAGAATCTATTGGGTGTGGTGTAGTGTATTAAGAGTGTGATTTTTCAACTGCTTTACTTCAGTGAAATGTTTTACAACTGATGTGTAATTAATTGTATATTCTTTTACTCAGAAACCTTGGGTCACTGTTTGTTTGAATCATAGTAATTGATGTCCTTTGTGTAACTAATGATACTGCTCACTTGCTCTTGAGATAAGTCTGGCTGCTCAGCCATCACTACCACTTTTACTGTGTAATACAGGCTTGTACCAAAGGTGAATTTGTACTGTCACTTGTAGTCTTAATTGTGTGTGGTGTTCCCAAAGGGTGCTACATATAATTCTGCCTAACAAAGCGCTGACACCTGCGATATCAAATTTATGTGGGCTAGACAATTATGAGAGATGCTGGCCTCCATACCCAAAACTCAGGTATGACTTGTATTTACAGTTTAGCATGCCACCTTGACAGCATACTCATAGTTATGCAGTTCTTGGAACAGGGGTGCCTATCTTAAATGCATGGCAGAGACGTGGCTGTTGCTGCAACTGTCATATGAGCACCTGTCAAACCTGCTCTGTGCCACTGGAGAGTAGGTGCTGCAGATTAGGCTACAGATGCAATAGGACACAGGTGTATACTATGCCTTTGTCTTGAGGTTTAATGAAATATGATTCTGATTAGCAGATAATCGTTCAGAGACGAAATTACCTACATATTTCTATGAATGTATTAAAATAAAATAAATACAGGGATTCTACATCCTTGCCAGATGGCAATTCCTCACAACTGGGGCACACACTGCCTACTCTCCACATCTGCAAATCTCATATTTTGAGGTCAGACGGGGTATACAGTTCATAGTGGTCTGATTTGTCACTCATCATTTTGGGATATAGAGCACCAGGCTTGCTATCCTTCAGTACAACTCAAGAAATGTGTCACCCTAGTCAGACATTCTTAGGACACTGGTGCTGGCCTAAAGCACTCGGGGAGGATGTCATTGAGCGCTTCACTCGTGTCCCTTACCTGATTGGGCACTGGCCCATAGTTGTTAGGTGCCTGCTGTGTGTTTGAGGCTTTGTCTCAGCGTCTCCTTTGTACTGGCCTGAAGCACTGGGTGAGGCTGTCTTCGAGCGCTCTGCTTGTATTTAGTAAGAAATGTGATGCCATCTGATAAATATAATTTAACTACTTGCTAACGTTTGTGTGTATCTGCTTCCATCAGCAATTTGCTAAAAAAAGAAAGGAAACTGTATTGACATACTATCATGTGTGTGTGTAACATCAGCCGCCTCATTTCCTTTGCCTTCTCTCCCCCACCCTTTGTATCCTACTCCTGCTTACTCCCTCCTACTGCTCCGATCCTGATTGGGCACTATGCTCTACTTAATTCTTGCTCCCAGGGCAGCGCACTGCCCGTGCAGTCGCCTGTGGCGAAGGACCGCTAGGCTAAGGACAGCTCCAGCTGTAACAGCTGCAGGTGGTGTTTGCCAGTGTCGGCCGGGGAAGCAAGAAACCTGCAGCCGTCAACGTGCTGCTACCAACAGGTGGGTGCGGTCGGGAGGGGCAGCAATCACTGAACTCCACCAAACTGGCCCACACCTAAATTATTCCTATCCACTTACCGTACACCCCTTAGCACCTCAGTTAATTTGTATTGAAACGTCAAATTTACATTGCAGCTATGCCTATAACTAGACCTTTTTCCCCCTTTTTAGGAAAGTTGAATCAAGTTGTTTGTTCACTGCTAGTGTGCTTGCTTATAGCTAGGCCTTTTCTACCACTTTTTAGGAAAACTGAATCTGTGAGGTATGTTCACTGCTGCTGTGCTTATAACTAGGCCTTTTCCCCACTTTTAAGGAAAGTTGAATATGTTTTTTTTTTGTTGGTATGGCTATAGTCGTATAGTGAAATGTCCCGTTAGGCTTCTCCCCTTCTCTCTAGGCCCCCACCCCCCTTGGGGTTACTATTGCACTGTTGTGTGTCTCCTATCTGTCCTTCCTTTGTGAGGTCCCCCACCCCTCACACTGTGCTCCTGCATTATGCAGTGCTGGCCTGCGCCTTTCCTCTCTCTTTCCCTCCCTCCTCTTCCTACTTTCCTCCCACCCGCCTCTCTGTGTTTTCCGTCTCTCCCATCTTCTGAAACTGCTACTCTATCTCCTATCTGATCCCTCTCACTAAGTATGGAAGGAAGAAATTCAAGAGTGATATCCAACCCAAGCCTTTCTATTACTGATACCTACATCAGTGCTTCCACCAGACAGACTCTCATCGACATCACCTTTGTTGTTCCCTCACCAGACCTATGTACCCCTCTTATGGCCTCGTTTCTCTCTCATATCTCTTCCTCTCCCATTAATAGTGGCACTCAGTGGGATGTCCTCTTGCCTCCTTTTACTCCTCCAAGACAATCATTAATGTCTATCTGAATGGCACCGTCTTTGTCCAGGGCTCTGAGCCCAATCTCCTCCTTTTTGATAGGCGTCTAACGCGTCTTATCAACTTCCTTCCTTCTCCTGCTACTCCGACTAGCACCTCTGACTACTTTCCCTGCTACCACCTCTGCCCACTCTCAGGCACCTCCAACACTTCCGCTCGGTGTACCTCAAGTCTCTACCCCGCCACAGAAGACTCTCAAATGTGACAACCTGCTCCACGTCCCCACTCTCAACTCTCGCTCTGCTGTCAAACATTCTTCTGACATCTGCCGCCTTCTCGAAGAACTTGACCTGGATGTCCTCGCTCTCACTGAGGCATGGTTCATGACCAGCTGTGTCTCAAGTTTTGATACTCTCCTCTCGGAGGGCTCCAAGCAAGATACTCTACGAGTCCAGAACCAACTCAACCAGAGGTGGAGTAGCACTGATCTATCCAGAGTGGGTCCCTGCCTCTGTCATTACTATGCAGGCTTACTCCTCCTTTGAATGCCTGGCCTGATGGCTCCCTATCTCACCTCGCCTCTCTATGACTGTGGACACCATCTACAAGCTACCTGGCCAGGTTGTCTTCTTCCTCTCAGGGTGGCCTGACCTCCCCTCTTCTCTCCTTGCCTCTACCTTTCAATTTCTCCTTTGAGACCTCAAATTCCAGCTGGATGCATCTAATACCTCCTCTGGGCTCTTCCGCAACATCTGTGATACTCTCTCTTTTCATTTTTTCATTCGAACCACTGGTCCAACACACTCTGCCAAACACACCTTGGATGTTCCCATCTCCTCTCTAACCCTCTGACCACTCTCTGTTCTCCCCTCCCATGAAAATCTCTGTCCCTCTGGCTATGGCCACCCCAGCACTGCCACCTACCTTATCGGTCATTTGGCCCATGAAGCGTGTCAGTGGAAGCCTTTGCCTCTACTTTCTCTGCTCCTCCTATGCTGGCATCTGACTCACACTCTGACACAGCCCTCTCGAACCTGCATCTTTCTATCTCCACCACTCTGGATGTCCTTGCCCCTGTCATTAGAATCCATCTGAAGCCTACCTCCAAGTGCAACTCTTGGTATTGTAAAAGAAGATAGTCCACATCCAAGCCTGCATCTCTGTGTCCTCTAACAACACAGTTGACCTGTTTCAGATCTGGAAGGTGCTGGCCATTCTTTTTGCAATCTTTACCTCTCCTGCTCCTACCCAGGCCCTCTGTACAGTTCTGGCTTCTCACTTCACCACTAAAAGTCAGGAAATCATGTCCTCTCTGTCCTTTCCCTCCTCTTCTTCTCCCTCTACCTCTCTTGGCCCATGCTGGCCACCTCTCCCTCTCCTACTCCTTTCTCCTCTCTGCCTCCGACAACACCTGACAATGTTTCTAGACTAGTCCAATCTATTAAACTGTCATCCAAACAGGTGCTCTCCTTCTCTTCCAGTACTAACAAGGACCATATTGACACCCTTGATCCAGCCTTGGGCAATTCCTGCAATCACTCTTTCGTCACTGGATCTATCTCCTCTGTCCACAAGCACTCCAATTTGTACCCCCTCCTAAAAAACACCTTCTGCTGATCCTACTTGTCCGGAAATCTGTATCACTCCTTTCCTGGGCAAATTCCTAGAAAATCTTGCCATCCCCCAGTGTACTCTCAACACTGAATCTGTTGGTTGTCTCCATGACCATCAGTCTGGCTTCAGAACAGCCAGAGGCACATACACTGCTCTCCTGAACACCCGTGAAGATCTGCTCACTAATCTTGATTCCAGTCTTCCTTCTGTCCTCATCCTCCTTGACCTTTCCTCTGCTTTTGACATGATCAATCACACAATCCTGATCAACAGACTCTGTGAAAGCCTGAGCATCATGGGTCAGGCCCTGGAGTGGTTGACCTCCTTCCTCCTGGACCCTCCCAGGTCCAACTTGGCTCCTTTCTCTCCACCATCTCTCTCCCCATATACAGTGTTCCACAGGGCTCTATCCTCTCACCCTGGCTCTTCAATGTCTACTTGGCCCCTTTGCCCCACCTGATCTCTACTTTCTCCCCTAACTTTCAGTGTTATGCGGATGACACTCAGCTCTCTTTCAGGCTACCCTCAGCCTCCTTCTCCTCCTCGCTCATTCCTGACTGTCTTTCCGTGATTCAGGCATGGTGAGCCTCTAATGATCTGTGCCTTAACACCAGTAAGACTGAGATCCTTCTCACTGGAACCCCTGCTCCCACTTTCTCTCTCTCACTCTGGCCACCCTCCTTCGGCCCTCTTCCTTCGACTTCCTATAAGGCAGAAACCCTTGGTGTCATCTTCCACTCCACTCTCTGCTTCTCTCCTCACATCACGGACCTTTCCAAGAAGGTCCACTACCAGCTGCACCTCCTCAGAGGTATTCTTCCTTTTCTCACTTTCCCCCAAAGGCTCACAGTCTCCAGAGCCCTGTTCTCTCTAGGCTGGACAACTGCAACATCCTCTTTCTCAATGTGACGCTCTTGACTCTCTGCCCTCTGCAACTAATCCAGCACAGAACTGCAAGACTTTTCCTTGGCCTCAAGCCCAGGGACTGTATGTCTCCAGCCCTGAAATCCCTCCACTGGCTCCTGGTGGTTGCAAGGATCATGTTCATGACCCTATGCATTGTCCACAATGCTTTCTGGGGCTGGGGCCTGCACTACATCCTACTCTCTCTTGCAAAATACCTTCCTTTTCAAGCCCCTTGCTCAGCTACCTCAAACTCTCTGAGGGTCAGACGCGGTGCCTCTCTCTGGAATGGCCTCCCTGTCCCTCTCAAACTTGAACTGAAGAAAATTAGACCATCCAGACCAGAGATAACATCCGATTACTCTTTCAATTGTAATCGTTAGCTTTTTATTTTACAAAAACCGTATATCAAATTACACAATGACAATTATATTCATGTAAAAATGTGGCTCTTTGAACCAAAACAAACACATCCCTCCATACAAACTTCATTCACAACTTCTTCATGCATTCATCATATTCACAAACGATAGAAAATGATATTTTGTTCATATCACAATAACAATGGCAATTAAAGCATTTCTTAATTCAACACTTAATTTATTTACAATGTGTCCATCTGTAAACATTCAGAGGATAGAAAAACTGTTTGTCAAACTCTCTGAGGGTCAGACGCGGTGCCTCTCTCTGGAATGGCCTCCCTGTCCCTCTCAAACTTGAGCCAGACCACCTAACGTTCCGGAAAGAGCTCAAGACCTTCCTTTTCGCCGCTGCTTTCTCCCTCCCCTATTAGCGGGCCTGTTATTAGCTCTGAAGTCCCTTAACGGGTGCCTTCCATAACACCTGGTAAAACCAGGCGTTGAGGAAGGGACCCGCTAAGGGACCTCGGAATAGGGTGGTAAGGGAGTACCGCCACTGGTGCCCTTACCGGTGCCAGTAATCCCTTACCACCTATCGCGTAATGAGGCCCAATATCCTGCAAAGCTGCTCCAGACAGGAAGCTTACAGGACCGCAGGGCCTATGACCACCAGACCGAACCTGCTCCCGCTCTCTAAAGCTACATACACTATGCCTAACTCCTCACTACTTTCAAAGCCATCACAACTGTGATGATGAAGATTGGAAGAGCCTCACTTTATTACCAGGTAGATCATCACAGAGCAGTTTCAATTGAAATGCCACACATCTCTGTAACTACCTTCAACACACTCATTAAAATCTGCTCAGCTGATTGCCAACGGTCACAAGCAATGTTACAGGGGGACCACGCTTCACAGAAAGGAAAACAGCTGTTTCTTCTGGTAACCCACAAATGATGTTTCATTCCCACCACTCTTGTCAGTAAAAATATTCTGATTCAAAATCTTCCTTTGAAATAGGTCTAGTCATATTCATCTGACCTCTTCCATTTCCTATTCCTAATATTTAATTTGGTGTCCCCAGTGAGGCAACCCCTAAATTGTAATAATTTACTTTGATCTCCTTATAACCTCTATTCCGTTTATCAGTGTCACATATACATCATTACAGATGACCCCCAGCTGCAAGCATGCATATCTTGGATCATGCACACCTATATGAAGTTCAAGGCAGCTGATACTGGACAATCAAAATGTTGTTAGTGTTTAACCAGGAGAGAAGATACCCTCGTCCAATTAACTCCAACTTTTCCTTCATTTTATTTATTTCACAGTTACTTCTGTCGTGTATTCCATGCTCCACCTTGGCATAATGATATTTTTCTGTATCCCTTCACTGATGGCACATTGACTTTCATAGAGTGAGGGTCGAGGGTGGCATGGCTCATAAGGGGTCCATTCTCCAGGCTCAATTACTGCCAGTCACATGGTACTTGTGACACTATGGTAACCAGTGGCAACACTGTGGTGAAGATCTTGCTGGTAAATTACACCCAGGATCACTAGGTGTGACCTGAGATGTCCCAAGTTGAGATCCACTTGGATGTTATTGACTCCATTCTGGATGCACTTCATAGCCCACGTTTTGGGAGAAATATTAGAGGTGGGAAAGCCAAGAAATGTGTAGGGAGAGCCAAGCCAGATCAGCAGGAAGTCTGGCTTGGCCTTTAGAGCCTAATCATGAGCTGAACCATTGGAAGAATGTATGTAAATTAGAGAGCTTCATATTTTTTTTAAATAACAGAAGTTATATTAATTTGTTTTATAGTATTCATCACCATAATATACTCTAAAGAGCATTATCTTCAAGCAAAATTGGTCTCTAAGGTCTTTCAAAACAAATGTATTCACAGCATTGCCCTTAACCACGTGCACTGCAAACGCATTAAAATCGAGTGGAAAAACCTCTTCATGAATTCTGGCTCCCTCCTTGCATTAAACAGAATGGCAGGTGTAGGTAATGTGGTCCATTGCAATTATGCAACCCATCTAATCAACTTTAGTGCAAACCTGGCCTCTAAAGCACCGCAGTCATGAGGTAATTGGGTATTATCAACCGTAACCAATGTTACAAATCTGAATGACAATTTGAATATAGCTTACGGAATACATATTATTATTGTAACATTGAGCATACCCATGTTTCCCACAGCGACTCCGCTTCCAACAATTTTGGAAGCCAGTGTAGAAGAGTAGCTACACTGTGAGAGGAAGCCCATCTGAATAGAGATGATAATACATTACCTGACAGCGGGGATCTATCTACAAATTATTTCCACTGAGTAAAGGAGTAAGGGGCATGATGAGAGGTAGGGTGACCTAATAATGAGATGACACTCCAGATTACATGAATCTATGTGAAAGATAATCATCTCAATACTAAAATGCTATTATTCTGTTATTATCTCCTTAGTGTGAAGCAGCCTATCTGGAAGAGCGTGAGTATGAGAATAAGAATATGTGGGATGTATTTACCCATGCATCCTAGCCCTACCTCAAAACTGTGCAGTACTGACATGGAAAACATCATGATGGCCAGAGCTTCCCAGAAAATGCACAGGGAAATGCAGGAAAAATAGGCTGCCACCCATTTTTGCCGATGTTATGGGCACAGAAGGAAACTGCCTAAAACCACCATTGGACTACCCACACAGTAGTCTGAAACCATTGGGAATGGCAATGCTGATTGCCAAATGCAACCTAGAATTGTGGGGAATTCATTTTCTTAAATCCCAAAAATGGGTGCAGTACCAGTGCTCACCACTATCCAAAAGCCGGCAGTTTAAAACCACCCTGTGTTTCTCTGAAGGCAAGCCAAAGTGCCTATTTCAAACATTGCAATATGTGCAAAATATTTACTGAACACCAGCAGACATTTGGCAGAATGGAGTGTTGTGTGCCTACAAAATCTGGGAAATGAAGAGCCCAAAACAATGCTTATAACAAAACTGCTATGGAGTCAGCAGTTTAAGTTGCACTGGATTTAAAGGCACTAAAATCGAAAATGTTTAGATTAAATGAGTGAGCTATGTTTGGTGTCACATGCCTTTGTAACTGTTTAAATGTCATAGTTTTAAACTTAAAATCAGCCTTCTAGCTGCATATGTAAAAATGTTTAGTTTTATTTGAATGCAGAAACTGGGGAACGAAAAGTGACATTTTATCTGAAACCCGGCTTAAGGAACTGAATTCTGCCTGGCAACTACCCCCATCAGGAGGGAAATTTGAGTCACCACTGTGTTCCCAGGCCAACCTTCCTTTTGCTGCCCACACGAAGGATATGCCATCTATCTGATAATTGAATTATCTGTGCTCTGTAGGAGAGTGAACAAAGCCCTCTTCACTCAGGCAAAGGTTTTTATTACACAGTCGTAAAATGTAGCTTCCTCTTGGCAGGAGCTGGGAGGGGCACTGCCTGTGAGAGCAAGCTGGCTTGGCAGAACTGGAAAGACCAGTATTTCTACCTTGTGCTGAGAGGAAACCACACCCCTTTGGAGCCAGAACATAACTTTAAAAAGATGAATAACTCATAGAGCGGACATGTGAAAATTTTATAAATGATACCATAATTCTTGTGATTTTTCTGCCCACATTTTAAGAGGTTTTTCGACCCGGTGGCATGTTCAGGGGGGTGTCAGCGGAAAAGTGGATATTACTCTAAATGTATGCATGTTAAAAATCTGAAAATTCATCAGTTAATGTACCTACTCCCTGCGCACATGTATGTAAAGTTGGGTCAATGTCAGAAATTGAAAAATCAGTTAAAAAGTGAAATATGTGCCATTTCTGAATGCAAGCTCCCAGGAAGAGCAGAGTTTGAACAGGGGATACCTCCTGTAATGCATGATGGGTGCATATGATTTTAAAACAATATGTACCTCTGCAAATATGTATTTGTTTCAAATCTAGATTTGTGTGTAAGTTGACAGGAGGAGTGGACTTTCTGCAGGCTGTAAAATGACATCACGCTGACTCACAGTTCATTCCCCAATCAAATGATAAAGGGAAGTTTGACCAATTAGAAGCTGAGAGAGAGGTAGGGTCAGTGATGCTAGAACACACCCACATTCTAAACACATAAAAGCAGACAGACAGGACAGATAGGGACCTTCAAAATCCATCTGCCGCTGGAAGCTCTGCCGGAAAAATCCAGACTTTACCTCCATCAAACCTCCAGAGAGCTAAACTAGAGACTTCAATCTATCCAGAACTAGAGACCAGACCAGAGGGAGAAAGCAGTGCTGTACCCAGAGAGAAAGCAGTGCTGTGCCCAGAGAGAGACCCGAGCCCAGTCCAAAACCCTGACCAGATCCATGGCGAGGCCCATTTCACTCAAGAATATAGTTTGAGTACCTAGAAACTGTGCAGAACCAATCTCCTAGTTAAAATAATATAATTCAATCTATTTAATCTAAGTAGAACTGCCTCCTAACTGTCACCTGTCATTTGTAAAGCTGTCACTTGTCATTTCCTAGTTGCCAGCTGCACTTGTCTTTTTGAGCTTTAAAATTTCAAATCTGAAAAACGACCTTTATTTAATCGCTCATATCTCCGCGACCGTTTGTGCTAGAGACTCGCAGTAACTTTCATTTTGAAGATGAGATCCTAGGCTTTCCTAGGACCCCAAAACAATAGAGATAATCCTTGTGGTTCCTCTGTAATAGCGCTCGGCGCATCCGCGAATTTTGCCGCGATTTGCAAATTTCTTCACGTGTAAAAAGACAGCAGTTTTGCCTTCCATTTGCCAGAAAATCGTTTGCCTCATAAAAACTATCCCTGAATCATTGCAAGAGTGAGCCTGAGCTAATATTAACTAGATACCACTCACCCTGAACCTCTGAAAGGGAATTAAAAAGCATTTCCAGCATATTTCTCATCCATTGCTAGCACATATCAAAGCATTTGGGCCTGTGTTTTCAAAACTCCTATCTGGGTTTTAAACTTCTGTTGTCTAAGCTTGGGGGGGAGTGAACTGATTTACATTGATTGCATTTCTGAGAACTGTGTGTTTTCCTTCCATTTCCTTGCCTTGCATCAAGGGGGGGAGGGGATTGCCAGAGAAAAGTGATCACATTGTTTGGTTGAAATCATATTGAGTATTTTCTGTACTGCATTCATTGAATATTGCATCCACCTGAGCTTACATAAAGCATCCTCTACCACATTATACTTTTGTTCCTATTTACCAGTGTGCTACCTTATCCATTTCATGTCAACTCATTAGTGATTATAAGAAGTGTGCTAGTGCCAGATTCTCCATTGTTAATCTTTATCATATCAGATTAAGGGTGATATTCAATTATTAATTTATTATAAAGTGTCATATATATATCTATTGTTTAAATTATCAAATAAACCCTTTTAACTTGCAAAACAGAACTACTTCTTGGCTCAGTGGGGTCAGGGGGATTCCAAGAGAGGGGTGTTATATAGGGGTAGTCATCCAGAACGCATGAACTGGACCTAAAGATATATCAATAAGGGTTTTCATTCAGTATTCTAGACTAGGCGTTAACTTAGCTGTAGTGCTGAATTGAATCCTCTTACAAATTGGGGGCTCGTCCGGGATGTTGGGTTAGATTTACCACTTGTGCAGCTTAATACAGTGTGCTAACTGGCGGGATACATACATCCGGTCGGATCACCACGCTGCATTACGCTGTGAAGCATTCCTCAAAAGGGACACTCCAAGAAAAGTTCTGTTCTGCAAAAATAAAATACAAACTTCTGTAAGTCAGGACAGAGACCAATCTCTAGAATGACGACCTTAGTAGACATGAAAATAGCCAGAGAGCACCTCTTGCATAAGCTATTTGTGAGAGGTGAATGGACTGAACAGGGCCAGGATGTGTGGTTGCAGGCCATCACACAACAGGTCACTGAAACAGGGTCAGATATATATAGAGATCAGGGTCCCTTACATGTGGCCCTGAGTGAACTATATATGGCTCCTAAAGCCAAAGAGGAACACAATAAGATTGCCAGGATAGCAGCATACCTGTACCTATCTATGGGAGACATGCAGGATAGATGTGCTGAAAGCCAAAATCTGGCAAATAGGCAACAGATGGCATTACAGAAGGTCCAATCTGACCTGGTCTCTTCTGAGCAGAGGCTGCAGAGGAGCCAGGAGTCAGAAGATGATAGTAGGCAGCACATCATTAAAATAAAGAAGGATATGGATGTGCTGCAACAGGAAAAGGTAGAACAGGATACCAGATTTCTGGCCTTGCAGAAGGAATACCAAGAAGGTTTGGACTCCCTACTGCAAAACCAGAAAAAGCTGGAGCAACAACTGGACTTCAACAGGGTATGTGCTGAGCAGGTAGTCACCCTGCAAGGCCACCTGGATAGAGTGAAGGCGGAGAGCAACAAACTAATTCTGAAAGACCTGGATACCCAGGCAGAGTTTGATCAGGAGCGCCAGAATGCTGGTGCCTTCCAAAGGCAAAGGGACGACCTGGCGGCACAGATGCAGGCTCTTAGTCAGGAAAGGGATACCTTAGGCCAGGAAGTCTGCCATTTAAAAAGAAAAATGGAAGAAAATCACCTGGCCCTCCAGGGGCTGGGTGATCTCCAAAAAGAAAACCAGAACTTGGTAGAGCACACCAGAAGGGTGGAAGATGCTCTAGCAAGAAAGGAGCAGGCCAATAGGGACACAGCTCAGGAGGTAACCCTCCTGCAGCAAAGACTGGCCCAGTTCTCCAGGACCAACCAGGAAGCACAGAGGGAAAATGAGGCCCTCTGTCAACACAATGATAGGCTCCAACAACAGGTAGCGATGCAGGAGAGACTGATAGAGTCGAGTAAGGCCTTAACAGAGGAACTGAAAGCACAAATGCAGGCTCTTGCATTGAAACAGGGAGCAGGGGCGGATAGAGATGAGGTTCGCTGGGAAAGGGAAACTCCGGAGCATAACCTCAGGAGCAGTAGTACCAGAGGCCCTCATACCTCTCAGTCCCTGGACTCTGCCACCCCCATGTCCCCTGGCGCACATAAGCACAGGGCTGCAGGGATGGCAGATTACTATCCAGCTAAGAGTATGGGGCTCATAGGCCAGTACCACTCAGGAATGGAGGGGTGGGCATCCGGGTATGGGCACCCAAGTACAGTACAGTTCAATGGGGAACCCCAGGAGAGTAGGCCCATTAAGGGCATCCTGAAAACCTCTGCCCAGTTAGGTCAGTGGAGGGGGTACCCATCAAATCCTGGCAGCAAGGAGGAATCTGAAGACTCCTCTGAACTGCGCAGGACACAGGAGACCAGGTCCCCACATTCTGCCAGCCATTCCCAGGCTCGCAGAATCCGGGAAAACCTGGAAGAACAGACGGGAACCTCTGGGAGCAGTGCCTCTGAGTCCGAGGAAGAATGGACAAGGGTTACCCGAACCAAAAAGGCCAATAAGGCAAAAAGGGCCTTGCTTAAGGACCCCTTAAAGCAGATTAAGGCGATCAGGAGCGTCATCACGCCTTACCATAAGAACGCTAAGTATTCGGTTTGGGAGCACTTAGAGTTGTTTGAACAAATGATGGAGACTTTCCATTTGAAGGACAGCCAAAGCTGTATTCAATATGTAAAGTGGACATTCTCCCCGGAATACTCCAGTTTCTTTGCGGGGCTGGAGGACCAAAATCATTTAAGATGGTCCACATATAAGGCGGCCATCCTGAAACATTTGTCTGTTCACAGAAATCCTCAAGAGGCTCGCAAGGCGGCCTACAATTTGCAATGTGGGGAGGATCAGGCCCCACGAGAATTTGTGCAGGAGTTAAAGCGTGCTTTTGCGCAAACCACCAGAAGGGTGCGCACAGATAGTAGAGAGTTTGTCAATACATTTTTCCATGCCTTGCCCAAATATATAATGACCCAGCTCGTGAGAGATTTTCATGAGAAAAGATCTTTAGACTGGGTCATTGAACAGGCTACCCGGATCTATGAGGTGCAGAAGCCCATAGAAAATAAAAGCAATGCCCAGAAAAACCCCAAAGCCAACAGCACCCCTGCTGCTGCCAAGGTGGCAGAGGTAAAGGTCACCCCCGTTTTAGATTTGGAGATGGGGGGGCCTAAAAACCTGCCTGCACCTAATAATGCTAGGCCCAGGAGGTCCTCGGGTCAGTCACAGACAGGGAGCCAAGGAGGCAGCCCCACAAATGGGGTCCCTCGCTCTCCTGATTATGTAAGTCCCCGTTACAAGGGAAATCGACCCATCCTGGGTTATGTGTGGACTCCTCCAGCCCAAGGGGGGGGATCCAGACAAGCACCTAACCCAGGGAACTTCCCTCCAAACTTCCCACAGGAGGGCAGAAATTTACCAAACCCTGGGCAGAACTTTTTCCCCAGATATCCACCCGACTTTCAGCCCCAAAACCATCCATCCTTCTTTCCCCAATTCCCTGAGCCCAGACCACTGAATCCGGGAGAGGGGAGGCCAAGGGTGGAGGGGTACCCAAATCTTCCCAACCCGGGGTATTACCAGAGGAGGGACAGCTACCCTTCCCGGGATCAGCCCAGGGGAGAAAACAGGGCCCCGTATCAGCCTGAGCGGGTTTCCCAGTTAGAGCGCCAGGTTCAAAACATGGCGCGGGATATGAGTCATATACTGAGGGCGCAGCAGAACCCTCAGATCAGCATGCCGGCGCAGAACGCACTCAACTCTGGACCTGGTGCTCCAGAACAATGACGGGGGCAGCACCCCGATAACACACCGGTTCCCAGGGAGGAGGCACAAAGGGAAGGGGGGTGTAAAGCCTTGGAGGAAGCTTCCTTCCTCACTTGTAAACAGCCCCTGGAAACCCAGGAACCGGAAACGAAATCTCTTGCCCCTGAAAGTCTGCCCCCTAAGGAGCAGAGGGGGGGTAGGAGAAACAAAAGACCCAAACAGACTCAATTTGAGGAGGAGGTACAGATCTTCCAATTTGAGGGAGAGGGATCCTCAGAGGATCCTGGGAAAAGGGTCTTCTCCTTCAGAGAGGGGGGAACTCCTCCCAAAGAAAAATGGGTCCCTAGGGATGCAAATCCAGACTGGGGAGATGTGGAGACTGAGCTACCGCCGCCCACCATCTCATCCCAGAACCAAAAGCAAGAAAATCCCCTGGTTCAAACCCATCCTGGTGACTGCCTCCAAAAAGGGGGGGGCGGCCCAGAACCGGAGCCAGGGGAACCCACAATGGCTCTGATCTCCAGTTGCCAACTTTTTCTTTCAGATTCCCAAGGCTCTCCACAGAATTCTGCCCAAATCACTTCGCTAGCGATGTCCAAAACCAGAAAATTAGCCCACCAGTTGTCCAAAAATGTACATTATCTGTGCCCCCTTGAGGAGAAGGAGGGAAGATATTATGCCCCGGTACAAGTACAGGGACAGGGTACAATCTCGGCACTGGTGGACACTGGATCTCAAGCTACCCTTCTGTCCAGAAGGGCCTTTGATGAACTGAATGCAGGAAGGGGAGAGAATTATCAAATTCCTCTCACCTCTCTTCCTGGACAACTGCAGAACTTTGACGGGAAGGAAATTCCCGTCGAGGGGACTGCAGACTTGGACATTAAGATCGGGCGACACAAGTTGAAACACCCGGTCATAGTTGTGACCCCAGAGGGCACCCCTTGTTTACTAGGGAATGACCTCCTGAGAAGGTTGTCACCCCTAATAGATTGCGTAAACAAGGTCCTCTGGACCCAGACTAGCCGACCAATAAAATTAAAACAGAGTGTCAACCATGTTAGTTTAAACGGCACATGCCACATGGTTGAACAAAAATCTGACCAAGTAGAATTTCACTTCCAGAACAACCAAATTCCAGACGTGACAGTAATAGCAGTAGGACAACAGACTGGTGATGGGGGGTCCTCTCTATTTCTGAAAATCAACCTTCCTTCCAGTCTAAAGTGGTACTCCACGCTGGAAGGAAACACTCTGAAATTCTATACCAATCCACAATCTGAAACTCCCACTCCTATAGTCCAGAAAGATGTGAAATCAGCTCAGAGCCTGGCTGATATTCAGCAAATTGGAGAGCAGTTGTTCATCCCTGTTCAGTTAAATGATGGGAAGGACTCTGTTCTCGCTCGAGTGTGTGTGAACAACGGTAAGAGCTTCATCAGCGAAGCCATGTTCCGCCAACCCCCAAAAGATCCAGCCATTCCCACCTTCAAACTGATAGACAAGTGGGAAATGGACCTGGAAGCACCTAATTCCAAACATCTCCTGCCAAGCAGGTGTATGCTCAAAATCTCCATTGGCAACAAGAGCATAGTCCACAATTGTTGGGTCGTGCGAGACGTCCCTGCCGCCTTTTACTTAGGCAGTGACATTCTCAATCGCTTTGCCATTAGTTTGGACCTAATAAACTTCAAAGCTTGGTCCCGATTAGCGGATAATCCCATGGGCTTTGATGATCCAGAAAAAGCATTTAGGTCAGCTCAATTTCTACCTTATGCAGTTGAAATTCAGGTTAAAGAGGAAGTCACCATCCCAGAAAGGACCCGACAATTCTCCCTGGAAGTGAAAGTTAAAAGGGGACAAGAGTTGAAAAACCCTGATGCTTACATACATCTAAATGCTTCTTTCCAACAGCAAGGGTTGGGGGTAAACCCAACACCATTAGTCAACATAGAACATGACACCATTCCAATAGAGGTGGACAACAGCGACTTAAAGAGTATTACTCTAGCCGCAGGCACCATTATTGGAATGGCGGTTGATGACCGACATTTTTCCATCGACTTAGTAAATGAACTGTTAGGACCAATCCCCAAGGACTGCGTTGACAGTGACAGTGAGGACCACGCAACACCAGACAGGATTTTTACCCGGCATGGGGGGAACTTCCTGGTGTACACTTCCTGCCCCTATGGTAAGGAAGATGTGACTTGTGACTTCAGGAGGGATGAGGTGATTTTCCAGGTCCATGAGGGCTGCCTTTCCCACCTGAAGCCTCCGGTCCAGATCAGCACTCTGACCAGGGACTTCTCCACCCAGCTGGAGGAGGCCGCGGAGATAGCCAAACCAGAAGTCTTTCCAGGCTTCAGGCAGATGGTGGAAGAGAGAGTCAACCTAGCTGATGCCTGTGTGACTCTGGAACAAAAGCAAAAGTTGAAACAAGTTTTCTTGGATTTCCAAGATCTCTTTGCGGTAGACTCATATGACTGTGGTCGCACTGACATCCATACAACAACAATCCCCACGGACCCTGGCATGACTCCTGTGTTTGTGAAGCAATATCGATTGCCTCTCGCATCAATGGAGTCCCTTAGTGAAATAATTAAGAACCTTGAGTCCCGGGGAATAATCCGTCCAGTCCACAGCACCTTCAATAATCCGGTGCTGGGGATATTGAAGCCAAACGGCCAGTGGAGACTCTGCGCCGACCTCAGGGAGCTCAACAAACGGGTCCATACTTCCCGATGGCCTCTGCCCTACATTGACCAAGGGCTGGCTCAGATCCAGGGGTCACAGGTATTCACTGCAATAGACCTGACCAATGGATACTGGACCGTGCCTGTCAGCAGGGAGGACCAATACAAACTGGCTTTTACCTTTGGGGGCCAGCAGTACACATGGACCCGGACTCCCTTCGGATACCTCAACTCCGGCAATGAATTCAACATTTTCCTACATAAGGCCATGCCCGACCTGGGTGCAAGGGGTAACCTGGCTTATGTAGATGATGTCCTCATCAAAAGTTCATCTGTGGAGGAACACATAGCGGAGATCCGTTATGTTCTGACCCAGTTGAGGGCCGCCGGAGCAAAACTTTCCTTTCAGAAAGCACAGTGGTGTAGAACCCGTGTTAATTTCTTGGGGCATGAGATTACTCCTCAGGGTCTTTGTCCCCAGGAAAAGAAAGTGGAAGCACTTCAGAAACTGAAAGACCCCACAACGCTGCGGGAACTAAGGAGCCTCCTTGGACTGACTAATTACAGCAGAAAGTTCATTGAGGGCTACGCAGAGATCACCAGACCCCTGATTCATCTCCTGAAGGGGGGGGTCAAGTGGGAATGGGGTCCAGAACAAGCCGAGGCAGTAAAACAACTCAAAAGAAGCCTCTCACAAGCGCCTTGCCTAGCTTACCCGGTCAGAAACAAGGAGTTCTTCCTGGAGACCGGGTTCTCTAATACGTGCTTGACGGCAGTATTATATCAAAAGCATGACAAGGTCAATAAAGTAATCTCCTATGCGAGCAAAACTTTATCCTCTGTGGAGGAAAAATTCAACGATTGTGAGAAGGCACTCCTGGCAACGGTGTGGGCATTGAAGAATTACCGCCCGTTTATCCAGGGGGAACACATCATAGTGGAGACTCCACACCAGCCTCTGCAATATCTCCAAAGTGACAGAATCCGGGCCGGAAATGTGAGTAATTCCCGAATTACTTCCTGGATTCTGTCAATGCAAGGCTTTCCTGTGGAGGTCAGATATGGCCAAAACAAGAAGAGTCCCCTCGCGCAAGGTCTGGCTGACTTGCATGATTGTGCCAGAGAAAACTGTCTCGAGGACGAAAGTCTAAAAATAAAGGACAACATGGAGGCATACCTTAATTCCCCACACAAAGTCTTTGAAGAGGACAAGTGTGAGGGAATGCCCACTGTGTATGTGGATGGATGCTCTTACCATGTTGACAACAACGGGGAGAAAGAACTGGTGGCCGGCGTAGGGAATGCATGGGTGAATGAGTCCCCAGAACCCTCCGCTGGATACAAAATTGGTCCCCGAAGTAGTCAGGTGGCAGAATTGATGGCTGTGCATCAGGCCATCCTCTCTGCTGTCCAGCATCACCTCCACGAACTGGTCATAATCACAGATTCGGATTATGTACGGAACGGGTTTGTGGAGCACCTGGTTAATTGGAAAACCAGAGGCATGTTATGTGCTAACAACAAACCCTTGAAACATGGGAAGTTGATCCAAAACATTGATGATCTGGTCACATCGAATGGGATGACCATCTACTGGAAAAAGATCAAGGGTCATTCCAAAGTAGAGGGACCAGACAAAACTGGAAATGACTTAGCTGATCAGCTGGCCAAAACCGGAGCCATCCAAGGGGATCTAATTGAGATTGAGTCCCTGTTGGGGGAAATCCAGGTCACTGCTATCACTAGGTCCCAGACAAATGCTCACAACGACCTTTCAATTGCACAATGGAGTAAGGAGACCCCTGATGCTGATTTGATTACTGCTCAGAAGGGGGATCCAATTATTGGTAAATTTTACCAGCACCTTGAGGACCCTGAGAACTTTCCCCTGACGGATACCGATTACATTGGGAAAGAGGACCTAAGAGTGTTGATGAAATGTCCAAAAATGTTCCGGATTCAAGACGGTTTGCTGGTAAGGAAATCCAAAGCTGGCCACGATCAGTGGGTGGTTCCTACCTCATTCCGAAGCCTGATGTTAAGTCACGCCCATGATGCGGCCACCGCCGGTCATAGGGGGTTTCACACAACATTGGAAATCTTAAGAGAGGTTGCATACTGGCCACACATGGGGCAGGACCTCGACCAATACTTGAAGGGGTGTCTTGTGTGTGCACAGTTTCAGCCATCATCTCTCACGCACCGTGCGCCTCTCCAAAAGAGGGGGATGACACTGCCATGGTCAGATTTACAAATCGACTTTGTAGGCCCTGTGATTCGCTCGGCTAGGGGGAATAAGTACATGTTGACTGTGACATGCTTGTTTACCAAGTGGGTGGAATGTCTCCCAGCCCTAAACTGCAAGGCAGAAACTGCAGCTGCCTTGATGATTAACCACATCTTTTCCCGTTTTGGTCTACCTCAAAGGATTGAGTCAGACAGAGGTAGCCACTTCACCAGTGAAGTAATGACAAAGATGTGGGAGATACTGGGGGTCAAAAGGAAGTTGCATATTGCTTATCGGCCAGCTTCTTCTGGGGCAGTAGAGAGATATAACCGAACCATTGTGAGCATATTAAAGAAGTTTGTGGCAGATTCTGGGCCAAGTTGGGATATCCGATTACCTCTGGTCCTAATGGCTATCAGATCTACCCCTTCATCTGCAACCAAAATGTCACCATTTGAGTTGATGACTGGGCGCAAGATGGTGCTTCCTCAGCATTTGCTCTACAGGACCCAAGAGCAGACACTGATAAATGCCTCCACTACTCATGAGTATGTAGAGAATTTAAGGAAACACCTCCAACATGCTTTTGCTTATGCTCAGCGGAATCTAGAAAGATCAGCTGATAGCATGAAGACCCATTATGACCTGAAAACTTCCAGGAAGGAATATCAGGTGGGGGACCGGGTCTATCTATACAACTTCCAAAGGAACCAGGCGAAGCAGCGCAAATTTTTGCCTACATGGAAGGGACCCTTTGAGATCGTCGATAAGATCTCCCCTGTGGCCTACAAGATCCGCATCCCCAAAGGCGGTTCGGCAGAGGGGGAAGACAAGTGGGTACACATAAACCAGTTGAAGTGTTGCCATCCCAGGCACACTCTGCAACAACTGGAGGAATCCTCTGGAATCCTAGCGGGTACTGTCTCAGACTAATTCTGTTCCAATCATAAAACATACCACATCTAGTCTCTAAAATATTGTGATTTGCATGAAACTGTCTCTTAGTTATACTGTTTTTTTATCAAAATAAGAATGTAATGTTTCGTCATGATGAAATGCATATGCTGTCCCACCATCTCAACAGTGGTGGAAAAACGTCTATGAGTAGGTATTGCCGCTCTTCCTTTGTCGTCCTAGGAGAAAGAAAACCTGAAGACGGGCCAAGGAGGATGATACGGAGACCGGGAACGAAGATCCAATGGGCCCAGTGGACCGCCCAATACTCCCATCAGGACTGGCGAGGAGAACCGATCGATCAGTACCGGATGGAGGAAAAGATGCTGAACTGTGCCATCTATTGGAAGAAGATGAGGAAACATCCCAGATCTTGCGAGTCCCATCAGTGAAACCGAATGGCCATCGCAAGAGGGGGGCTTGTGGGATGTATTTACCCATGCATCCTAGCCCTACCTCAAAACTGTGCAGTACTGACATGGAAAACATCATGATGGCCAGAGCTTCCCAGAAAATGCACAGGGAAATGCAGGAAGAATAGGCTGCCACCCATTTTTGCCGATGTTATGGGCACAGAAGGAAACTGCCTAAAACCACCATTGGACTACCCACACAGTAGTCTGAAACCATTGGGAATGGCAATGCTGATTGCCAAATGCAACCTAGAATTGTGGGGAATTCATTTTCTTAAATCCCAAAAATGGGTGCAGTACCAGTGCTCACCACTATCCAAAAGCCGGCAGTTTAAAACCACCCTGTGTTTCTCTGAAGGCAAGCCAAAGTGCCTATTTCAAACATTGCAATATGTGCAAAATATTTACTGAACACCAGCAGACATTTGGCAGAATGGAGTGTTGTGTGCCTACAAAATCTGGGAAATGAAGAGCCCAAAACAATGCTTATAACAAAACTGCTATGGAGTCAGCAGTTTAAGTTGCACTGGATTTAAAGACACTAAAATCGAAAATGTTTAGATTAAATGAGTGAGCTATGTTTGGTGTCACATGCCTTTGTAACTGTTTAAATGTCATAGTTTTAAACTTAAAATCAGCCTTCTAGCTGCATATGTAAAAATGTTTAGTTTTATTTGAATGCAGAAACTGGGGAACGAAAAGTGACATTTTATCTGAAACCCGGCTTAAGGAACTGAATTCTGCCTGGCAACTACCCCCATCAGGAGGGAAATTTGAGTCACCACTGTGTTCCCAGGCCAACCTTCCTTTTGCTGCCCACACGAAGGATATGCCATCTATCTGATAATTGAATTATCTGTGCTCTGTAGGAGAGTGAACAAAGCCCTCTTCACTCAGGCAAAGGTTTTTATTACGCAGTCGTAAAATGTAGCTTCCTCTTGGCAGGAGCTGGGAGGGGCACTGCCTGTGAGAGCAAGCTGGCTTGGCAGAACTGGAAAGACCAGTATTTCTACCTTGTGCTGAGAGGAAACCACACCCCTTTGGAGCCAGAACATAACTTTAAAAAGATGAATAACTCATAGAGCGGACATGTGAAAATTTTATAAATGATACCATAATTCTTGTGATTTTTCTGCCCACATTTTAAGAGGTTTTTCGACTCGGTGGCATGTTCAGGGGGGTGTCAGCGGAAAAGTGGATATTACTCTAAATGTATGCATGTTAAAAATCTGAAACTTCATCAGTTAATGTCCCTACTCCCTGCGCACATGTATGTAAAGTTGGGTCAATGTCAGAAATTGAAAAATCAGTTAAAAAGTGAAATATGTGCCATTTCTGAATGCAAGCTCCCAGGAAGAGCAGAGTTTGAACAGGGGATACCTCCTGTAATGCATGATGGGTGCATATGATTTTAAAACAATATGTACCTCTGCAAATATGTATTTGTTTCAAATCTAGATTTGTGTGTAAGTTGACAGGAGGAGTGGACTTTCTGCAGGCTGTAAAATGACATCACGCTGACTCACAGTTCATTCCCCAATCAAATGATAAAGGGAAGTTTGACCAATTAGAAGCTGAGAGAGAGGTAGGGTCAGTGATGCTAGAACACACCCACATTCTAAACACATAAAAGCAGACAGACAGGACAGATAGGGACCTTCAGATCCATCTGCCGCTGGAAGCTCTGCCGGAAAAATCCAGACTTTACCTCCATCAAACCTCCAGAGAGCTAAACTAGAGACTTCAATCTATCCAGAACTAGAGACCAGACCAGAGGGAGAAAGCAGTGCTGTACCCAGAGAGAAAGCAGTGCTGTGCCCAGAGAGAGACCCGAGCCCAGTCCAAAACCCTGACCAGATCCATGGTGAGGCCCATTTCACTCAAGAATATAGTGTGAGTACCTAGAAACTGTGCAGAACCAATCTCCTAGTTAAAATAATATAATTCAATCTATTTAATCTAAGTAGAACTGCCTCCTAACTGTCACCTGTCATTTGTAAAGCTGTCACTTGTCATTTCCTAGTTGCCAGCTGCACTTGTCTTTTTGAGCTTTAAAATTTCAAATCTGAAAAACGACCTTTATTTAATCGCTCATATCTCCGCGACCGTTTGTGCTAGAGACTCGCAGTAACTTTCATTTTGAAGATGAGATCCTAGGCTTTCCTAGGACCCCAAAACAATAGAGATAATCCTTGTGGTTCCTCTGTAATAGCGCTCGGCGCATCCGCGAATTTTGCCGCGATTTGCAAATTTCTTCACGTGTAAAAAGACAGCAGTTTTGCCTTCCATTTGCCAGAAAATCGTTTGCCTCATAAAAACTATCCCTGAATCATTGCAAGAGTGAGCCTGAGCTAATATTAACTAGATACCACTCACCCTGAACCTCTGAAAGGGAATTAAAAAGCATTTCCAGCATATTTCTCATCCATTGCTAGCACATATCAAAGCATTTGGGCCTGTGTTTTCAAAACTCCTATCTGGGTTTTAAACTTCTGTTGTCTAAGCTTGTGGGGGAGTGAACTGATTTACATTGATTGCATTTCTGAGAACTGTGTGTTTTCCTTCCATTTCCTTGCCTTGCATCAAGGGGGGGAGGGGATTGCCAGAGAAAAGTGATCACATTGTTTGGTTGAAATCATATTGAGTATTTTCTGTACTGCATTCATTGAATATTGCATCCACCTGAGCTTACATAAAGCATCCTCTACCACATTATACTTTTGTTCCTATTTACCAGTGTGCTACCTTATCCATTTCATGTCAACTCATTAGTGATTATAAGAAGTGTGCTAGTGCCAGATTCTCCATTGTTAATCTTTATCATATCAGATTAAGGGTGATATTCAATTATTAATTTATTATAAAGTGTCATATATATATCTATTGTTTAAATTATCAAATAAACCCTTTTAACTTGCAAAACAGAACTACTTCTTGGCTCAGTGGGGTCAGGGGGATTCCAAGAGAGGGGTGTTATATAGGGGTAGTCATCCAGAACGCATGAACTGGACCTAAAGATATATCAATAAGGGTTTTCATTCAGTATTCTAGACTAGGCGTTAACTTAGCTGTAGTGCTGAATTGAATCCTCTTACAAATATTACAGTGTACAAGCCCAACAGACACTTATTATTTTGCTCCTGAGGAAGGGAACTTGAGTCCTGAGCAGTAGTGAGGCTATACTGTATACTACAATATGAAGGTAATATTGTATTCAATAACATATATACACAAATTTATATGAGTATCAGCAATTGGGAATATTGCAAAATATACATTGGCATGTATTCATACATTTTACACAAGGTTTTGTAAATTGGACATCAAGAGAATATGTTGTCATTATTTAGAAAGATTGAATTGTATGATCACTTTCATATCTATAATGTTTGAAAAGTAATTTCCATTAATTAAATAACTAATTCATTTACCCCTGATCTACAGTAGGGCTAATTCCATGGTCTGAACCGAAAGTGATAAATTGGTGTCAATAGAAATATATAACTACAATTAACAGATTGATTGCCTTTGGCAATACCTTGAGTGTGCAGGGGACGTGAGTGATCCACAGCCCGTGGACACTTTCTTTCCCAATTATGCAACACAAAACATCATAAAGTACAATTACACGGCTCGTCTATGTAGCAGGCTTGGGGGTGGACTCGGTCCCATGGATTTTTGTCGCATGACAGATTTGCAGGGACAGTTGCTATTTTTTCTGGGTTACTTGTAATTAGCAAGGCCGCTTTCTAGAAGGGCACCTGTTAATTTGCGAACCTCCGCCTTCGGTGAAGCTTTGCCGCTCTGTAGTCCTGT
Organism: Ambystoma mexicanum; assembly: GCF_040938575.1. Classification (NCBI taxonomy): domain Eukaryota; kingdom Metazoa; phylum Chordata; class Amphibia; order Caudata; family Ambystomatidae; genus Ambystoma; species Ambystoma mexicanum. Next base: position 495,610,632 of record NC_090922.1, read on the forward strand.
TCGAGAGTGTGGAAACGGAATCTATTGAAATGCACTGTATGCCTTGGAAGTGAGGGCGGGGGAGGGGGGCTAATGGCTCTCCTCAATCAACCCTGATTGCACCCAAGGATGTCTATGAAATCACCCCTGCACCAACACATGTTAGCGTCAGGGAAACCCACAAGTTGCCGGGCACAGGCAGAGGGTTGAAAGACTATTTTGTAGGGTTGCAGCAGGCAGAGGCTGATTGAAGAGACATTTCACTCAAATGAATGAGGAATCCCCATTAGATGCGTCAAACGTGTCTGACTTGAGGTCTATGGTCAGAGGACCCTCATTTCAACTTCGATTGGTTGCGATGCACGTGGAAACCTGAGGGACCTAACCGCTTGAAAAAATGCTGCGAAAATTACCCAGCAGAACATAACAGAAGATACATAAAACAATACCGTAGTTAGCATCATCATTGTCATTTAGAATAAAAGGCTACTTTTTAATTAAGCCGAGAGTTCACTTAAAGAGTGTTATTAGTGTATGCAACATTGCACAGCAGTCAGGCAGGCTGCAAGGGGCTAGGATTACAGCATAACGTGGTGCATACCTGGATTTATTTATGCCGCTTTTAAGCGCTGCAATAATCAGTGACATGGCAACCAATGTAACAATTCTCATTTTATCCACCTCAGAAAGATAAAGGGCTCAACAGCCCAGCTGGGATTTTACCCAAATAGTGCAACCCATAGCTATGAGGGACGATTTTTCGATCTGCAGTCCATATTTCCCACTCTGCATTCAATTCTTCAAACAAAATAATCTACTGGCGCTGGACAGCAAGATTCTATTGGGCTACTGCCGAATATCGCTTTTTTCCACATGGAATTCATCTGTATACTTATTTTTTAAAATGCATATAATATTTTTTGTACAACAGTTTGGCTTATTAGCGCGGATCCGGGATTCGAACCTCTGTTGTGCTGCGTGGTTTGCTCCCGAGACCAGCACGTTACCCCTGTGCTATCCCCTGCTCACAAATGTACTGAAAGTGATGGCCACTATCAGCCTCATAGTAGCTGATGCTTGCCGTATGCACGCGTCTGAATTTACTGCACCGTAATGACCTCCTGTGGCTAGCCTTCTGCACAACATCGTTTGACTGTAGGCAAGCACATCCTGAAGTGTGTGACTGGTCAATGTGTTGGTGGAGCATTGTGCCCACCACATGCGTGCCACTAGACGAAGGCAGGCTCGTGTTTACCAGCGGACACAGAGAGGCTGATGCCCCACCCTTCCCTTCCCCTGACACAGTAGAGCCTTATCCCTCACTTAAGGGTGTCAGGAAAAAGGGAGGAATTGACAGAGAAGCACATGATTGCAGAGATGATGACAGGAAGGTGAGAAATGAAGGGATATGTAATAAAGAAGAGATTTAGAGGACAGAGCAGAATAACAAAAGAGAGGGAGGAGGAGCATGAGAAGAGTGAGGGATGGGGTAGAAATCAGGTCAGTGAGAGAAGGGCAGGGAAGTTAGAGGGAAAGAGGAGAGCAGAGTGAGAGGAGGGACAGAACTAGTGGGTGAGGTGGGAGAGCAGAGAGGCCACAGTCTAAAAAAGAAAGTGCCAAAAGGGGGAGAAAAGGTGATAAGGAAATGTAAACATATAGAAAGAATGCTCTGTTTTCCTTTCAGTCAGGGGCATTGCGAGATTGCCGTAAACGTTTTAGGTCTATTTGATCGATTCCCTTACCCCACCCCACATCTATTCAAACAAAAAGCATATCAAGGTGCTCTCTGATAAAAGTGGGGGGACACCGTCCACTCATGTGTACCCTCGACGTGAGCCCTGTTTACCGGTAATCTGAGCTAACCGTTTTTCTGGGACTTTACGGGCAGTAGAGTAACAGTAAGTTCCCATTCTCATGGAGCACAAAGGACTCCATGGCATGGGAAATACTGGGAAATACTAAATCATCGACATCGTTAACAGTGAATTTACTGTCGGTAGGGGCCTGAATATCGGTAGGTCAGGCCTGCTGGTAGTTTACTGCCCCTGCCGGTAGATTCTGAGTATGACGGTCCGGAAAAAGGTGCAGCTACACGTTGTTACCGGACTCTTATTTCCGGACTGGCATACTCGTAATGACCATGTATGTTCCTTTGCTCATACAGCATCGCCCAGCTCAAGAGTCCTCTATTCATTACTTATATTTCAACATGCTTAGTGCAACTGTCAACAATCTGCTTACAACGTGTGTTATTTTGCTCGATAAACTGCAACTCAGGGTAAACGATAACATAATACAAAGCCTGGTACACCTTTCTGCAGCAAAAAATATGATTTTCGCATGCTCTGTATCTTAAAGCACGGCATCAAGGAAGTTCTGCTAGACTTTTCAGAGGCTCAGATTGGCTGGAACGCTGAACACTTCTCCAATCAGATCAGCAGAGACATGCAAAGCAATCTGCGAAGCGAAGTGGGAAGTCTGGCTAAATCCCTCCATTCTGTGTCACTCAGTATGAAGGGAAATTCTGCATCCCTCAAACATATATTTATATATATATCTTACCTCCCCGTAGCTCAGATATTGAAATCTGACAGCTTTTCACGCTCTTGCCACAAGTCTCCAGCTGACCAGAGCAATAAATGCCGTCCCAACTCCTGCAGACTTCACATACAATTGAGTTTCCTAAAAAAGAAAAGAAACACACGCTCAGCAAACGTTCCTATGGATAGGTTTTTGCAAGGAACTGGTTTCCACTTTCAAATGCCTGCCGTTAGAGAGATTAAAACATGAGGACGAGGGCATATTCCACCATAGCCTTTTGAGGAAGGTATATGTTCGCCTCATGTGTCCTTTGAAATGAACTTTAAGATCTGGTTCTCGCCACCAGGATACCCGTGCAAGCTTCCCACCTGGCATGGGCACTCTGAAGGCCAGGAGGCTCGCCATTCTGATCCTTTATTTTCATTCATTCTGTATAGTGTTCCTGTGCACTAACTACCAAGTGCAGTTCGTGAAATTGGGGTTCAAAAACATTTGCCTATTTTGTGTTGGCTCTGCCGTTTAGATACAGCTATTAGGTGGAACTTGAGCACCACCTACAAGCTGAAACAAGTAATCTGAAATACAAATAAGAGGGGGAAGGTATGTGAGCGGACACACACAGATTGTGGGTATTGTTTGGTGTTTTACCCAGCCAGTGTCTGCCCATGGCCATGCTAAACCATGTGGCAATTCCTACCCCTTAGCTGCACCTGCATGGAATCACTTTGAGCTAAGTCTTATCGCACAGTACCATCACAGTCTGCTTTGTTGGTCCTGGCAGGGTTATTTTAGAACAATGTGTGTTATAAAAAGGTCTTAACAAATTGTGACTTTAGACATTTGATGTATAAGCAATATGTGAATTACAGTATCTGTGCCTTGCAAAAAAGTGCTTTTAAGACAAACAGTGGCAACGACAATAGTGACAATAGTGACAACGGTGGCTGAGGTGTGTGGCAGTTCCAGGCAGAGCAGAGCTGTCCACGTCGTTGTGCTACAGGAAGTAGCATTTCTTTCACACCATACCGCGGAGCGGTGTAGCGGAGCTGTGTGGCTGAGGTGTGTGGCAGTCTGCCGCAGTCCGCTGCAAACGCGTAGTAAACGCACTCCAATGGAACCGGAGGTGCGTCCAACAAACGCCGACACGGAGGGGAGGAGAAGGCAAAAAACTATGACGGTATCCATCGCACCCAATGAGCCAGGCGGTGCAACACGTAGGAGAAGTAAGTCAGCCTCCCTACTGAAAGGACTGGGGGGGGGTGCATTCCATCAGGGGCTACCTTTCCCCCAGTGCTAATCAGACGCTGTTTGGCGCCAGAAATGCGACATTACAATCGCAGGGGGTGAGGGGAGAGAAGGACATATGCATCCCACTCATCCCACCTGAGTCACTGGATTCAGTAAATACTGCAAATTTAACTCTACCAGCCCTACCCGATCAGACTCACCTCCCGGCAACTTGCCAGTCCAATGACCTGCAGCCCTCAAGTGCGCGGAAGCGAGGAATGGGAGGGCAACAGGCAATAGGGCAAAGGCATTCAGAACTATCACAGGGACTGGGACAGGGACAGGGACAGGACCCTGGGGTTGAACAAACTGACATTTTTTTACACACAGACTCAAACCTAAAAGATGTCCCGTGCCCCACAGTGGGAGGGGTAATGTCAACCATCTCAGCAACCGTATCAGACAAGATATTGGGTTCAACTAACACTATGCGTATCCAAGCAATGTTCCACGAGGACGAACAAAGAACCAATAACAACCTCAAGCTGGGGGATAATGCCAGTGTTACCATCTGTGACTCCACCGAGATAGAAATCGAACAAAAAGGACTGTTAAATGCTCATAACATAGAGAAGATTTCGGAGTCAGACAAAGAGGACGTTGAGAGTAATATCTCAACGGACGAGGAGTCGGAGGGCTCCAATAAAGAAACTGACGCGGAACAGGAAAAATTACTAGGAGGAACGGCGAAAACTAAAGAGAGACCTAAAGTGAACACCACTTCTAACCCAGGTCTCCAAAATCAAAAAAAAAGGGGAGACGAGGAACCAGCTAAGCTGACCCAACAGGGGCAACGGACACCAAGGAAAGAGTTCAAAAAACCAGGACGACGGCTACGAGGACGCTATAATCCATCTTCGTCCCATCTACTAAACGTTTCTCTTACTCAGCAACCTAAAAGAAAACCGAGTATAGAGACCGAGATCTCGGATGCAGAAATGCTTGAAATCGCGGCGGATTCTCAGCCCGCACAAAAACAAAGAAGAACGGAACTAGATATAGGGCCGACAGACAAGAACGGGCTTGTGGAACAATCTCAACCTCACAGGGCTCCGTCAGCAAGAAAAGCACCCGGTCCGGACCTTCATAACCTAACCGAAACAATCACCCCGAAGAATCAAGTAAGGACTACCAGTGTCCTAAACAAAATTAGTTTGGACAGCACACGATCTATAAGTCCTCCGAGGAAAAGACCCGCGACCATTGAACAGATAACAATCCAAGAAGAAGGACAGGATGAGGAGGTCAGGGAAGTGAAATCTCCAAATAAGTCAATGGATGCTACACTGTTAGATCCCCAAAATAAAGAAGAGAGATGGGCCTGGACTAAGCCCCATTTAACAAAGATCCAAGAAAAGGACCATCCAAACGTCAAACAAGCGCAGCAGGGTTTTGATAGCAAAATCTATGAGAATGAGAGGGCGACTTTTAGAAAAGGGGGAACTCCAGATAGACCGCTGGGGGCGATTGGATTAAGTCCCGCACTGGAACTCCGAACATCGCCAAAAAGATCGGAAAAATTGCTTACCCCCCCAAAAAAGAGACGCCTCAGTGAAATTGCAGCCTCACTACAAAAGGACTCGCCCAATAAGAAGCCGGATATGATTGCGACTATGTCAGCCATGACCGTAAGTTCTAGCACCTTTCGGCAAACTATACGAAGCAATCAAGGAAAATGTACAAAACAATACGGCAATCTTATCGAATGTGATGGACAAACTTACCCTCATAGAGACTCGCCTCTTGCCAATAAATCAAAAAATACCCAATCTGGATAATACCTTTGACTCCAAACGGAACACGAGACCACCATTAAGTGAGCCCACATGTACACTGTTCACAAAAAAGGGAACAAACCCAGGGATTTCACAGGAAGTTGAGAACCAAAAAATACACTGGGAAAAAAAAATTGAAGCCCTGGAAAGAAAGATCGAAAAGCTTGAAATGCTAAATAAACACCTTGAGACTCCACTATCGAATACTGCTACCGTGTGGGGGGAAAGGGGAGATCTTCATAAAAACCACGAACCCATCATGTTGCTCTTAAATCCAAAAAACCAGAAACAAGGGCCCAATGGGGCTAAGCCAACAAAACTGCAGTTACCCGAAAAAGAGCGGAGAAATATGAAATCTAATTCACAAAAGCAAACTCCGACTCCGATGGAAATGACCACCGAATTGTCGATAAAGAACCCCACGAAACTACAACAAGAGATCAAAAGCCGAGAATCCACAATAGGCTCCCCAAGATCACCGAAAACAATGGAAGAGTTCCTACAATGTGCAGAGGTAATGAACATCTCCACCTATTCTGAGGATGGTTCAAATATAATATCGGACTCACCCATAAAAGAGGTCCATATTAAGAGACCAACAAGCAAGGCTGACACCACTTCTCGCAATGTGAAAGCGTCGGATGGGGGTCCCAACGAAAGGGAGACCAGAGCATCCTCCGAGAACCTGGACCAAAGAGCAAATGAACCAATGACATATAGTCAGGCGCTCAGATTAAGAATCAGCCCACGGACATCGAGAAAGAGAAAAGAGAAGACGCAGAGAACTCCAAATCGACAAACCGATTGTGAAGAAATTAATGTCCAGGAAAACACTTCAACAAAATCAAATAAGATAATTCGAGTCTTTAAACTGGAACAAATTCGACCAGAGAGATACTCACTCATCTTAAATAGATCGACAATACTACAAATCATAAAGAAAGTTAAAACGTTGAAAAGAATTACTTCGGATGATCTGATATTAGTGGAACCCTATCACAGGGAAAAAAAAGCAAAAGCTTTCATTCACCTAAAAGCAGAGATCGTTGCTTATATCAACGAATCAGCATATCAAGATCTGCACCAAATGGGGTTTCACTTGTGGGAAATAAAAAGTAGCTCATACAGTCGAGACATCGAGGAGGACAAGAGACAAACACGAAACAGCCAGTATCCCCTCAGATCCCGATTTGAAAATCGAAATTGGGCCCAGAAAACTCCCCGCTCGCAAAACTCCCGAGCATATCTTGACCATCGAAGATTTCGAGATAGAGATCATAGAGACCAATCGCCAATCAAAGAAAGAACAAGGACTCACCTAACAGGTTATAAGAACATAAAAGACAAAACGGGACACTCCGGACAATCACAAAAAAGATTAAAAGAACAAGAAACTCCCACCCCTCCGCGAATTAACCACAACAAGAAAGCCTCCGGGGAGGACACATACACCCTTCAATCCTCCACAGAAAAAGGAGACCCAGAATCGCAAAGAATGGGCCCGTGGAACTGGATCTCATCAAGATGGACAAAAAAACAAGTAAAATAGCAATCATCGAAGGTGGGGGTCCGTGAAAACAACTCTAAAGATACAACACTCGACCACCCCACAGCGACCTCTTTTTCTCTTGCCTCTTGGAACACGAGAGGCCATATGCATTTGACAATAGCAGGAGACGTCAATTTAAATCAATTCGACATACTATGTTTACAAGAAACGTGGCTCTCAATACAACCAAGTCTGGATGGGTACTCGGTCGCAATCTCTCCGGCAGTAAAAGGCCTACTCGGCCGACCGTCATCAGGATTGTTAACTGCCATAAAATCTAGCTCGGGTCTAACAGAACCCAAAATCTGGAAACAATCTTACGAAACACTGGTAACGCTGACTTCCCACACCCAGAGAAAGGCCAAGATTGAAAATGTTTTCCAAAAGACTATAACAATACTCAACTGCTACTGGAATCCACAAAGAATGTCTATCAAAACTTTCTGCGACAATATGACTATGGTGATTGATCACCTATATGCAGAATTTGAAAAAATTGAAATCATAATCTGTGGCGACTTTAATGCCAAATGCATTCAAGTAACGAAGGATCGAGCTTGCTCTAAATCCCAGCGACAGTGGGAAGATGCCGCCTCAAAAAGAGGAAAGGCATGGAATAAGGTCATGACATCACGACACATTCAAAACGTGGCGACGCTTTTTCCCTCCCAAAATAATATTCCAACATGGGAACGCATGAGCTCCAAAGCAACATTAGACCACATTTTTGTGTCGTCTGGCCTCATCCAAGATTTAGAAAGCTTCCAAGTCCAGAAAACGGTGAATAGTGACCACAATTTATTGAGATCTGATTGGGTCATTCCTCATATCAAACCTAAAACATACGACTGGGAGACAGAAGTAAACAGACAACAAACGCGACTCAGACTGACTGAACGCGACATTGACAAAATTAAAAGTTCTTGGGAGCTAAATCACAACAAAATCGGCAATAAAGACACTGAGGAAAGACCTAATAACTTGCCGCTATTACTTCCCTTTCACAAGAAAAGCTCAAACAGAACAAAGAAGATAACAAATAACATGCACACCTATAATAAAGAGCTGGTACAAAAAAGACAGATTGTCCGCAGATTACTAAGATGTGCGAAGAAAACAAATAATACAGAAGACTGGACCAGCTGGCAACTGGAAGCAAAAAAGTATAAAACCTGGCTTAAACAGAACAGGGCCAGTCGCTATCAAAATGACGCCGAACAGATGATGTCCGTACTACAATCAAAAAAATCTAGTCAACTCTGGTCATTGATAAAAGACAACAACTGTACCAAGAGTTCGACTTTTACAAATGCAGTCCCAGAGGAAACCTGGATCCAATACTATACGACCCAATTCAAAAGCCCCCCGGATAATTCGAATGGGGTTACACCATTCCCAGACACTGTTTGGGTCGACCTATCAAATCCGGAAGACATCGAAACGGCCATTAGAAAACTAAAAACCTCCAGAGCCCAAGGTCCCGATGGTCTGACCAATGTAGACTTAAAGATCTCCCCCCCTAAATGGGCCGCGGTAATCAGCGACATCTTTGACATCTGTGGCCGAACGAAGAAGATCCCAGAATCCTGGCAAAGAACCGTTATTGTTCCAATTTATAAAAAAGGACCAAGGCAGGACCCGGCTAGCTACAGACCTATAGCGTTGCTAGATATCCTGAGCAAACTATATGCCACTCGCCTTTTGGCCCACTTTCGGACCTGGGAGAAAAACAGCGAGGCCAATGACCACTTCCAAACGGGCTTTCAGAAACATGGTTCCACGACTATCAACCTTTTCACTCTGAACATCCTGAAAGCCAAAGTGAAAGAAGGAGCACCCAAAGTCTATCTGGCTTTCGTCGACCTCTCGAAAGCCTTTGACAAGATCGACAGATCCAGGCTATGGGCAAAGCTGCAAAGCTGGAAATGCCCGATGAAAATATTGGAGCCCATTATGGCACTCAACACGGATATAAAGATGAGAGTAAGACTCAATCAACTTGGTATTGGAGAAAGTGAAGGCAAAGGGAACTTCTAAGCCCAATATTTACCTGGTCAACGAACACATCGAAGTGGTCACCAACTTTAAATACTTGGGGACACAACTGGACTCTTCCAAAACAGACCTTAGTCTTCAAACTCAACTGTGGGCAAAAGTAAAATGCCTAACGGCTCAAATAAGGGCGATCGATCGTAAGTTCGGAAAGTTCTCCTTGATACCAGCCATCCTGTTCTATAAAACGAAAGTAGTTCCATCCTTGACATATGGAGCAGAAGCTTCGTTATATCTTCCTCCGCAAATCTTGAACAAATTGGAAGGATATGTGTGGAAAACGTTGCTGGGTCTCCCCAAGTCTACTGCAATAGCTGCCATCAGAAGGGAGCTAGGACTGGTTTCTTTAACATCCTTGGTAAACCAAAGTGCGATGCGCTTATACAGAAAAATCATCTCTGCGGACACTCTACCGATTTTGAACATTATTCACGCAGAAACTTCAACCGGCAACTGTTTCGCACTAAAAAACTGGGTCAACAGGAGACTAGAAGATCTTGAAATGATCAAATGTTCCCCGACGGAGCTAAAGGAAAATCCAGATCGTATCAAAACTAAAATGGAAGACATGGATTGGATTACCACAATAGAGCAGGCAACCAACAACAAACTATTGAGTCATCTACCACCCTCTTTTAACAAGTTGAAAAAACCCCTAAATTACTGTGCAAAATTTCCGGAAAAAAAACTGAGAAACGTGATTATGAGAGCCCGTTTTAACCTGCTACCAACCAGAGAGATATTGGCGCTCAGAAATCAGGGTTCTGTAACACTCTGTCGTCTCTGCAAAAACCCAAATACAACTGAAACACTAAAACATCTGATAATGGATTGCATCGCCATTAATGACATAAGAAATGTCTATTTACTCCCTTTGTCTGAGAGACTATGGTTTTTGCAGAAAAACGACATATGGAATAGACTAATTTCCGGGGAGAGCACCAAATGGTCTCAGGCACTGTCTAAACTGATCGATTTAGTCTTTACAAAAATCATGCAGACTAATGCCAATGAGTTCGTGGAAACCAGCTCCTCAGTGGCCTCCACAATGGCGGATGACAAAAAGGAAGTCGTTTCTCTTACCTTTTCTTCTTCTTTTCTTCTCTCTTCTCTCCTTCTGCTGATCCCTGAAGAGCGTTGCCCTGGTCGGATTTGCTACTGTTTTCGTTGACAAAACTCAGTTTTAACTGTGTAAAGTTCAATAAAAAAAATAAAAATAAAAAAAAAATAGTTGTGGCTTGTATATAGGGATTAGATACACATTTGCCAGGCACTACCATCATGGTATTAACTGGCCACAATGGTAGCAGTTCCAAAATGGTGTGATTACCTGGGTATAGTACTGCCTGGCAAATGCCTCATACTCGTAGTGGGTAGGAATGGCCCTAGGGATTACCACAGCCAAGGGCCATACATGTGTGGATAAATGACCAAACACCTACAAGCTTTGTGCCCCTTCTCATATCCCATTTCACTGTAGTGGTACTATAATCGAATAGTTTCGGCCTAAGGCATGGTAAAAGGTTGGTAAAAGAGAGTAATAAAGAGAGAGACTATGCGAGAGATAAAAGGAGAGAGTTGAAAACAGAAAGGTGAGTTGCATACCTCTCAACTCACATGCTTTAGACAGGTGTCACCCACCAGCGAATCTGTTCACTCACCCGCCAAGCCTATTATCTGATCATTCACTTCAATGGACTGTCACCTGCTCGTGACAAATTGACTTCTGCCCTGTAGGAGTAAAAGGATGAGTAGAGGCTAAAATGCTCACTCAGCCTTCACACGTCTACACACCAAGAGCGTGAACAATCATAAAGGTAAAACAGGCACAGTTAAGCAATATACCTCCTTCACCTTTTGTGGTAACATGGGACGAGGGACGGTTATACCTTTAAAATGGGTGTGGATGTGGTTCAGTGCCAACCAAAATAGCAAAGTATAACAGTCCAACATCAAGGAAAGTCCAATCAAGGTGCTATGTAAATATATGCTTTAATAAAACACATCTCATACCGTAATAATTAACTAGAAAACACTGTAAAACCCACCCCTGTAGAAAGAATACTGAATATGCAAAGATAGAATAGATGCAGCATTCTGGGTAATGAGACAGGGGATGAAAAGGCAATCAAAGACCACAATGTTGAAAGGATATGTTCATGAGGTTGCAAATAGGATTAAAATGGCCTTTCCAGTCTCTAAGGCTCAAAGATGGACCATGACCCAGTTAGAAGCCAATGGTACTTTTTTGCGGTTCTTGCTTGTCCGGCAGCACCAAATCAGACTTCTTAGCACTTGTGCAAATATCGGGAGAGTGCAAAGGGCAACAGATGGTCCTAATGGTTGAAATGTGTGAAACGGTTCTGGAAACATGGCTCGAAGCAGTTAAAATAAAAACACTAGGATTCCGAATTTCTTGACTCTCAAGGCTGTTGTGTGTCACAATACAGGGCCTCAGGGAGAAGATGAGTCATTTTCTCATGCTCCCATACATGGGGGAGGTTGAAACTCAACTGCAGGGGTAATTCAACACCTTGAGGTCATGGGTACCGCTCTAGCTGTCAAAGAGGCAGGTCTTGTTTGTCAGCAGCAGGTTGACCCCCAATGGTCCCTCTGGATTCTTAGGTGACAGAGCCGGCTCTGCCTTCGAACACCTGCCTTCACCTCACAACTGGCGACTCTGGACAGAACTGCTCTCCCAGCAGGGTCCAATCAAATATTTTTTCAGGTTTGGAGTCCAAAGGATCATTCAAAGAAGTGGTGTGAAACCGCTTCTTTTAAAGGTAAAGGTCTGCAGGTGACTGTGATTATGCTAGCTTGCTTTAGGGGTCCAATCCCTGCTCTTACCATGAGTGGACTTTGCCCTTTTGACATCACACCCAAAGTGCATTGTGCCATAAGAAGTGGAGAGGACAAGAAAGAGAAAAAGAGGCAGAGAGAAACCAGAAAGCAGATGTTTCCCCAAACTTGTACAGATCTCACTCTGCCTACACTAACCCCACCCCCTTCCCTTCCCAATAGAATCAAAGGTCTTTAGATATGCAGCACCCTGATGTGAAGGTTTTCCTTTTGTATGGGTGTGTTTCTCTGATGCGTGGGCCATGGTAGTTGTCTGCTGTGCGGCTGTCCCTGGTGGAGGGCGTTGCCCTCTCAAACAGATCAAAGAGGAGGCATGGTCATTCAGGTTACTGGATTGTCATTTGACGGCATGACCCCATCTGATCAGAATGCACATCACCTTCCAAAGCTGAGCTTGGCTCACAGGAGCTGACACATATGTTATCTCAAATTTACTGTGGCTGCAGTGATCATAAGTACTGCCATGCACGATGCCTTAACTCGGGCATTGCTTTATTATTAGAGTTTGAAGCGGGAGAATGGAAGAACAGACTCCCGCCCTTCCCCTCTCGCGCTTGGCCTAGAGGATCACGGCCTAGACACCCGCCACGAGAGGAGTTTGCCTATCTACCAGACAACCAAATACCCTGGTACAGGAACATACGGATGTGCCCACCTACCTGCCCAGCAGCCCGCCCTGCCCATGCTGACACCTGCGGCATGGATCAACTCGACTAAACCTACACGTCGTTAGAGATGCCATGACGACCTAGCCAACGGTCAGCACACTTGTGCACACATGCACACCGGACACTCCCACACCAATCCACACGAAGAACATACTCAGTGCTATGACATAGGCGACAGACATACCCACGGACGTGCATCTTTATTATTTTCCACATAGGCTCTCAAAATGCAGAAACGCAAGACGCATAATGAATTTATCTAAAAAGGCTTGCTCACGCTTCTTCTAAGAACCATGTACCATAATGAAGAATATAACGGAGACACGATACTGAGGATAGAGCAATATGATACCGTAACCTAAAGAGCTCTGCATCAAACGGTTCCACCTATGCACCAGGCCCAAGTAGGCCGCAAGCAAAAGTTTCCATGAACATTGAATGAGCGAGAGCTCGGTTGCTGACCCTGCAGAATGAGCCCGGCGAAAGCACACCGCCAAGGGCACGATGTTGCAATCTTGCACGCTGCAAGCCAACGCCAAGGTCGCACCTGCAAGATAAACCAGGCACACAGTGGGAAAAACAATATTAATTGTGCGGAATTCTGCCTCAAACACGGTCCCACCTCACGTGACAAAGCCAAACCTGACAGGATGCCAAGCCCAGGAGGAAGGAGACGCCTGAATCCCACGTTTCAAGACACGGGCAGATACAATTAAAAGACTCATTGGACATCTGCAGCAGTGGGAGTAGTCGACCTCCCAACATATGAATAAATCCTCACATTGTTTACACCTACCCATAGTAAAAACATTGTTGCAAATGACAGGTGCACCGCGAGCTGGGAACAGCGATAGTCCCAGACTGGGAGGCTCGCGAGCGGACCAATCAGAACATGGGGCTCTTATCACTGACGCCATTAACATTGACCAATCCTCAGAGGTCTTCATGTAATAATTTTCATGTATCAAATTGAAGGGACAGCCCAAGTATATCACCTGACTAACCCTCAACCACTAATACCGTTCTCTATATGTATGCTATACTAACCCTACCACTCGAGTAACCAATCCAGAGTGGAAATAGGTTTTTTGCTAAACTTTGTAAAATGACGCAAGTAGTGCGTCATACTAAGGTAAAAAGGGCCTGCGATCCCCACGATTGTGTGTGTGTCAGGACGGACGCGTACGATCCTTGACCCATCCCTGCCGTTTTGTCTAATAAACAGCAGAGTCACCTTGCTTCTTGCGTGTGTCTCATACTCTATCTCTTTTGGGATATACGGGAGGAGTTGGGGCCTCCCTGCCCGGAGGTCTACGGACGGCCCGGCCGACCCCGGCAGAATTTCCCCCCGACAAGTTTATCCTGCCAACATCATGGGCTATTTATGATCATAATAGTTTTGGTTATGGGGTGCATATCTCAAATGCAGCCACTGCACTGCAGAGACTTTGCTGTCAGCGCTGCTGTCAAATGGGAAACTGTGACCTCTGAACAGCCATGGAACAGTGTGTGGCTTGCTGTCAGCAGTGGGAGCTCTGCCTGAAGCCAGCCATGGGAGAGAGGTGGGCTTTGTGTCAGCAGTTGGATCTCAGTGGGGTTGCTGCTTGGTCTTTTAAGGGGGAGAACAAGGTTTGGTGTTTGCAATTGATATTGATAGAGTTTAACATAATTCATTTCAAAAGAGGGTAAATGTTTTGGTGTTATGAACTGGGAGGGGTCCGTTTGGCTCAGCTCCAAGGGAGTGTTGATTTGTTCCTGTTGCGCAATGGGACAGTTCCAGGTTTCAAGTGCCTTTTGTGCCCCCACCAGGAAAGACGCAGTAACCGACCGCCAAATATGGAAGGAATGTCCATGTGCTAAACGCAGGCGGTAATCCATGGTGATACACACCTCTCTGTCAACATTACAATTAGATAGGGTGAGCGGTGCAGTGGCTTCCCCTGGAGGAGTAGGTGAATGCACCAAGAATGGTTCACCCTCCATGACCCGCTCCATCGGGAAAAGCCAAAGCAAAGTGGCATGGATGGATGGGGACAGCTGGGGGGAGATCTGGCCTGTGTCTGTTTTGCCACCATCGTATCCCTTGGTGCAGGATTTACTATCAGGCTCCAAGCAGGTTAATAATACATTGCAACATGACAGTGCTTGTAAATGGGAATACTATGGCACTGTATACACAGCTATATGTGTATTATTGGCGTGGAACCAAGCTAAAAAGATAATAAAGGCATGAGCCTCTCCACATTCATATTACTGTACATGTCACATGTGGGGAAATGGGTCTAGGTAGGAGGAACGCACGGACTCACCAGCCACTACGAATGCAAAAAGAAGGCCGAGCCTTCCGATGAAGGCCCTCATGGCGATGAAGAGGATGGAGCCGGGCGTGCAGACCTGAGGAGCCGAGCGCCTTCTGCCTTCACGGAACTCGGTGACGTGCCTTTTATGTGCTGAACGCACAGCACAACAGAGGGATGGGTCGATCATCTGCTTGGAACACATTCAAGTTGTTGGACACATTTGGCTCGCCGGCCTCTGGCCACACATCTCCCTGTAACACAGTGTGCATCGCCGAGCTTCCTATCTGCCAACTTCTCTACACATTGCCTCAATGTGCCAAGTGCACAGTCTGACCAATGCGCGAGGCGTGAGTAAATAACATTAAATCTACACACAGTGTCTCCATTTATATTCTGCACACAGTCCATGCACCAGAGGGGGTCGACTGAGAATGTCCCCCTTGGAAATACACAATCGTCTTCCCTGGGTTCTTTGGGATCCATATGGTATGTTGCGGTGTACACCAGGCCATTGTTTGCAGAAACCCAGTGCACACTCTCATTTTCAGATATCCGTTGGCAGTCTTTCTTACAAGAACCCCGAGACCCCTTCTATCAAAGTATATTCTGTAACCCTTACTTTTTCCACTGCCCCTCCAGCCAGACATGGACGTCCATTGCTGGCAGCGCCTCGTCCGCATATCTCACAATTACAGGACCCCTTAGGTCAGAAATCACGTGCTGGCCCCAGCTGCTGGGCGTGCTGTATGGCAAGGTGATACTAGTTGATGGTAGGTGGCTGGGTATCTGGTGCTAATTTCGAAAAAAGTCTGAAAGATTATAGTTGACAATATAGGTTTGAAAGTACACACGGTTCAAGGTCAAAAGAGAGAAAAAACGAGAAAAAGGAAGCAACTTGTGCAAATAAACAGGCTGGAGAAGGGAGGCAAATGCAATCGTGACAGGCGGTGTGCATTCATTTTAATATTAACGGACGATGTTTCTAAAAAAAAGTGCATTCACCTG
The DNA here is from genome assembly GCF_040938575.1 of Ambystoma mexicanum. NCBI lineage: Eukaryota > Metazoa > Chordata > Amphibia > Caudata > Ambystomatidae > Ambystoma > Ambystoma mexicanum. The sequence goes on from NC_090922.1 coordinate 495,626,647, forward strand.
CAGTATTTCGAGGAAGGAGCAGCACTGTGGCAGGGCACATGCGGAACAATGCGCGGTGCCTACCACTGTATTGTGAGAGAACACAATGCGTAGCTAGGATGCGCAATGCGTAGCTAAGATGTGCAATGCGTAGCTAGGAATTGCAATGCGTAGCTAGGATGCGGAATGCGTAGCTAGGATGTGCAATGCTTAGCTAGGATGTGCAGTGCGTAGCTAAGATGTGCAATGCGTAGCTAGGAATTGCAACGCGTAGCTAGGATGCGGAATGCGTAGCTAGGATGTGCAATGCGTAGCTAGGAATTGCAACGCGTAGCTAGGATGCGGAATGCGTAGCTAGGATGTGCAATGCTTAGCTAGGATGTGCAATGCTTAGCTAGGAAGTGCAACGCGTAGCTAGGATGCGGAATGCGTAGCTAGGATGTGCAATGCTTAGCTAGGATGTGCAATGCGTAGCTAGGAAGTGCAACGCGTAGCTAGGATGCGCAATATGTTCTGGAAGTTGACTGGGAGGATGGTGGGAAATGGGGATGTCAAAGGGACAGAAGAGGGAGAAACGCTTTAAAACATAACACAAACACATTACCTGTACCAAGCGCTTTATATAGTGATGTGGCTCTCCCTCTGAGTCTCCCTATTTCTTCCTCTCCCCCTGTCTGAGAGTAAGGGTCTAATTCACAGAAGCCTTTTATAGTCGCAACACCCCACTCTATGAGTAAGGGCCTTAGTACAAAAGCCTCACTGATCTCTACAGCTCCCCCTCTAGCCAAAGGGGCTGAGCAGGGCTGTAGATGTCTTGACAGCCTTGCTGTCTTTCAGCAGTTGTTTGTAGTTTTCGATGCATCTGATTTTTGGAAAGGAGTGGAAAGTATATGTTAAAATGACAGGAGATGAAATAGCAAACGATGAAATGACATGGTAAAACGTCCTTTCATTGCCTGCATTTCCATCCCCTGGCATTTTAACGTGCATATTACCACGAATATGCTCATCAGACTTTTTTGGGGTTGTGGGAAAGAGCAGATAAGGGTTTGGGCGGATAGGCAACAGCCAAAAATAAGCATGGGAGGGTGATTGGGGAACCCCCCAAAAAACGATGAGCCTTTTCATTGGAATGTACACGTTAACATGACAAGGGATGAAATGGCAGGTGATGAAGTGACATGGAACCCAGTTATGCAGGGTGAACAGATGTTCATAATAAACAAAAAAACTGGGGCTGACCACTAATATAAATGTACAATCACATTTTGACAGTGGCTGCTAACACAAACGTAGGACTAAATGTCATCAGTATGGATGGGCGTAGAATCAGATGTAGGCTGGTTTCAAGTTTGTATTGTTAGAACTTCAGCAGCAATGACATAGTGTAGAATGTTAATTGAGGCCCTTTGAATTCTACGTTTGATTTTTTGTTTATTTTTTCAAAAAGGCCATCGTGGGGACCGGTCGTGGGGACCAGTCTGGTATTTGGAAACATTCAATATCATTCTTAATGTTTTGTTTTCTGCACAAACCTCACCATCACACTAAGGGCACATTGTCCACACAGGGGGCTTTTCAGGGGCGGCTACTGTGGTTCTAAGAAAACATGTAAGGGACTAGAGGACCAGTCTGCAGGAAGTAAATCCAGGCTTGTTATTTTTGCATTTATTCTGTTGAAATATTCCAATGCGAAGGAGGAAGGGGCCAATAGCATTAATGATGGTTCTTTGCTGCTTTGTGCAATATCAAATAGCAATATTGGAACAGAACAAATCACCACAGATATCTTTATTTGAAAAATATGTGAAGTTTAAAAGTGTTGCATGTGCAGATCACTCAATTCATAATGTACACTAGTCCTAATGTGCATTTTATTTATAATTAAACTCACCCTAACCTGTTTGAAACCATGAACCATGCATACTCACTTGAATAGCCTCATTGTTTGGATATGACGATAAAATGGTTGTAAGATTTACCAACCCATTGGGGTACAAGGGTGGGTTTTGGAGATGACCTTTCCCCTCTCCAAAACCGAGAGCTTCTGTTAACTCTAGATGGAAAAGGGCAGCGATGCAACACTGGTCTGAAGGTAGGAATGCCTGTCCATATGTTCTGTCCCTAATGCAGAGACATTCTTAGAGAATTATTTATATATAATATAATATATATTAATATATATATATAATATATATAATATTATAATATATATAATATTTATATATAATATAATAACATATAATATATGAAATGCAAAGTGGAAGTAATATTTTCTTCTTTAACTCAACGTCTTAGAAAATTAACATTTAAACAAAAAAACAACATCTGTTTAACCTCTTTTTAACATATGGTTTCAATACAATTTTTCCAATTGTAATGTTTACAGCTACATGCACTGTGCAGAATGTTTACCCAGTGTATTCAAAGGGAAAGACGTCTTTAATTTAAAAGGACACTTTTAAGATTTGATTTCCAATCTTTCTTTTCTCAAAATTCAGCTTTCAAATTAATAATTCGAATTGACTGCCGGCTAGATTGACAAATGTACCGTGCCCTGATGTGTCTGACGAATGCACATGTGTGTGTTCATTGTGCGACCAGTACAAATTATAACATCATTATACATCTGATGCAGTATTTTTCTTTAGAAAAAATTCAGCAGACATCCTATTCTACCTCCCCTCCAACTCCTTTAAAACCGAACTTTCGTAACGTTTTACGACCCAGTGCATGATTGTTCGGCTATTTCTTTCTTGAAATTAATATAATGGCTTTGAAACCTTCAAGGGGGATTGTCATGCACTGCTTTGTTCTATCGGACCAGGTAATGTAACTTCATATGGTAATATCTATGAAGGTAATGGGAATTTAGTCTTAGGTTTTTATCTTTGGGTAACACAAGGTCATTGAAAGTGTGCAACACATGTTTTAATTTAATAATATTTGTAATTAATACTATTAACAAAGGATGGTGTGTGTTATGCCCTGATTATGTTTCTATGTCCCTTTAATGTGGTTGTGTGTTATTTTTGTTTTGTTTTATTACATGTGCATTTTGGTTTTGCCAATCTGTGCAGGATTCACCACTCCCAGAGGGTTTCTGAAATCTGACCCTCAAATCAATCACCCATTTTACCTTGAGGTTTCAAACCACCTAATGTTCATGAATGCATACAGATCTAAGAAGACTTCTCTTATGGATCTCATTATTTGACCAAATGTGGGGTGTTAGAGGCGGGGTTGAGAGGGGGTCTACTCCTTCATACATTTGCGGCAAAGTAAACAAACAAAAACATGTAAATAAAATCGTTGTTTACCAAAAATATTCTAACAGATCACATAGAACCGCTCCAACCTCCACACCATTTCGTACCTCTCATGATCAATGCTCTTCACACATTGGACCCACAACTGCCTATGATCTCATTGGGTATTCATGGATAGGCTTTTTCCTCCCCCTTTCTTTTCATCCTTTAAATTGGAGCTTTGCTTGAGATGTCTGTGGAGAATAACTCAGGGGCAATGTGCTTGCTTTGGTAGCAATACAACGTGGAGTAACACAGGTTCGATCCCTGGGTCCGTGCTTTGAAACCTCTGGGTATTAAGCACTTTATAAATGTCCAATTATAAATAAAATGGGCACTATGTGGGCTATACAAACCACTCAGGAGGGTGGGGAGGCAACAGGGATCTTCTGTGTTGCCTCCCCACATTAAAAAATAAATAAAATGGTGCCACCTGGTAAAGGGCCTTGATTGGCTGGGACAGTGGCCAGAGAATGTCTATTCTCGCCCCCTGTGTATAGACTGGAGGGGGTTATCTGTACTCCGGCCCTCTATTTGGCAGAGTAGAAGCCCAGAGCACCCCAGCCAAGATTCTCTATATGGTAACATTGGGCGAGCAGTCAACACTTAAGCTCTCAGGAGGTGATGCAGGCTGGTTCTTAAGTACAGTGTAATCCCCAAACCCCCACAAAGGAATGTCCATACACTATGTTAGTGATAAAACAGTTTTTTATATAGATAAGGTTCAAGTTATATACACAATCAAAATAACACACTTTGTGCTAAGGCAATACTATAATCATGAATATGTATGATATCTATGTGGTACCACAATTAACTCTTGATTCAATTAAAATGCACCAACTGCTGACAGTCTCAATGGCATACAAATCAAATAGTAAAATGAATCAACAATAGACATAAAAGAGAAAACAAGTTGGGTTAAAACTGGCTGAATACTGGGTCCCTACCACTAGACACAGTTCTGTGTGAGGATCCCCCCACCTGTGCAATGTGTAAATACAGTGTATCAAAAAGCCCAGTCCATATATTGTTTAATATATTCTTGGTTCCTTCTAAACAGGTTCTGCAACCCCAATGTACCTCGTTTAGCAGAGTGTGATGACGTGTCATCGACAGATCTTTCTTGTGTGCACTCCCTTTGAGGCAGGAGCCACAGATCATTGAGATCCCTCGAAGAAAGGGGTGAACAATGTTGTCGAGGCGGCAGCTCCAGTCCTTGCAGTGCTCGTCAGCGATCGGTTATGGATGTCCTGTGAAGATGAGGCATGCGGTGCACTTCGACGACGATAGTTTGTTGCTGCAAAGCAGTTCAATGATGAACGTAGGCCCAGCAAGGGTGTCTGGTCATCAGCGGTTGGCATCGGCAATCGGGACTCCACCACGACTGGCTTTTGCATCTTTGTCAGCATCTTTGTGGACTTCGGGTGGCAGGAAACCCACCAGCGGACTCTCCTCGGTTCGTCAGTGACCTTGACTTTCTCTGGCAGGACAAAGTGGTCCACGTGAGGAGCAAGGGAGTCCTTGATTCAAATGTTTTACGCAATGGAGCGTTGCGGCTCTGGTCAACAATGATGGTCATCAATAGTGATGGACTTCAATGTCCGGCGCTTCACTTCAGATTTCTCAGCGGTCCTCGTCTCCGGTCAGCAACCTTTCGATGACTGACTTCCAGGGAGCCTTGGTGATGGTTAGCTGGTGCACAATATTCCTTCGTAGCTAGGGGAGAGGTCTCCTAGCCAGATCCTGTCTTGGATCAGTTCTTGGAGACACGACAGCTTTCGGATTGCGACAAAGGAAAGAAGCAGAAAAGCCTTCTTCTTCCAGATGGGCTTCAAGGTTAAGCATTAAGTTTCGACTTCAGCTTCTGAACAATTCCAGTAAGTGAGAGGTCTCCAGATGAACTCTTCTGTCTCTCATTCACACTGCTGGGCCAAGTTCAGCAGGCAATCATTCAGCGGGGCATTCATGCAGGCAGGCATCCAATCAGGCACACAGTGCATTCAGGCCATTATTCTCCATCCAGACACTCACAACAAGGAATGCGGTTTGGGACAAGCACCGAACTATTCAGTACTCCACACTGCATTCAGACCAGTTTTGGGCTTGGCTGTCTCATTCATTGTGTCACAGACTAGAAACCAGACACCTATAACATGAAATGTATATTGGTCAAACACTCCATTCAACCAGGTCTCACCCGAAGGGTGCACCCACAACATACAGTCATTGGGAAGGCTCCAGCCAGCCTGGCCTGGTCTTCCCCACAATACCATATATGGAATGTCCACCCAACAGCCAGTCAGGGAAGGGACAGAATCAGGGCTTCCCAGGACTTTGGGCAAACAAGGTAACAGGCAATAGAAAGAAAGACGCCAAAGGGGCCTTCTTGTCTCCCATCAGGAATCAACTGATTCCAATGGCAGGGCCTCGGTATCCCAAAATGGAGGATACTCAGAGCACCTGTCAAATTCAGAATGGAGCTGCCACCAGCCCATACCTTGCTCTGTGGGCCACACACAAGTGCCCACCAACATACACTAGGGGTACAGGGTTGTACCCCCACCCATGGGTGCCATAAGGGTATCCTAAGGGTCTGTTCATCACAACCAGAAATAGGTGCAGAAAATAACACATAACACATATGATAAAAGGAGTACAAGACAAGGACAGGGAGGCCCTGTCCCTCCAATGCATTTCCAGCATCACACCCTGTTCCAGCCACCTGATTGGCTGAGCGCCCTTCCTCGGGTATGAATTATACTTCTTTCACTAAAATGATGTGGTCTTATTTTTTACTTCTACATGTGCGTCGCAGTCTCCTTTCTCTTTTTGTGTGTATCTTGACTGATTGCTCAGACTCTTTTTTTTTTTTTTTTTGCAAATTCAACCTTAATCATCAATGTAATCAATCAAGACGTTTGAGTGTACAGCCCTTTAGTAGCGTGCATACAATGGATGGGTTTGCAAAAAAATAACTCTGAGTCCAAATAACCGAACCAACTCAGAAAGATTACAAAGATACTGTTTTATTAACAATTATCTAAAACAGGGAGTTACAACGAAAATCAACAAACGTTCGCTCAATCATTTATTTCTCATCGATCTTCCCATAAAACATATATTTTATACTAAAAATATGTCAGTGGTGATGTCATACTACATGGCAAATAATGAAAAACCTACTAGGGATTGTAATTGATTAAGGGGAACATCTAAGTACACATTACATAGGAACTGGGATTGTGATTAGCTGCCCACTGTCCGGTGGACAATATATGCCTACCTCTAAAACATGTCATCTTTAAAATCATTAGGTACACGGTTTTCAATTGGTCTTCAAACCATAAGGTCCTTCATTATACGGACCTCTGCAATTGGTTGGCACGCTTGTGCCATGTCTGGAACATTCGGTTCACTCAGCAGCACGTAAGCCCAGACCCAGGTGCAAGGAGGTGGGCCTGATTATACCACCCACCCAATTAGCCCAACATCTCCCATCGCCCATGCCTTCTGCCATGAAAATTGTTTTTGAACTTGGCCGTGCAAAGTATCATTGTCTCTGGGAATACATGGGAGTGCAAGCACTCACTGTCATTTTTCTAGGACTCCAAGTTGAACTCTACTTTCATCCTTGGGTCACATGACAAGAGACCACTATTGGGCCCATTTTAAAAGATTTTAAATATCTTAAATGAATAAAATGGTGCACCCTTGGTTTCTTTCTTTGCAACTTAACAAGAGATGATTCATCCTTTGCACGTTCACTCCTTTCAAGAATAGATAACCAACATTGGCTGCTTCAGTTTTGATATCAGGCCAGACAGTCTCGCCATGCAGGTGCACGATTTCAGCTTATTCTTGCTGCCCCACAATCCTCGCCTTTTCTCTTCATGGGTCCTGGCTTGCTAAATTCATGACACCAATGTCCAGCTCCTTGCGTTTCAGCATCTGTGCAATTATTGAACGGTTGATTCTCTGCAGCACTTTCTGCACGTGTAATCTTCTTTTTCATAATTAAGAGTTTACTCGATTCTTTACTTCTTTATTAGTTTCTTATAGGGTACATGCCTCTTCTTCAGCCAGTATCTCGAGATGTCGCACATGTCTTTTTGTAACATCCCTATCTCCTCTCTTTATTCTTTCATATTCCTTCAGGGAGTTCCACCCTCAGATTATCATCTCTTCGGGGATACATTTGATAGGGTTGTTGTAATGGGTATCTTCTTTCAAATATATGCTGCAGTATTGCTACAACTGCTGGTTTCAACCATGGCACAATCTCAGACTTCCAACATGAAGGAGGTAGGGGGGGTGGGATTTCTTGCAGGGGCATGGAACTGCTCCTCTACACTTCCATCTCCTCTCATCATTCTGGACCTTACACTCATAATTATTTCCCAGTAAAACTGCTCTTTCTATTCTTCTCATACTTCCTGCCAAGAATCATCTCATTGGTTTTGGTGAATTTCTTTGGCGCAAGCCACACATTTGACAAAATATTGCTCCAAAAGAGAGAGAAAGAGGAAAATGTGGTTCTGAAATGAGAATATCTGGTTGGCATAGCAGCCAGCAATGCCAACTCATTAAAACATCTTTTCCAAAACTCCTCTGCTGTACTACGCAATGATGAGCTCCCATCAAGATTTGCTGCAATCAGCAGCTTTGTAAGAAGCAAGTCAGTGGGGCTTTCCATTTCCCAGTTGCACAGTGATTTGTCTTATTTGGCTATTTTGCAGTCAACTGGGCTATTTTTGAGCTACTGTCAGCATCAATCTTTTTTTATTCCTCCCGAGGCTGCATCTGTACTACCAACTACCTACCACCTGCCCACTCTCTCTAACCAACCTCCACGCACTCCCACTCTCTCTACCCCCACCAACCCAATTCCCGCTGCATGTGCTGGTTGGGTTATGATTAAGCAAACAAACAAGCTATTTTGGGCTACATTTGACAGGTCCTCCAGAAGCTGATTTGCTGTTAATCTTTCCTGCCCCCAACCAACTACCCCCACTCACCCATCCCACCCTCCACTCTCTCTACCCCCACCCACTGCACTCCTACCCTTACTTTCTCTAACCCCATGCACCCACCTACACCCACTCTCCCTTCCCTAACCCACCCTACCCTCACACTCTCTACTGCCACCCACCAATCATAGCCACACTCTATTTACACCCACCCCACCCCAACTCCCTCTCCCCTAACCCACCCTACCCACATTTTCTCTACCCCCAGTCACCCAACCCAACTCTCTCTATCTCCACCCACCCAACCATCCTACCCACCACCATTATATATACCACTACCCACTCACACTATTCTGATTCTCTCGACCCCCAGATAAACTCTATCCCCATTCTCTACCCCAACCCAACGCCCACTCTTCCACCCCACCCTAACCCTACCCTTTCCCCACTCTTTCTACCCCATCCACTTAACACCCAATCTCTCTACCCTCACCCATCATATCCCAACTCACCCACCCTACCCCCACTCTCTCACTCAACACCCACCCACCTACCATACCCCACTATATGTACCCCCACCATCCCAACTTCACTATCTCTAGCAAACCCACACATCCTACACCACCCATCTCTCTCTAAAAACACATCTCTCTCTACCCCCACCTACCCACCTTACCCAACCCTCTCTACCCACCACCCTACCAATAATCTCAACCCCCAACCCACCCGGCCTTGTAACTCTCTCTGCACCTACCCACCCAACCTTCAAACTCTCTACCATCACCCACCCTACCCACACTATCTCTATCCACATCCACTTGCCCTACACACTCACTCTACCAGTAACCACCCACCCTACCTCCTCTCCCTTTACACCCACCAACCTTAGCCCCACTCGCTCTACACTCACCCAACCAAACCCCACTCTCCCACTCTTCACTATCATTATTCCCACCTACCAACCCTCCCCTACTCACACTACCCCACCCACACTACCCCCATAGTCTATATCTACCCACACCCACCCTCCCTGCTCTCTCTTTCCCCACCCAACCTTCCTCCACTCTCTATCCCCACTTTCTTCCCCTCACACTACCCCCTCTCTCTACACCCACGCAGCATCTCCACTCTCTCTAGCCCAATCTCACCCTACCCCACTCTTTCTACCCCACCCACTGAACCCCCACTCTCTTTACCACCACCCACCCTACCCACTCTCTCTATCCCAAGCCACCCTACCCTCACCCTCTCTATCCCCACTAACCCACCCCACCCTCTATCTTTATCCCCACCAACCCCTCTCTATCTACCCCATACATCTGCTCTATCCCTATCTCTGTACCCACCCATCCTACCACCCTATCTCTTCTGCCACCCATCATGCCCCCTTTTCTCTAGCCCCACCCGCCCTTACACACCCTCTCCCCTCTATTTCCCCACTCACCCATCTTACATCCATTGATTATCACCTCTCATCTTTTCTCTTACACTGACTTTTTTGTCATCAATGGCACTCGGAATCAACTGATTCTGCCCTGCTCTATTCCTGTTCTCATTCTATCGTACACCTGAAACCCTTATCGCATCCGCCTTTGACACTTTGCACACTCCTCCTTGTACCCTGGTGCCTATAAATACAAAAGGCAAAGAACAGCAGTAAATGCCAAAACTATAGGCGTTGCCAGTGCTTGTTTTTATATATACCTTCCCCCTCCCTGTAAGGCAGAATCATATGCATTACCCTTTGGGAACACAATAAACAATTAAGACTACAAGTGCAAGTACAAATTCACCTTTGGTACAAGCATGTAGTACTAGGTAAAGTGGTAGCGATGGGTGACCAGCCAGACCTATCTCACGATTAAAGTGAGCAGTATCAGAAGTTACACAAAGGACAACATTTGCTATGGTTCAAACAAACACTGACTCAAGGTTTCTGAGTAAAAGAATATACATTTATTTACACATTCATTTGTAAAACAGTTCACTAAGTAAAGCAGCAGAAAAATCACCATCTTAATATACTACACAACACCCAAGCAATTCTGGACAAGTTCAGCTCAAAATACAGTACCTTAGAAAAAGAAGAATGCTGTAGCCTAGGCAGAAGTTCCTGGCAGATCCTGCTGGCTCATGGTTCCTGAAGCGACTGTCGGACTGACATGAAGGGGGAAGACTGGAGGGTCCTGCACTGCCCAGGGAAGAAACCAGCAGCAGAGCAGAGCAAAGCAACGAATAAAATGTGCAGTGCTTAAAACCTAAACAGGGTCCGGTCCTCACGGCCTCTCCGGTTCACTGCAGCTTTGCACAGCCATTTCGACCAGGGGAAGGAGGACTTGCTTGAAGTTTGGCGCACTGGTTGGTCCCACCAGCTCAAGGGAAGAAGATTCCTTGCAGATCCTTTCTGTCGTCGAAGTTTAGGAGATTCGGACCCGCAGCAGGGCTTCACCGGGAGGTTCAGTAGTTGCAGCAGTCCTCTTCCTTCAGCTTCTCTTCAGTTGTCTTGATCCAGTGGCTACTCTGCCTTCCAAGTCCCAGAGACCTGTTTTTTATGCAGTTTTCCCCCATTCACACACCCTGGCTGTCAATCACACAGCAGGGTGGCTGCCTGGCAAGGACAGTCACCTGCCCAATCAAACAAGAGTGCGACTTGGGTTTCCAAGGGAACCCTGCGCAGGGGTCCTAAAACCCCTCCCTCACATCCTGTCTACCTAGACTCTCAGGCGCTCAAGGAGGGCTTCTGTGCAGAAGCCCACCAAAGCATGGCGAACAAAGGAACCAAATCTGGTTTGGCGCACAGAGTAAAACACGAGAAAGACCTTTACAAAAAGAAATGGCGAACAAACCCAGCTGGATCGAAATAAAAGTAAATGGGGTCCAGCGGATTAAAGTACGAGGCTACTAAAATAGCCTAAAACAGTACCAAGGCTATTTTCATAGACCGCAGTAGGAAAAATATGGTAGATACCACTGCCACCAGCCAAATCTTAAAGAAACGGGAACAAAATAATGTTCCATGAGAGACAGACAAAAAGGGATAACTATTAACCCTTTCCAGTACTCTATGTAAGATAGTTTGTACTGGGTCTGTGAATTTAAAAACACTAATAAAGTCAATGGCAACTTTGCATGTTCTGAGAGACAGTAGTCTGTCCCAGAAAATGGAGTTTAAAGTGGGAAGTCTGAAAAATACAACCCTGTGTCACTGCACTAAAGGTGCTGTGTGACACACAGTACAAAGATGATGCCTATGGAGAAGGTGAGGCTCCACAGTCTATGAACACAAAAATGTTATTAAACACACAGCAAAATAAGAGTGGGAAGAAAAGGCTGACACTCTCAACAGGTGAAAAATATAAATCCTACAAATCCAGCAAAGCTGCTGAGGGACTCAGTAGGTAAGGGAAATTAGCCATTCTGGAGAATTCTCCCTAACACTCTCCTCCTTGACTGCTTACAGATATATTTTTATTAGTTGTGACATCTGCTCACATAATATAGCATCTTTTGTTTTGGCCATACACTTCTCTGTCTCCTCTTTGGCCTTCATTTCAGCATCCTATCTAAATTCTGCAATGTGTCTTCCTTCTTCAGTTATCTTACCTGTACTTGCTTCTCTCGCTCCCCTCTCACTTCTTATTTCCCATTTCTGAAAGCATCTCAGACTTACATTACTCAAACTATTCAATCTGCCCATATTTGCACTCTGCATGTGTAAGAGTAGATGTAAAACTGGGCTTGCTGCTCCCTCCATTCTTCATATGATTGCTCCCAGTATCTCTTTCAGGCCAGGCAATGCTACTGTTCCTATTATCTTTTTTAAAGTCGAACTATATATATATATATACACATAACTCCTGTGCTGGAATCTCACACACTTGTTACAACCTCTGATGTTGCAATTCTCTTTATCCCAAAACTCAAGAAACTTCAAATATCTTTTACCCAGATTCCCTCCAGTAACGGGATCATCAATAAACTCTCTCTGGACCCTTCTCCTTAAACCTTTATCACCATTTACATCTTCCTTTTTACTAAACTCATGGAAAAGCACCATCTCTCTCTTTCCAGATTCCAATGTTCAACTTGACCTAATACAAATTGATGTTTGTACTGTTCATTCTCCTGCTTACTCTCTGTAGCATATCAGTGTAACCTGCCCTTTCGACTCTTTTACTTCTGGAGCCATTGGTGTGAATTAAAATGGTTGTGAGCTCTGTCCTTTGTTTCTCCTTCCTATCCTGTTCTAAAGATGTTGCATTATCTTCAACGTACTCCTATATGTCCAACAGAATGTGTTTGGTGTCGCTGGAAAACACATTTCCCCAATCCTTACTTTTCTTTAATGACCCCCATAGTTTAATCTGCATTTGCCCTCAGCTTTGTATCTAATTCTCTAAACTTTATGATTTGTTTAATGATTATCCTTTCCGTCTATGCTGATGAGTCTCAGATATTTATCTGAAATTCATCTTTTTCTGGTCAACTATCATGTAGCTTATTGATTCTCTACTCTACAACCCTAGATCATGTCTATTTACATCATGTTTAAAAATCAATTGGAATTATGTTGCTCACTCTAACAGCTCTGTATGCCCTCTCATTCTTTCTTTTCCTCCTTCTCTGACTCTGTCCCCATTGGTCAGCATTCATGAAACTACATTTTCTTCCCCCTCCACTCTTCCTTTCTCCTCTTTCCCTGTGTACACTCCTGACGATGTTTCTAGACAAGTCGGATTTAAGAAAGTATCATCCAAGCAGGAGCTCCCCTGCTCCTACAGAACCATCAAGGACCACATTGACACCCTCGCTCCTGTCTTGGCCTATTTCTGCAATCATTCTTTTGCCACTGGAACTTTGCCCTCCCCACTAAAGCACTCCCTTGTGCATCCCCTCCTGAAGAGGCCTGCCGATCATTCCTCTCCGGCAAACTACCACCCGATCTCTGTCACTCCTTTCCTGGGCAAACTCTCCTTCTCTCCTCACATCATAGACATCTCTAAGAAGTTCCACTACCAGCTGCACCTCCTAAGAGATATTCTTCCTTTTTTCACTTTCCCCCAAATGCTAACTGTACTCTAGTGCCTTAGTTTCCTCTATGATGGACCTCTGTAACAGCCTCTTTCTAAATCTGCCTGCTTCTACTCTCCACCCTTTGCAACTAATCTAGAACAGGCCTGCAAGACTTGTTCTTGGCCTCAAGCCCAGGGATCATATCTCTCCAGCCCTGAAATCTCTCTGTTGGCGCGCAGTGGCTGCAAGGATCAAGTTCAAGACCCTCTGCATTGTCCACAAAGCCTTCTGGGGCCGGGGACCACACTACATCCAACTCTCCCTAAACATTTTCCTTCTAACGCCCTCCGCTCAGGCACCTCCAACTCTCTGAGGGTCAGGCACTGCTCAGGACAGAGAGTGGGGGGTATATCTCTCTACTCGGCTGGTGCCTCCCTCTGGAACAGCCTCCCTGCCTCTCTCAAACTTGAACAGGAGCACTGCAGTTTCCGGAAGCAATTCAAGACCTTCCGTTTTGCTTCTGCTTTCTCTCTCTCTCTCTCTCTCTCCCCTGCTGAGGACCTCATCTGATGCATTAACTGGTTATCTGGCCTCCCTCTGAACCTTATAGGGACCAGGCTCCTTTACGACTAGTAGCCCCATGGACTACCTCCGGGCCTTCCTTGCACTAAGGACTGTATCTGTCACCCTACAGTCCCCTGCCTCTTTGCACTTACTGAGAACCAGCCACCCCGGCGGCACTTACTTGAGCTGTGCTTGCAATCTCCTTTTCCCTCCCCTGGCACTTCTCCTCTCCCTTCCCCTTGCACTTGCATGATATGAATGACACAAAGCCTAGTAAGATCATTTGTTGTGTTCCCTGTCCTTAGCTTGTCACCCCTTTATTAATTATTATATTGTTTCATATCATATTGTATGAGCCACCTCTACCTACACATACAATCACACAAATTCCAAAACCTTATTCTTACTTTTGTCTTTTCTTGATTAATATTACAGTTCTTCTATAACCATTTGTTCTATCCAACCTATGTTTACTTCTGATATCTGTCTTTTTTTCAAACTCCAGTCTTCTGTTTGCACACTCTTTCCCTTGTTTCTCTTGGCTGTTTACAGTCTGTTTCCTTCTGTTTCCTCTGATAACATTTCCAATTTTATGTGTGGCCTTCCCCCCACCCCCCGAGTCCTTGATTACCTTTCTACTCTTGCTAGTTACAAGTATTATACTGTCATATTAATTTGTTTATTACTGAATTTTCTTTAAGTTTCCGAAGTACTTTGGCAAATGCCTTTGATACATTTAAAAAAGAAAGAAAAGAAAATGTAAATGTAATTGCTGTGTAACCTTAGACAGTAGTTTACTGGTAAAGACCAGGCAGGAGGCACCTCACTGTTAGACAATTAAATATACACATCTCATCCCATGCATTTCAGTCTTCTACACCACTTGGAGGCAGGACTAGTAATGCATTTTAGACAAAAACGGGCATGAACCTCTGTCGATGCGAACGCAGTTGCCCGCCCTGTGCGAAACTATCTCTGATCAGTGGGCTGTACTCATTTCATTGTGTGTGTTATTGGTAAAAGCCTTCGTATAAGGAGCAAGTAGTGAGAAGCAGAAGTAGTCATCCTGCCCACGCTAGTTTTGGTTTTAAAGCATGTATTATGAATGCACACCCCTCACTAACATTCCCTTGATCAGATGGATGTCTGAATCTTCAACAACTGACTATGAGACAAAGAACAACAAACCGAGTCTGGAGGACTTTTGCTGACTTCATCAAGAGTGGTGTGTCTGAGCTAGCAAACAGTCACAGACTATTCTTTTGTAATATCAAAGGCACACATGTGGCACAAGTCGCACTCTGCAATATGCCCTTTTGATATTGCACTTCATCATGTAATCCCTTAAGTGCTAAAGGCGTGTATGTTTGTCCTGAATTCCCATAAGGAATCATTGTAGGCTCCACCCACTCCCAGAGTTAAGTGTTAGCACAAGCTTCAGAGGCGGAAGTGTTACAATTAAAGTAGTGGAATTGTGACCCTGGGTCGGCGCTTGAATCTACGCATGTAGTTAGGGCAGGAGAGGTAGCATGGTCACTGTCCAAGATGGTGCAATGGGTTAAAGAAGTGACCACCTGGATTCTTTTTAATTTTGTTTGCCTCGGGTCAAATATAGTTCCGCTTAGACGCAACTGCTGTGATGGATTTGAGTTTTTCCCCCTGAATGTTTTAGATATTTTATAAAAAGGGGTGATTGAGTTAGCTATTTAGATTTTCGTGGAACCTGGAAGAGAACTGACATGATGGATGGTATTCAAATGAGAATGGCTACATGCAGGTTAGAATGTGCAGTAGTGGTAGGTGCAGATGGTTCAGTGATGTGGAGTAATGTGGGAGTAGATGGTGCTCCTTCTTGATATTAGGAGGTGCTGCTTTAGTGAAAAGTCTATGGTAGGGTATAATAGAATTGTTTTTCATATGTGAAAGATGGGCATTCCAGTGATGCAGGGCCATGAGGTAGAAGATGTGGAAGTGAGAGGAGTTGCAAAGTGTTTGGGGTATGGAGAGATTAGTGATTGAATAAGAAGGAATGGCACACAGAGAAAAATAATGGGAGTTAGTGCTAGCTAGGTAGGCAAGTGCAAGTCTGTGTAGGTATCTTTCAAGAAGCAGTAGACGTCCTGTTTTTCATGGAACTCCATCCAGCATGGTGGTGGGGTTTGTAGGTGGTGCAAGAGTGATAACGATTTCAGAAGGTAGGAGGAGTTAGCTACTTTATCAATCAGGGAGAAGGAATAGAGGAGTAGGCCAAGCGGGAGACTGGCAGAATAGCCAAGACAATTGAGTACCAAGGTAATCATGAGAGTGTTGGTGGCATTGCATTGGGCCGGAAGTTATGGAGGTTAGTCGTTCCTGCAGCAGAGTTACAGATAAGGAAGTGGTGAAAGTTAAAGTCATTGTCAAAAAAGGAAGTCACATTTGAAAGCCTTGTGGGAGGGGAATAAGTCTGGTAGACATGCGATGGGTGTGGGAAGGAAAGGTGAGCAGTGTAAGCAGGAAGCTAGGGGAAGAAGGATTGCTCAGGGGCAATGCGTTTGTCTTTGAAGCAAAACAATGTGGTGCAACACAAGTTTGAATACAGATCCATGCTTAGAAACCACCAAGCACATTATAAATGAACAATAAATTACTTTGGTTCGGAGGAGATGAACATAAGACAACAATGTGCCATCCAGTGCCAAATAGCAAGGAGAAAAGCAGATAAATGGGCAGTGAGGTCAAGAGTAAAAGTAGGGAAAGAGAACTAGATGTGTAAATTGTTCACAAATAGGTTATAGGAGATCCTAAAGGAGGAGATCAATTAACCGGGCAAAGAGGTGTAGACAGTGCAATAATAGGGGCCATATGGGGTTTGATAAGGGCTGCCTTTTTTAATGAGATGGATATGTTCTGATGAGGAAAGTAAAAGGCACACAATGCAAAAGTGGGGTCCTGAATTTCAATGTCGACACGTGTCAGAAGAATAGAGGAAAGGTCCACATATAAAAGGGGGCTGAGAAGTCTAATAGAATTAGGATGTAGGATAGTTAACAGTATAAGCATAAGTCAGAAAATTAGAGAAATTGACAAGAGCTAACGTGTTAGAACGATGGCTAGAACATTCAAATTGGAGAGGATTGTGAAGCTACTTATAGTCTAGCTAGGAGGAGGTCCTGAGAAAGAGAAGACATTTGTGGATTTTTAAATGATGTGGAAGGGGGGAAACAGGGCAGTAGTTGGCAGGATGGTTGGGGTCAGCCAAGGGCTTCCTGAGGAGAAGTACAGCAGTTTCCATCTTGAAGTGATCTGTAAAGACCCAAAGGTAAAGCAAGGCTGACGAGAGATGTTTCTGTGGAACATAGGTCAGCAGTTGCACATGAGAGCATTGCAGTTCCTAGGATTGGTTCTAATTCGCAGGAAACATAGTGGAACGTCGTAGAGAAAGAAAATAGTAGACATTGATGGGGAGGGGATAGGATGGTGGTGTCAATGTCTCAATTTGTTTTTTTCTTCATTTTCTGAGAAGTAGTTACCAGCAGATAGGGCAGAAAAGATGCCATGATATGAAGGAAAAGCCAGCATGGCTTGAAGTGTGGAGGAGAGATTGTGCGGGTGAGAATGAGCGGACAATCTTTGATTGTTGAAGTAGGATGATTTTGCAAAGTTCAGAAACATAGTGAAAGGGAGAAGGGACAGTCTTGTCTGAGGAGAAAAGTGGGTTCCAGTCCCTACACACTTCCAAATGTGGAATTGCCTGATGATTTTAAGGAAATTGATCTGATAGGTAATCTAATGCTGAGGTTAAGGGGTTGACTGTGTAAGAGGGATAAATGCGATCAAGGGGGCAACTGAGAGTCATGTTGAAGTAAAATGAGGCCTGCTGAGAATGGATGACCTAACTTCAGTATGGTAACGGACACGGAATCAGGTTTAAATTTGTTGATAACAATAGCAAGGATCGAAAGGAAAGAGGAGGCAGGGAACAGTGATACTGAAATAGAGCATTAATTCGTGGGAGGACATGGGGTGAATAGGAAGATAAAAAGTGTAGAGGGGAGGCGAGGAAGACAAGATGAAGAGAGTTACATTGGGAGTGAGTGGGTAGATTTGTATTTTGTATTTTATTTCTATTTTATAGAGCGCCTTAAACCAAAGCGCTGAACATAAACATTGAAAGACGGTACAATTAAATTGAGTAAGCAGTTAAATCCAGAAGGTGATTATGAAGTAAGGGAAAAGAGTGGTCACAGAAGAAAGAGTCATGGTGAATTTGGTGGGTGGGAGAGATTTTTGAGAGGTTGAAGTCTTGTATTAATAGTGCAGGATCTATGGTGCAGTTGAATGTAGGAGGAGGTCCAGATCAGAGAAGGAGTAGTTCAGAAATCTGAGGGGCTGATAAATCAGGGGAATGACGAGGCAGATGGGTATGATGAATTGATTGCAGTGAATTGAAATTAACATGGTTGAAAGTCAATGATTGAAAAGGGTTGCAGATGGTGGACCTATTGGCTATCATGCCAAATTCACCACCTCTTTTACAAGAGTGGGAGTAGTGACAAAAGTAGTGACAAAAGAGAAGAGAGTTATCCAAGTGGCAGTGATATCTTTAACCACAGAAGGCGGTCATAAGAATTAAAGTAATCTGTAATATAGGAGGTTGTATTACAGATTTATTGGGCATGCCATTGCTTGATTGTAAGAATTGTGGGAGAAGGTTGGCGAACAAAGGCATTAATGGAGCGGAGGTGGGGAGAATAAATGAAGTTAGGAAATATAGCTCAGCCAGGATTCCTTATTAGTTGGGGTGAAGGGCAAGGACAAGATAGGAAGAGATGGAGAGGAGGATGAAATGATTAGGGAGATAAGAAAGGGGATATAGTGAATATACAGTGTTAATTAAGCAAGGTGAACATGAGTGGTATCATTAGGCAGAGTGGCAGCTATATTCTAGGAGAAAGAGTATAAGTGTAGAGTGAGTTAGATCTGAGAAGCATGTGGGCAGGGCGTAGGAATGACAGAGTATTAAATGATGGACAGGAAGCAGTGCAGAGAAGGCAACAGGAGTGAATTGGGGGAGGATAGCAGTAGTGTAAGAGTAGTGTAAGAGTACAGTGCTACCTTTTGTGAGTAGGGAGCAGCCTTTACTTTAAGTATAACAGCTGATGAAAATATATTTGAAAATCATGGGGAAAGTGGTTTAGTGGGCAATCCAAAGGGGATCATGGGGTAGTTCTCCAAAGTGAATTTAGACACATGGATGAAGATTTGTATGTTTTAGCACAATGCCAAACAGATGCTCTCGAATTTGCTGATAATGACGCCAAAGTAGTCTAGTTGGAATTGTGCTTATGTGAACATACATAGAAAAAACTTTGAGTCAACAACACATGAAAAGGTATCATTGTAGGAGATCAAGGTAATAATGTGGATCTTAAGAAATGATGGTATGCCTTCCTTTGTGCCCGATACCTTACAACATGTGTATCTTTAAACAGGGCAAACTCTCCTTGATATCCCTCTCTACCCATACAGTAGGCACAAATCAACAGGCAGCAAAGTCCTACACAATTATTTACTGCTTACGAGCTCTGCAGAGCCCAAGTGAAGGTGTAAGCTTCAAAGAGCCTAATAAGTAAAATGAGCATGTATGCTTTAACAGTAAAAATGACCACTCTATATTTGTTCAAAAGGCTGTAAAAACAGTGAAACTGTTCACAGAAAAATGACAAAAAGCAGTATAACTCAGTTCTCGTTAGATCACACTCACTTCAACCTCACTGTACCGTTCTTTACACATTTTTTACACGTTTATTCTACCGTTTCAAACGTTCTGGTAGACTAATCCAAGCTGCACCAGAGACGGGATATCCAGATCGAATAGCCACCGTTTGCAAACAGCTCTTCTGTTATTGTGGGGTCTGCTAGAAGCATTGATTTTGAGGAGTATGTAATGTTGGGAAAATATTTGAGTTTGAAATAGGGGACATGATGTCATTAAATGATCATTGACAAATTCACAATACTATGAATTAGACAATTTTTCCCACTGAACACAGGTATGTGGGCTTAGAGCATTAGGAAAAATAGCAGGTGGAGACCTTGGTCTACCCAAGGGCCGCTGCAACATCAATCCTTGAACTAGGAAGATTAATTGTAAAGAAATTCAAGATACATATGATTAGACATAAAACTCTTTAAATGAAACAGCATTTTTCTGAGATAGAATGTGTCCATTTAGGATCAATAAGAAAGTACATAGAAGCAAATGGAAGACAGATGTGAGTTGAGCCGGAAAAAAATAATTTTCTTTTTACTAGGATTTTGTTTGAGGTGGATGATATTCATTTAGTGGTATTTCTTCTGAAGATAGTTAACAACTTGTGAGGTTGGATTGCACCTTGTCACCTTGATTTCCAGTATGTCATTGGCATCATTTGCATACTAATAAAAGTGTGCTCCAATGAGTATTACATCTATGCATATGGTTAGACTCTGATGTCAACATTTTGTTAAAAAAACAGGCTCCTTTGGGACACCACGGGTCAGAAGCTGCGACTGAGAGCAGAATGACCAGAAGGCAACCAACTGTATTGTGTCGGTCAAGATGGAATGCCACCGGTGTATGGCCATATCACCATGGAATAGCAGCAACCAGAGGGTGTAATGGTCACTGGTGACGAAAGCCACCATCTCATCAATATGATTTAGGGCTCCAACACAGACACCTCATATCAGTATCCTGAGATCATAATCAATAAGAACTACTGGACATTACATTCAGAGCATGGTTCTCTTAAATTCAATGTTTTAATAGTCAAAGGTGTGCATTCTCTAGGAACTTAGTGGGTTACGTAAAGAAGGAAATAAAGATAGAATAAAAAAAGAAATATGACACTTATTCACAGAAACAAAGATTTGTACATAAACATCGAGTGGCTATTAAATCAACAACAATAACAGGGATATTTGGTCTCCATACTGTTATGGGTTGTTCCAAATTTGGAAGTTGCAAACTCACTTATTATATGAAAGCATTCCGAAATAAAACACTTACCAAAAAACCACTGCTTGAGATCATACCTAGTCTAAGAGTGCCTTCGCTATTTAATGTGAGGCTGATCCAGCAAGCAATATCTGAGCCCACATTGTACCCAAGGCACAAGGTACCAGATAACTCGCTGATGAGCCTTTACAAACTGATGATTCTGAGGAATCACATTTGGAAAGGGTTTAGAAGCCCTGGCATTTTATTTGTATTTGTATTAGATTAATTCAATGATGTGGGCAATTCCATCTCAGAAAGGTTAACCTGCTACCTAGGGCCCCCTTTTACAGGGTACAGTGTACACCTGTGCTCTGCTGCATCAGTAACCAGTGACTGAGCTCTAGAGGCACAGAGAATGTTCAAAGGTCACAGGTGCCCATCTGACAGTTGGAAGAAAAGCCAGGTGAAGCACAGGAGCTGAAGTTTGGATATGACATGCCTCCCTGTTCCAAAACCTGCATAACTCTGAAGATGTTGTCCTGGTGGCACCCTAATCTGTACATATAAGCCATACCTGAGTTAAGGTATTGTTAACAGCCTCTCTCGTATCCAAGCCACATCAAATTGATATCGCAGCTAAGTTAGCCCTCTGAACCCAGCTCAGCTATGTAAGGGCTATGTGTATTCCCCCAGCCAGGCTGTCCACTGCTGCTTCCAGCAGGACTGTTGCTTTGGGTGCTGCCTCTCTTTGTTCCTTTGTTAGGGCAGGTACCACTGTCCCAGAGAGACAGACACTACACAGGAAGTTGTCCTAGGGACATCCATTCACAAAGGGAAGCCTCACTCCAGTGTGCTGCACACTAGACAGTGTAACGCTCACCTGACTCCCACGGAGGCGCTGGTCTAGTCTGGGTTGCTGTGGCCTCTTCGAGCGTGATGCGCAGAACTCGGAACACCGACTGAACAGGACCCTCATATCTTGCTTGTCTGGCACGTAGGAATATCCTTCTGCAGATGAGAAAGGGGATTTAATAGTCTGCAGAATAGTGTGCTTGCTCCCCCCTTATCCCCTTCGTTCTTCTCTAACTTCCTCCGAAATCCCCGGTTGAAGCTCACCTTATGGTTTGAAAGGATGAACTCTCCATCCTGCTTCTGGTGCAGGGGCGCGTGTTTGTCCAGTTACTTCACTGGTTTTCAGAATGGCGCTGGCAAAATCCACTTGACTTTTCCGAGCGGAACGCCGTAAGTATGAAGATTACAAAAGTTCAAGTGTTGAGCCTCCTTTTCTGTTGCCTTCCTAACCTGTGATCTGTCCTTTATTTCAGGTGCAGAATGAAGGCGATGCGTTGAGGGATTGAATTGCAGATGGTAAACTCAGGTGAGTTAGCGATCGGGACGACCCCTCTTAATGTCTTTATATTCCTCCAGTAATGTCTTTTGTCCTTTCCCCATAGGGGCTGGGGTGCGGAACCTGCCAACGAAGCGGCGCCGACCCGAAATGAGGAATGGTCCACCAACAGAAGACCGGTAAGTGTTATGGCGGAAAATTAGGCTTTCCTCATATGTTCCTTCTGCTCACCTTTTGTCTCTTCTTCTCTCCCCTAGGCGCAGAGATGTGGCGACCGGAGCAGACAGTCGCGGTGGAGCCAGAAGAACTCCCGAGGACAGGTGAGTGAAGCGCGGCACTGCAGCGAGCAACGCGGTGCTTTTAAATGAAAGTCTTTTCTCAGGAACGCTGGCGTGAAGGTTCGGGATGCAGGTAAGAAGTTTGATAAAATTCTTGGTTTTCACCTTTCTCTTGTCTTCTTTCCTTACAGGTGTTCCAGGATCGAGGCGGACGTGGCTGGAGACCAGATGCAGGAGCAGACACGGTGAGCGTTCAGCTGCTTGGATGCAGAACAACGCGAAGCGTGAGCTACTGTCTGGGCGTGGCTTAAATAGCCCCCAAAGTAGTTCCAGGTAAGTATCCTTCCCTGGCCACGCCCGAGTGGCGAAATAGTCCCAATGAAAAAATAGCCCCTTTCAGGTCTCAGGGAGGCCTGAATCTTGCAGCATGGTCTGCATCAGGTAAGTGCACAAAACACCTTCCTTTATGAGCCTGGTGCCAACGGCGCCAGGACAGAGTCCAAAGAGCCCCTGTAAGGGGCCGCTGGGCTTTTACCCGGGGGCATGATGCCTGCTCCCGGGGGTGCTGGGCCTGGCCTGGTGCTCCGGGGGTAGGCATCATGACAGCACTCCCCCCCAAGGCCCCTCCCAAGGTCGTTCTCTCTGGAGGTTTCGGTTTGTTTGGGAAATTCCGATGGAACCTTTTTACCAGCCGAGGTGCATGTACGTGGTCAGTGGGTTCCCAAGACCTTTCCTGAGGCCTGTACCCTTTCCAATCAATTAGATAGAAAAGTTTTGATTTTGAGATCTTAGAATCCAAAATGTTCTTCACCTCGAATTCAGGCTCCCCATCTATCTGGATTGGTTCTGGTGGCTTTATTAATCTGATTCCTGGTTGCACTGGTTTCAAAAGTGACACATGAAAAACGGGGTGAATCCGCAATGTTAGCTGGTAGATCAAGCTTGACTGCCACTGGGTTAATTATAGCTTTAATCGAGTAAGGGCCCAAATACCTTGGATTAAAAGTTTGAGGTCCCTTGAGCAATAAGTGTTTGGTAGCCAACCATACTTGATCCCCTATTTCGTATGGAGGCGCCTCACTCCGATGCAGATCCGCATTCTTTTTGTAATTCCCTTTCGCTTGTTGCAAATGTGCAGTTGCATCCTTGAAGGCTTGAGTTATCATGGAATGCAAATGGTCCACTGCGGGCATTTCAAGGCTCAGAGGTGAGTCCAGGTCTGAAGTACGAGGGTGATGTCCATATAGGGTATAAAAGGGGCTTTGTCCAGTTCCAGAGTGTACCGAGTTATTGTATGCATATTCGGCCACCCATAAAATATCCTTCCAATTACCCTCCGATTGGTGCAACATACATCGTAGGTATTGTTCAAGGGTCTGGTTGGTTCTCTCCGTCTGACCATCGGTCTGTGGGTGGTGGCTGGTTGAGAGTCTTACGTCGATTTGTGCCAGTTGACAACACTTTCTCCAAAAATGAGAAATAAACTGGCTTCCTCGGTCGGAGACTAGTATGGACGGGAATCCATGCAAACGGATATTTTCGAGGAATTCCTTGGCTAGGACAGAAGCTGAAGGTAATCCTTTCAACGGAATAAAATGGGCCATCTTGGAAAATAAATCCACCACAACCAGAATAGTATTGTATCCATTACAAGGGGGTCAGGTCCGTGATAAAATCTAGTGACAAGGTGTGCCAAGGTGCTGGTGGAATGTCTAAAGGCTGAAGAAGACCGGCGGGTTTTGTCTTTTGGCCTTTGTTTTGGGCGCAAACTCCACAGGACATCACGAAAGATTTAATATCATTTCGCCAGGAAGGCCACCAGAATTGTCGTTTAATTTTTTCCTCAGTTTTGGCAATGCCAGGATGTCCTTCCATCAGGTTATCATGATGACAGAAATAACCAGTTCTTGCAATTCCTTTTCTGGCAGAAATAAGCGTCCTTGGAAGTAAGGTAGGCCATCGTTGACCGAAAAGTAAGACCCCCTTTGGATCAATCCTGCAAGGCTGTAGAGTCCAGGAGTTGTTTTACCCGTGCTTGAATGTCTTCAAGGGTTTGTAAAGAGGTTATCCCCAAAATTCTTTGTTCGGGAATTATCGGCACAGGTTCTGAGTTTGTGTCTATTTCTCCCATTCCTATTCGAGATAGCGCGTCCGCTTTGCCATTCTTACAGCCGGGGCAGTAAGTGATTACAAAATCGAACTCAGCAAAGAACAAAGCCCATCGGAGCTGACGTGACGATTGAGCCTTGGCAGTTTTTAAATATTGTAAGTTTCGGTGATCAGTGATCACGGTGATGGTATGCCTGGCGCCAAGAAGATAATGCCGCCAAGCCTTAAAGGCGGACTTAATGGCTAATAATTCCTTGTCGGTGATTGCATAATTTACCTCAGGCGGCGAGAACTTTCTGGACCAAAATGCTACGGGGTCAGTTGGTTGGTTTCAGGGTCTCTCTGAGACAGGACAGCTCCCATGGCTAAGCTGGACGCGTCGGTTTTGACTATATAATGGAGATCGGGACGCAGGTGCTTCAAAATAGGTGCGGACGTGAATTTAGCTTTCAATTCCTGAAAGGCCTGTTCGGCTTCCTCGGTCCATTCGAAGCGTTTATTTTTTCACAAGAGTGCAGTGATGGGTTGTACCACACGTGAAATTTCCGGGATAAATCTGCGATAAAAATTAGCAAAACCAAGCATGCTTTGGACACCTTTCACCGAACTAGGTGATGGCCATTTGAGGATGGCATCCACTTTTCGTGAGTCCATTCGGACCCCTTTAGGTGTCAGGATGAATCCAAGAAACTGAACCTCGGTGGTATGGAAAACGCACTTTTCCAGCTTTGCAAACAGTTTGTGCTGGCGCAATTTCTCAAGGACGGCCCTGACATGCTTTCTGTGATCAGATTCCGAAGAGGAGTACACAAGAATGTCATCGATATATACGACAACACAAACATCGATGAGTTCCCGAAGGACATCGTTCATGAAGAATTGGAAGGCAACAGGCGCGTTGCACAACCCGAAAGGCATCACCTGGTATTCGAATAATCCATATTTTGTACGGAAGGCCGTTTTCCATTCGTCGCCTTCTTTTACTCGCACCAGATGATAAGCCCCCCGGAGATCTAACTTGGTGTATACACAAGCGTCCTTCACCTGGTCAAGGAGTTCAGGGATCAGAGGCAGAGGGTAACGGTTTTTAACAGTTATCTGGTTCAATGCGCGGTAGTCGATACAAGTTCTAAGGTCGCCCTCTTTTTTGGGCACGAAGAACAAAGCCGAGGATGCCGGAGACTTTGACGGGCGAATGAAACCATTGGCTAGGTATTGATCTAAATATTGTCTCTAATGCAGATTCTCAGGTTCAGTAAGGGCATAAATCCTGCTACAAGGGGGTTGTGCACAGGGCACCAGATCGATTTGGCAATCGTACGATCTGTGGGGAGGTAACTTGTTGGCCTGTTCCTTTTGGAAGATGTCCTGAAAGTCTTGGTATTCCGGAGGTAGTTGCATGGAGACAGAGGTTACATACGCCAGACTAATCTTCAGATTTTCTGGGTAGCAGGTTTGTGCACAATCCGGGAAGGTTATTCTCTTAGCTCGCCAATCAATTCGAGGATTATGTGTCTCTAACCAAGGGATTCCAAGAATAACCTGAAACTGTGGAGCCTTGATTACATCAAACACAACTGCCTCCCGATGGCCGTCCGGACCTATAAGTGTCACCTCAGCAGTGGAATGTGTTACCGGTCCAGAGGCAATTTCGGTTCCATCGACTGTGGTGATGACATCTTTGCTGGTTTTAGGATGCAGAGGGAGGTTAATCCTAGAGACCAATTCACGATCCACATAATTTCCTATAGCCCCTCTATCGATGTATGCCTTTATTGCATGCAACCGCTTAGGCTGTTCCGGATCTACGAGGACCATTGGCACAATGAAATGCGAGGTCTGAGAGTTAGTTTTCAAGCTCGGCAAGCGGACCCCTACGCTTGTCGGGCATGGTCGTTTCCCGAAACAGAGTCTTCATGGTTTTTATCAGCAGCTCCTACCACCTTCTTGGGCGGTTTTGCCGGGCAATCTCGTAGAAAGTGTCCAGAGGACCCACAATAAAGACATAATTGCATCTGCCGTCTTCTTTCACGTTCTTTTTGAGTTAAAGGTCCTTTAACCCCTCCAATTTGCATAGGCTCAGAGACATCAGCACCCTTGGGGTTAGCGTGGGTCTTGACCAACACCCGGGTCTCAAACTTGGACCGATCTGCTTTTCTGTTTTGAAGTCTGTGATCCAATTGGACCACTAAGTCTATATATTCTGTGCATTCTTGGGGCGGATTTACAACTTGGGCCAGGACATCTTTAAGTTCTCCGCGTAGACCTTGATAAAATAACGTGATTCTTTTATCCTCTGGCCACCCAGTTTCCACAATTAGTCTATTAAAGGTTGCAATGTAGGATAGGAGGTCCTGATTGCCCTGTCGCAGGGATAGGAGTTCGTCATCCAGAGCCTTCCCCTGAGAGTGTCGAGCAAATAACCTTTCCATGCTTGCTTGAAATCCTTGAAAATCACGGAGAATCCGGTCATCTTGAGTAACAGGGGAACTGACCAATCGGCAGCACAGCCGCTGAGATATGACAATACAAAGGCTACCTTGGTCTGGTCATTAGGGAAGGCCCCAGGTCTGCAGAGGAAGTGCAAACGACACTGATTCATGAATACAGCGAATCGTTTGGGGTCCCCAGCAAAGCGTTCGGGTGGGGCCAGCGGCATGTCTCCAGGTAGATTAATCTGCACAGGGTTACTGGGAACCACTGGAGCGGGGTTCCCCCCGGAACCGGGTAGAGGAGTGTGTCCAGCTTGACCTTGCAAAAACTGTCTAGCCAGGTCATCAGTTCTTTCCTTTGATACAATCACTTCCCTCCTGAGAGCATTAGTCTCTTGACGAGCGGCATGTACTTCGGCCCATAATTCCCCCAGTAGTTGGGCCAACTGATCAGTCTCAGAAGTTTCCATAGCGCCTGGGTGGGAATTTGTAGGAAGGCTTCGCTTTCTGTAACGCTCACCTGACTCCCACGGAGGCGCTGGTCTAGTCTGGGTTGCTGTGGCCTCTTCGAGCGTGATGCGCAGAACTCGGAACACCGACTGAACAGGACCCTCAAATCTTGCTTGTCTGGCCCGTAGGAATATCCTTCTGCAGATGAGAAAGGGGATTTAATAGTCTGCAGAATAGTGTGCTTGCTCCCCCCTTCCCTCCTTCGTTCTTCTCTAACTTCCTCCGAAATCCCCGGTTGAAGCTCACCTTATGGTTTGAAAGGATGAACTCTCCATCCTGCTTCTGGTGCAGGGGCGCGTGTTTGTCCAATTACTTCACTGGTTTTCAGAATGGCGTTGGCAAAATCCACTTGACTTTTCCGAGCGGAACGCCGTAAGTATGAAGATTACAAAAGTTCAAGTGTTGAGCCTCCTTTTCTGTTGCCTTCCTAACCTGTGATCTGTCCTTTATTTCAGGTGCAGAATGAAGGCGATGCGTTGAGGGATTGATTTGCCGATGGTAAACTCAGGTGAGTTAGCGATGGGGGCGACCCCTCTTAATGTCTTTATATTCCTCCAGTAATGTCTTTTGTCCTTTCCCCATAGGGGCCAGGGTGCGGAACCTGCCAACGAAGCGGCGCCGACCCGAAATGAGGAATGGTCCACCAACAGAAGACTGGTAAGTGTTATGGCGGAAAATTAGGCTTTCCTCATATGTTCCTTCTGCTCACCTTTTGTCTCTTCTTCTCTCCCCTAGGCGCAGAGATGTGGCGACCGGAGCAGACAGTCGCGGTGGAGCCAGAAGAACTCCCGAGGACAGGTGAGTGAAGCGCGGCGCTGCAGCGAGCAACGCGGTGCTTTTAAATGAAAGTCTTTTCTCAGGAACGCTGGCGTGAAGGTTCCGGATGCAGGTAAGAAGTTTGATAAAATTCTTGGTTTTCACCTTTCTCTTCTCTTCTTTCCTTACAGGTGTTCCAGGATCGAGGCGGGCGTGGCTGGAGACCAGATGCAGGAGCAGACACGGTGAGCGTTCAGCTGCTTGGATGCAGAACAACGCGAAGCGTGAGCTACTGTCTGGGCGTGGCTTAAATAGCCCCAAAGTAGTTACAGGTAAGTATCCTTCCCTGGCCACGCCCGAGTGGTAAAATAGTCCCAGTGAAAAAATAGTCCCTTTCAGGTCTCAGGGAGGCCTGAATCTTGCAGCATGGTCTGCATCAGGTAAGTGCACAAAACACCTTCCTTTATGAGCCTGGCGCCTATGGCACCAGGACTGATGTCCAACATGAGCCTGGCGCCAACGGCGCCAGGACAGAGTCCAAAGAGCCCCTATAAGGGGCCGCTGGGCTTTTACCCGGGGGCATGATGCCTGCTCCCGGGGGTGCTGGGCCTGGCCTGGTGCTCCGGGGGTAGGCATCATGACAGACAGGCTGTGATTCTATTGGGAAGGGAATGGAGCAGAATGAGTATAGACAGAGACAGCTCTTTAACCCCTTAAGGGCCGGGCTATTATTGAAGTCTATGTGAAAAGGACGGGTATACTCATTTACAGCTGGAGAAAGTTCCAGCATCTAGTTTCTCTCTGTGTCTAACTTTCCTCATTACCCCCGTACTTCCTGTAGCACAAAGAATTTACGCTATCCTGATCAACCTACTAAAATTTAAGGCCATTAAAGATGATACCAAAATATAATTGGCTTTCATTCATCTAAGAAAATCCTTAAACAGTATTGAAAGGCACATTTTATGGTCAAACCTGATTGAACACCTTCCCCACGAAAGAATACCTAAAGATACATGGCAACCCTCTGGCAGAAATCAACTGTAGGTACTGTAATGTGAAAGCAGAGGAAGAAACACTTAAACATATAGTTTTAATATTTACAGGACTCAAAAGTCAAAGAACTAATCATTTGGTGCCAATGATAATGGCAATAGAGTCTTGTACGATTGAAGATTAGTGAAAGTCTCTATGTCTGGGAGAACATTTTAAACTGCTCTGGGACTATCACATTTCCTGAAAGTCAACTTCTCTGATTAAAACATTGAACTTTTGGGAAGGAGCTATGTTACATCGGGTTCTACGTGATTTAGCTGACCTATTTTTGGTCGTGGTACTTTTCATCGCCGGATTTTACATCAGCAGAAAACCCTGTTTTTGTTTTTTTTTTTATTCTGGGGGGATTCCCCAACCCAGACCCCCCCTTACTATTATAATAATACCCCAACCCCAACAGAACACCCCCCAAAATAAAAAATAAATTAAAAAAATGTAAAATCCGGCGATGAAAAGTACCACGACCAAAAATAGGTCGGCGAAATGCGTGTATACCGTTACATGGACGAAACAACAAATATGTCTATTTTGAATCTTGATTTTGCCTTCTTCTTATACCATCCCTTGTTTGTTTTTTATTTTTATTTTTATTTCCAACTGCTCCTTTCTCTTTTCTTTTTCGTACTTTCTCATCTCTATTTTTTGTCCTTGACCTGATACTATTCTGATGCTGAGACATTGTTTTATAAAGATACAGGTTTACATGAACCACATTTCTTTATGTATATCTTATGTCATATATAAATAAAAAAGTAATATAGGGTATGATGTCACAAGGTATCAGCTACTTGTTCAAAGGGCAGGGATTGGACCCCCAAAGGCAGGCTTGCTTTGTTCCATTTGCCTGCAGGCTTTTCCATTAAAATAAGGGGTCTCCCTCTGTTTACAGAGTGGACTTTTGAGAGCCCTACACCAGTGAGGTGAAGACTGAGTATCCAAGGCAGAGGTGACCTCTGTTCCCTGCTCATGCCCTGGGAACATTGGGGGTGAACCTCCTGCTGGAACAAGACACACATTTCTGTCAGTCACACTGCTATCCAGGACATCATCGTAAAGAAGGACCCATGGAAGTGTGCACCAGCACTCACAACACCTGAGAAGGCAAGACAGCCAGGATCACTGTACTTCACCGTATCAAACTGGTCAAACTGCTGTCGACCACGCTCACTGCATTTGAAAGTACCAGGAAGCTCCAGACCTACATCTGGGCTTCAACCAGATCTTCAAATTTGAACTGCGGATTTAAACCTGTTTTCCACACACCCTGATATATGAGCACATTGTTGCCTCAGTTTGAACGACATGCTTTTTGTTGCATTTGTAACCTTCGAACCATCACTCGCCCTGCATGCATCTTTGCTGCAGATCGTCATTGCCAGTCACACCGACAATGGTGGATTGTCAACGCCATATTGAACCACTCAAACCAAACTGGCGGCCCTCACAATCCACTCTTCTTCAAGCATTGCCTTCGAACTGCAACCAACTGTCATTGTACTCCTGCTCTACACCACTCACCTAGAACAAACCAATTGCTGCACTTGAAAACCCTTGAACTATACAAACAGCACCAAAACGCCTGGTTCTCCATACTTGAACCACTAAGAAGGCATTATTAACCCATAACAGCCTCCATAGACATACTTTTAAAAGAACATTGTGATCATTGAAATAGTTTTTCACCTTTTATTCGTGCCCAGAGTGCACCATTCTTAATTTTCTTGCATAAACTCTGTTCTTTCCACAGGGATTGGTTTTGTACAGTTTTTCTATTTAGTTTTCTTGCAGATTAGGTGATTAATTAAAGTGTATATTGAAGAGGGAAAATGGGACGATCCCTTCCCCCGACTTTCGTCCAGACCATGGCCTATGATGTCACGACCTAAGTACCTGCCGTGTGAGGAGGTCGACCAACCTACTGCCCGCCCCAGACGTTAACATCCATCGTGGCCACGCCATACACACCCAGGCAGGCTGCACGCCATCCCAACCTCGGGCTGGGACCTCGGGTGGAGCTGACACTGACCACATGGACCAACTCGATTAGACATCACCCACTAACATCGCCATCGTTAGAGATGCCATGACGACATAGCCAGCGCACAAGAACGCACGTGCCACCAAGCACATGGATCAGACACACACCAACTCACACGAAGAACATACTCAGTATTATGACGTAGAGCAATACTAACACTCATATATGCAACGTTGTTATTTTTCACATAGGCCAACTACAGCAGTGCAGAAATGCAAGGCGCCAGAAGAGCTCGTAAACATGCTTGCAGACGCTTCCTCGCTACTAAAGCTATGAAGATGTAACCCTATATATGCACTAATGCACAAGAACCCATGTCGCCCCGCGACCCCCTTATTACGGACTGTATACCGCCACCCATGAGCTAGGCCAAGGTAGGCCGCAAACCAGAATCCCCAGGCCGGAGCAGCTCAAAAGAGGCTGCAAGACGCTGATCGTGCAGAATGAACCCTGACAAGAGCCCACAGCCAAGGCCACGAAGTTACAATCTACACGCCGCGCTCCCTTTGCCAAGGTTACACCTGCTACTGCTAAATGCTCATCCGAGCCAAAATACAAATCAAATACTTGTAATTCTGCTCCAGCCACGGTCTCACCCCACGTGACCAGGCCGACCTGATACGATGCCAAGCCCCAAGGACCAGAGAAGCTCTGGGATCTTACGTCTGGGACACAAACTGCAACAATGAAGTGACAAACAAGACACCGACAGCGATGGGAAAGGACACCCAACAGCCCATAGTCAGACCTGTCCATTGTCCGCCACTGACACATAGTCATACATTGTTACCAAAACCAGGTACACCGCTAGCTGGGAACGGCGATGGTTCCAGGCTTGGGGGCTCACGGGTGAACCAATCAGAATACGAGGGGCTAACCACTGTCGCTACTATAGTTTAGCCAATCACTAATTGTCCCCTTGTGACAATCCTCATGTGGCAACTATTAGGGATGACCCAAGCATATCTCCTGACCCTTTCTCTACCAATAACCTCTTCTCCTATATGGGCCTATACTGACCCTACCACTCGGGGAGCCAACCCGAGATAGTGTTAGGTTTTCCAGGTGATGCACGTAGCCGCGTCATACAACTAGAAAAAGGGCCTGCGAGCCGACCGTGATGAGACGTTTCCTGGGTTCCCGTGACCCTGCCTGGAGGTCCGTGGACGGCCCTGCCAACCCCCCAGGAAATCACCCCGACAAGTTGAAGGCACTGCTTAGATAGATCACAGCGAAGCTGCTTGTGTCAAAGTAGCCCGGCAACGCGGCCCCCTCTGCCGTTGCCCCCCTTTGGAGGACTGAAGGACCATCGGGGAACTGCGAGATGACTGGACAGCGAAATCCGGAGATTGGCCGTCGGGATCCCGCCCGCAGTTGGCGAGTGTCCAGATGTGGTCCAGACGAGGGGAGGTGGTGAGCTGGTTGGGAGGGGTGCCCACAGACGAGCGGCACTGGCAGGCGAGAGCCTGATGTTAGTATGGCACACACAATCAGCAGTGTAATGTTGTGCGGGTGGCGGGAGGCATTGTAACTAGGGTGGTGGGTGCCTTTCACAGGGTGCTAAGGAAGGATTTTGGCCATTGACCGGTGATTGATGTGTAAGGTGTAGCGGGGATCGGCACGAGGGCCATCCCCTCTAGTGTTACAGAACAGGCTGGGTGTGACTGGCGAATCGCACTGATTGGTCTAGATCACGGACACCTGTATAAGGGGTTGTGGCATGCCTATGAGTTGGCGTTGTAGATCAATGAATAGATGAGGATCCCTATTGATTGAGTGTTTTAGCTCGGTGAATAGATGACATATTCCCGCAGGAGGTAGCTAGATTGTTTCTCACTGCGGAAGACAGATGGCTGGTTAAGTTCCCCTACTGAGGGAGCGTATCACACGTGAGGCGACGCAGCATGTGCAGTCCAATTGTAATAACAAAGTGATTAATGAATATTCCACTCCAGGCGTGGTGAGAAGACATCTGTGGTGATTGTGGAGAATAACATTGTTGAACTCAGTGCGCATTTCGTTTTTGTTATAAATGGTACGTACCGGTAACCCATTGCAGTAGTTGGTGACGTCACCCATAGAGTTCTATAGGACACTGCAGTATTTTCAAGCGTGATTGGGGCAGTGACATGCGGTAACAGAGGGGTGCAGGGGGAGAGGCGGCCGTGCACAGAGAATGCTGGCACGTCCTCGATCACGGGGGTTGCACTGAAAGGTGGTGCAACCAGTGGAAGGGGGAAGAGAATGGTATACTCTGCACAGGGGGTGAAGGTAGAGGTGAAGGGTGAGGAGTCTGAAGTACGTTACAGGTGCGCCGATTTGCGGTGGCGCAGGAAAGGCGGGCGGCTCAAAAGCACGCTGCGCGTGGCACAAACCCACAGTGTGCTTTGCGCAACACAGGTCGAAGGGGGCCCTAGCTCCGCAAGGATTACACAGGAAAGTGATAGCACTGTAAATATCAAGAGGGTGGTGGCGCCCAGCACAAAAGTATTGTAACAAAAATTGCTTTTCCTTGCAGCGGAAAGTCGAAAGTCCCCAACCTATGGGGCCAGGTAGCGGTGGTATTGAAAAAGTGAAAGTTTTGAAACGTCTATGTACTATGGGGTGGGGGTGAGATACAGAGTCAGCATACTAACCACACCACTCAAGCATATCAGCGCGACATTAACACTGCACAGAGATAAAACAGTAAAGTACAGTATTGAATGGACGCAAGGGACAGATAACAGAATCAGGATACCGTGGCAGCCCAAAGGCAGCTTTGACGTGTCCACCCAAAATTCATTGTTAGCCTATTTGCATAACACATATAAGGGGAAAAAATGAGTGAGCCACCTAGAAGTTTTCAATCTCTTGAAGATGTTTCAAGGATTTGTGCCACGTGTACCAGGGATGTTCAGAATTCAGGTGGTAAAAGAGGAGAAAGTGAGCGAGGAGGCCGGGAGCAGCACACCCCAAGCTCCTCCCAGCGCAGAAGAGGGTGAAGAAGAGGCAGAATGATCATATCCAGTGGCAGAGATAAAAAAGGAGAGTGTGGAAGAGGTACCCATAACTAAAGAAGTAAATAAAGAAATAGGAGGGCTGTATCCAATAAGAGAATTGAGAGAAGCGACATGACAACAGTTAACAGCAGCTGAGGTATACTCAAACCCTACATACAGCCCACCGCCATACGCGCCAGCAGACAACTACAAAAAGGGTGTGGGTGTGGGGAGTGCAACAGACACAAAATTGGCACAGGTAAGCTCCGGGAGCATAAACAAGGCACAGATCAATTTGGCAAGCATAGGGCCAGATGAATGGGTCACAGCACAGGTGTTACTGAAGCTTCGAGGGATGTTAACTGGAGAAGAGGAAGACGCAGTAAAGAGGGTAGGTAAGGAAGAAATAAAACACACACACAGAGGGTGTGAGGTAAGTACAAGGGAGGAGGGAAGCATGACACATGAGGAAGAAGAAGTGCTGGAGGTGAGATTAGCACTGCTGAGGGAAGCGCGGAGCATGTTGATTAGATAGCTCAAGCAGGAAGAACGGGAGAGAAAGGTGAAGAGGAAGGAAGGTAAGGAGAATAGGCCGGGATTAAAACAGCAAGAGGAAGAACGAAGGAAACGAGAAGAGGACTGCATAAGGGGGATTGCAGAAAGAGTGGCACATATGGAGCAACGGGAGATAAGGAGGAAAGAAGAGGAACGAGAAGAGAACGACAGGGAAATTACTCTATGGAAGAGAAAGATTATATCAGAGAGCGCACAAAAGTACGAGGAGGGAAAAATTATAGAGAGTATATTGGCAACAGAAGGCGGGATATGGAACAACAAAGATAAAGATGCAAGGGTACTAGAACAGATAAGTGACGCAATAATGAACAAACTTTTCAGGGCAAGAGCGGGGTTAGAGGATGATGGGAACAAAGAAAACAATACAGGACTAAGAGGGACAAGCAAGGAACGTGGGGTCAAGACATACACACGTGGCAATAAACAGGCAACAACAATGCTGGCACAGGGAGACACGGGAAAGACGGGTGAGTACACAGACATAAGGCCTCATTACGACCCAGGCGGTAAGGGGTTAACGGCGCCGTAAAAGGTTGCGGCGCCGTTAACCCCTTACCGCCTAATTACAAAGTCCCTTTGTGGGTCCCTACCTTGGTCTTGACCAGCCGTTAAGGATTGGACCCGCAAAGGGACCTTGGAGGTAATTACGGTACCGCAATTTGCGGTACCGTAATTACCGCCTTCCCCATTCCCATTGAGCCCTATGGGGGCAAACATGGGAATGGGGAAGGGCCAATGGTGAATAGGGAATTACCGCCCCGCCAACCTTGGAATGTGGCGGTAATTCCGCCATCCACCATGGCGCAATTGTTAAAATACCGGCGTCAACCATGGTGCTAATAGACTTAGAAACTGTAACAGTAGGGGGAACACGCCCAAACACGAAAATGACATTCCCAGATGGATTTTGCAGTGAGGAGGAAGAGGGACCGTGCGGAGGATAAAGTGATGGAAGTGGGGAGGGGCTAAGTAAATTATACATAACACGCACGGACTGCGGGTCATCATGGGAATGTAAAACACAAGAGGAAGGAATGACAGGAAGGGAGGGCAGAACACAACAAAAGGCAGGAACACAACGACTACTAACACCAACAGCACAACATATGGCGTATAGACTTAGAGACCTCCCAGGACGCAGAATGGAGGGAACAGCTACGCCAAACAAGAAGAATCGCACTGGTCAACTTGGAGGACATAAAAGCATAGGAGATAATAAAATAACACAACACCTCACTGACTTTCTTGAAGAACTTTCTGACATGGAAGAGGAGAGCGAATATACGCACATATCACTGCACAGACGCACGCCAGGAGAGGTAAAAGAATAAACGTTGATGCCCTTACTAGAGAGAGGGGGGCAAGGCCACAATATATACCATGGAAACATGCAGACAAAGAAAACATTAAATGCAGGCTACCTTCCAAGAGTGGAGGGGCCGGGAAATGGATATATGAAATGGAAAAGCAAACTGCAGGACAAAAGCTAGCAGTGGGCAATGTCAAGGGATTGTTAATTTCCATACTGGGGTGCCATTTGCAAATTGTAGACACGCACTTTGACAGGCAAATGCCACCACCACCTCCATACACAGCCCAAAATACACATGCTCCTCCAATGGGTGGTGGGTATATGCAAGTGGGAAATGACTATACAAACAACTACAGGGGGAGGGGTGGGCAAATAAGAGGGAGGGGATAAGGACCAGCAGCACCACAACAAGGAAGAGGGTTCTGAGGGTACAACCAATATGGATATCAGGGGTACTTAGACACCACTGGAGGGTACCCATGGAAAGCATGAGAGCCGCCAATGTGTTGGACATGTGGGCTAGTAGGACACATATCACGCACATGCAGAGCAAGGCAGGCACAAGCAGGGTGGGGAGAACAAGAGAAACAGGGGTACAATGGAGGATGACAGTACTACCAACAGCAACAGCCACAACAAATAACAGAAACACAAGCACAACAACAAGTGCCACCTAAGCAGCAACAGAAAACATACACGACACCCCCTGCACCCCAAGTGCAGTACCAACCAGCACAACCACAAGCACAACAGTAAATAGCAATGGCACAATAACAACACGTCCAGACAGTACAACAGTTCACACAAATACAGAACACTAAGCAAATACCCGCAGACACACCAATACAACAGACGCAATTGGGAAAGGTGACGATACTGGGTCACAACCCATACACAGGGAACGGACAATCAATATACCCCCAATAGGACAGCTCACAGACGTCCTTGTTGTGTCCCATCCTACCGGTAACACCTAACCCTGCGGAGGAACCACGCATAAAGGGGGCGATAGCTGACAAAACATTCTCTTTCTTAGCTGACACGGGAGCCACTAGGTCCTGTATTATGGAAGGGAAGTTCAACTTGTTAGGCAAAGCCATGCACACTGAAGGATTCTCTGGGGCTCGAGGGCTGGTTCATTTCACTGATAACATCTCCTTATCTGTTGGAGATCACAATCTATCTCTACCATTGTTGTATTCAAAACGATCACCAGTAAATATACTTGGGAGAGACATTATGAGCAGACTGAACATGACCATATCCTTCACTGACAAGGGAATAGTGTGCTCCACACCAGGTATACACATGCTAACAGCACGACACATACTTCAGGCTTACTGTGGAAAAACAGTGGCAAGGGCAGAACCAGTCGACAGAGACCTTTTCCAATATGGGACACACATGGAAATAGCATGGCTACCAGGAATTGAAGGCAATGTATGGAAGAGACCAGCAGCCCGAAATGCCCACTAGTGAGGGGGAAGGGGCAATAATATCAGTGGACATCGAAAGTATCTTGGCAACGGCCGATTACATTGCAGTTCACGCCCAGGATGGGGAAGGGAAAGCATGGAGAGCAGTAATAGCACTAGCAGAAGGGTGCAGGCTGACGCAAGTGTCAGATGAGGAGCTGTTCTCAGATGGAGCAGAAGATGGGGAAATCATATTCCGATTAACGTCTACATTTGTTTGAGAGTGACATACAAGGAAGTAGCACAGAACATGGAAATGGCACTAGAAGCACCCACCACTACCCAAGTATCATTCTACAAGAAAGACTTAGCAGCTGTACCCACCTTTTTATGGACTACTAGTCCCTACGATGTGGGTTGTATAAAACACATTGAAGGAGTACAAATAAAACTAAAGAAAGGTGCAATGCTGCCTAGAGTAAAACAGTACCCACTATCTAAGGAAGCTGATGAGGGGATCTATGAGACAATAACTGCCCTAATAGATAGGGGAATATTGGTACCATCAGAGTCACCGTGCAACACTGTGATGTATCTGTGCGCATGGCAAAGTGAGGGTCTTGGCATTTCATACAAGATTTGAGGCCTCTTAATCATATTGTGGAGGCGGAGTACCCGATAGCAGCTAACCCAGCCACCATACTGTGCGGAATACCAGCAGAGGTGTCACAATTCACTGTGATTGACCTCAAAAATGCCTTTTTCTCAATACCACTACACCCTGACTCACAAGATCTAACAAGCTTCACATACCGCAACACAATATGGAAACACACTAGAGTACCCCAGGGGTACTGTGAGTCACCATCCATCTTCAACAGGGTGATACAAATGGACTTAGGAAACATAGAGATGGAAAGCACAGTCCTACAGTATGTAAATGATATTATCATCTGCACCACCACTGAGGAGAAGTGCAGAAGGGATTCTGTAAAGATGCTCACAGTACTGGCTGAAAAAGGATACAAGGTGGACAAGGTGAAGTTGCAGTACTGTCAAGAAAAAGTACTTTACATCGAGCAGATCATTTCATAAAAGGGGAGGAGCATTGCACCACAGAGGGCACAAGCAATAAAAAACACACCACAGCCGCAGACAGTAAGAGAATAGCAGCAATTTCTCAGCCTATCCAACTACTGCAGAGCATGGGTCTTTGATTACAGCTCATATATAGGACCGCTGCTAGAAGCTCTCAGAGAAGCACAGAGGGGGACAAAGAAGTTGGGATGGACAAAAGAGATGACAGGTGCATTCAATGAGCTAAAACATGCCATTTTAACTGCGCCAGTACTAGCTACCCCTAATTACGAACAGGAATTTTACATTTTCTCACATTGTGATAGCGCAGTAATGAAAGCAGTACTGACACAAAAGAGAAGCATGGGACACAAGCCAGTGGCCTTTTACAGTGGCCATTTGGATCCTGTAATGATGGGACACCTCCCATGCGAACAAAGCTTAGCTGCAGCAGCATTTTCAGTAGAAAAATCATCCTCAATAACTATGGCATGCTCCACTACACTGTACGTGGAAGGTATATACAAGGTCCTGAAATGTTAAGAGCAAAACACCTTCTCAGCAAAACTGGACTGCCTGTGAATGACAACTTCTGTCAAAAATAATGTTTGTGCAGCCACACTGAGCTACCTGTGAGTGACAGCCCCTGCCAAATGGGCTGTCCTTATTAAACTTCAAAGTGGTCT
Source organism: Ambystoma mexicanum (assembly GCF_040938575.1). NCBI lineage: Eukaryota > Metazoa > Chordata > Amphibia > Caudata > Ambystomatidae > Ambystoma > Ambystoma mexicanum. Next base: position 495,666,019 of record NC_090922.1, read on the forward strand.
AAACTAAAGGTCTGCCGGATTAGCAAATATAAAAGGACTGTTGCTGAAAGGAACACAGATCTCAGTTGTTTTAGTTTAAAATTAGAATGTAAATGATATATGTTATCTGATGCAACAAGTTTGTTTTATGTTGGATTTCAGGTCAAGAAATTAAGAATTAACCTAGACTGGCTGGGCCTGCAAAGGGTTGACAAACAGGTTTCCACCCAAGGGGAGGGCATTGCTATCAGCAGATGCTCACTGACACATGCTAACTGTGGGGTATGCCAGACGTGTGTCTGCTGCGAGGGACTGAACAATGGCAGATTCTCCATGCCAGGAAATGGATGTGTGAAGAGGTCATAAACTAGGCTTGCAGAAGGAAATCCCAAAGGTGGGGGCTGCTCCTTGCCTCCAGAGACGGACAAAGGGCTGACCATTTGCTGCTAAAGAAGATGTAATGAACATTTTTTAGAGATTTATAACTCGCTGTCAGAAGTAGTAAAAAAATGTTAATCTAATTTTTGGCCCTACATTTGAAAATGTGGTGGAACTGTGTAGCATATTCTGAACAGGAATGGCAATATATGTGGTTTTATGTGAACTGTATTTTTGCTAGAATTGTTAAACTTTGCACACACATTCCTATGGTAAATGCACATATGTGTAGCAATTTGGAGACATTTTGGAAAATGTTTTCATGGCGAAATGGACAAAATGCTGCAGAAAGGGGGAACAAGGTCTCACAGCTGTGGGATTTTGATGAGCAGATACTCCATAAAATATGTAATCCTTGCATGTGATTTTCGTAGAGGTTACACATGTATAAATATGTATTTAGGACAAAATTCGATTTTGATACTAGTGGCTAGGGGAGGTTTATAAGTATTGTAAAAATCAAACCATGAACCCGACATCCTCTGTCTTTGATCCAATCACCTGGATGCAAGGTGGAGATGAGGCTCTGATCCAATCCCATTTCACAGGGGCAAGTTTAGTTAGGCAGGCCTATACACCCATTTGGTGATGTCATTTGACAGGATAAATAGCAACATCTGACAACATATGGGAGACTCTCTCTTCTGATTTGAGTGAAGCACTTTGATCCAGTATTTAACATCCAGCCTTCAACATCCTTCTAGATCCCGATGCCAACCACCAGGCCAAGCAGTAGCTGAACTATTTTCAGCTAGGCCTCAATCCTCAACTAATCCTCACAAACCACTGAAGCGCTGTGGTGGAGGGAAGCATCCTGAAACTATCTGGCTTGCTACCACAAATACTTGCCTGATGAACTTGCCATCCTGCTGATCTGAAATATCCAGAAACAAGAAGGCCAGATCCCGTGCATTTCCAGCGACTGGCCTAGCTGATCCTGTCTCACCTGATAATTGACTAGAACCTTGACTGGCCTAGCTGATCCTGCCAGCCTGATAATTGACCAGAACCTTGACGGTCCAAAAATCGTAAATCCCTTTGGATTGTGAGTATTAACAGGACGCTAGAGAACTATTGTATACCTTGCCTTATCTTGTTCCACCCTAATCTCTGAAGTATCCTTAATTTAATAACCAGTAACAGTGTCAAAATCTTTAGTGATATCCTATCCTGTCTATTTGCTAAAGCGTCATTTTCATAGTCATTTTTATTTGTGTAACTCTTATCCATAATTCCCAATTCAAGTGTTTGGACCGGTTCCGCCGGAGAAGGCGCTGGGGATCTGTTACTGAAGTCATGAATCAGCCTCAGAGCTTACTTTGCCCCAACCTGGTTGTCTAGGCTAAATGGTCTAGTCTTGAGTAAAAGCATAATCAATATTTTCTGGATTTAAACTGAAGTTCTTTTCCCAATTCGCGTTTTTATTTTCGAAAAACACCTCTCACTAAAACCTCTGTAACTCTTTCAATTTTATAGATAGAAACAAAACTTCAACTCTCACTTGTACCTAAGACCCCTCGCTACATCCACAACCAAGCATTGCAAAACAGTGTATTTGACCCTTTTTTATCAAAAATCTCATAGTGAAATTTTTCTGTGAATTTACATTTAGCAAAAGTTTTACGCGTGTGAATTGCCTTTAAATTATTTCCCACTTTGCCTTTGAGAGTCCAATTGTTTTCTTTTGATTAAATCATTGTTTTTGATTGCTTGTATTTGTATAAAGCGGCTCTCGTAGAAATGTATAATAATTTAAGCATTTTGAAAACATTTAGTGTGTTTGCTCAGCCAGTTTTAAAGCCATGCGGACAGTTGAAAAGTCAATTCCGTTTTCTCTTTTGTTTAAGGGGGGAAGGTGGGAGTAATATTCTGTTTGGTCCGTATTATTCCTGAGTATCTGCTCTCTCCTCACATCTCTTTAAATTGCCTATTGGTGGGGTGAGGGGTGTTGCAGGGGAAACCTCTAACCACAGTGGTATCTGTTCCAAACCAACCCAAAAGTATTATTTTCTTTGCTGCATTCTTTTTGTGTTCATAACCTGATCCCCAGTGCATTAACGATATTATTCATTGTTCGTGTCACCCCATTGGTGATTGTTGTTATATATTAAAAATATATAGTGATTTTAAATTCTAAATAATAAATACATATTTACCGTTACAAACTAGCCTGATTCCTGGTTCAGTGTGACCGGGCGGGTATTTTTTAGAAGGGTGTGATATGACTGGTATATCATTCAGAATATTGAACTTATAGACAAAAATAAATAAGGGTTTCATTTGCGCACTACATGCTAGGCGAGACTTGGGTGTGTGACTGATTGAAATCCCTTACAGATTGATTTGCTTAGTTTGCAAGTTCGAATAGTCGCTCAACTTGGCTATGTTCTACCTAGAGAGGAGGGAAACTGCTGGGTGTTCATTGGCTAGTATTGGTCACATAGCCAAGTTTTTAATAGCTTTTTGAAGCATTGGAAGGATTCTTTGTTTTTGATGTTTTGGGGGAGGGAGTTCCAGAGTTTGGAATCAAGACTGAGAAGTTGCTTCCCCCTGCACTGGAGCTTTTAAAGTGTGGCACCATAAAGAGTGACTTTTTATTAGATCTAAGCATCCTATTGGGGACTTTGATGTAGATGGGTGCTTTCTTGGCAAGACATTTGTCAGTGGCGCATAAGGCTTTGAAGATGATTCTGGCCTTGATGGGTAGCCAGTGGGTCTCTTTCCTGATGTTAGAGATGTGATCTGTTTATGTTAGTCCAAGGGCAGCTTGTAATGCTTTATTCTGCATTAGTTGCAGTTTGTCTAAATTGGCGTTAGCGGTCCCGAGTAGGAGTACATTACAGAAGTCCAACTTGGATAGTATCAGTGCTCTAGCTAGTGTGATGCAGTTATCAGGTGTGAGGAACTGGCACCTTAATGCAAAACGTTTGGATGTGTAGGAGGTAGATGAGGATAAGGCATTGACATGTCTTGTCATAGTTAGATTAGCATCTTGGTACACATCTAAGGTTTTTGCCTGTTTCAATACTGGAATTAGGGTGCCATCAATGTTGATTGATGTGTAGTCTAAGTGTAATGCATGAATCTTAGATGGGGAGCCCACAATGAGAATCTCTGTTTTCTCATCGTTGAGGCATAAGCTGTTCAAGGCCATCCAATTTTGTATTATTGCATATATTCTATTAATGAGCAGAGTGTCGTGGTCATAGATACCTGTGAGCGGAATGAGGATCTGGGTGTAATCAGCAAAATTGGTGTAGATGACACCCATAGAACCCAGGACCGCGAAGAGAATCTTGGTATATGCATTGTAGAGGGTGGGCGATAGACATGACCCTTGCAGTACCCCTATAGGGATTGGGATGGAGTCTGCAGCCTCTTTTCCGATGGATACTCTAGACTTGCGCTCAGATAGAAAGGATTTTACCCAAAGGGTGGCTTCTCTAGAGAATCTAATGTCATTTGCAAGTGTAACACAGAGTTTGTTGTGGTCCACTAAATCGAATGCTGCAGATAGATCTAGCAGCAGTAGTATGCAGAGTTTAACAGTGTCCCTTATTGTATCCATCTGGATTTTCAAGTTCAGGAGTGCTGTTTCAGTGCATTGGTTGGGCTGAAATCCCGAATGTCTATCTACCAGGAGTTGGTTGTGTTCAAGGTGAGCTTGTATTTGGGTGTAGGCAATTTTATCAATGATCTTGAGCAAGAAAGGGACCATTTTTATAAGTTGGTATTTAGTTGGGACTGGTGGGTCCATTGATGTTTTTTTTCAGAAGTGGGATCACCCATGCTTCTTTTATACTTGCTGGGACTGTATTTGTATTAAACGAAATGTTGATGAAGTTAGTAATAATAGGGGTGAGGGTGGTGGCACAGAGTGTGACTAAGTGGGCTGTGAAGTTATCCCCTTTACAGTTGGAAGCTTTTAATTTAGATATAGTTTGAAATACTAGCCTGGGCCTCTGGGGCAAAGTGGAATAGTGCAATGGCATCATTCTTAGTAGTGTTAAAGGTGGAGTCCGGGGAGTTTTTATCAGCTAAGATTTTTCTTTTTGTAGTCATTTTCTTTTGAAGTAGATCGATTTTGGAGGCTAGTGCATTTTGGATGGTGGTACACCATGCTTCACTGGAGTTAACTGGCGTGGTGTCTGGGGTGGGGTTTTCCAATTTTCCAAGGATGGTGAAAAGCTCCTTAGCATTTGAAGAGGCATTGCTTATGCATGTGTTGTATGAGTTGGGTATGGTAGCTGTTTTATAGGTTTTGTTAGCTGCTCTGAATGCATTAGCTGAATCTTGCGTGGGTGATTTTTTGCAAATGTGCTCGAGCACTCTTTTAGAACACCTAAGTGCGACTAATTCACCAATGAACCAGAAGCTTGTTCGTTTGTCAGCACGTCGAATTTTGGTAATCATGGGAGCTGCTGAGTGTATGGTGTTAGTGAGACATTTATTGTAGATGTCTACAATGTAGGGTTGTCGCTTGTGGAACTATTTGATGAGAGGGCTTCACTTAGGATAGGGGATAGGTTTTGCTGTTAGTATCCTAATGTTTCTAGTTTCGTACGTATCCACTGTCTTAGGCTTAGAGGGGCATTTATTGTTGTTTTTTAGCGTGAAGTTAACACTGTAGTGATAAGTCCAGGCATTGTCACAGAAAACCCCCAAAGCGAACAGGAGTTAAAAAAGCTTCAATGCATCATCCAACAACATACGCCCCAGTATGTTACATCTCCCTCACAAGTACAATTAAGTAAACTAATCAATACTAAATATGAGTGGTGTACATTGCACAGAAGACAAACCGAATAATTCCACCTCAGAGGCACTATGAACAACATGATAAGACACAGAGACATCGAGGTACACAAATTAAAATAGAACAATCCATCAGAGGGTCCCCTTACCCAATCACAGACAAGGGTTTGCACATTGCACAACCTGCGGTCATCCCAAATCAGATTGCAAACGATTACACTGAACTATACTCAGCCTAGGTGCCCCTAGAAAGCAGAGAGGAAAATACATTAATGGAATACATCCACCTTCACTATCTGAACGATGATGCAAAACTTTGGTGCCCCTTTCTCAGAGTGAGCGATAAGCCTTAAAAGACATGGGCACCAGAAAATCCAAAGGAGAAGACGGCCTACCATTGTGTGCTGAAAATGTTGTGACCCGACATTGGCACTGACCACATTTTTGAAGCAGATGAAGAAGGGGCCTACTTCCCAAATTCAACAGAGCTTTAATATCAGTCCAGCCAAAAACAGATAGAGATGGCATGGAATTTAGCAATTACAGGCTGATTTCACTCATCAATGTTGTCATCCAAAAGATTTGCTTGATGTACTTGCCAATCAACTAAAACCATACCTACTTATAGAGCGAGCACAGATAGGGTGTGTCCTAGGCAGGATGGCAGGAGACAACATAAGAGAGGTTCTACATGTGCTTTGAGTTGCAAAGGATGGTGATTACCCCAATCTGGCCTGGTTCCCAGAAGCTAATTAATATGTTCACAGGGTGGAGTGTGGTTACATGTTTCCGGACCCTGTCCTGACCTAGAAGAAAGATTAATTAAAAAAAGAAAACTGCTTTATTGGAGACCAACTGATAGAGTATTCTGTCCCAAATAGTTCTACAGCACTTTTGAGATTGGTAGAGGGACGAAGCAGAGCTTCCAACAGCCCACCCTCTTATTCATACTGGCAGTGAAAGGCCTATCTGCAGTGACATGACAGAACAAATTGATCAAGGGCATAGATCTCCATCGGGAGAAATGCAACTAAAACAATATGCAGATGGCATTCTACTAATTCTGGCGAATCCGAAACAATCCTTTCAGACAGTAATTGGTACATTTACAAATTCTCTAAATTCGGAAGCTGCAAGATCTATTGCCAAAAATGTGAGGGAATGCCAATCTCTAGAGACAGGACAAAAGTGGACATGCATCAACATCCTTTTCATTGGGTACCCTATGGATTGAAATATCTGGCTATCAATTTCAATCCTGTCTGCATAACAGAGTACATGACAATCTGCAACCCTTGAGGGAAAGAATAGATACATAAATGGAGAGATGGAAAGACAAAACAAAATTGCCAGTCTCACCCTAGCATGCACTTCATACATCTGAGAGATTCCTCATATTCTATCGACCCTTACCTACACATCAACCCCCATTTGCGGATTAACCACGACCTCATGATAGCTGGCCACATGTTCCACTTGTCAGAATGGGCAGAAAGAGGAATACCATCTATTAGAGACATTAGGGGTGTCGAGGTGCACCAAATAGAGAAGTTTTGTCTCTCTGGAATGGAAAATCAGTGGTGATATCTCCAGTTAAAAAGATGAATTCACTCTGTAATAATACATTCTGAATCAGGTGTAGTCATCTCCGCACTGGCATCTTTCTTCGGGAAATGGTGGAGTAACAGTGGCATAATATCTACCTGTTATGCAGCACTTATCAAAGCAGCATACAACACTCACACAGCAACAATTCTAAAACAGAAACGGGACAAAGCTGCACATGCACAGAGAAAGAATGGTCTCAGATCCTTTCTCAAAACACTGCTCAGACAAGCTAGAGTGAAATTCTCCCACTTCTAAGGCAATGTATCCCAGCCAAACTCTACAAAGTGAAACAAAATGAGGCAGACACATGTTGGAAATGCTTTGAAGCGGGAGCAGACATATGACACATACTCTTGTCATGTGCATATATACTAAAATACTGGGCAGAGATCCACTTGGTGGCGCACATATAACAAGGTATGCCAATAGTTTTTTTTGCATATTAAGTAGCTTTGGGTTTTCTCCCTAAGTTACTAGGGTAATCCAGACGTGGAACCCTTGCTCACTGTTCTTAGAGAGGCATAGCTCCAGCTCACTGACGAGGCCCAACCAGGGCGAAACATGTGTATGGGGTTGCTGTTGGTACTCTTGTTCAGAAGAGAATTGCCAGGCATTTCGGTGCTGAACTGCCCTTGGGCAGTACAAAGACTGATATGTAGTGGAAATTTCTCTTCTGTGAAAGGCTGGTGAGCTAAAGACTCTGGTTGAGACTCTATCCCGGGGATATTGGCCAGTAGTAGAGAAACTCCCAGAACGCCCCTTGTTTTTGCATATTAAGTAGCTTTGGGTTTTCACCCTAAGTTACTAGGGTAATCCAGACGTGGAACCCTTCCTCACTGTTCTTAGAGAGGCACAGCTCCACCTCACTGATGAGGCCCAGCCAGGCTGAAACACGTGTCTGGGGTTGCTGTTGGTACTCTTGTTCAGAAGAGAATTGTCAGGCATTTCAGTGCTGAACTGCCCTTGGGCAGGAAAAAGACTGATATGTAGTGGAAATGTCTCTTCTGTGAAAGGATGGTGAGCTAAAGACTCTGGTTGAGACTCTAACCCGGGATATTGGCCGGTAGTAGAGAAACTCCCAGAACCCCCCTTGTTTTTGCATATTATGTAGATTTAGGTTTTCACCCTAAATTACTAGGGTAATCCAGACATGGAACCCTTGCTCACTGTTCTTAGAGAGGCACAGCTCCACCTAACTGACGAGGCCCAACCAGGCCAAAACATGTGTCTGGGGTTGCTGTTGGTACTCTTGGTCAGAAGGGAATTGCCAGGCATTTCAGTGCTGGACTGCCCTTGGGCAGGGCAAAGACTGGTATGTAATGGAAATTTCTCTTCTGTGAAAAGATGGTGAGCTTAAGACTCTGGTTGAGACTCTAACCCGGGATATTGGCCGGTAGTAGAGAAACTCCCAGAACCCCCTTTCTTTTGCATATTAAGTAGCTGTGGGTTTTCACCCTAGGTTACTAGGGTAATCCAGATGTGGAACCCTTGCTCACTGTTCTTAGAGAGGCACAGCTCCACCTCACTGACGAGGCACAACCAGGGCAAAACATGTGTCTGGGGTTGCTGTTGGTACTCTTGTTCAGAAGAGAATTGCCAGGCATTTCGGTGCTGGACTGCCCTTTGGCAGGACAAAGACTGATATGTAGTGGAAATGTATCTTCTGTGAAAGGATGGTGAGCTAAAGACTCTGGTTGAGACCCTTACCCGGGATATAGGACAGTAGTAGAGAAACTCCCAGAACCCCTCTTGTTTTTGCATATTAAGTAGCTTTGGGTTTTCAACCTAAGTTACTAGGGTAATCCAGATGTGGATCCCTTGCTCACTGTGCTTAGAGAGGAACAGCTCCACCTCACTGACGAGTAAAAATGTATTTACATTAAGGACCACACACTCCCTAATTTGATATAGACCTAGACATTTGTGAAATATATGTGAATCACATTATATCAGGGATTGATGCAGTCTTTACCATGGTGATGTATACACATGTTTTTGCAGTTAGTGTCATAAATCCATGAATTAACACAGACATTGATAACTAGAGATTATCTGTAACAAACATTGACATCACATCTATGATTTACCATGCCACTCGAGTAGATGTCTCGGAATAATTATACCATTTCATTTGAGATACATATGAATGACATTATATCAAAGAAGGAAGTTTCTTCATCACAATGATATATGGGCATGTTTTTGTAGTTAGTGTCATGGGTTCAAAAGTTAACATAAACAATGGTAATCAGAGATTATCTGTAAATCACATTGACATCACATCTATGATTTACAATGTAGCTCAAATACGTGTCTCAAAGTAATTATACTATTTCAATTGGTGCATTAACTTATGTCTTGACCTTTAAGTATAATATTGTGTTAACTCCAAATTTAGGTTTACAAATAATAGTTCAGATCCCATTCTAGGTTCATCCCACGTGAATTAATTATTGTATATGAACAATTTTGTTAATTGAAAGTGAATTTGAAGTACTATTGATTTGTAATTTTACTATAAAATCCCTTTTTGAAGAAACAAATAGCCTACTTTGTAAATAGTTGAGAAAAAAATCCAACAATTATATTGTTTATAGTGTGCCCTTGTTTGTCCCCCGTTTCACTTCGAGGGATCGGCTCCTATCCTATTTATTTGGTCTTGTAGTACATATCCTAACAAGGACCTGAAAATCATTCTATAAAAAATAACTTAATTATGTATCTCTTATTAATAAACAAAGAAATCTGAGTGCACCTCTACAACCTACTATCTCTTCCAGCTGATGCCAGAAGAGACCGAAAAGGAAGGGTTCCTTTACCAGCTCAGAGAGGCAAAGAGGAAGATCATTCTGAAAGTCCCTCTCCTGGACGACATTTGGGATGAGGGCCCGGTGCTGATTAAAAATCCCACCTCAGCCCTGGCGAAAGTAGACAGGCTGGAAAAGAAGTACCAGGTGCCGGGGTCCACACTCAAGTGCCTGCAGACGCAGCCTTCCCCAGACTCAGTCGTCTCATTGGCTGCGAGGAAAAAGTCCTCAAGTCTTCAACCTCTGTTCCCCCGGACAGCGAGTGGAAGAAGTTGGATGCAATGGGTAGAATGGTGATATACTCCGTGGCAACGACTGTGAAGGCATCGAATGCTCTTGCGATCCTGGCCAGATACGACAGGGAGCTGTGGTACAAGATGGCCCCATTGCCGGAATTTCTCCACCGACAAGTGGGTTGAGGCACTGGAGATCCTCCAGGAGGGTCAGGTGGCTTCAGACCCATTCCATCACCATGGCCCTGGACATCGCAGGGTTCCACTAGTTGGGGAACGGTGTCTGTCTCCATTGTGGTGGCTAAATCCACCAACTTTCGCCAGGAAGTTCAGACGAGGTTCCTGGGCATGCCTTAGACGGGGACAATCTGTATGGGAAGGCCATTGATGAATCATTGCAAGCCATCAAGACCGACACTGAGACGGCCTGGGCCCTTGGCACACTTCAGCAACATCGCCCTTCCTTTCGTGCCTCAGGAGGGAAATCCAGAAGATAGTCAGAGGTTTCGGCGGGGGATCATCCTCATAACATCAGCCCTCCTGTTCCATGACCCAGGAGGCCTACAGGGATCGTTCCAAGGATTTCTGATTTCGGAGGTGGCTGCCATCATCATCGCTCCCAAGGCGGCACGCAGGCCCCGAAGCAGGATTGAAATGGCCAGGATGTCGGGCCCCCACCCATGCACCAGGGTGGGAGGCTGGCTGGTGGGCTGCATCAGCGAGTGGCCGAAGATCTCCTCCGACCAATGGGTGCTGGATGCTCTACCCACGGACACACTCTAGAATTCAAGCAGAAATCTCCACGGATACCACCGGTGGCCCGGTATGAGCAGCACATCCCACAGCTCCAGCAGGAAGTACAGGCCATGCTAAGAAAAGGGGACATAGAGCTGGTTCCAAAGCGACTCTGGGGCGCCAGAGTTTTCTCCATATACTTCTTAGTAAAGAAAAAGACCGGGGGTTGGAGGCCCATCTAAAAATATGGCATCTAAACAAGTTCCTCAAGTCCTCAAGTCCCAAAAATTTAGGATGGTCGCAATGCAGCATGTACTCGGCCAACTGGAAAAGGGCGACTTCATAAGATCGCTGGATATAGAGGACGTTTACTTCCATGTCCACATTCATGAGAAGCATCAGAAATTCCTGGCTTTGTTGTACAGGGAAAGCACTACCAATTCCAGGCCCTTCCCTTCGGACAGAAGTCAGCGCCCAGGGTAGTTATGAAGTACCTGGCACCAGTGGCGTCCCATCTACGTCTGCAAGGGATACATGTGTACCCGTGCCATCCGTGCTGACCGATCTTGGGTTCTCTGTGAACTATACAAAGTCATGCTTGATTCCATCGCAGAATGCGCTATTCCTGGGGTCCAGGCCATTGCAGCCATTTTGGGCAAACTGCAACGGCTGTTGACACTGAAGATTGCCACGGTACGGACCATCAAGTCGCTGCTCAGCATGATGTTGTTGTGTATTTACCTGATCAGACTCTGCAGGTTGCGGATTCAACCCTTTCAGGAATTCATGGATGCTTGGTGGGTCCAGGTGTCTGGGAGCTTCACAGACAGGATTGTTCTCGACGAGGAGTTCCATCGAGCGATAAGGTGGTGCGGCGTGCGTGCCAACATCGCCATGGGCACGGATTTCCAGAGCCCTCCATACCAGGAGATGGTCACCACAGACGCTTCCCTGGAGGGCTGGGGAGCCCACAACGAACGTTTCCACACCAGAGGCCTGTAGCTACCGGAGGAGAGGGATCTCCACAACAATGTCCTGGAACTAGGAGCAGCGTTCCTTACGTCCCTCAAGGCCAAAGTGGTGAGGGTCTTCACGGACAATACCACCACAATGTTCTACATCAGGAAGCAGAGGGGATCAGATCGCTCGCACTCTCGAGTGGACGTATGATTTGTGGCACTGGTCCGTTGCCCAGGGAATGTTCCTCATTCCTTTCAAGCTGGCGGGAGTCAAGAACACCATCACCGACTCCCTCAGCAGGGAACTGTGCTCTTGTCACGAGTTGGAGCTCCGACAGGATCAAGTGGACAGCCTCTTCCTCAAATGGGGCAGACCCCAGATCAATCTGTTTGCGACGGTGAAAAATTCCAAATGCCAGAAGTTCACCAGCAGGTTCCACCAGCCGAGGAGCACAGGAGATGCATTTTCCTTCGTGTGGGAAAATCTTTTCCTGAACGTGTTCCCTCCATTCCCCTGGTCAAGCTGCCGGTGGTTGTGGATCTGCTTGCAAGAGAAGGAGACGCAATCCTGCACCACGACCCAGGATCACTGAAACTGAAGGCTTGGCTCCTGCAGCCTTAGAATTTGCGGGATACGAGCTGCCAGCAGACTGCAGGCAGGTCCTTGCCAGGGCCAGAGCATCATCAACACTGAAGTGCTACAGGAACAAGTAGAAACATTTTGCAACGTGGTGCCGGATGCAGAAAATGAAGCCTCTGAGGGTCACGTCCCTGAAGATTCTTCCGTACTTGTTGTCCTTGACCAAGGTGGGCTGGTGCATACCTCCATCAAGGTGCATCTGGTGGCTATCACCCGCTACACCAGGTCTCCGGGACGGTCTTCTCTTTGGTCCCACGTCTCATTAAGGAGTTCCTCAAAGGATTTTTTTGATCATTCCCGCTGGTGAAGGCCCCTGCCTTGTCATGGGAACTCAACGTGGTACTGACAAGGCTCATGGGGCCCCCTTCGTGCCTATGCATCAGGCCCCTCTCAAGTTCCTATCATGAAAATGGTTTTCCTAGTGACCATCACTTCTGCCAGGAGGGTAGGTGCGATCCAGGCCCTATCCTGCAAACAGCCATATTTGACTTTTAACGGCACAAGGGTGTTGCTATTGCTGCACCTTTCTTTCATGCCAAAGGTTCTGTCGGACTTCCACCTCAACAAGACTTTGGTTTTGCCTGTGTTCTTTCTGAATTCTTCATCACCGTCTGAAAGGAGTTTGCACTAGCTGAATGTGGCTCATGCTCTGAAGTTCTATGTGGCACTCACAAAGAGTTTCCGGAAGACATCTCAACTTTTGATGAACTTTGGTCCTGTGAATCATGGGAAGGCCTTGTCCAAGACTTCCATCTCCAGGTGGCTCTCCAGCTGTATGACCCACTGTCACCGGTTGGTGAACCGACCACTGCCCGGCTGTCCGAGAGGCCATTCTACCAGAGGAATGACTGCGACGATGGCGTTCCTGTCTGGTGTGCCCCTGCTGGACATCTGCAGGGCGGCTACATGAAGGTCCACGACTACCTTCACAAGATTCTACTGCATCAACAGGGATTCCAGAGAGGAGTCCAGGATCAGCCATGCAGTGCTACACAACCTGTTCACTTGAAGGTGAGCCTGGTCCGGAGGTAAGAATAATTGCTTCTGTTGAGCCTTGCCACCTCCCATGGTTGTGTATTGATGTACTGCTATGTATTCTTTATTCATGAGCATGTGAATCCATGCCAGACCCCATGCTGGAGAAGGAGCAAGTTACTTAACCTGTGACTGTTGTTCTCCAGCATGCTGGGATTCACATGCAAACCCTCCCTCCTGCCCCTTTGCGGCTCATCTTGGCTATACTGCCACTTTACGTACTACCAAATCTGAAGATGGCTGCCAGAGGAGGGGCTTAGGAAGAGGGCAGTCATTGGCTGAGGGCAGTATGACCCAGAGCTTAGTGATTGGTTTATAGGAGAAAGACAGTTTGTAAGTTAAAGTGAAACTGTTTTTTCTTTTTCCGGGGATTCCTGGCCTGCCGACGGAGAATATTCATGAGCATGTGAATCCATGCCAGACCAATGCTAGACAACAACAGTTACAGGTAAGTAACTTGTTCCTTATGCAGGTTTGTAAAGCGCCACCTTCCCCAGGCCAGTGGCTTCTTGGTGCTGCAGTTGTGGCAGCAGATCAATTAAAGAGCCAGGTCTTGATAAACTGCAACATGATCAATGGACCACAAAGTATGTGCTGTTTAGAGCCTGTGTGTCCCAGCAGGGCTAGAAGGCATGTGGCATGTGCTCCTCTGTGTATTCTTTGATGGCGGATGGGGGGATTGAAAGGGACTCCAATAGGTCTCAGGGGGACTGGACGAGAGGCTTTTTGAAGGGATTGTGGTCACTTACCAACTTCCTGAGTAATCAGCTCTCCCTGGCTGGGGGAGGTGGTCGGGACTCTTCAAGCACTCTTTGTTTATTTAACCCTGACTTGAAGCCAAGTCTGCCTCAAGTGGACCTACAAAGAACCAGCCTGACTCCCGAGGCATGGGCAGTCTGTGCGGTGGTGCAGGGAATTGCTGTCAAATGGGGGGGTCAGAGACACCTATGCCTGCCCCGTCTATAGCAAGTCATAACATGATTTTAAATCAGGGTTGTGCAGCTTCCTTGGATGATTCATGCATTTTAGTTTGTCAAAATGAGGCTATTGTATTACCTCCCAAGCCTATTACCTCCCAAGCCCCTATGATGCTCTCAAGACAAATATACCCACTCCGAGCGGCCAAACAAAAGCTGCAAGACCAACTTGTACAGTTATGCTTGCACTGTAACCATAGCAAAGTATAACTTTATTGGATTACCACTGTCATCGTACCACTGCTAGCGACTGTTACATCCTATACTATGTTGAGCTCAAGTCTTCTGTAACAGCGCCACGATGCCTCAGGGCAGCTCTGTGCGCTTTATAAAGGCAAATAAATAAATAAAAATAAAAAATAATTACAACGTATTACATTCTTTCATCTAGCAGAGCCTTTGAAGTGTGAGCAATTTAGATGTGATGACCCATTTAAGAGACCATTGTTTTGGACAAGACGTTCTTCCAGGGACGTCATTTCACCAAAATGCCAGGAGTAGCAGAAGTGACATCACACGACCCTTGACCCCGTGATGACATCACAGGAAGTGATGTCATTTGACCCCACCCCAAAGTGATATCGCGGAAAGCGATGGAGCAGGAACTTTCACCGGTTGACAAAACAGGAAGTGGCATCACATAGCATTGTACATTTCCAAAAATATGGTTACGATATTACTATAATGTAATGTACATTTCATACCTGAATGGATCACCATATGTATCGTTAAGATCAGTGAGTATACACCCATATTACCAACTTACTGTGATTGCAAGCAGACGTCCATGACCAAATGATAATGATGTGTTATTATATAGCACTTAAGCTTAAGCGCTTTACATAGAAGAAATATACACCCAATATCACCCAACCTGTGTTGGTAGTCATTTATCGACCTCAGAAGGATGAAAGGCTGAGTTGAGGCGTTTGAGAACAGACTAAGTCAGTGACTCACCCCCTGAAGTGTGCCTGAAATAAACCGTTAATGAGTCTAGCAATTATTGTATAGAATTCCAGAAAGACACATTTTTTGGCATTCCTATTCTTTCTTATTTAGGTTCCGTGCTGAAAGTATTAGACTTGTGGCCCTCGTGTTCTTATTTTTCTTCTTTTTTAAGGGGCCTGAACAAGAAAGCTTGCCACTCCAGAATTAAAGAGCCACATGGCCACAGCCCAGGGCCCAGGAGCTGGCGAACCCCAAATGACGTCCATGCGTTCTTCACATTTCTGTGTTAAGTAACGCAAAGGGTCCGTTTTTTTTTAAAAGCAATCACAAACCACCAGTTAGCTACCTAAATCTAAGCCCTCCTCCAGGTCACTAATAATATAGCATACAAAGCAGTTTTAAACCAACTACATCATTTTCAGAGGTTCAGATTTAACACACCAAAAGCATTCATTTTTGGTAGAATGTAATATTTTCATTACACCATAAATAAAACCTGCCTTTGTCAAACATTGAAACGCAAACAGGTACCCTTTTCACACAATTACCTTCTGTTATAAGTCTTAGGGACTCATTATAAGTTTGCCGGTCCGGAAACAAGGGTTGAGGTAAGTCACTGGCACCCTTGTTCCCGGACCGGCAAACTACAAGTCTGCCTGCTGGGGCTCCTGTACCCGACAGGTGTGACCCTGCCGGGTGCACAGGTCATGGTAGGCAGACTTTTCATGGGAGCATTGGCACTGTTAGCAACGGTGCCGGTGCTCTTGTGTCCCCACTCCCATAGAGTCCTAGGAGACTCTATGTAATGGGAATTAACAAATAAGCCAGCGCCTGACTTCCGGGCCACCGGACTCGGAATGAGCCCGTGGCACTGGGAAGTCAGAAACCGTAAATTATTCTGAGTCCCATGGCAAACCACCGGTAGCACCGGCTGGGTAAACGCTGGACTTGGATGAGGCCCGTCTTGAAAGTACATTTTCAAAACTCTAAAGCCATTTTATGCCAACAGCTGAATTGCATTATGGCATTTGTACTCTCCCATTCAAGATGGGGGAGAATAATGCCAATTTTACAATTTTTGCCTAACGTCTTTCTACAAGGTTTTATATATTTTTGTGAATACCTTACTATGTGTGTGTACTTTTTAGGTCATCTTTATAAAAACAGAGTACTGTTCAAAGCCAAACATGGGGTGAGGGGAAACAATGGGAGGGCAAGCTAGTCATTTAGATATGCCCAGTATGTGGTAAGAGTTTGCAATCCCAGAGTGGTTGTTTTCCCTCATTGTGGCCACGTGTTTCTTTTCAGAGCACAAGCAGAGGATACATATGGGTGAGCACACTTCAGAGGGTGGAGGGTAGCTCGCTTGGGTGTTTTTGAGTACAGCAAACCTGCTAAAAGTGTTTGGCTGCAAGAATTTCACCCAGGTTGTCATGTTCCAAGTGCAGACCCTTGCCCACAAAACCACATAAAAGTATCATCAAAACACATGTCTTATGTTGGGATTTTGTTTTCTCTGGAATATTTCACTATAGACAGTTGGGATTAAAAGATGGTCACCTTTTATAATTTGCCAGTGTACTTATTGGAAAATCTCCCCTCTCAGGTTATTTTTCAGGTGTTATTTTATTTAAATGTCTATGCTCTTTTGACTTGTGCACTTTCATCTAAAGGGAAAGGTCAATTGAGTCACACTTGTATATTTCACTTTGAGATAAGTAGACTTACTGTGTGTATATTCATAGGTGCCAGCTTTTGATTTTTGCTATGGGGCAGATGTTCCCACACCGAGGAAAGTGTAAGAGCTGTACACATCCCTAGGTCGATTCACCATATTTTACAGTACATTTTGCAGCAGCAATAGGAAAAAAAGTAGAAACATACATCTAGGTACCAGTTGCCTAAACTGCTCAGCTGCCGTAGCAACATTTTGTTTTAGTATCCCCTACTTCACCTTTCAATTCCTGCACCCTTTCAAAGAGTATTGGCTTGCTCAACCTGTCCAGACAAGGCTTAGGGGGTGCATTGATGAGGCCTCCTTCTCATTTTGAAGTGAACAAACCTTGTTAATTTTGCAAGATGCATGCTAACACCAAGCCTGAAAACCAGCAGGAGAGGAGACAGAAATCCTGCCACATCCAGCGATTTAGAGGAGCATGACACTCAATCTGGATTATTTTCTTCAGTTTTGGTCGCCCGATACAAATACTTTGAAGAATCTCCACAGGAGCAAAATTACACTCCTGCCCCCTTTGTTCTAGGATAATGGGTGCAGCTTTCTTACAGTGACATGGCATTTTTTACTGTCAACTCCAACAGGAGCAAGTTCTTATATAGTAATACTGGCATCTGCCTGCATATAGCCTGAATGTACTTGTACGGGAGCAGCAAGCATGAACATGTTTTTTTATACTGGTAAATATGTTTTCCCCACTTGGAATTTAGGAAAACTACAAGTCCCAGAAGTCCAAGCAAAAACAGGACTGGATGGCTTTCTCGCACAGCTCTGATCTGTAAGGCAGTATTAATGTGGGTCTTGAAGTACACAATTTCAATATTTATACCAAGAGTAGCATGAAAGATATGTGTTCAAATGCAAACACTGTTCAGTGGGTTAAAATTCCAGCTTTACTGTTTAAACAAACTGTGTGATCCAGAGCTAATAATTGAATCTTTTTTTTACTAAGGAGCACTGTTTCTTGGTTTTTTGGATGATTTCGGAGAGTCAATCACTGTTTTTCACTTTTTTAGGTGTTTTAAGACTATAAAAAAGAGACATATTGCAAATTATTGTCGAATCTATATATATCATACTTAGCAAGTACTGAGGCCCAACTGGTTTAGTATTTTGTACCAGGTAGTTATACCTAGTTGCTTACAGGTGTCTAGTATGTATTACCAAAATAGTTTTCCTACTGTCTGTAATGTACTGCCTATGTATAATTTACAGAAAGGATTAGATCCACAGTATTTTATTTGCTGTTGCTATAATATTATTGATTGGTTTAATAAACCTGTATGCATGAAACACAGAGGCTTTAATTTGGCTGCTGAAAGCCAACACTGAGTGGATGTGAGGATGAGATGTGCAATGGCAACCATCCACCACAGAAGATGTGAGCAATGTATTAGGTGGAGGTAATGGGTTGCAGCAATAGGTAACAAAATGGGGATGGTTGGCTGAGAAGGGTTAGGACCTGGAGTGGGGGCGCCAATCTGACACTTTTTATAGGGTAGCAATATTCCTTGCAAAGGTCATGCTTAAAATATGTCTGAATAGCGATGGGTGCCTGCAGCAACTATGTGTATCTGTGTGTATCACACAAGAACGGCGTGGAGCGTACAACATTCAATCAGAAAATACTTATATATTGAATCAATCCAGGAGAACACTAGCCTATCCCTTAGCAGGGTGCTGTCCCTAGTTCTGAAAAAGCTAAGAGTAGAGGTGCACACTTTGGAATTCAAAAATAAAGCAATTTCAACAAGTACAATTGTAAATTCAACAAATTCCAGGTGCTCCCTAGTAGATCTGTGCTACCAGACCATAGAAAGTATGCAAAGAAAGGTACCTCGAAACAACAGGGTACAACCAGGGGCAAACACAATAACTAACAAGTTATACACTTTAATTCGACAATTATGTCTGTAGTGATATTCCAAAAACAATTTTCCACTTCAATATATCATTTTTGTTCAGACATTACATCACACAAAGTTGATGCGGATCTGTCTTCAAATTCATTTAATTATTCACAGAAAAACAACATACGTGAAGAATTCCACAACTTTGGGAACACTTAGATGAACGATTCATACACATTTTTTTTGGAAAATTCAAACATAAAAGAATTATAATTTCAGGTAACAAAACGTAACTTTCTCCACTCTTTTTCTGAATATATATATATCCAAATAATCCGATAGGTAGTTCTATTCTATACCTATCTATTTACTATGCGCTTCGGGCCTATAGCAGCCCTTCTTCAGGTAAAGGAGTATTTGTGTTCAATAATTCAATAAAGTATATTTCACAAAAACATTAAATGAAAAATTTCATGTGTCAGTGTTCAAGCACACTTGTCGAAACCAAATTAGAGAAACGTTGCTCTATCCATCAACCATCACTGTGAGCCAGCCTGCGGCCAAGTACCGCTACTATAGTATTCTTGTAAGTAGCTTCAATCTTTTCAAAGCCCTGTGAAGAGATATATATGTATTACTGCTACTGATATTTTTCCTAGTTCAATCATCAACGGAGTTTGTGTGGGAACAGGCGCAAAAGTTATGCGCTGGGTCCAACTCCAAACTCCTAATAATTTGAATTCTTGTAATCTGAACTCATAGTGCATGTGTACTCACTTGTAATATTCCCTTGTCAGCTCTGACAAAACTGATTCCAGCCAATTCCCTTTAACTTCAATGTCTGCAATGAGATACACAGATCTCTATTAGTGTGCTTAAGAATAATTATCTAGATGTCCATATTAGCTCCTACGGAATTAAAGATCTAAAATCATACCTGTGTTAAAGAACTGTAATCCACTAAAAAAATGGAGGAAATCCCTTAAACCTCAGTAATTTGGATGTATATGTTTTACTGCTGGTTTGGCGATGTAAACGTTATATATTTTGTTCGTGGCTGTGAAACTGCACCTATTTGGAATAATACAAATCTTTGTTTACACCAGCTGAGATGTATTTGAGTCTACGGCTACATTTCGTAATAGTAAGCCACTATGGTGTTCGACTCACCTTCTTTCATGTACAGCGTGCAGCACGGAGCGAGGAGCCGCCGGCTTTAGTGCGCGCTTAAAGCTCTAATCTTCCTTTTCTGTCTCATCCGCGACATTTCAATGCGCTAAGCGGGACAGCTGTTCAAAACTCCACTGATTACTGCTTCCGAGTGTTTAAAGTTGGTGGCGAGTGCTCGGGAGTAAAGCCATACATCTCAGTTGCCAAAGCTAGCCTGCGCCTGCACTTCCGGGGGAATATATTTAACTTCCTGTTTCCTACCTCGCCATCTTAGGTGAGTATATGAATACTCATTGTGATTATCTTCATGCTACACTGGTTATGTAAACTTTCTATTTAAATGTGGCAAACACGTGCTAAGTAACTCTCGCTCAGCTCGTGGTGACTGTGTTTGTTTATATCAAACCTGCATATTACGAAAATATCTACACAGTTAACCATTTCTAATAGGTGATAACCCTACTTTCATTCATCTAAGCATTTACATTACTGTCACAGATTAACAATGTTATAGCAATATCCAGTTTCTTCCGTCAACAAAGTAGACTGAATCAGTCCATTAGTGACAAGTAGCATCTCATTTCATTTGTGTTCTCATTTTGTTCACAAAAAAACGCTGGCTAACACGGGCAAAGACATAGATAACTGAATATGTTCCAATTGCATTAAAACACTCTCACTCTATGTTGTTCACATCTTAAACCTCTTTGATCTAATAGGTATATATCTTAAATCGTTCACCCTTCATTATTTACAGTGAGAAACAACTTGATTTGCATTTCTATAAGTAACAGGACAAGTCCCAATCTAAGTTCATCCCCCGAGGGCACATTGAATCGAGCCTATCTATCCAATACACTTCTCTCTGCTGTAACAACTTCATTTGGTCACCACCCTTTCTGGGTAAACACATATGTTCCAAAATTATAAACTTGATTTGTGCAACTGTATGCTTATGTTCTTTAAAATGCATAGCAACTGGGGATCTTGGTGTAGATTGTCTAATATTTGACTTGTGTTCTCCCCATCTGACTTTAGCCTTTCTTCCAGTCAGGCCGACATAGGATAAACCACAAGGACATTTTATCCCATAAACAACATTTGTGGTATCACACGTCGATGTATGTTTCAATGGTATTGCAAACCTTTGTATGGGTGATTGACTTGATTACCTTGAATCACAACTACAATTGTTGCATGGCAACGTCCCTTTATAGATCTTTGATGTTTCTTTCTTGTGACTGCAATCTGATTTGATTTGGAAGTCAAAAATACTTCTACTCTTACTGTAAGCAAAGAGGGGTGTTGTTGGAAAAAGTCTAGCAAGTGTAGGATCAAGGGTTAGTAATCCCCAATTTTTCTTCAGTATTTTTTACACTTGACTGCTTTGTTGTCAGTATATAGTGACACACACTAATTCTGTACCTGACTTTTTGGCGCTTGACTCTAAAGCTGTTTCTCTCGTCATTCTTTTGACCTCATCTGTCTTCGTTTGAAGTTTCTGAGAATCATATCACCTCGCCAAAAACTTCCTGGTAAGATCAACTGATTTCTTTTCAAAATCTTCTTCTTCTGAAATTATTCGCCTATATCTAAGAAGTTGGCTTAGTGGAATACTCTCAATGGTATTCTTGGGATGAAAGCTCGACGCCAATAGTATACTGTTCCTGTCGGTACTCTTTGTGTATACTGTAGTTTCTAAGTGATTTTTCTTGTGATATACAAGAACATCCAGGAATTCAAGTTGAGTTTTACTTGATTTGTATGTAAACTTGATTCTAGGTGATAAGGTATTCATCCAGTCAAAGAAACTATTTAGCTCTTCATTTGTCCCTCTCCATATCCCGAAGAGGTCATCGATGTATCTCACAAAAAATTGTAATTTTCCACTCCACAAGGAACTATTTAGAATTTGGGTTTCTTCTATGTAAGCCATATAGATATTAGCATAGCTTGTTGCCATTGCGGCCCCCATGGATGTCCCAGATGTTTGTAAAAAGTAACAGTCTTCAAACCTAAAGAAATTGTTATTCAGGATGATCTTTAATAGTTTTAAGACAAAAACTTTGTCAGATTTGACGCTTTGTGTGGTGTTCAGAAGCATCCACTCCACTGCTTCCAAACCACTCTGATGTGTAATACTGGTATACAAACTTGCAACATCCTTTGTGAATAGGATGTCTGTCTCTTCAATGAAAGTGGTAGCATTGAGTTTCCTCAAAAAATCATTTGTGTCTTTAATATAAGTGGTGATTGTCGGCACTAATGTTTGTAAGATCTTGTCTACATACTGTGCTAGAGGTTCAAGTAGGCTGTTAGTAGCTGCTATAATAGGTCTTCCAGGCGGATTGTGTAGATTCTTGTGAATCTTTGGCAAGATATACATTACTTGCATAATAGGATGTGTATTTGTGAGAAAGGCTTTGGTTTTGTAGGTGATAAGTTTATCATTCTCTGCCTCATCCAATGCACTTTAATAAGTTCTCTGACTTGTGCTGTAGGATCATTATAAATTTCCAGATAAGTATCTTGATCAGACAGTTGTCTTTCTATTTCTGATTTATACGTTTGTGTATCCCAGATTACCAGGGCACCACCCTTATCCGCAGGTTTTATAATTATTTCTGGGTTGTTCCATAGTTTATTCAATACTTGCTTTTCTCTGTTAGTAAAGTTCCCTCAAAATCTATTCTGGAATTTCAATTTCTTCATATCATTGAGTACTGATTTCTGGAAAGCATCCATTATGTTATTCTGAATGGGAGGCATAAAAACACTTTTCGGTTTCATTTCAAGATATTCAGATTCAGGTCTGGTGTCCGTTAAATCTATTGTGTCAAAGAACAGTTTCAACTTCATTTTCCTTGTTAATTTAAAGAAGGACATTTTTTCCTTTAGGAGAGAACTGTTATAATGCGGTAGAAAAGATATTCCTTGTTGTAAAGTAGCTTTCTCAAACATGCTCAAATTATATGCCGAGATATTGACTACTAAGTCTTCTTTATTGGTTGACTTACTTTCCTTGGTGGATTTTTACTTTTTCCCTCGTATGCACGGACCCGGTCTAAAAAAGAATAACTTATAGGTGCACTTGAAGGTGTCTGTTTTGATGTACTACGTCTTTGTTCAAGGCTCTTAGGATCTTCGCCCCTTTCTGGCTGATTTTTACAGGTCCTTCTGTGTTCTAGGCCTCTGTACTTGAGGCGTCTGATGTCGTTGGGGCGGATGACGGTGTTTTCCTCCCTCTATTGTAGGGTTGTCTAGTATTCTTCGTCTGATCTTTCAAATGGTAATATTCTTTCCAGGTATAGACGATATCTAATTTGTAGTCAAGAGTATCACGTCTGAATTTTCTTATCTTTTTAGATTCAATCTCACTTCTATAATCTTCCAATTTCGTATTGACCTCTTCAAGCAGTTGTACTAACTCCTCTTTAGTAATAAATGCTGCAAGTGCCTTCTTGGTGTTCTCTAAGTCTACTTCCAATGTAGATAAAGATTTTGATAACTCCTCAATTGTTAATATAATAAGATCAAGTGAACATTTGTTCAGTATCAACCTCCACTTTTTCACGAACTCAGAATTCTCTTTGCAAAGCGTGGGCTCTAAATCAATTCGTAACCCTCCTGAGCACCCGCCACCAACTTTAAACACTCGGAAGCAGTAATCAGCGGAGTTTTGAACAGCTGTCCCGCTTAGCGCATTGAAAGGTCGCGGATGAGACAGAAAAGGAAGATTAGAGCTTTAAGGGCGCACTAAAGCCGGCGGCTCCTCGTTCCGTGCTGCACGCTGTACATGAAAGAAGGTGAGTCGAACACTATAGTGGCTTACTATTATGAAATGTAGCCGTAGACTCAAATACATCTCAGCGGGTGTAAACAAAGATTTGTATTATTCCAAATAGGTGCAGTTTCACAGCGACAAACAGAATATATAACGTTTGCATCGCCAAACCAGCGGTAAAACATATACATCCGAATTACTCAGGTTGAATGGATTTCCTCCATTTTTTGATTGGATTACAGTTCTTTAACACAGGTATGATTTTAGATCTTTAATTCCGTAGGAGCTAATATGGACATCTCGATAATTATTCCTAAGCATACTAATTGTCAGGAGTAGGGCTGGCCTTAAGCCAAGTACTGTTGGAGCTGTGGGGCCAGGGACCATGAAGAAACCCATATCCAGAAGGGTACTGTAATTTAGAGGGCTGTTATGCCCTTTCTGCAGACAAAATGCAGCTACAAACTACAAATCCCAGCATTTGGCTCACCAGTACTACAATCCCCAGCATGCTTCGCGGGCTCGCGAGCCAATGGAAAGCCGCGCTGGGTGTGGCACGCGAATGCACATGCCCCAGCCTCAAGGCATGGGGCTTGTGCTCGAGACACCGAGGAGAGAGGACGTAAAGCCCAGCAGCTCCCCGGAATCCATACGCGAGGGGCCCAGAGCCACTGGAACAACGATCCAGCCCCTCGCTGATAAAAGATAAGTGCCGCTCAGCCCAAGCAGTTCCTGGGATCCTTAGGGAAAGCGCAGGGGGCATTGCCAGATCCCCCCAGAGCCCCTGCGCATCACGTAGAAGCTAAGTGGGCGGGTTCATGGGAAAGTCATAGTCTTGGTACCGCTTCAATGAATGTGTGAAAGTGAAGGAAGGAAGTGTTTTATGGTTTCACGTGCATTCGTCTCGTGGAGAACACGCCGGAAAGGCGCATGAGATGGAAGAGCATTAAGTTATGGCACCCGGTCTGAGGAAAGACCGTGTTTTGGCAAAACTGTAAAACTTGGGGGTTAATAAGCCACGTCGGCAGCGCACCCATTGCAACTTGAGATTCGTGGAATATACTAAGCGCTGAATGCATGTTGAGTGAGTTTGTGAGAGTGAGCGACCGACAGAACTAAAGATATACGCTAATGCTTGTCCTTTGTTTTCTTTTAGTTTGAACCTGATTTGAACCTGAACCTCAAACTGCAAGGACGTGGCACAGGACTCGACAGCCTTTGCAGGACAGGGCTCTGGTTAAAGAGATCTGTGTAAGCTTTGACTTGCAGGCACTGAGACCATTGAGGGGGTGGTTGGTACTGCGTCGCTCCTGCGCCTTGGACCTGGGCACCCTGACAGAAGCACAAGCCCACGTAGTACTCAGGCACCTGAGTGGTGTAGCCAACCCCCATCACCGTCATGGAAGAGATTGCCAAGGTCTTACAGGACCTACAAAGCGAGCTGGCGGCGTCCAGACAGGACTATGCCACGCTGTCAGCGCAGGTACGTAGTTTGGCCGCACAAACAGCACCCTTGCCTGGTCATGCACCAGTACAGGTGCAAGTCACCCCAGAGCCCGTGGTTCCTCTGGCACCACCTGAGCGGTATGCAGGAGACCCGCAGAAATTCCCTACCTTTATTACGCAATGCCGCCTCCATTTCCTTACGAAGCCGGCAGCATTCCGGTCCAATCAGTCTAGGACTGCATTTGTTATCTCCTATCTCACAGGAGATGCTGCAGCATGGGCAAACCCCTTAGTCCAAAAGGACAATACAATCCTATATGATTGGGACGAGTTTCTCAGTGATTTTGAGAAAATATTCAATCGTAGGGCTGCCACCTTATGTAAGGATCGGGAATTGCTGACTTTGAGGCAAGGAAATAAGGAACTAGTGACTTACGTCACTCAGTTCAAACGATTGGTAGCCGAAGCCGAGTGGCCACGCGAAAAATGCATGTCCCTATTCTATCAGGGGCTGAGGGATAATATAAAAGATCTTATCGCCCAAGTTGACCCCCAACCCCGAGAATGCTCGGATATGATCGATCTGGCCATGCGGTTGGATCATCGTCAGGCGGAGCGACCGGGGGATAGGAAGAAAGGGGAGTCACGTCCAGCGGCAAGGTTTGACCAATTTAAAGGGACACGAGGGTCAATGGACAAGTCCGATGGAGATGAGCCGATGCAAATTGGGTCGGTTCGAGGTCCCCTATCCAAAGAAGAAAAAGAACGAAGGAGGAAAGATGGTGTTTGCATGTACTGTGGGAAGTCCGGACACTTTGTTCGTGAATGCCCCACAAAGCCCAAGACTCAGGGAAACGCCTCGGCTCGTCGGTAGTGGGGATCACCCGGTCGAGCCTGACTGATAGCAGGGCCCCAATTGAAGGTTGTCCCAATTTTGCCCCACACGTTTCTTTAACGGGGTGTCTTGGGTTTCGGGGTGTATCAAAAGAGGTCACCATGTTGATTGACTCGGGGGCAATGGGTAACTTTATAGATACCCAGTTTGCGGCTAGGCTGGGTATCCCTATCCAGCAAAAGGCAAAACCTGAGCCCGTACGCGCTCTCGATGGTACACCTCTATGCTCGGGACCCATTACACATAACACTCATTTAGTGACCCTGAGTTGTGGTATTGGGCATTGGGAATACATTGCCTTTGACTTAATTGCTGCCCCGCAATTCGGCTTCATCTTAGGGTTGCCTTGGCTGAGAAAACATGATCCTCAGATTTGTTGGACCTCTGGCTTGGTAAAATTTAGCTCTCCTTATTGTCGAGAGCATTGTGAACAGCCGGTGGCCGCGGCCTCCCAAGTCGCAAGTATTACTGGTGTTCAACCCGAAGTGCGCTCAGAAGAACTACCCACAGAGTACTCCGACTTTGTAGATGTCTTCAATAAGAAAGCTGCTGAAACCATGCCCCCACATCGGCCATTCGACTGCCGGATAGACCTAGAGCCAGGGGCAACATTACCATGCAACCGTATATACGCCTTGACCGAGGCTGAAAACGAGCACCTCCGGGAGTATATAACAGCCAATTTGCAAAATGGCTTTATTAGACACTCTAATTCGCCGGTATCTTCTCCCTTGTTCTTCGTACCGAAGAAGTCCGGGGAACTTCGGACTTGCATAGATTACCGCGGGGTGAATCGGATAACCATCAAAAACCGTTACCCACTTCCACTCATCCCAGTCCTTCTAGATCAGGTTAGGGACGCGGTCATCTATACTAAGCTGGATCTTCGTGGGGCTTACCATCTTGTGCGGGTGCGCGAAGGTGACGAGTGGAAAACCGCCTTCCGGACAAAATTCGGATTGTATGACTACCAGGTTATGCCATTTGGTCTATGTAACGCACCTGCTGCCTTCCAGCATTTCCTAGATGAGGTTCTTCGGGAATATTTGGACATATGTGCTGTCGTGTACATTGATGACATCCTCATTTATTCTCACAGCCTTGAAGATCACGTCCAGCATGTACGCGCTGTCTTACAAAAGTTAAGAGAATACCATCTATATGCCAAACTAGAGAAATGTGAATTCCACCGCACTACCGTGGAATTCTTGGGATACTACCTTACTCCGACAGGCGTGCAAATGGATCAAAAAAAGGTACGGGCCATTCTTGATTGGGCCCCGCCAGCCAATGTAAAAGACGTGCAATCCTTTCTGGGATTTGCAAATTTCTATAGACGGTTTGTCAAGAATTTCTCTGAGCTGGTCACTCCGATCACGAGACTTCTACGCAAAGGCTGCCCGTTTATTTGAGATGCTTTGGCTGAGCAGGGATTTCAACGGCTCAAGAAGGCCTTTACCGATGCGCCGGTATTAAAACATCCGGACTTGTCCCAGCCATTTGTGGTGGAAACGGACGCTTCCAGCTATGAGCTCGGAGCTGTTCTGTCCCAACGAGATCCTCAGACGGGCCTCTTACACCCAGTAGCCTACTATTCGAGGAAACTGCTTCCTGCAGAAGTGAACTACATCATAGCAGATAGGGAACTATTGGCCATAAAGGCAGCCTTTGGCGAGTGGCGGCACTATTTGATGGAGGCACGTCACACAGTGACGGTTATTACCGACCATCGCAACCTTCAGTTTATTAGGACTGCCAAGACCTTGAGTCTGCGTCAACTGCGTTGGGCCCAATATTTCGCGGAGTTTGATTTTATTATCACATACAGACCCGGAACGAACAATCGGAAAGCTGACATTCTGTCCCGCTATCCAGACAACGTCTCTGAGGAAATAGAAACTGTGTCTCGGCCAATAGTCTCCCCGGCACAGATAGTGGGTTTAACCACCAACATTTTTGAGAGCATCCAAAAGGAGCTTTCCATGCACGACCTTCATGAATGGTGCAAACAGGATCCCCAGCATACCATTAAAGATGGGCTCCCATATCATGGGCATTCTTTGTATTTGCCTACTATACCTCTACGAGAAAAGCGATGTCATGGTGCCATGATTCCTCCCTAGCGGGTCATCCCGGTAGGGCAAAGACTTTAGAATTGGTAGCAAGAGATTTTTGATGGCCAAGGCGGCGGCTTGATGTTCAGCAATACGTGCAACAATGTGCAATATGTGCCCAGAATAAAGCCGACCACCAGAAACCAGCGGGCCTCCTACGTCCCCTGCCAACGCCTACTACACCGTGGCATGCAGTCACTATGGACCTCATAGTCGAATTCCCACAAGTGCAAGGCTACACCTCCATACTGGTGGTGGTAGATGCCTTTTCAAAAATGGCTCATTTCATCCCCTGTAAAGTGGTTCCAACAGCCAAGGAAATTGCAGAATTGTTCCTGCAAAATGTGGTTCGCCTTCATGGCCTTCCATGCCGTATAATCACTGACAGGGGTCCACAGTTCACTTCCAGGTTCTGGCGCGAGTTTTGCAACATCATTGGTATGGAAGTTCGATTATTCTCGGGTTATCACCACGAGACGGACGGCCAAACCGAAAGCGTGAACCAAGGACTTGAACAGTTCCTGCATTGCTTGGCCGTGGGACGAGAGGCGACGTGGGTTCAACACACTTGGCTAGCAGAATTGGCATACAACAATGCTGTTCACTCTTCCACAAAACGATCCCCGTTCTTCTGCTTGTATGGAAGACATCCACGGATTTTACCTTTATCCGTCCCAGCAGCAGAAGCGGCATTGCCTACATTGGCAGGACAACGGATCGTAATAGAGCAGGTTTGGAAGGAGGTGCAGGATAATCTCGTAAAAACCAAACATACATACAAAATGTATGCCGATAAACATCGACGTGCCAGCCCTGTGTATCATAAAAACGACCTGGTATGGTTGTCCACCCGAAATTTACAGTTAGAAGGGCCCAAAAAATTACAACCTCGCTATTTAGGCCTGTTCAGCATTGAAAAAGTAATCAACCCAGTAGCGGTACGACTAGCCCTGCCACCCCAGATGAAAATTCACCCTACTTTCCACACGTCACTGTTGAAACCAGCCCCGCCTGGCGCGAGCACCCAAAAAACACCCCCAGTACTCATACAAGGGGAACCCGAGTATGAGGTTTGAGTTATTCTGAACTCCAAACAATTAAAGGATGGCCAAATCTATTACTTAATTGACTGGGTGGGGTACGGGCCCGAAGACCGCTCCTGGGAACCCTCACACCATGTGCATGCCCCACGGTTGCTGCGCACTTTCCACAAAAAATACCCTGATAAACCACGGGGGACCTGCCTTCCGTGGGTGGGGGAGTGCTGTCAGGAGTAGGGCTGGCCTTAAGCCAAGTACTGTTGGAGCTATGGGGCCAGGGACCATGAAGAAACCCATATCCAGAAGGGTACTGTACTTTAGAGGGCTGTTGTGCCCTTTCTGCAGACAAAATGCGGCTACAAACTACAAATCCCAGCATTTGGCTCACCAGGACTACAATCCCCAGCATGCTTCGCGGGCTCGCGAGCCACGCTGGGTGTGGCACGCGAATGCACATGCGCAAGCCCCAAGGCACGGGGCTTGTGCTCGAGACACCGGGGAGAGAGGACGTAAAGCCCAGCAGCTCCCCGGAATCCATACGCGAGGGGCCCAGAACCACTGGAACAACGATCCGGCCCCTCACTGATAAAAGATAAGTGCCGCTCAGCCCAAGCAGTTCCTGGGATCCTTAGGGGAAGCGCAGGGGGCATTGCCAGACCCCCCAGAGCCCCTGCGCATCACGTAGAAGCTAAGTGGGCGGGTACACGGGAAAGTCATAGTCTTGGTACCGCTTCAATGAATGTGTGAAAGTGAAGGAAGGAAGTGTTTATGGTTTCACGTGCATTCATCTCATGGAGAAAACGCCGGAAAGGCGCATGAGATGGAAGAGCATTAAGTTATGGCACCCGGTCTGAGGAAAGATCGTGTTTTGGCACCCGGTCTGAGGAAAGACTGTGTTTTGGCAAAACTGTAAAACTTGGGGGTTAATAAGCCACGTGCGGCAGCGCACCCTTTGGAACTTGAGATTCGTGGAATATACTAAGCGCTGAATGCGTGTTGAGTGAGTTTGTGAGAGTGAGAGACCGACAGAACTAAAGATATACGCTAATGCTTGTCCTTTGTTTTCTTTTAGTTTGAACCTGATTCGAACCTGAACCTCAGACTGCAAGGACGTGGCACAGGACTCGACAGCCTTTGCAGGACAGGACTTCAAAGACTGAAGCAAAAGCTAAGTGTGCTAGTGCATGTGACTGTGCTCATGAAAATGTAAATGGGCTCATGCCAACAATTGTTTGTTGTCAATCCTAGTATGCTTACCTTTGTGCTCATGGGAGCACCTACATGTTTGCTCTGAAGAGTAAGGTGAAGGAAAACACCTTTACGCGTAAAGGTGTTAAGGCAGGCCCATCAGCCAGTTTGAGGAAAGTGTGCAGACATCGTTTACCCTAAAAATCCCCAGTCCCATCCATAACCTCTCCCCAACCCTCAATCCGGTTATCCTGAAATCCCTCTACCTATCCACTCATCGAGATCCTAACCCTCCTTCCCCGCTCTGGTTACAGAGATCTGTGTAAGCTTTGACTTGCAGGCACTGAGACCATTGAGGGGGTGGTTGGTACTGCGTCGCTCCTGCGCCTTGGACCTGGGCACCCTGACACTAATAGAGATCTGTGTATCTCATTGCAGACATTGAAGTTAAAGGGAATTGGCTGGAATCAGTTTTGTCAGAGCTGACAAGGGAATATTACAAGTGAGTACACATGCACTATGAGTTCAGATTACAAGAATTCAAATTATTAGGAGTTTGGAGTGGGACCCAGCGCATAACTTTTGCACCTGTTCCCACACAAACTCCGTTGATGATTGAACTAGGAAAAATATCAGTAGCAGTAATACATATATATCTCTTCACAGGGCTTTGAAAAGAATGAAGCTACTTACAAGAATACTATAGCAGCGGTACTTGGCCGCAGGCTGGCTCACAGTGATGGTTGATGGATAGAGCAACGTTTCTCTAATTTGGTTTCGACAAGTGTGCTTGAACACTGACACATGAAATTTTTCATTTAATGTTTTTGTGAAATATACTTTATTGAATTATTGAACACAAATACTCCTTTACCTGAAGAAGGGCTGCTATAGGCCCGAAGCGCATAGTAAATAGATAGGTATAGAATAGAACTACCTATCGGATTATTTGGATATACATATATTCAGAAAGAGTGGAGAAAGTTACGTTTTGTTACCTGAAATTATAATTCTTTTATGTTTGAATTTTCAAAAAAAAAATGTGTATGAATCGTTCATCTAAGTGTTCCCAAAGTTGTGGAATTCTTCACGTATGTTGTTTTTCTGTGAATAATTAAATGAATTTGAAGACAGATCCGCATCAACTTTGTGTGATGTAATGTCTGAACAAAAATGATATATTGAAGTGGGACATTGTTTTTTGAATATCACTACAGACATAATTGTCGAATTAAAGTGTATAACTTGTTAGTTATTGTGTGTGCCCCTGGTTGTACCCTGTTGTTTCGAGGTACCTTTCTTTGCATGATGTCCCTATGTAAAAGAAAAGGAGATGGAAGCTGCGCCTAGATCAGCAGTGGTGTGGCTCCTATCTAAAATAAAAGGAGAGGGAAGCTGTCCCTAGATCAGCGGTGGTGTGGCGCCTATCTAAAATAAAAGGAGAGGGAAGCTGCCCCTAGATCAGTGGTGGTGTGGCACCTATCTAAAAGAAAAGGAGAGGGAAGCTGTCCCTAGATCAGCAGTGGTTTGGCGCCTTTCTAAAAGAAAAGGAGAGGGAAGCTGTCCCTAGATCATCGGTGGTGTGGCGCCTATCTAAAAGAAAAGGAGAGGGAAGCTGTCCCTAGATCAGTGGTGGTGTGCCGCCTATCAAAAAGAAAAGGAGAGGGAAGCTGCCCCTAGATCAGCGGTGGTGTGGCGCCTATCTAAAAGAAAAGGAGTGCGAAGCTGTTCCTAGATCAGCAGTGGTTTGGCGCCTATCTAAAAGAAAAGGAGAGGGAAGCTGTCCCTAGATCAGGGGTGGTGTGGCTCCTATCTAAAAGAAAAGGAGAGGGAAGCTGTCCCTAGATCAGTGGTGGTGTGCCGCCTATCGAAAAAAAAAGGAGAGGGAAGCTGTCCCTAGATCAGCAGTGGTGTGGCTCCTATCTAAAAGAAAAGGAGAGGGAAGCTGTCCCTAGTTCAGTGGTGGTGTGCCGCCTATCTAAAAGAAAAGGAGAGGGAAGCTGTCCCTATGCTACAACATGTTTGTTAACTTACTCCCCCCAGAGGGGGCGTACTCAATTTTTCTCCCTTTGTCATGCGCTGAACATTCCAGAGGGGAATGTGTATGATTTTGTATCCTTTTATTCACCCACAGGGGAATATGTTCAATAGATGCACTGATTCTGCTAGATGTTGTTTCAAACTCAAAAGAAACGAAAGGCGAGCAATGCATGTAGTACTCGACGTACCAGCCAACTGGCGAGGTAATGATTTTAAAAAAGGAGGTATCCCACTTATTCAAAAGGATATCAGGCAGGAAAAGGTTGACTGGTTTTGATGAGTTTGGTTAGTTAGGTCATCATCTACAGGACCAGTGAGTTGGGGAATGTATCATTTACTACGATCCATTGTTCACGATCTGGCAGCCATACCATGACCTTCTTGCCACTGTGTAATTATTCGGTGGCTCACGGAATGGGTGTCTGGTTAGACAAGGCTGAGACTGTCACTCTTCTTGCATTGTCCCCTTCTGCTTCGCTCGGTGTCCGAGAGTGTCGACTCGCCGTGTTGTGATCAGTTGCAACTGTGTGCAATGGCAAACCCATCCAAAACTACAGGCCTTTCGATTATGGCGACTTGCTTCCAGGATGCGGCCTGTTCTATTGCTATGAGGAAAAGTTGCCTTTACAATTAAGAAAACAGTGGTTTCAACCTGTCTGGATATTAACTCTAGTAACTGGCCCCAAATGACAACCAATAGGGATGCTGGTGGTGGAAGGTGAGGGGTCTCACAATGTCTATGTTTTCTTCGCCCACCCTTCCCTCACCTCAAGGTTAAGATGCTTTATTTATAAATTGAGAAAGAACTACAAGTCTCATAATGCAATCGAACATTCTATTACTAATGGCACTACCAAGGCATGGCACCATTCACCCATGAAGAGACAAATAGCAACAACCGCACACAGCACTGCCAACCTTTAAATGCAGTCAGAGCGACAGCACACTAAGGCACTCTGCATGCACGCTTGCAACAGAGACATCTAGACTTTTACCCACTGCTCATCTTGCTTAATATTTCCCCCAAACTCCTGTACCGAAGTATAACCACAAGTTAATGAATGCTAAATTACTGCATCTTGCATAATCGGCATATACATTACGTAGGCCGTTCCTATTTGACAGGACCTTAAAGAGGTTTCAGAGACTTCAGCCCACTATGTCATAGAAGAACGGGTAAATGGGAGAATGAAAGGCCATCCTCAGTTTGGAATTTTGTGGAGGAATGGGATAGACATTTTCCAAGCACTGTCACAATGGTGTTACCTGGCCACAATATTGCAACAGCTGAAACATTGTGTGATTACCTGGGTATAAGATAACAGCGCCTGTCAAATTCCTATCTTATTACATTACACAAGCAGAAATTGTTGGTTGTGACAATGCTTGTAATTAGAAGTCCTTCATTGAACGGAACATATATAATTCAAGAGCACCGTTGCGCCACTGTTTGATGATACTGCTTGATAGCCTTAGCTCAAAGAGATCCCAGGATGGTGTGTTTTGGGTGGGTAAGGACAGGCACTGTGTGGGAATGTCCATAGGGATTTGCATGTCGATGTGCAGTCAATACAAGCAAAATATAATATGTAAACGAAATCGTCAGCAGGCATAGGATAACATATTCACTGCTAACTTCTTATTTGCAATCTGAAGACATTTTATTGCACACAATATTTTCAACTGCATGAAAATAATCAGCTTCTAGAAAACATTGGCGGAGACGAGCGGATGTCGAATGAGTGACAATGGGAAGGAGAGATAGGGTAAAGCATAAATCACACATTCACTTGTAAGATATAATGTTTTTTTTTATTTCAAAACAGTAAGGAGTTACAACGAGCAGAAGTGACATCAGGCGGACAAGCACTGGTGGCACGCAACAGCACTGCTTGGATCTGTCAAGGCATCAGGAAATCGGTCTGATATCTAATCAAGCCCATCCCTGCCAAACAATAATCCACAATAAATGACATTTACATGGTCCAGAGTCTACAATATTTGTAGAAGGTGAATGGAAGTAAACATCATAAAATATGAGTTTGGCGGGGTGATGGACTGTGGTCTCTGTTGTCATCTCATACAGAAGTAACAGGATACACAATTCACGTATACAGGTTTTGTTTTCTATCTGTAGCAGTCAATGGGAGCTAGTGAATATTTTAATTGGAGGGGCATCAATGTTTCCCACAAATAAGCCGGACAACCAAGCATATCCATATCCTGACAATAGTAGGCCAATAGTAGGCCAGTCTTGCTTCATAATAGCACAATAGTAGGCCAGTCTTGCTTCATAATGACACTTATGATATTTGCTTTACCCATAATTCCCAGGTACAAATGACATGCCAAAGTAAGAATATATGGTGAGATTGGTGCTTCCAACGTAGGCCACTCACGCCACGTACTAACACTTACAATGTTTTCTTACTCATTAAAACATGCAATGTCACAGCAAGAAAACATACCCAGAATGTCCCACTATTTTAGGCCAGTCTTGCCACTTAATAACACTTGTCATGTTTGCTTTGCTCTTAATGCCCATTCAAACATGCCATGCCACAGTAAGAAAACCATATCCAAAATGGCTCACTAACGTAGGCCACTTTTGTTGCATGGCAACACTTATTACATTTGCTTTACTCTTGATGTCCATTAACACATGCCATGCCACAGTAAGAAAATATGTCTGGCCTGTCCAACCAACGTAGGCCAGTCTAGCCATATTATAACTCTTAGGCCAGTCTATCCACGTAATAACAGTTATCATGTTTGCTGTACTCTTGATGCCCATTAATACATGCCATGTCATGTCTACACATACTCTAAACAACCCGCCCCCCACCCTCTAAGCACAATCAGGGGCCCGCTCCCCAGCACACACATATGCATTCATACACATTCATTTGTTCGTTTGTGTGTTAATTCATTCATTTGTGTCATTCACATAGCAATTCATACATCCATTCCTTTCTTGCACACACATACAGCAGAGTCTCTCATTCACTCACACACACTCAAAGCTACACACGCTTGCATACAAGCATACACACAGGTATACATACATAAAAAAAAAGTAGGAACAACCTTAGATGTTTTTCCTTTTAATTTAGTTCCCTTTGAGTTCTGATCCCCCGAGACCAAAAATGTGAGAACTTTACCTGGTTTAGGTAACACTACATGCATACAATCAATGATACGTAAAATAAAACATGTTGTCCCTACCTGCAGCCCCGTTTCAGACGGAACCTGATACAGTGGCCCTCCAGCTCCCTTGTAATTCAAACAGGAAGCAACAAGCATTTCCTGAGGGAATGTACAGTGTACCCGTAGCATCTCACACATGCTTCCAAGGGAAGCCTAAACTAGGTAAATCTACTGCTGCAGTTCCCCAGCCGGCATCCCCAATGGGCCAAGCAAGGCTGGGGAAGCAAGATTCCCCCTGCATTGCATGGTCCATTGAACATGCATGCTGTCAAACTTAAACACGGAAAGGGATTTCCCTTTGACAGATAAAGCCAGGCCAGGAGTGCTTAGGAGCACTTTCCCTGGGCTGACTTTGACTCGTTCATAATGGGCGACAGTGGTGGGTCAGTGGACTAGTTGCTCCTGGTGGCTGTGGACAGAGAAAGAAATATGGTAGAGTCCTGCAAATGGTAGAATCGCAAGCATAGAGCAAATGCTGCATTGTATCATGGGGTTTGAGTACGTGATATGATATGATATGATATGATATGATATGGCATTTATAATGCGCCTATACACAAGTGTTTCAAGGCACGACGAGGCAAGGGAGGGGAAAACAGTGGAAGACAGACAACAATCTTACTAGGTCAGGTGTCATTCTGATCGCGCGAGGGTAGGGAGAAAGGGAAGAGTGCAAGGGGAAGGGAAAGGGGGAAAGTGCAGTGCAGTACATGCGAAGAAGAATAAATACGATAAATAAAAACAGCCTGATGGTGGCAAGTGCAAGGTAAGAGCAGATACTTCCTTCACCCCACATATTGTGCATAGTTGCTTGTCTTTCACTGATGGTTACATTTCTACCTACCGAAGGCGCAGTGATACAAGAGCAGAATTGTTGAACTCTATCCGAAAGTTGTGTCAAAATGCGTTGAGTACTTAGCATATTTTTTACATCATTTAACCAAACGATAGGTTGCCATTACCACCTGGTTACAGTTACCACACACAGCAAAGCGCAAGTTATGCACACGTGGCTATAGAAAGGAACAGTAAACAGGAAGGTAACAGTAGTCTCCATGGACGTGTGAAAGCATTGCCATGATAAGGGGAGTGGGGGAAATTCATATGGGGCTTGTGGCTACCTTTCATCGTCTTGGGATGGGCTCTCAGTCCTAGCAAGGAAAGGAGGAGGTGTGTAAAGACTGGATACATGAGATGCCATCTGCACGAGGCTTTAGTCAGGTGCATGCAACTATGTGAATGAGTAGAGTCACGCATGTTGTGTAGAGTTTAAAAGAGTAAACATAAGAAAATATGTAACCTTTGGTGTGGATTTTGAACGTCGTGTCTGGGAAAAAAAAGCAATATCAGTGTGAATGTGTGTAGCACGTAAACCACATGTCCCGCCTTTAATAAGCATCACATTCATACACGCGTGCAAACACTCTTCCCACACACAATCTTGCAATCCTGTACTCAAACCGAATGTGTGGGCAGTCTCCCAGTTAGTATGTTGACAAACAATTAACAAAAGAAAGTCAGTAGACAACGTCAGTGTAATTGGCTGCTACACATTGCCTTTGTGATATGAACACTATAGCAGTTGACTTCTTGCCTGAGGAATACGTTAGTGATGATTGGCAGGTTTGCAGTGCTTTATAGAAAGCATTTATTTTATGGGATTTGCAGGTTTTGCATCGTAGGAAATGGATACTCATGCTCCAAATCCAAATCCATGGATTTGAACAATGTCCTGGTTTGCGCTGTCTTATTTTGCATGCCAGGGCAAATAGGCAATGCAGCCAAGACAATTGTCTTAATATCTGCAGTGTGCTTTGTGTTTCCCACAGTCAATGTGCCAATAGTTATGACAATGATGTGCTTACCTAAGTGCCAGTGTGTCACTTATAGGGATCGACATGTTTTGTAATTCTCTGCACTGTTTGCTGTTCTACTTATTCTCTGGATGCTTGCATTAGTGGACTGCCTAATGGATGCATCATGTTATCACCAAGTAATGGAGTGCTGCAATACTCCCTTTCCCTGAGCTGCCTACATTCGAGGGTCGTTTAGCACCCTTTTAAGAATGTTTGGTGCCTCCTAGCCAATCAAGATGCAGGGATCATCTGCTTTAGATGAATTATGTTTAATTTCCCTGTTTTCAGTTATAATCCTTAGCTTTCTAACAATGTCTTTCCCTAGCGTTCAGTGGATCATTCATGGATTTACTAACCTTTCTTGTGTACTGTGAACAGATGGGTCGTTCTATGGTATATTGTGAGAAACGGAGAATGGGCAATTGCACTTGTATAAGGCTTCACTGCTTTGAACGAAGCGTGTCACCGATAAAGCCATCCCCCTTCTAGTAGTGCTTACATTGTGTGGGCTGCTGTATATTTTTTGAGAGAGTAAGTTGTTCTATAATCAGTGGATGCGAAGTTGGTATTTACATGGGTATACCGTCCATTTAAGATGGACCATGGACTTTGATCCGCACGCCTGCAACGCTTTGTCAATCAAGTGTGAGGATATAAGAAGAGCCCTAAACTCGCTTCCTGTGACTCAACACTACTTCTCTGTAGGAGTACAGGGATGAGTGGTTGCTAAATCACTACCACTGTGCCAGCTGAAAGGTTCTGGATCCATGCTGAAATGGCTTGAAGATGGCATAATGTAGAGAAAACTTATTCCAGCTGCTCATGGACATCTGTGATGCAGTGAGTCCCATATTTAGGGGCTCCAGGACAAGATGAGTCTTTGTGCTGTTCTCTCATTCTAGGGAGATGGCAAACACCTTCAGGGGTTCCTTCACCTCCAGTAAAGGTTCCTTTTTCCAGTGCTGGCAAACTGAGGCTGCAGTCCAACAGCAGTCACCCCCACCGTTTCCTCTGGATGGTTATGCTACAGATCTCAACTTTAAATTGAAAGCCTTCTGTCGTCACCTTCCTGGTAAAGGACTTTAACTTAGACGTTATATCCAACGAGGGTCCAGGTGAATTCCTCTTGTTCTGGTGGAAGTGCAGATATGACTCAAGGTATGATGAGTGCCCCTTTCTTTTACATGGACATTGCCACATGGGATTGGTCCAAAGAATTCTTTCTGTAAGGGGTCCAATCCCTGATGTTGTCACAGCACCCTAGTGTGAGACTGGCTATATAGTACTGCTGCCTCTAAAGCACCATTCCCAGAAGACCTTCTGGGGGACATTTGTATGCCCTAGGGGAAGGAGTTAACCTTACTGTTGGAGAATCAAAGATGCACATCCTGGCTATTGTTCCACATGGCAGCTGTGGGGCCAGCTAACCTGGATACCAAGTTACATCAGTCCAGTCATAGTTTCGCCCTGCTCACAAAGCTGATACTGGTATGATATAAAATTGATGTGGCTAAATAATTGTGTGTTTCTAGCAGCCACCATGCCAAACCAGGCACACTGTTTATAGCACTTCACATGAGTGCACTATAATTTTGACATGACGTATTTTGTAAGGGAGGTCTTATTGGCAAGCCTCCCTTTCAGAAACAAAATGAACTGCATCATTTCATATAATACTAATTAAAACAGTTTGGCTATACTACCTTCACCGGATTATATGTTCTCAAAGGCCCACACCTTACCTCCTGCATAGGTCTGTCATGCACAGCTCATGCTATGGTCACAGGCCTGCCCAAACACTTGCAATAACCTAAAGATCTGTGCAGGGGTCCACACAACAACTGGCAAAGGAACTGACATGTAGTAGTACACAGTGCTGAAGATATATGCAGCAGAAGCACTGGACATGTCCGCCCCACCCAGCTCTTGCATGCATCTGCTCTTCTCCTACTCAGGAACAGTATGCCTGATTAATTATTATTACGACACAATCAAGGAGACTAATCAGGCGTTCAATCGCTCCTTGCTCCTGCACTCTGCCGAGGATAAGGTTCACCTGTTCCTGACATTACCAAACATAGGGGTCAATGATGGCGATAGAGCAACAATCACAGCCTTTAGTGCCTACCACATTGCGCTTGTAAGCATGGATGATGATTGTTTGTGATTCAATAAGCTAAGCACAATTCCACAATGCTGATTTATTCCTCTAGCTGGATTCAGGATA
Source organism: Ambystoma mexicanum (assembly GCF_040938575.1). Lineage (NCBI taxonomy): Eukaryota > Metazoa > Chordata > Amphibia > Caudata > Ambystomatidae > Ambystoma > Ambystoma mexicanum. The sequence goes on from NC_090922.1 coordinate 495,705,685, forward strand.
CAAGCTTCTTGAGACTTCATCTTCTGCTTTGGTTTTGACTTTCAGCTTCTGACAAGGAGGTAAGTGGGGGGGTCTCTATACACAAATGTTCCTCATTCATTCAGACTGAGCCAGGCTCATTAAGCCAATCCAACAAGTGCATTCTTGCAGCTACCAATCATGCTCACAGGCATGATGGCCATTCGCCCCAAACCAGACACTATTAACACAGAATGTGGATTGGAGGCAACTCCCAGTCTTTCAAAACAGTTGCTACATTCACTCAGTTTCAGTCAAGGTGGGCTCAGGCAGTACCATAAGTAGTGTGGCACACAACCAAAACCAAACACCCACAAAACAGAATGTGATTTCATTCCTTTCTCCATTCAGGCAGGTACTACTCCAGGGGTGTACCCACAACAGCAATCCCTGGGAAGGCTCCAGCTAGTCCAGCAAGGGCAGCCCTAATTCCATATATGTTGCTTCCATCCAACATCCAGTCTGGTGAAGTGGACAGAGATGGGCTTTCGCATGACTTTGAGAATCTGTTCATTCCTATGGCAGGGCCTGGGTGCACTAAAAAGGGAGGACACTCAGAGCCACTGCCAAGTCAGCATTTAGCTGATGCCAGCCCACACCCTGCTCTGTGGGCAACACACATGTGCCCAAAAAAACACGCTAGGGACAAGGGTGTACCCTTACCCATGGGTGCCATAAAGGTACGCATGCGTCTTTGTTCACCAAGAACAGAAATGAAGACCAGCACTGGCAAGGGTCAAACTGGACTCCTGTGCAGAACATAAACAGAAAACGCAGTCCAAGCATGCCATGGGAGAAGGATGAGGAGGCCCTGTCCCTCCAAGGCACACACATAAACTAAAAATCTCGAGAGAAAACATCAATTTTATGATTTTATATTTTGTGGTCATTCTTCAGTCCAAATGATGACATTATCTGCTCATAGAGTTCTAGATTATCCAAGCAGAATATTTTGTATTTTAATGTTGAGGGGTCATAGTATCCTTATGGCATTAATCTGTTTAATTGAGTCAATCAAAAATGTGATTGTGTTTTTCGTTTTCTGTGTATCCTCACTTAAGTCCAACTACCCTCATCAGAGTCAGAGCCACTACTTGAATCCCCCTTCCTGCTTGCAAATTTGCCCCCCCGGCCACCATAATGCCTATACAGAGTTTCGAATGTGTACAGTACAATGGATACTGTATCTACTCTCTTTGGTCTTCTTTGTTATGAGGCACAACGTTTTTTCTGAGGGGCTGGATAGTAGAGTGTGTCATCATATTGTTGCTCCTAATCAGTGTTTCCACAGCTACCTAAAGGCTCTAGGCAATCCCCATAGTCATTGACATAGACTGGGGTCTTTAAAATGCCCATTCTTGGCTACATTTCTTTCTGTCTCTCAAAGTCAGCTAAACAGGCTAAGTCGTTTCTTTGTTGGTTCTTACACTGCAATGCTTGTCCTTTAACTAATATCAGATAATACTTTCTCTTTTTGTGAGTGCTCTCCTTTCCTCTATTGTCCACTCCTTTCATACTAAATGTGTCACTCCCCTCTCCACGCACCAGACTCTCTCTATGACATGGAAATCATATATTCCTGTCTATCCTGATGTGTTTGGGAAGATAAAATGGTGTGTCTGAGGATGCATATGCTCTGATTATGGCTGGGTGTGCCAAAGCCAACTGAATGGCTCAGGGATGTTATGAGTAGAGAAAATGTAGTTTTAGGAATTGGGGATATTCTCCCTCATGCTATGAAACCTATCTGTCAGTGAGTTTTAGATTATGATTCTGAACTCAACTGAATATCTTTTATTTCTTGTCTCATCCCACCCTCATGGGCCATTTCAAATATCATGTGCTGTTTACTCTGTAACAATTGTTCCCTAAATTCATCTAGACTAACCTGGATACTGTCAATTGCTCTAGTTTTGAAAGCCAATTTTCCTTTCATGTTTTGTAGCTCTTTCTGCAAGGAATATGTTTCTTTCTGTTAAATATGTGTACCTTCCACTGAGTCCAGGCCGATAGTCTGCCACCTAGCTAATTATTTATTCAGGTATTCAATCGCTGACATTGTGTCACCAAGATCGTTCACTGGTCTTTCTGATGTTTCCCTCAATGTTACATTCTCTTCTATTCTTTGCATCATCTCTTGTACAATCGGCCATGCTTTGATCGTGCTTGTGCCTTTGTCATAATGTGAGATAATTGCAGTGTCTTTTTTTCTTGTGCTGAGTCCTTTGTTTCTTAATGATTTTCATATCATTATATAGCTAATCAAATTAAGCCTGTGAATCAACCTCCTTCACAGGAAGTTGTGCATTTGTCTCTTGACTCTTTCAAGAGTATTTATATCTTCATCATGTCATCCAATATGCCATTGGCATAAGTGGCTTGATCAGTTGTGTTGGTATGTAACTTCTGTATGTAAGCATTGTTTGGCTTCTCTGCAGACTTGCAGTAAATCTTGTATCACCTTGACTAAACTGTGTTGTTTCAATAGCAACACTTGTTTGTCCCTTAGAAACTCCGTCAATTGTTTTAGCTCCTGTTCACACTAATTATTCGATTGTTGCATGAGTATCTATTCTCCTGAAGCGTATTGTGGATTTTCTGTAAATTGGTGCAAATGATGATCCTGCTAATCAAACCTGTTTTCCACCATTGTACGGAGGAAAAAGAGATGGAAAGCCCTTCGGGCTCCCAAATGTCTGTTTCAACATTTTCTTATAGAGATGCCTGGGCCAATGATCATGCAGGAAAGATCTGGTCGTCTTGTCACTACAGGATAAAAAAACACTTACAGATCAGGCCTAAAATCTTGTGAAGTCATGACCAGATTGTGTGTTTGATCACAAATGTGGCTCATTCTATGTGGCAATCAACAATCTCTTAACTAATTAATTGACTTGAATTATTTCTCTAACTTCTCAATCAGCAATTTTTCAACCTACAATTCCACAAATTGCAATTCACACTAAAACCCAGCATACTCTTATGAGTCTGCAGGGACCATTTAATTTCAAGTACTAATACAACTTCACACACACACATCTGTGAGCTTGGTTTCTGTTACTCAATACATGTGTGTGTCAGCATCAGTGATATCATCAACCTAGTGTCCCATCTATGAAACCCCATTTCTGTTGGATATATCATGGTCAATATATGGTTTTTACACTAAGGAGGCATCCCTGATATAATGCCCCATTGCATAGTTCCATCCCACAATATTACCAAAGAAACTCTTCCTTATCCTTCAAAACATTACCAGACTAGACATGAAGTTACAATCATAAATGACACATAGAGCTTTGCTTTCCCTAATAAAACCAGCAATTTATGGAATCAGAGAATTGTTGGTTGGAAAAATTACATTTATATACATATATTTATATCAATATGTTTCTATTTGCTCCCCCTAATGTAAGTGGGGTTGTCAGTCTCTAGCCTGTGCATGTATTTGAATGTAGGCTATTATGCATTGCAAATGCATTTTGCAGGTTTGGGTTAAGGATAGTATGCAATCAATTTAGAATGCACATCCTGCGAGAATGAATTGATAATGTTATTAAACAGGTATAAGCCTCCCTCCCCTCTCACCACACTAGTAGAAAGCCATTGTGCAATTTCAAGAATTAGGGATATTTGAGATGTTAAATTTGCCTCATTTTGTGGGAGTACAACTGACAGAATCAAACATGCTCTCATTCCTAATTAAATAGCTATGACCTTCACACAGCATACATTATCAAGCCTTTACAGAGCATACGTTATCAAGCAGATGTTCATTAGGCTTTGGAACGGATGTCTTCAAATAACAGTTTAATTTTAACTTTTCTTTGAAAACACTTTTGGTGCACTTTAATTCGATTATAATTTACAAAGACCTGCACATAGACTATGTGCAACGCTGTCTGTAACTATGCGCACATAACTCAAATATTTTGGGTTGGATGTAAATACTATTTCACTTGATTTCAAATGCAGTGAGATTGCTCTGTTCATTGTCATTTTAATCAGTGTATTTTTGTGTCACATTTCCAAACTAAACCCCTTTCCAGAACTTAACAAGAAAACATTTGAATGGTGGCAAGCAAGCAGATATTTCATTTGGAGAACTCGTTTACTCATTTTGAATTTATCCTTAATGGTGTGGGACCAGCAGACCCATCAAGTTTCCCCAGGAAACTCTCAGTCAGCATGCTCCGCCTGGTCCCTTCCTCCCTTGTTCAGTAAAAAGCAGGTCTGCCTCAAGTTAAGTAGGTCCAGGACCCCTTACGGACACAGCCTTCATTTGTAAATAATATCCATATGTTAAACAGGAAAACATATTGTGCCACCTTTCTCATACATATTGGCCTAAGCCTAGTCACTCTGCGAAGAAAACCACGCTGCAAAGTTCTGATTTTAGATCGACTTTGCCGCCATTTTAGGATCATCCGCCATTTTTATTTCTGTTCATATGTAATTCTGTGTTCTAAGAGGGTGGACTGTGTTTCCAACTTGTAACCGAGCCTTCTCGACCTTTGTGCCTAAGTTAATGGTTAGACTGGGTAATGAGACTTTGTCCCATACATGACTTGTGGACTTAGGATTGTCTGCACCAACAAGCCTCATCCACGAAATATACATCGAGGACAATGTAATGCATATATCGAACGTGGACACTGGCTGAAACACATTGTGAAGGGATATGTGCTAAGGCTTACTGCTAAATCCTGGAATACACTTTGCCATTGTAACTTGTTTGAAATGTGAACCGAAGTAATCCTTGTGCATATTGTTGTATGAGCCATAAGTGAACTCGGCACAAACTTCAGTTTGTGGTACTCAGTCTCGATATTTCCTTTTGCTTTCACAGATGGCGCCCAAATAGGGACCCTCAAGATTGATGCCATCTCATTGAAGGTTGAAGCGGCTATCGGACCGGGATCGGATGGTGAAAAAGGGGGCCCCTTTCTTGGATGAGAAGCGATACCTCAACAGTACTGCATGACCCGATCCCTGGATGGTGAGCCAGTGGTCCGAGACGGCATCTTGACGAGGGTTCATATATCGAGGCAGGCAGTTTTGCCGAAATCACCAACCACGTGGGTCCTTTGTTGTCCTTTGTAATCCGATCGGACCTCCTTTGTCCTTTGATCAGGTGAGTTGTGACCCGATTCTTAAGTATCCTGATAATTTGTTTTGGCACATTGTTCTTGCAAGTACAATTATTGACTTATTCCGCAAGGACAGACAATCTTTGGAATTTGGCCGACCGGCGCCACAGGAGGGGTCTCCGGCATGTACTATGTACTTTAAGAATGGCATTGGTAGTATAGTGTTTAATGACATTTCGCACAGACAAACTAGACATGCTTCCGAACTTCAATGGCCAACCAATGGTAGTTTTGAAATTCCTCATATAGAATATTTAGAGTCTATATTGTTAAAGAAAAAGGCTAGACCTGCAGCATTTGACATATTACAGAATTGGAAAAGAGAAGCCATGCAGCAACTTAAAAGTAGAGAGAAACATGCGCACCGTCACATGTCCAATGCCGAAAAAGCATTGTTGTATGATCAAAATGAACAGTCTGAGTCAGTTAGAAATATGGATAGGGCTTTTCAACTTGGTATTCAGAAAATGTATCCATCTAAAGACTTTCATGCGTCTGATGAATTAATTGACAAACTTCTGAATGAACGAAGGCCTGGTGCCACTGCGCCACCTCCGTATGTACCTATTCCTGCTGCTTTACCTCTTCCTGCTGTCGTTCTTCCTCCCATAGTAATTTCTGCTCCTCATATCGTTCCTCCTATTGTTCCTCTTCCTCCGGCTAGTGTTACTCCTCCTATTGTTGCACCTCTGTCTTTGCATAATTTTACGGGTCTGGTGGATTTGTCTTCTGCACCAGTGATATTACCTTTGTTACCGATTGTACAAGATTTGCCTATTCTTCCTATTCCGATTGGTTCTGTTCCGCTTGTAGCTGATAAGGGAGCGGAATCAAAGATTTTAACTCATAATACTGTGTCTAAAGAGAAAAAGTGTGATTAGGCTGCATGGGCTAAACAGTGCATGGAAAGGGGTGAACAATCTGATGTTTTTGCCACACTCTCTAATCTAGACAGTTTTCCTGAGAAAAGTGTTTTTATTGAAGGGTTGGGAATTCATTTATGTGTAATGTGGAACAGACTGGATGATATAAGTCTCCCACAAGGGTTGAGTGATCTGAATGTTTTAGCATATTCAAGAGATACTGCAGAGAAAGTATATGAGCATGTTGAGCGGGTTTTGAGTATAGAAGGGAGTTAGAAAGGTTACGGAATGAAGAAATTGATGGTAATAGTTTGAACGCTATTTTTGTACAGAAACAATTCCTTCCTTGTTGTAAATCGATAAATGAGGAAACACAAATTTAGACAAAGGATGCGATTAGATGGATTTCAGACATGTTGATATCTCCCATAGAAGTATATTACACGTATAGTCAGTATATGCCAGAAATGCATAGGAAAGTGATACAGGTTATGGTAGAATACCTGGAGGATGAATCTATCAAAAGAAAGATTTGCTGTCCCGCAGAATTATTGAATATGTATAAGAGAGCTTTTTCATCTGACACTCCTTCAGCTGCTTTAGCGCTCGATTTAGCTCTGTTGCTCAGTAAGCGTTCGGAGTTTCCTATCTCTCAGTTGCCTATGAGAGAGGTTCCGCCAACATTTGTCCCAAAAGTTGAGGTTCCAGCTGAAGCCGTAACAGGTGCAGCTGCCTATGACATTCCCGCACATTATGTGTCGCAGTTTGTTCACATCCCGTTCTCAAGACAGGAAGTGAACACGATTAAACAATCCATTCCTGATATTAGGAAGAATCCGACAGGGTTCTATAAAGAGATAGAATCTGTCTTGCAGTCATCAGTATTTACTCTGAGTGATATAGATTTGTTATTTCCCATGCTCCTACCTATTGATTTGTGGAAGCAGATTAGGACTGTAGACGATGTACCAGGGTTAGGGGACACATGGGATAATATGGTTAGACTAGATAGAGAGAGGCCAGGTGGCGAGAGACCGCCACAGGTAATACTGACTTTGCCTGATAGAATAGTGACAAAACTAAAAGCCATAATTCCTGAAAGAAGGTTTATTTGGGACAAACTTACTGCTTGTGTCCAAGGAAAGTCTGAGGGTGCTACCAAATTCTTTAATCAGTTTGAACATGTGTTTTCAGATTTCAGTGGACAAGATTTGAGCAAAGAGTCTGGAAAAAGACTATTTGTAGACAAATTTGTGCGTGGATTGTTGCCTGACATCCAGTCACAAATTATGACCTCTGAGAGCGCTTGGCAAACTAAGTCTCAGTCTGAAGTATTTCATATGGCTCAGTACTATGAAAACCGAGTCAATAATGGGAACGAGAGAATCGAAAAGAGAAAGGGAGACTTGAAAACTAAAGTTCTATTACAACACATTTGTAGAGGCCCTAGAGGGGGTAATTCACAATTTAGGGGACAGTATGCTCCACAGGGTAATGTGCCGTTGGGTCCTGTACACGCAAAACAATGTGCTTGTTGTAGACAAGTGGGTCATTGGCGAGCACAATGCCCGATCCTCCAGCAGAGGTCGAATAACACATTTGGTACCATGGGTAGACGATCCAGAGGCTGTCCTGGGGCAGGGGGTCCTGGTAGAAGCCAGTTTTCTCAAAATTCACAACCTTTTTCACAGGATAATCAGTCTCTGAGTGTGGATAATAGAAACATTTTTGATCCTCCTTCTTCTGCATATCTCTCTGAAGACCTTCCTTTTGATGACATTTTGTTTCGCTAGGATTGCCCAAAGCAGGGTTTGGCACCAACGCCTATTCCTGTTAATCAGAAAGGCCCCTACGTTGAAATGATTGTGGGAAATAGGAAACATCTATTCTTGATAGATACAGGAGCACATAAGTGTTCCATTGACCATTCACGGGTTCGAAACATTCCACTGTCAGGGCAAACCAATGCTTCTGTAGGGTTTTCTGGTACACCAGTTGTTTGCCTGGTTTCTTTGCTGGTACCGATTACACTCGGTCCATTCAGGGACCACTGTCCATTTCTTTTGACAACGAACTGTGGAGAGAATTTGTTGGAGTTGACTCTGTTGAAAGAATTAAATGCGGTAATTCATTGTTCTTCGGATGGAGTGCGTTTGACGATTTCACCACAGCAACTTTCTGTCTCTCAGTTCTTGACTGGACCTTTGCCGCTGGAATTTAGTGATGTTCCGGAGTGTTTATGGGCAATTGATGACAATGATGTCAGTGTTCTACAAATTGAGCCTGTTAAAATCATTTTGAAACACAGAGTAAAGTTGGAACATATTCCTCAGTATAAGATTTCGGTTGATGGTGAGCGAGCTTTGAAGTGTATAGTCTCCGATATTGTACATCATGGGGTAATTGAAGAAATTGTAGGTAGCTTGTGAAATAGTCCAATTTTTTCCTGTGTATAAGAAAGGCGATAATGCAATTCCTTTTTGTTTTATCATTGACTTACACGCTATCAATAAGATTGTTGCTCGACAATTTCCCATTGTGCCTGATGTGACGACAATACTAACCATGATCCCGGCTTCTGCTACTCACTTTAGTGTTGTAGACCTTAATAATGCTTTCTTTAGCATTCCTATACACAAGGATAGCAGATACCTGTTCGCGTTCACCCTAGGGGGATGCTTGTTTACATTCACCCGTGCGCCACAAGGTTACACGGAAAGTCCGAGCATCTATAGTAGGTCATTGAAAAATCAGCTTGACACACTCAAGTTGCCTACCACTTGTACATTGCTTCAGTATGTAGACAATCTTCTTTTAGCTGCTGACTCAGAAAGTGCCTGTAAGGAGGGCACTGTGTTGTTGCTTATTCACCTAGCAAAACATGGACATAAAGCTTCACTAAAAAGTTTCAATATTGTCGACAGGAGGTCGCCTATTTAGGCTATCTCCTGTCAAAGGAGGGAAGAAGGTTGACGCCTGAATGGATTAAAATCATTTCTAGCATGTCTGTCCCAAATACACAGAAGGAAGTCAGAGCCTTGATAGGAATGGCTTCTTACTGTAGGCAGTGGATCCCAAACTTCTCGTTAACGATTAAACCAATGTTGGCTTTGACAAAGAAGGGCATTTCTTTGCCATTGCCGTGGAACTTGGAACACCAGAAAGCATTTGATCTGCTTAAGACTGCACTGTGTTCAGCACCAGTTTTGGGCACACCACATTATGAAAAGGCCTTCGTGTTGTATGTGCATGAACGTGATGGATGTGCTTTGGCTGTATTAACGCAGGAACATGGAGGGAAGAATAGGATGTGCGGCTACTTTTCTTCCGCCCTTGATCCTGTTGCATGCGCTTTGCCAAGATGTTTGAGAGCTGTCGCTGCTGCTGCTGCGTCTGTAAAACAGAGCGAGGGTATGGTCCTAGGCCATGCTTTAACCCTGATGGTACCTCACTCTGTAGCTGTTCTATTAAACAGAACACAAACGCAAAACCTCACCTCCGCAAAATTTATGAGATACAAATTGGTCTTGTTTGCACCGCACATCAAAATTCAGATGTGTTGTGTATTGAATCCGGCTGAACTTTTACCTTTCCCGCAAGATACTGCTTGCAGTGACAAAGCGTCACATGACTGCCTCAACACCACAGAGCAAGAGACTATAGGCAGAATCGACCTGAAAGATACTCCTTTGAATAACCCACAAGGGGAGCTGTTTTGTGATGGCTCCTGTTTCAAACCTCCTGATGGTGCATCCACGGCTTATGCCATCAAAACATTAAGCACGATTGTGGAGACCAAGAGCATCACGCATCATTCTGCGCAGGACGCAGAAATTATTGCATTGACTCGAGCTTGTGAACTTTCCGAAGGGCTTAGAGTAAACATATATACTGATAGTCAGTATGCTTTTGGGGTAGTTAACAACTTCGGTAGACTTTGGGCAGAACAAGGTTTCTTAACCTCACATGGAACAAAGATCCAATATGGCTCCTTGATAGTACGGTTACTCTCAGCGCTTGCACTCCCTACTCAGTTGGCGATCATGAAATGCACAGCGCATCAGAAAATCATAAATGATGTAGGAAAAGGGAACGCTTTTGCTGACCAGATAGCCAAACAAACTGCCACTGATCTCTATTCAGAAATGTATACTAAAAGGGAAGCCACAAATGTTTGTACCATAGATGAAGGTATCGAATCTGTAAATAATATTCAAGCCAATGCAACATTAGAAGAATCTAAGCAATGGGCTGAGGGTTTGGCAAGGTTGGATGATGACGGGTGTTGGGTGGATAAGTTAGAAGGGAAATGGTTGCTGCCAGATGCGTACATTACAATGATGGTCGAAATGGCTCATGGGCCCACCGACATCTGTGCAAAGAAGATTTCCAAAATGTTACAAAATGTCTGGGTGAATGATAAAATCTCAAAAACTGCGATCGTTATGTTCAGAGTTGTATGATCTGTATACAGCATAATATGGGAAAGGGCACAACGACACCTAGGGGTAGTTTTGGTCCACCTTCTGTCCCTTTCGAGGTCATACACTTTGATTTCATTGAAATGGAGCATTGTAATAACTATAAGTATGTATTAGTTGTTATTTGCGCCTTTAGTAAATGGGTTGAAGCCTTTCCTGTTAAAGATGCCACAGCAATGACAACGGGGAAAACCATGCTTAAGGAATGTTTTCCTAGGTTTGGTTTGCCAAGGGTCATCTGGTCGGACAATGGTCCACATTTTATCGCTGCTGTATTTCTGCAGATATGCGCGGGATTACAGATCAATAAACGGTTCCATTCGGCTAGACTTGCTCAAAGTGCTGGATTGGTAGAGAGACACAACGGAATCTTGAAGAACAAGCTTGCTAAGACGTGTGCCGGTACCAAATTGAAATGGCCGGACGCCTTGCCGATCATGTTACTATCAATGAGAACCAGCCCACAGACTGGGACTGGGCTCTCCCCTTTTGAGGTGGTTAGGGGTAGGCCAGCTAACATTTGGAATTTACCTAAGCCAAAGGCCCCGAGGGACATTGAACATGTACTTCTTTCTTATTACTGTGACCAGTTAACTAAAACTATGTATTTGATTCATCAACAGGTGCAAGAAGCCCTTCCAGTTAAATACGAGGGGCCAGGTCACAGTATCCGACCTGGTAGCTGGGTGCTTGTAAAAGCATTTGAAAGAGCATCCTGTCTCGCACCACATCGGAGGGGCCCTCATCAGGTCCTACTGGCCACACAGACCACGTGTCGCATGTCAAGAGGATTCAAGAGGATTCCCTTCCCTTTGCCACACGATACAGAAGATACAGCAAATCTTACCTGTGCTGCTCCCAACGATCACTCAGCTTTGAGCAGCATCGAGAGTGCTTCAGAGACTCTCCCTGAGCCGGTGGGGCCTGGGGAAACAGCTGCTTTATCTCCACACTCTCCTACAGATCCTCTTTCGCCATTGTTAGGTTCTGTTGAAAATCCACCACTTCCATCAGGAAGCAACGACATGTTGTTCGCAGATCACAACGTACCAGGAGTCACAAGGTACAATCTGCGTCCACGGAGCTAGACTTACTGCACGGTTCAGCTGTGCCAATGGGAAAACCACCATAGGACTTGTCTTTTGGCCCTGTCTGTGTCTGTAAAGAAGAGCTGTTGGCTAGGGATAGGGAAAGACTTAGAAAATGCGCGATCAGGAGATCGCCAGCAAATAAATTCTGGAGTTTTCCGATTTGAAGAAACAGTGCCTGTTATCGCTCTCACTCGTACGGAACAAATAAGTGACTGTGTGGTCAATTGTAACAATGGACAATCGAATGCATGGTCTCTTAAAACGTATTGCTTTCTTGTAATTATGTTAACTGGCTTCACTATAGTAATTGCTTTGGCATTTTGGTATTTGGAAGAAGTACATCCTCTTGAAACTCTTTTGCCTACTGAAAATGTATCTACTGTTTCTACACATTTCGTGCACCTGCCACTCTATCTCCTAGAGACTCTCAACACAGACAGAGCTACCACAATAATACTTTACTGCTTATCATGAACGCAACACATGCCATTTTTAACAAGTATATTGTTGGGTCTGCTCTCATTTACCGCAACATGAAGACAAGGGTTTGGGCTGGTAAATTCATCCTTTGCCTCTGACTACTGCATGTTATGCTTCTTTAAGGGCACTATTCTTTGGCCGATGGAATGATAGCATCTCAGGGAACTTTGATGGGACGAATTTGAATGAATTTAAGAAACGAGTTCTAACGCCCCTGGGATGTTCACTTTTGGCAAATAGGAGCAAGCTTAATGTTGCTTCTATTAGGCCTTCTGATAGACTGTCCCGACCTTTTCAATCTTTGATCTCTTTCAAGATGGCTCCTATAGGCAATAGGGTTGCCATGCCACCTTCCTACACTGTTAACCACAGCCCCGATTCAGTTTCTTTCTGCATACAGAGGAATGGTACTCAGTCAATGGGTGATTTCAAGGGCTGCACCAACGTTGCAAACTTTACCAGTGAGGACAGACCTTTGTATGTAGGTGAACCTGTCTATTTCATTTGTGGTAATGAAGCTTTCCCATGGCTACCTAGGGATTGGCAGGGAAGCTGTTATTTAGAAATTCTGTTACCAGGGGTATTCATAGCAAGAACCATAGAAATCTCTAAAGCTCGTCCACGGCGGGATGAGAATGGTGATACTTCATCACAAGTTCTAAGTGATGTAGAGAAATCCTTTGTACCTTTTTGGGGACAAATATTAAACTCTGAGGATATCAGAAGATTAGCGAGAGTACTGGAGACGACCATCAACCGGACCACTGACATAATCTATAACATGACTTTAGACACAAAGCGATAAGGTTAGTGGCCCTACAGAACCGGATGGCATTAGACATCATCCTGGCTGAGCGTGGTGGAGTATGTAAATTAGTGGGGTCCGCTTGTTGCGTTTTTGTACTGGATTCCTCCCCAACCATCTTTAAGGCTATACCAAATCTGAACGTCCTTAGTTCAGAAGTGCACCTTCCCGAGGGAAATTGGGATCTTAGTGCTTGGTTCTGGGATTTCTTACCATCTTAGGGATGGAAGCTACTTTCAGTCTTATTGATTATTTTGGGTATTCTGTTGTTCTGCTGTTGCTGTATACAATGTCTTCCTGTCTTATGTTCAGTGTTAGGAGGTTGTTGTGCACAGACGATGGGAACATTAGGACAAAAGGTACGCGCACCAGAAAGAATGACCAACGAATTTGTGCTGAAAGAAATTTCCATCGCAGACTGTCATGATCTCTGCTTCCAAAAGGTCAGGGTTTTCCCAACTCCCTTGGAAGCAGATCCATAACCCAGGTTCCGAGTGCCAACCAGTCCCAATTGGGACCTTTTGGACCCAGTCCTGGCGCCAGTGGCACCAGGCTCATAAATATGCCCAGTCCCAGCGCTGGAAGCGCCAGGCTCATAATGCTTGGGTGGACTTACCTGCAGCAGACCATGCTGCTTACTTGCCTGCCAGTTGAGTCTCTGATCCTCTTCTGTTTGGAACTACTTTTCCTGTTGGGTGGGGCAGGAGCCACTCCCTAGATTCAGAACACTGGAACTCTTCTGGAAAGCAGGAACTTTTTTCTTACCTAGGCGTGGCTGTGGAAGGAGACACCTAAGCACTACAGGAGGCTATTTAAACCACACCCGATGGATGAATCTTGCTTTGCGTTATTCTGCATCCTCAGCAGCAGAACGCTCATCGTGTCTTCTGCATCTGATCCTGGGCCTAAGGAAAAGGCTTCCATTCTGAATCCAGTCTTCAGCAACACCTATAAAGACAAGAAAGAACAGGTTAGCATTACGGTCTTCAGTGACATCTCTTCACTTACCTGGTCCATCGGCTGTCACCAACGCCTCGCGCTGCATTCCGGCATCTGAAAGACAAAGGCTTACCTACTCTTTGTGCGCTCCGGAAGTCTTCGGCGCTGCATCCCGTATCTGAAAGACAAAACAAGGTGCGTTTAAAGACATTGGGGAACTTTAATACTCACGTGCCATTACCCCTTTCCACATCTAACCCAGTGGGTATTCCGGCACCCTGCAGCCGCCCCGAACTTGTACCTGCAAAATAAAAAGACAGTTAGAGCGCATCGTGAAGCAGGCAACAAGCGCTTACTTACGTGCTTCCAGGCGCTTCTATTCATCACACGGGCTCCATCTTCAACTCACTTCAGCCCGCCATCCGCCATCGCCGGAACCCTGCAAAACAAGAGACATCATTACTAAAGACTTTAAAGACATTAGAATTACTCGAAACTTACCGTTCGTGCAGTAAACGACGGACAGCAGTCCTCTGAAGTCAAGAGGCCTGCTCCCCTTATCCAGTGAAGAAACTGGTTACAGCACCCTGCCTCGAGGCAGATGGAGAGCACGGCGTTCACTTACCTAAGGTGAGAGCGTTAACCTTGGGGGTTCTACAGGAGAAGAGAAAGGGAAGAAGAGAGAGACATTCAATAACCCAGTTCATTAATCCCACATTTTCTATCTGCAGACATCTTACCCTTCAAGCCAGACATACAGTGCACAGAGGTCCAGCCCAAAGAGCCAGCCGTGTGTTACACATCACCTTTGAAGATACGGTGTACGCCCAGTCAAGACCGGCGCCTCTACGGGAATCAGGTGAGCGTTACACAGACCTTATGGCGATCGATATCTCCGATGATAGTGATTCAGGATGTATGGACGTTGAGACATGGAGTTATTAGTAAAGTGACTAATAGTAGTTTAGCGCTTGGCTTGGGCCAAAAAGAGGGTTTGTTAAACGGGAAATCATATTGAGCCTCCTTTCTCATATATATTGGCCTAAGCCTAGTCGCTCTGCGAAGAAAACTGCGTTGCAAAGTTCTGATTTTAGATCGACTTTGCCGCCATTTTAGGATCATCCGCCATTTTTATTTCTGTTCATATGTAATTCCGTGTTCTAAGATGGTGGACTGTGTTTCCAACTTGTAACCAAGCCTTCCCGACCTTGGTGCCTAAGTTAATGGTTAGACTGTCCGCGGGCCGAATGTTTAGCCTGGGTAATGAGACCTTGTCCCATACATGACTTGTGGTTTTAGGATTGTCTGCACCAACAAGCCTCATCCACGAAATATACATCGAGGACAATGTAATGCATATATCGAACGTGGACACTGGTTGAAACACATTGTGAAGGGATATGTGCTAAGGCTTACTGCTAAATCCTGGAATACACTTTGCCAATGTAACTTGTTTGAAATGTGAACCGAAGTAATCCTTGTTCATATTGTTGTATGAGCCATAAGTGAACTCGGCACGAACTCTAGACCACAGATTATTAACTTGTAGAGGGGCTGGACATTATTACTAAATTGTATAAAAACTTGAATGTCCAGATGGCCATTACCTTTTACTCCTCACACTGAAGGGCTGGTACTCATTGTGATGTATTGAGGGCCAGATAGCTATCTGAATTTGTTTCTTTGCAACTGCATAGTAGAATAAAGATCTGTGAATCTTTATAAGCCTGTGTTTGGTGTATTTCCTTTTGTGGTACTCAGCCTCGATATTTCCTGTTGCTTTCACACGTATTCAGCAGTTATAAAAGAGGGACAGGTAGTGTTATTTCCTGTAGTCAGAATTCTATCCCCTTTTGAAGTATAACATATTCCCAAAGTTATGTCATGATTATGTCACATATTCGATTAGCCTGATATTTCCATTAGCCTGTCTCATGGTACAACACAACTATTCAATACACAGCCCAATCCTCATCGGATGATTATATTTTCAACATGTGTGACCAGAAACAATGTGGAGGCCCAACCTGCTCTTAAAACCTTTAGGCTAATTCGTTTTTGTTCCATAATTCACAGTAGCAACCTGCTGCACTAATGCAATAGAATTGCTATACTCCTTAGAACTAGATACATGTCTAGACATGAGGTATGACAATTTTGCATATTCTTTCATAAAGGTATGCATTTTTATGATTTAATAATATCCGATTAAAGTTTAAAAATAAAACTTATACTGATGAAACAGAAGGTTGTCAACTTTACAACACATTTCACATCTTGTTTGTGACTGGTATGGTTGTGTTTGTTTAAAGGGAACAGTTTTCCAATGCTTTAACATGCACGTGCAAATTATTGTGCTTTAAATTATTCAAAAGCTTACATGTTCATGCTTTTCTTCTGCCAAAAGTTGTGAAGGCTTCACTGACACATGGCCACAATTGTTTGAATATCCCTTAGGCTGTATCTGGTCAGCATCATTGCCTTAATGGTGATCTGCTAAGTGTCCAAAGATGTGATTGAACACCAGCCCTAGAAAAGAAGCCCTGCTGATTATCATGCATCACACTGAGATTTTCAATTTTAGGAAATGGTAATGGTTGTATTTTTGCATATTTATTCTGAAACTAGGCACCGTCGGAGGTGGGGGGGTGGACAAGTCCAAATGGTCCCTTTGTTCCTTTTGGGCCTGATGGGTCCCCATGTCAAACAGCCATACATCGTTCATAGTACAGATGGCTTTAACTCTTGACCACCTTAACCTTCACCCTTTGAAAACATGTTATTCAAATACACGTTTGCCCCAAGACTACCTACCTTGTGTCATAGGTTTAATTTGAAAACAAACCAGAGCCAGCAATGTCCAAGCCTACACTATTTGTCAATGCAAATTACACAACATTCAATTCTGAAATTATTTCTTGACAGTTAGACACATTACGCTTTGCTGCATGTAAATTAAGCTCTCTTGCATGTATAATTGCATACATTTTGCATCTGACATTATCTCATATGGTTTGAATGGAATACATTGCAGGATACAATATTCTTGTCAAATAGCTGCACTCAATTTGAAAGCAAATAGCAAGTTCTTTTTAAAAATCGAAGGAAAATATATTGGCTGATTTAGCCTTTCAGTGTTACTAAAATGACTCTCCTCATAGACTTGGCAGCTTTTTTATCCCAGTAAAATAAAATGGGCACCAGTTATTTTGCTTTCTTGCATGTTTGCATCACAGTCCCATACGTGTTGACAGCTTGTGGCAAAACTTGTGCTGTGTGACCAGGTAAACACCTGCATCCCACAGTTACACCCTGTTTGTGGTAGTTGGTGAAAAACGTTGCTAAATAAAGCAATGTATTTTTCTGGTCCCTCTACACTTTAAACCTGAGACCATCTCCATGTCTCTTCATTTGTCTCTACAACTAACCTGACTAAGGCTTATAAACTACAGCTGGACTTCATTCTCCCGGGCCAGTCATGGGTCAGTCTACATGGACCTTACTACCCAAAACTATGTCATCTAACTAGAACTAATTTCCCATCATAGTCACACAACTCTGCTGCTCTCTTTGTTAACCCCTCATAATCTGACATTTCACTCAGCCAGTTCATCCTCTCACCCCCATCTTTATTTGTCTTCCTTCGCTAAAAGAAAATTCAAGTTTGTGTCAGTTCTTCTCACCATGCTTTCTGCTCTCTACTTGATCAATTTATTTAACTTGTCTTTGTGGTGTTCACACAGTTTTGGATATACTCTTTGGGTTTCCCTACCCAGCTCATTCATTCACTCCCTTTCACCCTCACCCACTAGCAAAAATCTCCCCAGCTATCCAACAACAGATTTCAATCATGTTTCTTAGCATGCACCACTTCAGCAAAGTCTGCTCCCTTGCCCTCCTCGCTTCCTACTGTGGGATGTTTTTACCCATGCATCCAAGCCCTACCATAAAACTCTGCAGTACTGGCATGGAAAACATCTTGATGGCCAGAACTCCCCAGAGTGTGCACAGGGAAAACATGAAAAATAGGCTGCCACCCATGTTTGCCTATGTTGTGAGCACAGGAGGGCACTGCCTAAAACCACCATTGGGCTACACACACAGTAGCCTGAAACCATTGGGAATGGCAATGCTGATTGCCAAAAAGCAACTCAGAACTGTGGGGAATTCATTTTCTTAATCCCAAAAATGGTTGCAATATCGGTACTCACCACTATCAGAAAGCCGGCGTTTTAAAACCACCAGACTTTTGTGTAAAACTGAACGGAGGAACCCAAACCAGACCAAGGAAAGACTTGCTAAGAGGTGGATACAATGTAAAACTATATTCTGAAATGACTTGAAGGAAGTCATTATTTAATGTATAGGTAAAAATTGTAAGTTTGATTTAAAATGGGAACTAAAGTGACATTTAGCTGAATTCGGCAAGACAACTACCCCCGACAGGAGAAACCTGCTCAGCCACTCTTCCCAGGCCTAGCTGCATCCTGCTTTCCCACCAAAAGGAGTTGACACCTCTCTGATTGAATTACCTGGGGACTGCAGGAAACTGAACAATGGACTCATGCAAATGTTATATTGGGGGGGCCATAAAGTGGCTTCCTCTTGGGAGAAGTGGGAGGAGAAGTGCCTCTGGGAGCCACCCGAGCTGGAGGCGGGGGCAGACAGAAGCTTCCCCCATGTGCTTTGGAACCTAAACCACACCCATCTGGGCCAGAGCATAATTTTAAAAAGATAGATAACTCATAGTGCGGACTTGTCAGAATTATATAAGAATTATATATATTATTCTTGTGATTTTTCTGTGCACGTTTTAAGAGGCGTTAGGACCTTGTGGTGTATTCTGGGGGGTTGCTAGCGGAAAATAGGGTCTCACTCCAAATGTCTGCATGTTAAAAATCTTACACTTCATCAATTAATGTCCATACACCTTGCGCACATGTGTGTAATTTTTGGTAAATGTCCGATATTGGTAAACCAGTCAAAAAGCGCAAAATGTTGTCATTTTTTAATGCAAGCCGCCAGGAAAATCAGAGGCGGACAAGCATAGACCATAAGGAATATATAATGTGTACATGTAATTTCAACAGATTGTGTTTCTGGGAAATATGTATTTGAATCAAATATATATTTGTGGGCAAATTGACCAGGGGAGGATCCTCTAACCCATAAACAGACCTCATCATGATGATAATCCATTTCCTTCCCCCAATCATGGCAGAGGGGAGAATTGGGCCAATGACAAGTAGAGAGGGGCAGGCTCAGTTATGTCATGCACACACCCACTTCCAAAACACATAAAAAGAGACTGCTGGGACAGGTAGAGAGATTCAATTTCGTTTTCTGCGGGACGCTCTGCCTGGAGACACCAGACTTCACATCCATCAATCTTCACAGACCAGAAATTTACTTCAGAACTTAAAGCAAGGGCCTAAACCCACAAAATGAGAACTCTTCTCAGCAGGCCTCAGCATCCTTAAAATCATTTGCAAACTATTCCACAGCCGGGCGAGCTGTCTGAATTCTTTTGCCAAGAACTTTTGCCAGTACCCAGAAAGCAGTGTTACATCCAGAATCCACTTGATCCGGACTGGAAAGCAGAGCAGGATCCAAAACCAGAGGCCGCTGTATCCAGAGAGGCTAGACCAGCAGAGCAGAGCTGACCCAGACCACTGTGAGCAGAACCAGAGATCCGGATCGCTGTGAGAAGAACCGGTGCCTGATTGACCCGCCGAGCAGACAGAACCGCCGCCAGACATGTTGACCAGATCCGTGACGAGGCCTAGTTCAAATTTATATTGTGAGTACCTAGCAGAACTGTTTAGAACCAATCTCTTAGTTAAAATAATCTAATCCAAACTATTTTAACCTAATTAGAACAGCCTCTTAGTAATCGTGTCATCTGTCATTTGTAAAGCTACACAACTGTCACCTGTCAATTCTGCAGCTGGAAGCTGTCACCTGTCATTTTGAGTTTTACTTTAAATCCGAAAATCTACCTTTATTAAATCGTCCATATCTCTGGAACCGTTTGGGCTAGGAATGAAATTTAACTTTCATTCTAAAGCTGTCATTCCAGGCTTCCCAAAGAACCTAGAACTGATTTACCGCGATTTGCGATTTTGGCTCAATTTCTCCACTTGTCAAAATAGCAGCTCCATTCCTTCCTTTGTTAAAATCCGTTTGCAACCTGGTAATAACTCATAGAGCATTGCTAAAGTGAGCCTGAACTAATACAAACAAGCATCTATCACTCACCCTGAATCTCTAGAGGGAATTAAAATCAGTTAGCACATTTGCCCATCCGTTGCCATCACATTTAAAAGCGTTTTGGGCCTGTGTTTCAAACTTCTACCTGTTTCCTCTAAGCTTGCTGGGGGGGGGAACTGAATTTCGTATTGTATTTGATTGCATTCCTGAGAATGGTGTGCTCCTCTTTCCATCTCCTTCCATTTCTTACATTGCATAGGGGGGGTGAATTGCCAGAGAAAAAGTGATTACATTGTTGTTGGTTGAAATCATATCAAGTTTATTTGCTGTACTGCATTTTATTCCACCTTGCATTTCCTTGAAACCATAAAGCATTTTCAGCTACCTCATCCTCTATACTACTCGTAAGTAATCAAGTGTACCACTGTAACATTACCCATTGTGGATCCACATCATATGTCTCAGTGTACTATCAGATATTAATTTATTATACAAGTGTGATATATATCTATTGTTTAATTTTTCAAATAAACCTTTTAATTTGCAAAACAAACCGACTTCTTGGCTCAGTGGGGTCATGGGGATTCTAAGAGAGGGGTGTTATATAAGGGTTGTCATCCAGAGTACATGAACTGGACCTAAAAATATATCAATAAGGGTTTCCCTCAGCATCCTAGACTAGGCATTGACTTAGCTGTAGTGTTGAAGTGAAGCCGCTCAACAAAGTGGGGGCTCGTAGCCGGAGATTCTGGGTTAGAACTATCACTTGTGCAGATTAATACAGTGTGCTAACTGACAGGAGACATACATCCGGTCGGATCACCACGCTGTGTTACGCTGGGAAGTACTCCTCAAAGGAACGCTCTAAGGAAACGGTCTGTTTTGCAAAAATAAAATACAAACTTCTGTAAGTCAGGAAGGAACTCAAATTCCAGAATGACATCACTGGCAGACATCAAAATAGCTAGAGAGCACTTCTTACATAAGCTATTTGTGAGAGGTGAGTGGACTCATCAGGACCAAACGGTCTGCTTGCAGGCAATCGCGCAACAGGTCACTGAAACAGGGTCAGACAAATGGAGAGATCAGGGTCCCCTACATGTGGCCCTGAGTGAACTATATATGGTCCCTAAAGCCAAAGATGAACATAATAAGATTTGCCAGGATAGCGGCATATTTGTACCTATATATGGGAGCCATGCAGGACAAATGTGCTGAAGGCCAAGATCTGGCAAATAGGCAACAGATGGCATTAGAGAAGGCCCAATCTGATCTGGACTCTTCTGAGCAGAGGCTGCTCAGGAGCCAGTAGTCGGAAAATGACAGCAGACAGTACATCACTAAAATAAAGGAGGATATGGATGTGCTGCAACAGGAAAAGGCTGACCATGATACCAGATTTCTGGCCTTACAGAGGGAGTACCAAGAAGGTTTGGACTCCCTACTGCAGAGCCAGAAAAAGCTGGAGCAACAGTTAGACTTCAATAGGGCATGTGCTGAGCAGGTAGTCACCCTGCAAAGCCACCTAGATAGGGAGAAGGCAGAGAGCAATAAACTGATTTTGAAAGACCTGGATACCCAGGCAGAGTTTGACCAGGAGCGCCAGAAAGCTGGTGCCTTCCAAAGGCAAAGGGACGACCTGACGGCACAGATGCAGGCTCTTAGTCAGGAAAGGGATACCTTAGGCCAGGAAGTCTGCCACTTAAAAAGGAAAATGGAAGAAAATCACCTGGCCCTCCAGGGACTGGGTGACCTCCAAAAAGAACACCAGAACTTGTTAGAGTACACTAGGAGGGTGGAGGATGCTCTGGCAAGAAAGGAGCAGGCCGATAGGGACACAGCTCAGGAGGTAACCCTCCTGCAGCAAAGAATGGCCCAGTACTCCAGGACCAATCAGGAGGCACAGAGAGAGAATGAGGCTCTCTGCCAGCACAATGATAGGCTCCAGCAACAGGTAGCGATGCAGGAGAGACTGATAGAGTCTAGTAAGGCCTTAACTGAGGAACTGAAAGCGCAGGCTCTTGCATTGCAACAGGGAACAGGGGTGGATAGAGATGAGGTTCGCCGGGAAAGAGAAACTCCTGAGCATAACCTCAGGAGCCCTAGTACCAGAGGCCTTCATCTCTCCCAGTCCCTGGACTCTGCCACCCCCATTACCCCTCGCGCACATGAGCCCAGGGCCACGGGGATGGCAGATTACTATCCAGCTAGAAGTATGGGGATCATAGGCCAGTACCTCCCAGGAATGAATGGGCGGGCATCCGGGTATCGGTACCAGCACAGTGCAATTTAGTGGGGAACCCCAGGAGAGTAGGCCCATTAAGGGCATCCTGAAAACCTCTGCCCAGTTAGGTCAGTGGGGGGGTACCCATCAAATCCTGGCAGCAAAGAGGGATCTGAAGACTCCTCTGAGCATTAAAGGACACAGGAGACCAGGTCCCCACATTCTGCCAGCCATTCCCAGGCTGGCAGAATCCGGGAAAACCTGGAAGATCAGACGGGCACCTCTGGGAGCAATGATTCTGAGTCAGAGGATGAATGGACCAGGGTTACCCGAACCAAAAAGGCCAATAAGGCAAAAAGGACCTTGCTTAAGGACCCATTGAAACAAATAAAGGCAATAAGGAGTGTCATCACGCTTTATCATAAGAACGCCAAGTATTCCTTTTGGGAACACTTGGAGCTCTATGAGCAAATGATGGAGACTTTCCATTTGAAGGACAGCAGTAGCTGCATCCAGTAAGTCAAATGGACCTTCTCCCCAGAATACTCCAGTTTCTTTGCAGGACTGGAGGATCAAAACCATTCAAGGTGGTCCACATACAGGGCGGCCATCTTGAAACATTTTTCTGTGCACAGAAATCCTCAAGAGGCTCACAAGGCAGCCTACAATTTGCAATGTGGGGAAGATCAGGCCCCACAAGAGTTTGTGCAAGAATTAAAGTGTGCTTTTGCGCAGACCACCAGAAGGGTGCGCACGGATAGCAAAGAATTTGTTAATACTTTTTTCCATGCTTTGCCCAAATACATCATGACCCAGCTAGTGAGAGACTTTCACGAGAAGAGGTCACTAGACTGGGTCATTGAACAGGCTACCCGGATCTATGAGGTGCAGAAGCCCATAGAAAATAAAAATGATGCGCAGAAAAATCCCAAAGCCAACAGCACCCCTGCTGCTGCCAAGGTGGCAGAGGTAAAGGTCAGCCCCGTTTTGGATTTGGAGATGGGCGGGCCTAAAAACCTGCCTGCACCAAATAATTCACAACCCAGAAGGCCCTTGGGCCAGTCACAGACAGGGAGTCGAGGAGGTAGTCCCACAAATGGGGTCCCTCGCTCCCCTGATTATGTAAGTCCCCGCTACAAGGGAAACCAACCTATCCTGGGTTATGTGTGGACTCCTCCAGCCCAAGGGGGAGGATCCAGCCAAGCGCCTTACCCGGGGAACTTCCCTCCTAACTTCCCCCAGGAGGGCAGAAACTCACCAAATCCTGGGCAGAACTTTTTCCCCAGGTATCCACCCAATTTCCAACCCCAAAACCATCCATCCTTCTTTCCCCAATTCCCTGAGCCCAGACAACCTAATCCGGGAGAGGGGAGGCCAAGGGTGGAGGGGTACCCAAATCTTCCCAACCAGGGGTACTACCAGATAAGGGACAGCTACCCTTCCAGGGATCAGCCCAGGGGAGAAAATAGAGCCCCGTATCAGCCTGAGCGGGTTTCACAACTTGAGCGCCAGGTCCAAAATATGGCACGCGATCTGGGTCACATACTGAGGGCTCAACAGAACCCTCAGATGAGCATGCCACCGCAGAATGCCCCAAACTCTGGACCTGGTGCTCCAGAACAATGACGGGGGCAGCACCCCGATAACCCACCGGTTCCAAGGAAGGAGACACAAGGGGAAGGGGGGTGTAAAGCCTTGGAGGAAGCTTCCTTCCCAACTTGTAAACAGCCCCTGGAAAACCAGGAACCGGAAACAAAATCTCCTGCCCCTGAAAGCCTGCCTCCCAAGGAGCATAGGGGGGGTAGGAGAAACAAAGGACCCAAACAGACCTACTTTGTGGAGGAGGTACAGGTCTTCCAATTTGAGGGAGAGGGATCCTCAGAAGATCCTGGGAAAAGGATCTTCTCCTTCAGAGATGGGGGAACTCCTCCCAAGGAAAAATGGGTCCCAAGGGATTCCAATCCAGACTGGGGAGATATGGAGACTGAGCTACCGCTGCCCATCATCTCACCCCAGAACCGACAATACCAAAATCCCATGGGTCAAACCCATCCTGATGACTGCCTCCGAAAAGGGGGGGTGGCCCAGAACTGGAACCAGGGGAACCCACAATGGCTCTGATCTCCAGTTGCCAACTTTTTCTTTCAGATTCCCAAGACTCTCCACAGAATTCTGCCCAAATCTCTTTGCTATGTCCAAAACCAGAAAGTTAGCCCACCAGTAGTCCAAAATGTGCATTATCTGTGCCCCCTTGAGGAGAAGGAGGGAAGATATTATGCTCCGTTACAAGTACAGGAGCAGGGTACAATTTCGGCACTGGTGGACACTGGATCCCAAGCTACCCTTCTGTCTAAAGGGGCCTTTGATGAACTAAATGCAGGAAGGGGGGAGAATTACCGTATTCCTCTCACCTCTCTTCCTGGACAACTGCAGAACTTTGACGGGAAGGAAATTCCTGTCGAGGGGACTGCAGATTTGGACATCAAAATTGGGCGACACAAGGTGAAACACCCGGTCATAGTAGTGACTCCAGAGGGCACCCCTTGTTTACTAGGGAATGACCTCCTGAGAAGGTTGTCACCCCTAAAATATTGCGTAAACAAGGTCCTCTGGACCCAGACTAGCCGACCAATAAAATTAAAACAGAGTGTCAACCATGTTAGTTTAAACGGCACCTTCCACATGGTTGAACAAAAATCTGACCAAGTAGAATTTTACTTCCAGAACAACCAAATTCCAGACGTGACAGTAATAGCAGTAGGACAACAGACTGGTGGTGGGGGGTCCTCTGTATTTCTGAAAATCAACCTTCCTTCCAGTTTAAGGTGGTATTCCACACTGGAAGGAAACACTCTGAAATTCTTTACCAATCCACAATCAGACACTCCCACTCCTATAGTCCAGAAAGATGTGAAATCAGCTCAGAGCCTGGCTGATATTCAGAAAATTGGAGAGCAGTTGTTCATCCCTGTTCAGTTAAATGATGGGAAGGACTCTGTTCTCGCTCGAGTGTGTGTGAACAACGGTAAGAGCTTCATTAGCGAAGCCATGTTCCGCCAACTCCCAAAAGATCCAGCCAATCCCACATTCAAACTGATAGACAATTGGGAAATGGACCTGGAAGCACCTAATTCCAAACATCTCCTGCCAAGCAGGTGTATGCTCAAAATCTCCATTGGCAACAACAGCATAGTGCATAATTGTTGGGTTGTGCGAGACGTCACTGCTGCCTTTTACTTAGGCAGTGACATTCTCAATCGCTTTGCCATTAGTTTGGACCTAATAAACTCCAAAGCTTGGTCCCAATTAGCGGATAATCCCATGGGCTTTGATGATCCAGAAAAAGCATTTAGGTCAGCTCAATTGCTACCTTATGCAGTTGAAATTTAGATTAAAGAGGAAGTCACCATCCCAGAAAGGACCCGACAATTCTCCCTGGAAGTGAAAGTTAAAAGAGGACAAAAATTGAAAAACCCTGATGCTTACATACATCTAAATGCTTCTCTCCAACAGCAAGGGTTGGGGGTAAACCCAACTCCATTAGTCAACATAGAACATGACAGCATTCCAATAGAGGTGGATAACAGCGACTTAAAGAGTATTACTCTAGCCGCAGGCACCATTATTGGAATGGCGGTTGATGACCGACATTTCTCCATTGATTTAGGAAATGAACTGCTAGGACAAATCCCCAAGGACTGTTTTGACAGTGACAGGGATGACAATGCAACACCAGACAGGATTTTCACCCGGCATGGGGGGAACTTCCTGGTGTACACTTCTTGCCCTTATGGTAAGGAAGATGTGACTTGTGACTTCAGAGGGGACAAGGTGATTTTCCAGGTCCATGAGGGATGCCTTTCCCACCTGAAGCCTCCAGTCCAAATCTGCACTCTGACCAGGGACTTCTCCACCCAGCTGGAGGAGGCTGCTGAGATAGCCAAACCAGAAGTCTTTGTAGGCTTCAGGCAGATGGTGGAAGAGAGAGTCAACCTAGCTGATGCCTGCGTGACTCTGGGACAGAAGCAAAAGTTAAAAAAAGTTTTCTTGGATTTCCAAGATCTCTTTGCGGTAGACACATATGACTGTGGTCGCACCGACATCCACATCACAACTATTCCCACGGACCCTGGAATGACTCCAGTGTTTGTGAAGCAATATCGTTTGCCTCTCGCATCCATGTAGTCCCTTACTGAAATAATTAAGAACCTTGAGTCCCGGGGAATAATCCGTCCAGTACACAGCACCTTCAATAATCCGGTGCTGGGAATATTGAAGCCAAACGGCCAGTGGAGACTCTGCGCCGACCTTAGGGAGCTCAACAAACGGGTCCATACTTCCCAATGGTCTCTGCCCTACATTGACCAAGGGCTGGCCCAGATTCAGGGGTCACAGGTATTCACAGCAATAGACCTGACCAATGGATACTGGACCGTGCCTGTCAGTAGGGAGGACCAATACAAACTGGCTTTTACCTTTGGGGGCCAGCAGTACACATGAACCCGGACTCCCTTCGGATACCTCAACTCCGGCAATGAATTCAACATTTTCCTACATAAGGCCAGGCCCGACCTGGGTGCAAGGGGTATCCTGGCTTATGTAGATGATGTCCTCATCAAAAGTTCATCTGTGGAGGAACACATAGCGGAGATCTGTTATGTTCTGGCGCAGTTGAGGGCCGCCGGAGCAAAACTTTAGTTTCAGAAAGCACAGTGGTGTAGAACCCATGTTAATTTCTTGGGGCATGAGATTACTCCTCAGGGTCTCTGTCCCCAAGAAAAGAAAGTGGAAGCACTCCAGAAACTGAAGGACCCCACACCTCTGCGGGAACTAAGGAGCCTCATTGGACTGACTAATTACAGCAGAAAGTTCATTGAGGGCTACGCAGAGATCACCAGACCCCTGATTCATCTCCTGAAGGAGGGGTCAAGTAGCAATGGGGTCCAGAACAAGCCGAGGCAGTAAAACAACTCAAAAGAAGCCTCTCACAAGCACCTTGCCTAGCTTACCCTGTCAGAAATAAGGAGTTTTTCCTGGAGACAGGGTTCTCTAATATGTGCTTGACGGCAGTATTGTACCAAAAGCATGACAAGGTCAATAAAGTAATCTGCTATGCGATTAAAACTTTATCCTCTGTGGAGGAAAAATTCAACGATTGTGAGAAGGCACTCCTGGCAACATCATAGTGGAGACTCCATCATAGTGGAGAATCCGGGCCGGAAATGTGAGTAATTCCCGAATTACTTCCTGGATTCTGTCAATGCAAGGCTTTCCTGTGGAGGTCAGATATGGCCAAAACAAGAAGAGGACCCTCGCGCAAGGTCTGGCTGACTTGCATGATTGTGCCAGAGAAAACTGTCTCGAGGACGAAAGTCTAAAAATTAAGGACAACATGGAGGCATACCTTAATTCCCCACACAAAGTCTTTGAAGAAGACAAGTGTGAGGGACTACCCACTGTCTATGTCGATGGATGCTCTTACCATGTTGACAACAACGGGGAGAAAGAACTGGTGGCCGGCGTAGGGAACGCATGGGTGAATGTGTCCCCAGAACCCTCTGCTGGATACAAAATTGGTCCCCGAAGTAGTCAGGTGGCAGAGTTGATGGCTGTGCATCAGGCCATCCTCACCGCTGTCCAACATCAACTCCACGAACTGGTGATAATCACAGACTCGGATTATGTACGGAACGGGTTCGTGGAGCACCTGGTTAATTGGAAAACCAGAGGCATGTTATGTGCTAATAACAAACCCTTGAAACATGGGAAGTTAATCCAAAATATTGATGATCTGGTCACATCGAATGGGATGACCATCTACTGGAAAAAGATCAAGGGTTATTCCAAAGTAGAGGGATCAGACAAAACTGGAAATGACTTAGCTGATCAGCTGGCCAAAACTGGGGCCATTCAAGGGGATCTAATCGAAATAGAGTCCCTGTTGGGGGAAATCCAGGTCACTGCTATCACTAGGTCCCAGACAAATGCTCACAATGATCTTTCAACTGCACAATGGAGTAAGGAGACCCCTGATGCTGATTTAATTACCACTCAGAAGGGGGATCCAATTATTGGTAAATTTTACCAAAACCTTGAGGACCCTGAGAACTTTCCCCTGACGGATACCGATTACATTGGGAAAGAGGACCTAAGAGTGTTGATGAAATGTCCAAAAAGGTTCCGAATCCAAGACGGTTTGCTGGTAAGGAAATCCAAAGCTGGCCACGATCAGTGGGTGGTTCCTACCTCATTCCGAAGCCTGATGTTAAGTCACGCCCATGATGCGGCCACCGCCGGTCATAGGGGGTTTCACACAACACTGGAAATCTTAAGAGAGGTTGCATACTGGCCACACATGGGGTAGGACCTCGACCAATACTTGAAGGGGTGTCTTGTGTGTGCACAATTTCAGCCATCATCCCTCACACACCGTGCGCCTCTCCAAAAGAGGGGGATCACACTGCCATGGTCAGATTTGCAAATCGACTTTGTAGGCCCTGTAATTCGCTCATCTAGAGGAAACAAGTACATGTTAACCGTTACATGCTTGTTTACCAAGTGGGTGGAATGTCTCCCGGCCCCAAACTGCAAGGCAGAAACAGCAGCTGCCCTGATGATTAACCACATCTTTTCCCGTTTTGGTCTACCTCAAAGGATTGAGTCAGACAGAGGTAGCCACTTCACCAGTGAAGTAATGACAAGGATGTGGGAGATACTGGGGGTTAAATGAAGCTACACATTGCTTACAGGCCAGCTTCTTCTGGAGCAGTAGAGAGATACAACCGAACCATTGTGAGCATATTAAAAAAGTGTGTGGCAGATTCTGGGCCAAGTTGGGATATCTGATTACTTCTGGTCCTAATGGCCATGAGATCTACCCCTTCATCTGCAACTAAAATGTCACCATTTGAGTTGATGACCAGACGCAAGATGGTGCTTCCCCAGCATTTGCTCTACAGGACCCAAGAGCAGACACTGATAAATGCCTCCACAACTCATGAGTATGTGGAGAATTTAAGGAAACACCTCCAACATGCTTTTGCCTATGCTCAACGGAATCTAGAAAGATCAGCTGAGAGTATGAAAACCACCAGGAAGGAATATGATGTGGGAGACCCGGTCTATCTATACAATTTCCAAAGGAACCAGGCCAAACAGCGAAAATGTTTGCCTACATGGAAGGGACCCTTTGAAATTATAGACAAGATCTCCCCTGTTGCCTACAAAATCCGCATCCTCAAAGGTAATTTGGCGGAAGGGGAAGATAAGTGGGTCCATATTAATCAGCTGAAGTGTTGCCATCCCAGGCACACTCTGCAGCAACTGGAGGAGTCCTCTGCAATACCAGAGGGGGCTGCTCCAGAGTAATTCAGTTCCAACCCTAAAATATCCCATATATAGTCTCTAAAATATTATGACGCTTGTAAGCCACTGTCTCTGAATTATATCTTGTTTTTAAAAATTGGAATGCTATGTCTATTAAAGTATAAATGTATATGTCGCCCCACTATATCAATAGTGGGGGAGAAATGTCTAGGAATAGGTATTGCCGCTTTCCTTTGTCGTCCTAGGAGAAAGAAAACATGGAGCCTGACCACGGAAGGCGACCTAGGGACCGGGAGCGAAGATCCGAGGGCCCCGGGGTACCGCCCAATCCTCCCATCAGGACCAGCAAGGAGAACTGATTGATCGACTGGAGGGAGGAAAAGATGCTGAACTGTGCCATCTATGGAATTGGAAGAAGAGGAGGTGAACATCCCAGATCTTGCGAGTTCCATCAGTGAAAGGACAGAATGGCCATCGCAAGAGGGGGGGCTTGTGGGATGTTTTTACCCATGCATCCAAGCCCTACCATAAAACTGTGCAGTACTAGCATGGAAAACATCATGATGGCCAGAACTCCCCAGAGAGTGCACAGGGAAAACATGAAGAATAGGCTGCCACCCATTTTTGCCTATGTTGTGAGCACAGGAGGGCACTGCCTAAAACCACCATTGGGCTACACACACATTAGCCTGAAACCATTGGGAATGGCAATGCTGATTGCCAAAAAGCAACTCAGAACTGTGGGGAATTCATTTTCTTAATCCCAAAAATGGTTGCAATACCGGTACTCACCACTATCAGAAAGCCGGTGTTTTAAAACCACCAGACTTTTGTGTAAAACTGAACGGAGGAACCCAAAACAGACCAAGGAAAGACTTGCTAAGAGGTGGATACAATGTAAAACTATATTCTGAAATGACTTGAAGGAAGTAATTATTTAATGTATAGGTAAATATTTTAAGTTTGATTTAAAATGGGAACTAAAGTGACATTTAGCTGAATTCTGCCTAACAACTACCCCCGACAGGAGAAACCTGCTCAGCCACTCTTCCCAGGCCTAGCTGCATCCTGCTTCCCCACCAAAAGGAGTTGACACCTCTCACATTGAATTACCTGGGGACTGCAGGAAACTGAACAATGGACTCAGGCAAATGTTATATTGGGGGGGCCGTAAAGTGGCTTCCTCTTGGGAGAAGTGGGAGGAGAAGTGCCTCTGGGAGCCACCTGAGCTGGAGGCGGGGGCAGACAGAAGCTTCCCCCATGTGCTTTGGAACCTAAACCACACCCATCTGGGCCAGAGCATAATTTAAAAAGATAGATAACTCATAGTGCGGACTTGTCAGAATTATATAAGTAATATCATTATTCTTGTGATTTTGCTGTGCACGTTTTAAGAGGCGTTAGGACCCTGTGGTGTATTCTGGGGGGTTGCTAGCGGAAAATAGGGTCTCACTCCAAATGTCTGCATGTTAAAAATCTGACACTTCATCAATTAATGTCCATACTCCTTGCGCACATGTGTGTAATTTTTGGTAAATGTCCGATATTGGTAAACCAGTCAAAAAGCACAAAATGTTGTCATTTTTTAATGCAAGCCCCCAGGAAAATCAGAGGCGGACAAGCATGGACCATAAGGAATATATAAAGTGTACATGTAATTTCAACAAATTGTGTATCTGGGAAATATGTATTTGAATCAAATATAGAATTGTGGGCAAATTGACCAGGGGAGGATCCTCTGACCCATAAACAGACCTCATCATGATGATAATCCATTTCCTTCCCCCAATCATGGGAGAGGGGAGAATTGGGCCAATGACAAGTAGAGAGGGGCAGGCTCAGTTATGCCACGCACACACCCAATTCTAAAACACATAAAAAGAGACTGCTGGGACAGGTAGAGAGATTGAATTCCGTTTTCTGCGGGACGCTCTGCCGGGAGACTCCAGACTTCACATCCATCAATCTTCAGAGACCAGAAATTTACTTCAGAACTTAAAGCAAGGGCCAAAACCCACAAACTGAGAACTCTTCCCAGCAGGCCTCAGCATCCTTAAAATCATTTGCAAACTATTCCACAGCTGGGCGAGCTGTCTGAATTCTTTTGCCATGAACTTTTGCCAGTACCCAGAAAGCAGTGTTACATCCAGAATCCACTTGATCCGGAAGGCAAAGCAGAGCAGTGTCCAGAACCAGAGGCCGCTGTATCCAGAGAGGCTGGACCAGCAGAGCAGAGCTGACCCAGACCGCTGTGAGCAGAACCAGAGATCCGGATCGCTGTGAGCAGAACCGGTGCCTGATTGACCCGCCGAGCAGACAGAACCACCGCTGGACGTGTTGACCAGATCCGTGACGAGGCCTAGTTCAAATTTATATTGTGAGTACCTAGCAGAACTGTTTAGAACCAATCTCTTAGTTAAAATAATCTAATCCAAACTATTTTAACCTAATTAGAACAGCCTCCTAGAAATCATGTCATCTGTCATTTGTAAAGCTGCACAACTGTCACCTGTCAATTCTGCAGCTGCAAGCTGTCACCTGTCATTTTGAGTTTTACTTTAAATCCGAAAATCTACCTTTATTAAATCGTCCGTATCTCTGGAACCGTTTGGGCTAGGAACAAAATGTAACTTTCATTCTAAAGCTGTGATTCTAGGCTTTCCAACAAACCTATACTTTGTCCGCAATCGCGATTTCCGCACTCGCGAAATTTACCGCGATTTGCGATTTTGGCTCAATTTCTCCACTTTTCAAAATAGCAGCTCCATTCCTTCCTTTGTTAAAATCCGTTTGTAACCTGGTAATAACTCATAGAGCATTGATAAAGTGAGCCTGAACTAATACCAACAAGCATCTATCACTCACCCTGAATCTCTAGAGGGAATTAAAATCAGTTAGCACATTTTCCCATCTGTTGCCATCACATTTAAAAGCATTTTGGGCCTGTGTTTCAAACTTATACCTGTTTCCTCTAAGCTTGCTGGGGGAGAACTGAATTTCGTATTGTATTTGATTGCATTCCTGAGAACTGTGCGCTCCTCTTTCCATCTCCTTCCATTTCTTACATTGCATAGGTGGGGGATGAATTGCCAGAGAAAAAGTGATTACATTGTTGTTGGTTGAAATCATATCAAGTTTATTTGCTGTACTGCATCTTATTCCACCTTGCATTTCCTTGAAACCATAAAGCTTTTTCAGCTACCTCATCCTCTATACTACTCCTAAGTAATCAAGTGTACCACTGTAACATTACCCATTGTGGATCCACATCATATGTCTCAGTGTACTATCAAATATTAATTTATTATAAAAGTGTGATATATATCTATTGTTTAATTTTTCAAATAAACCTTTTAATTTGCAAAACAAACCTACTTCTTGGCTCAGTGGGGTCAGGGGGATTCTAAGAGATGGGTTTTATATAAGGGTTGTCATCCAGAGTACATGAACTGGACCTAAAAATATATCAATAAGGGTTTCCCTCAGCATCCCAGACTAGTCATTGACTTAGCTGTAGTGTTGAAGTGAAGCCGCTCAACACTACACATATTCTCTCCTTGACCTCACTGCTTCAATAGAAACTGATGAAGCTTCCTAATGTGTTACAATCATACACTGTCACTGCTGCACCATCTTACGCTGTCCATGACCCTTCAGGACATTCCTTCACCACCAAACTTGAGCCAGTATCATGCTGCACACCTTTTAATGTGTACCCTATTCCTTTCAACACCCTCCACCACCAGCTTCTCTTTCCTTCCACACTTCTATCCTACATGCCTGGTTGAGCTGACTGCCATCCATCCTATCGTGCTCTTGTTTTGACCTTTTTGCATACCAAACATTCAAAGAACTTGCATCAGTTGCCTACTATATCTCCTCATGATTGAACCATTCTATCATATGGCATCTACCCAATTGGCAACATGGAGGCAATGGCAATACCAAGCTTGCAGAAATTACTGCTGCCCTAATAATATGTTTCTTCTTCCAACCAGTCTCCTTGCTGCCTCACCATTCTAAAGTCCTTCAGTGGGATCTCTTCAACTGCACATGCTCTATGCCACCCAAACTATCCTGGGCTCTCCAGTGGAAACTCCACTTCTACTGCTCTTAATAATGTTTCCATGTTTCCTGCAAATGCTCATCACTATCACCTCTACTTTATTCTTATTCTACTTGATCCTTAGGCCACATTTGACTGTATTCCCTCCTCCAAACTCTTTAACCCCCAATTGTCTAAATGACACCTCACTCAAAGGTGTGGCATGATATCTCTCTGAGCACACCATCTCCATCTCCTGGTGTCACAGCGCTGTCCAAGGTTATGCCACATCCTCAACATGAAAACAGAAGCCACATGTACAGGACTCTCTCGCCTTGGTCGGCACAGTTAACCGATCTATGGACACTGGACACTAGGAGGCAGCCAAAGATGAGAACAGGATTAAGCTGAAGGTGTGGATGGGAAAGGGGAGTATAATGTGATGAGAAAAAGTGTTTCGAGTAGAAATTGAATGGGTAAGGATTTCTAGGTAGATATAACTACTTAATTCTTGTGCTGGCTTTGTGGTTAGTAAAGTGGTTGTTATTTAACACATGTACTCATGCTCTTAGTGCGTGTGCATTTGTTAGCTTTAATTTGCGCAAACTGTAGTCGATAGTCTCTGATATAAATTGTGCTCTGACTCGTTCAGTAACCTGACAGGCAACATCAAAACCATTGTCTCCGCTTGTGTGACGGCAAAAGGGTGTGTGTGCAGTTCCATTCCCAAACAAAAAGCAATGAAATGAAAAATGCGTAAAGATTGTCCTATACATACTTCCACATTCAATACATTGACAATACATGTTACATTTGTGTGCTCTTTTTTTCCGTAAATAATTAAACCTTCTTTTTTAGTTGCAGAAACTGGGAAAATAACCCCCTAGACATTATGAGGGTTTATTATCACCTAGGATGATTGCCCTTCTACACCTTACAGCTTGTGGGCAGGTGTAATTATCCTGTGATAATGCCCCCCAACTCCGCACACGTCTATAGGCTGTAATTAAGAACGACTCATTTACATCTGTGAAGGTACAGTGAGCAAAAAGCAATGGCTGCAAACTCTCAATGTGGTTAATAACCACTGAACAGGTTATCATGCCTTGTTCTTTCGAGAGAGGGGGGCCTGCTACCTTTTTTGTATTTTTGAAAGGAACTTGGGGTTGGTCACCCTAGGTTACCTGGGGGCAACCAGACGTGGACTCCCTGCTCACTGTGCTTAGAGAGGCTCAGCTTCACTTCACTGATGATGCCCAACAAGGCTGAAACACGTGTATGGGGTTGCTGATGGTACTCTTGTTCAGAGAGGAATTGCCATAGCATTTCGGTGCTGGACTGCCCTTGTGGGCGGGACAAAGACTGATATGCAAATGGATATTTCCCATCTTTGAAGGTACAGTGAGCAAAAAGCAATGGCTGCGAACTCTCAATGTGGTTAATAACCACTGGACAGGTTATCATGCCTTGTTCTTTCGAGAGAAGGGCGCCTGCTACCTTATTTGTCATTTACAGGTTTAATTGTCAATGTCAGCAAGTCAGCAATAATGTTTCACCCTACCAAACCTGGGGTAACCATACGTTTTGGACATGGAATGAGAAGACACCCATAGTTAAAGGAGAGGTTCTCTCAAAAATTGTATTGCCTAAAATTATTGCAATTACAAAAAAGTATAAAACTCTTTTACAAAACATTTCAATGTAAAGTTAGCAACGTAGGGCCTGATTCACAGAAGCGTTTTATAAGGCCACAATCCCATAGGAAAACATCAGGCCCTTAATGTGCTCGAAAGTCTTGTTTTTCAACACTATGCACGCATCCATTTTATGTGGAGTGTATTGTGTTCATTTCTATCAATACGGTGGCAGTAATAAACAAACCCAAGACCCCTCAAGGGAGCTAGTGCTTGTTTGCTGCTGTCACACAGATTTTAGAACGTTGACAGGAGTGAGCAGTCATGTTAATGTTATACTAATGCAGCAAAAAGATCTGTTCAGAATAATTAAAGTACTTTCCTATCAACGTTCTAACAAGGCAAACAATCCCTGTTTTTTCAGTTACAAGGGCTTAATTGCCCTTTTCATTCAAAGGGACACACATATAATAGTGGTTAATGGCTGGTCGTTACAGCCACGTGACCTGGGTTCGAGTACCAGCATGTGTATTTCTATGTCGCACCAGAGAAATAAACAGACCTAGGGCCTCATCACGAGTTGGGTAGTAGCCATTAAATGAGGCGGTAACCCTATTACTGCTGCATTTAAGGGTTGGCCCAATCGTGAGTTGGGCGGAAAGTGGGACTTTTACCTCTACCTTTTTACTGGAGGTAAATATGTCCTCTTTCCGCCCGTTTTCAGACCTATTCGCGCGGCACTAATTGCGCTGGTGCTAATAGCGCCACCCCATACCCATTGGGTCCAATTGGGAATGGGGTTTTACTGCCTTATCGGTACTCGTGATCTGGCGCTATTTGTGCTGGACCTAGTAGTGGGAACACTATTTGCATTGCCTGTATCCCGACGCAATTACCACCGGGATACCGCCAATCTCGTGATAGAGCTGCTAGACTCAAACCCAGATTGCATGGCTGCAAGGGTTAACCTGTAATCACTAGACCACAGACTAAGTGATTAGAATCATTAGACCATGAAAGTCCCTGTCAAAGGACTTGTATGGTCTATTTCCTCAGCTGTGAACTGGCAATTACATGACTGTTATACAACACAGCAAAAAACCCAGTGAAAGATATTAGACCACGGATGACACTTCAAAAGGCCCCGTCTGGTTCGTTTCTTCAGCTGTGACCTAGCATTTAAAGGGCTGTTTGCCCTGCACATTATTTTTCTCACTTTACATTGAAACCTTTTTTTTAAAGATTTGTGTACATTTTATTTTTATGGCAATAGTTGTAAGCAATACAAAAGAGAAACAGTGATTGCCATCAAAATTGATTAAACAATTCAAATCAGGTGCAAGTTGGAATGGTTCCGCACCCACAACCCCAAAAAAAACAAAAATAAATGTCTCGGCAAAAACGTGTCCAGAGCCCAACTGAACCCCGTAAGAAGGAATCGAAAAAGGTTTTTATTTTACTAAAGAAGTTAAATAGAGTCATATAACATAACAGCCAAACAATATTTCACGTATTTCAAATACACACAATAAACAGATCACTGTCATGCACAGTGACAGAACAGAACATGAACATTATTCCAAAGCCTCTCATGTAGACATTATAAAACGAAAGGTTGTTCATCAAATTGAGTGGCAACATAAACCTCTCTCTTCAATAACACACATGCTCGAGTTTACAAAACATGCAAAACACTCCTACTGAGGGTCTAGACCAAACTACCCTACGTGTTTCAGGACAATTGTGCCTTCTTGACAGGTGTACCCTCATAGTATTTCTAGAACAATAGCAAATAGAGTACAATAAGTACTAAATACTAAATATCACAGAAACATAATTAAAACATGTTTTAATCAGAAACAACCAAATTCAACTCTAACCTGAGATATTTAAAACAAACACCTAGATAGATGGTATGTATTCAAACACCTGGTATGATTACCGATTTATAATATTTTTCTGCTCTTTGGATGTTGGTTTCTCAAATGTTTTTTCTCCTAAACTTCAATTTATGGGATTACATTTTGTACTCTGCATTACTGATTGTATTCAGGTGTTTGTTTTAAATATCTCAGGTTAGAGTTGAATACAGTTGCTTCCGATTAAAAAGAAAATGTGAATTATATTTTTGTGATGATTAATATTTAGTACTTGTTGTATTCTATTTACAATTTGTCTATGAATACTATGAGGGTTGTAAGGAAGGCGTGGTATCAAACAGTAAGACAGACACAATTGCCCACCGTTCAGGGGTGTTTATTGAATTTCCATTGGGTTTGAAAAACGCCTATCTAATCCTAAATCTAAAAATGGGACCAAGCTACGAGCATCAAATAATAATAACACAGTCCTAGTCGAGTCTGTCAAAATTAAAGGGCTAATACTAATAAACCTACTGCCAATCCTTACTTCTTAATACAAATAGTGTTGGAAACTATGTTATGCAAAAAGAAAAGTGTTCAAGAAATATGTCAGGATGTTCAAGCCATTGGCCTCTCTTCCCCTCGTTTTCAGCATTGGACAAGGTGGCACACTCGAGTTTAGCACAGTCTCTGGCTTCTCTAGCACAAGAATGCAGTTCAGATCTCAGTATCTGGGTCTTCTATGTCAAAATCTCTTTGCCATTCAAAGTCTCTTACTTCAGAGGGCCTGTTGTGACATACAACATTTAAAAGTTCCTTTCTCCTCAGGATTGTTATGTACAACTTCTTGGGTGATTCTCGACTCACCCTGGGCTCCCCTACCCTGGGCCCACAAACACTTTAACACAAAGCTTTCACTTGACCTCCCTATGTCAAGCTAAGACCTAATCCATGTACTTTTCCAAACTTGTATCTACTTCATTGAAATCAGAGACTTTTGACTGTTTGCAGGATTTGACCTGACCCATCCCAGGACCACTTTGATTAACATTTATTAGTTCTCTCTCAATTGATCTCCCTTCACCCGACTCAGACGGACTTTATCTACCTTTCTCACTCCTTAACTCGCTACCTTCACAGAGACCTTTGATTGTGCGCCCACGCAGTACCGGACCACTCTGTCAAAGGTATTGTTGTTTGCTCTAAAGGTTCAATCACTCATCAGCAGTTTAACGTCATTTGTGTCTCTTATCGCACGCGTTTTCACAATGTTGGCTTTAAAACAGACCAGTCTTGTATCAGTCTCACCAACTCAACGGCTGTCTTGGTTTCACTGAAGCAGCTTTGTTCATGGAGCAAAGGACAGTACCACAGTGGCTGGAGATTCTCTCCGCCTTGATTACTGACACGGGAGGTCCCCAGATACCTCCGACACACAATGCAGGATACTTCAGCCTGGTTTCCTGGTCTTTCGCTTTCCCTTAAGGTCTTGTGAAATAACAGTTCCTTGTCATAAAGGTCAAAGGAACTTTCCTCCTTACGACCCCTGTCTTTCTCCTCGTTAAACTGCCATCTTGGAACTGCTGTTTCCTCGTGTGCTTTGCCTCGCTCAGAGTGTGCTCTCATGCTCCACCTTTTATCCATGTCGGGAAGTGTAATGGATGTCAGGTGTATGTGATGATCAGTAATTGCCTGACTTCACCTGACCATTGTATTGGGACACGTCAGGTACACAGCTCAGGTATTAGTCTGTTTTCCCTTGGAGCAGGCTGTCAGTGAGAAAGTGTTTGTGTTGTACAATGGGGCGGGGGGAGAGTTCTTAAATGTCCTACCAGGTAGGATGGGATAAATGTGTTATAAAGAAGGGGATACCGTGTCTCACTGTTCGGTGTCCCACTCCCACTCCCGAAGACCCCTGACCCAGGTGATCCTCCAGCACTGGTCCACGCCCAGGATATGGATCCAAAAGCGATGGCCATGTCCTTGCCATCTGGATGACAGATCGCCAGGGACTAGTGGGTAA
The DNA here is from genome assembly GCF_040938575.1 of Ambystoma mexicanum. NCBI lineage: Eukaryota > Metazoa > Chordata > Amphibia > Caudata > Ambystomatidae > Ambystoma > Ambystoma mexicanum. The sequence goes on from NC_090922.1 coordinate 495,744,836, forward strand.
AACACCTTTTGGTTTGTCACAGGGTGCACACCTGACAAAGGGAAAATTGTCCCAACAACATGTATTGTAGTATCTTCTCGAACCTCATTAGGAGTGCTTTGGATATATTGTAAACTTGCAGTATACATGTTATTGAAGCAAGAGGTTCACTTAAATGGTATTGAACAGCCTTTTTTGTTTATAATGTCTATAGAAGGGGCTTTGTGAAAACTTTTTGTGTTCTTTTCTGTCATTGGGGCGTGTCACTTCGTAGTCTTCCTATACACATAACAACTGGCGACAAGAGAAAGAATATGCTAGCTGTACCGTACCCCGATGAAAAGATGTTGGGCCCAGAGATGAGAGAGAAAAAAAGCTCCTTGGGGTGCAGTCATGTGGAACTGCTGGAGTGGGAGCCGGCTGTAATGCGAAGTCTGCCGGCCCCATTCCCTGTCAGGGTGCCGACATTCCATTGCCCGCACCTGGAGGTCCACCTTGTTGGAGCTATGCCTTGATCAGAATCCAGAGACCAGCTGATGATGTTGGGGCTTACTGAACCAACCGCTGCCTTCGTTTTAATGTAAACAACTAAACCTCACTCCCATGACACGCAAGAAAGTCACATGGGGGGAGAAAAGAAGGTGCGTGAGTTTGCTATAGCGGTCACATGACCATCTAGAAGACGGCAAACAAAACAAACCAGTCTCTGAAATGAGTGCCGGCATTGGCGCACCTGAATGCAAGCACCCTAACCTCAATAATGCATCTCCTGGTATTCAACATATGCAGCACGCTGATCATCAATCACCACCTAAGAAACAATAGAACTTTGAAAGGTACTGTTTTCAGAGCATCAATTATCAGTCTAACGAAGAAGAGGAACAATTTCGCCTGAAGGCCGAACAACTATGTTGTCTCTGTTCCTAACATTTTACCTGCTCAGAAGATGAAGGAAAATGTACTGTTCTGCACGGCTGGTGCCTCATATCTGGAACCATGCTCCCTTTAAAGGGAAGAGAGCATATTAGAGTGCTACAAGAGCTTGACCCCGAGCTCCTAGAGCTGTATAAATGGCTGATTGTTCATTTTAACTATATGCAGTGCTTAGGTGCACAATCTGACATTAGCTCAGTTTGAATTAATAGAGTATGATGAGCTCACTGTTTTTAGAGTTTTTCAAGCGGGACCTTTTTATAAGGTCTTCTTATGTTCAAGAGGCTTTTATGTGGATGGCCTCGTATTAGATTATTTTAAATTATGAAATTAACTCGCGTACACTTGAAGTATGTTTCTTGATGTTATACTTTTGTAAAATACGTTGTGAGTGTTACGAGTGGGAATTGTCCAAGTTCAAGTCTGATGGGATTCCTAGGGCAAGACACGTTGTGATCTGCACTGTTAGTGTCCAACATCTTCGAGAAATTGCAGACCTGCTGTTGCTACATCCGGCAAGGACTTTAAGTTTGTATTTGCATAATTAATGGATTTGCCAAGTGTTTTGCTGTCTCGCTGTCCCTTCCCTGAACCGCTGCTGAAATTCGATTCTGACATTGCTTCAGTGTCAAGAACCAGGATACCATGTTTCTATTGGAGCCTGTTGGCCCTGCCTCCCTTCCCAGCAACCCTACTAAGGAGAAAATCTTGCACGTTTGAGCATGCGCGTTTGGCAAGTGGTATGCCAAATGTTTTGCTGTCTCACTGTCTCTGGCCTGAACCACTGCTGAAATTCGATTCTGACATTGCTTCGGTGTCAAGAACCAGGATACTTTATTTCTATTGGAGCAGTATGGACTTGCACTCATAGTCAACCTGGGACTTACCAATATTCACTAACTCGAGTAAATCGAGTAAACGACTAACATCCCGTTTCATTTGCCTTTTTACAGTGTTGGCCCCTCGTCCCTTCCCAGCAACCCTACTAAGGAGAAAATCTTGCGCGTTTGAGCGCACGCATTTGGCAAGTGGTTTTCAAAATGTTTTGCTGTCTAGCGGGAAAGCGGGAGGCGGAGGCTATCGATTTAAACTTGCAGGCATCAATTGAGGTACCGTTTGTAAATGTAAAGTATATGTATGAGAATTGTAAAGAACATTAATAAGGCATATATTTCCACTCCCTAATTTAATTTTCGGTATTGTATTGTACTCAATTGAGCTAGTAGGTTTTATAACCAGTACATCTAGTTCGGCTGATACGTATTCTATCATTGAAAACAGTAACATGTCTACTAATATGTACTCATTGAAAACGAGAATGCCGATGGAAAAGACGGCATCTAATAACACTGGTCCAGTGACAGGTGTAAAAAAAGTGATATTACCGGCAGTTTCTAAATCACGTATGATGAGATTAGCGCCACGGTCAATGTCCGCGACCACAGACATAAGATCTTTTTATATAAATGAGATTAAACATACTACGCATGAGCACAAACAGTCAATATGTAAGGGACAAGTCATACCAAGTGCAGATTCGGCATTTGAAACACACAAAATAGATACCACGACTACTCAGAGTGATTCATTCTTAAAAAAATACCAAATTGCACAGCTTGGCTATAGGGTGTGGCCAGAGCATTAAGAGCCCAAGCATGGAAATAACAGACTCATCAATGGAGAAAGCGTTCCAAAATGGTGACCCGGAGCATAATCTAGAATCCTTGCCTGTTGATGACATGAATACTAAGATAATGCCCTTTGACAATACGTCCTCCCCGAAGGGACCACCCACCTGCTCAGTTGAATCACAGCATAGATTGCAGGAGGCATATGATGTGCTGACCGTAACTGGCGAAGTGGACGACGATGCGCTGGATTTCTTGAACATAGAAAACAGCACATGCACTGAAACACAGGACGTGCTATATATATATGCTCTAATACAGGAGAACTCATTCAATTAAACAATGAGCATGATGAACCTATAACTATTAAATCAGTTTCACCAAAGCCCATAACTAATACTGTAGTCACAAAAGTGGCTCAGCCAGCCAAGGCCATTAACTTAAATCCTCATGAACTTTCAAAATCTCTGGCAATTTTTGAGCGATCTAGAAATCATTCAGCAAGCCATTCATTATAATTTATACCGCCGACACCACAGCGGTCAAAGTTTGGTGAAATGACTGCTGAACGACCATACCTCATTCAGGATAAGCGAGCTCAGTGATTTTCATTTCATGAAGCTACAGCACTAAACAACACATTAACAGCTATGAACACAGCTTCATTGTCACTTGCAAAACTTTACGAATTGTTGGATCAGAAAATCGCTCAGCGGACTGACATATTGAATCAATTATGCATGAGCAATATTCAGATACAAACTTGTCTCAAATCACAAGGGATTGAATACCCTCCCCCAGCGGGGGAGATCGAAGAATTCATAACCCCTGACTCGCCTATCAAGAACAAAGAGGAAGACAAGTCAACGTCTGCAAACTGCTCTAAAGGTATATTGATTAAAGACAGTGCAGTGGCAAAGTTAAAAAGTGTTCAAATTACATCTCAGAAATTGACTAATAACGATTCTGTGACTAATATTGAAGATAAACAGGAAACAAAAACCACGTCTGATTTAACCATAGTAGAGAGAGAAAAAACTAGCACTGTATCAAACAGAAATAGCAATTCTGATATTGAACAAAGGCAAGCAGCAAATTTCACTGGACCACAGGCGTCATTGGCGTGTATATGTACTATGTTTAAATCAATAAAAGTCGCAGAGATGCAAGACAAAGGAATTAGTGATAAAGATTTAAGGCGGAAAGCAGTTACAGCTGAGAAATCACAAAAGGGAAAGTTGAAACCAAAACAAGACAATTCATTAAAACCTTGTCTACCCCTGTTAAAATAAAAGACAAGGCAACTGCAGTGAGTGGTTTGAGACCAAAGGAAATAAGTATACAGATTACTAAAGGCTTAGAAACAACATCATCTAAATCTTTAGAATATCAACCACTCAATTATTTGATAGCCTTGTCAACAGGCCCCAAGGGGCCTAGTGTACCCACACAAGATCAGGCTACAACAGCACAGCCGAAGACAGGACACTCACTGGAGATATCAAAATCCCTATTCCAAACACTTGAACAAATGCGAGAGGAAATAAAAACCTCCATAGCACCATACATCTCACTTAACCAGGGTAAAAATTCTGATACAACTGTAGAATATTAATCATTCAATTAATTGAGAGCCTTCTCAACAAGCCCCAAGGGGCCTAGTGTATATATACAAGACCAGGCTATTGCATCCCAGCTAAAACCAGAAGACTCATTGGCGATACCAAAATCCCTGTTTTCTACACTTGAACAAATGCTAGAGGAAATAAAACTTCCATAACACAATACATCTCGCTCAATCAGGGTGAACATTTTGGTAGTACCGAACAGTATGCGGCTACATTCCCTGAATCAATATACGTTCCGACCTTGAAAGGGCCTGGTTTAGTAAAAGCTGTAAGTTTCATAGAACCAAGACAAAATAGAACTACCATGTTGGCTGGGTCAAAAAATTATGATTCACAAAACAATTCATTTAAACAAGTGGTTGAAACAGCTGCCAGAAATGTATTGGATAAAAATAAAAAATACGGGAATCACCATTGTCTCCTGATAAAATGCAGAGAGCAGCTGGGTGTGAAATATGATTTAAATAGGACAAGTGTACTACATTTTTGTAGAGAAATATCAAGTCTACAAGATCTAACTTCAGCAGATATTGATAGTACCATTCAGCAGAGGGAATGATTTGACTGAAGCAAGATTATATATTCGATCAGGAGTTATTTTGAATGCCTTGTGGGGGGCAAGATCGGCCTTCTTTGATCTAGGTTTCATATTGAGTCAAGATCCTCAGTTGAATGACAAGAAAGAGGTTCCTCTTCTAATATATAGATCGACAAACGCATACAGAAGCACCCAACAAAATTACCAGAATATTCCATCTAGTGCTAGTAGACTCAATAAAACTGAGAGTCAACTGAATGAATGGGGGGCATAACAATTTGTGAATGAAGAAACTAATAAACCTAATCTCTTGGAATACGAGAGGGCACAGACATTTTATCAATACCAAATTGGAAGACCTAAATCATTACGACATCATTGTATTCCAAGAGATGTCGCTCACGATCAATCCAATCTGCGACACATATAACGACACCTGCCATAACCAATTCAAGAGGGTGACCAATGGGGGGAGGGGAGTTATTGACAGCCATAACAAAAAGAAAAATGCTTTAACATTTCTATAATTAAATCTCCAACACCCTTTTACAAATGTTCACACTGTTGTCATCATTAACATATATTGGAGTACATCACATTTATCTTCTGATACCTTTTTTGACCATATAACAACTATTCTTGATGATTTGATGCTTGACCCAACAATTACCCATACTCTAATAACGGGGGACATGAACCTCCATTTACTGGCTACAAATGGTCTTTTAAAAACTCATGATGAAATGACATGGAGTATATTGATGACAGGCAAACAATATGTTCTCCTGAATGGGGCCTTACGGTGACAAATCCCGCCTCAAAATACTTGCCATAGAGGCCCGCAAAATGCCATAATAGACTATGTGTATGCAGATAAAGAATTTTTGAATATTGCAGATACATTGATAATCAAGGAAACCGCCCAAATGTATCATGATCTTTTGTGTCTCACGTGGTCATGGACGCTTTCCTATGGTACGAAGATTATAAATAGATTTGAGCCTAGTGTCCTGGTTAACAATGCCCGAAACCGTCTGAGTTGGACGGATAAGAAATTAATGCACTATGAACAATCTGTAATAAATGCATACCAAGATCCAAATCATTGTGAAAGTAAATGTTATGTTGCGATCATGCAAAAATGTGTACATGTAAGGGCCTTTGATAGACAGTATGGCTATAGGCATCTCCATGCTTTTGACCCAATATTGAAAGAAAAAAAGGCAATATAAAGGCAAAATATAGGCAATCTTAAAAAGCTATGAATCACAGAAAAGGTATATAAAACAAAACATCTGAAGTCGACATACAAGATTTGGCTTTGAGGATGGAAATCTATCCAATATCCGAAAGATGGGGAACATATGTTAACCCAAATACTAATAAAAACGTTGGCGCAAGTCTGGACATTTTTTAATCAGGCACAGCATAGATCCCAAGATTCGGTGCAAATAAATGCAATCCCAGAAAATGTTTGGAGAGACTATTATGATGCTGTATATCGGACGCCTTTCCCTTATTGTGAGTTGAATTTTGATCTAAAACAACTCAACCATGTATTTCCACTCGATCAGGATGACATGTTAAATTGTATCATGACCCTTAGTCATTTGAGGGCACCAGGGTCAGATGGCCTGCATAATGGTATGATAAAAATAAATCCTGAACGCTGGGCTTCAATTCTCTACTTAATACACAACCATATAATGAGTATTGGAAAAATTCCTGAATCATGGAAAAAATGTATTATTCTTCCAATTTTTAAAAAAGGAGATAGACCAATGCATCGTACAGACCAATAGCACTTTTAGACTGTCCTGGCAAGATTTTTGCATGCTTGATGTTAGGCCAATTCAATCAGTGTTTCAAAAGTGTTTCATTCCAGGCCTGGGAACAGCAATACCTTTATTCACATTGAATATGGTCATAGCACATGAAAAACAAAAAAAAAACAATCTATGTAGCATCCATAGACTTTCGTACCGCATTCGACTCGATACCCAGATAAATATTAATTAGAAAATTACTAGTCCAGAAGTGTCCATGGTATATCCTGAAGTGGTTGTTGGAATTCCATATTGGAACCAGCATACAAATACGGTTGAGTCGTGATGGATTACTATCACAGCCTATTCAAACGACTGGAGGTCTGAAGCAAGATGTTTACTTGCTTCAGCCCTTTTTAATTTCTTTATAGCAGATATGAGTACTTGCTTTGCTGGATTGATAACTGATTCTCCCAAACTAAACGGATCATTTGTAAAATGGCTACTATATGCAGACCACATGATTTTAATTTCCAAGACCTAGAGAGGTTTAAGAACAATGTTAAAAGCTCTAGATAAGTATGTAAAGAATAACTACATTTCCATTAACACCGATAAAACTCAAATACTGCAATTTGGAAATCTACACCCACGAACAAACCAAGGCTCATGGTATCTACCAGATATAAAGTTGCAAGTAGTAACAAGCTATGTATATTTGGGTGGAATCGTGAACAACCATCCGGCTGACAAGCCTTATGATGATAATATAAGAAATAAATGACCCACAGCAATCTCTCAAACAAGAATTACTAACTCTAAATATTGCAAGTTCTCAATTGGACCCATTATAATATACTACAAAAAAAAGTCACACCAGTGATACTATATGGAGCAGAAACAAAAAAAATCAAAACCTTATTCATATTGGGCAAAAATCGAGGGTGCATATTGGAATAAAGTGCTACATTTACCCATGTCACAGTCCATCGTTGTAGTAAGACACTATTTGGATCTAATATCACTCTATGCAATTTATAAATGGCAACTTTGATCATTGTATTGAAAATGTATAATGGCAGATGCTAAAAATGGCCTTCTGATGTTTTTATCTGATATCCTACAAACATCAAATGATATAGTCGTAAAAACATGGAGATCTAAAGTGAAAAGTGTCCTGCACAATGCAGATATTTCAATTGATTTACTAACATGTAACCCAAACAAAGCAAACAAAAAACTATGGGAGCATGAAATTCCTCCATTGTATTCAACCAGTCATCTCTATATAATACATTTCCTGGATTTTCAATAAGGTGTTGTTCAGAAAGACCAATTCTCTTAAGAGCCTTCGTGCACAAAACCACCAGATCAGTTACATTACTGTACTTATATTCATTTTTGTTCTGATGGATATTGCAAAAAAGGGAATTCCTTGGAGGGTCCAATATCTCACGATAAAAGGATAAGAGCCTCCATATGGCTCTACTTTCCACCGAACATATGCCCAGTTCCCAACGAATTGCAGATATTGGAGTGGATTTTGGAAGTTTAAATCTTTCCTCCAAATAAAACCTTCAAGTTTCTTTAACATTTTTAAAATAAAAATAAGCGTCTCTACACGATATAAAAGCCTTGGGATCAGTTTTTCTTCATAACATTTTATAAATGCTTTTACAGAGAACTTTTCAAATCTTGAGTTGATGTGCCTCGTTTCATTACTTAAGACCATTGCACAAGCACTCAACCAACCTTAATTCGTTGCACACTTAGTCTACTAAAAATCCCAAGTAAATAAAATTATCTACTTTTTCCTATAAATCGACTCCAATTCACCAACTATAAACTGATTCCCTTTTTTAACAGTGTCTACTGCATAATTTTTGATTTCTGAGAATTAATTTCCAAACCATTCTCAATGGCATATCTTTCAAAGGAATTTAGAAGCTACTGCAAACCTCGCTCAGTACAGTCAAACATCAGGAAGTCATCTGCGTAGCTTAGCTACATGACTTTCAATGGGGCTAACTTCGGCGATGCAGAGGCTACCTTATCGAGATGCTCACCATGTCTGACATGTACAAGATGAGAAGGCAAGGTGCAATTATGCAGCCCTGTCTGAGCTCCCTTTTCACTGAGATCTTCCTAGACATTGATCCTTCCTGGTTGAGTCCAACCTATAACATGGAATTATCATACAAAGCATTTAGCCTCAACAGACCAGTCGGAATCCCCCAGGTGTGTAACTTCTTCCACAAAAGGTCGCCATTCACTATGTTGAAAGTGGAAATAAGATCGATTTTACAGGGGAAATTGATTTATATGTTTTAGACCATGTCAAGGTTTGAAGACATTAAGGGGCCGATTCATGTAACAAACGTGCGCCGAAAATCCCAGCGCAAGCAGGTGCAAGGAGGTGCAAGCGTGAGAAAGCCAGCGCACGTGCATGCGTGCGATTCAAGGAAGGCGCTGCGCTACTTTCCCACTGGTTGTGTGCCAAATCCGTGCATGGCGCACGCTGGCGCACACGTCTCCAAACAGTGTGCGCTAAGCGCACAGCGAAAGCACACATAGCGCAGCGCACACAACAAAAGTAGGCGGAACAGGGGGCGTAACATGCGGAATGGGGAATAACACGTGAAAAAGAAGGCGTAACGGGGGAAGTACTGCTGGGAAGTACACAGAAGTTTTACACGCGAAAGGGCACTGTGTGAGTGGTGTACGTGTATTCCTGGGGTTCGCGTGAAGTTTTACACGCGAAAGTGCCCTGTGCGAGTGGGGTGCGTGTATTTCGGGGGTGCGCGGGAAGTTTCACACGCGATTTCAGCAGGGTAGGTGTATTTCGTGGGTGCGCGGGAAGTTTCACACGTGATTTCAGCAGGGTACGTGTATTTCGGGGGTGCGCAGGAAGTTTTACATGCGAAAGGGCCCTGTGCGAGTGGGGTACGTGTATTCCTGGGGTTCGCGTGAAGTTTTACACGCGAAAGGACCCTGTGCGAGTGGGGTACGTGTATTCCTGTGGTTCGAGGGAAGTTTTACACGCGAAAGGGCAACGCCCGTGCGCGATACGTCACAGACGGGCTTACGCGTTAAGGGCCTTTGGTCCAATGAAATCGCGTACGTGTGCTGATGCGCTTACGCGCTAAGGGCCTTTCCTCGAAATACACGCTGACGTGCAATTTTTTCACGTGCCAAATCACTCCATATCAAGCTGGCCACGCATACACACACGGAAGACCATGCTCCTGCCCTGAAGGCCATTTTCCTGCCACCCAGAGCCCCGAGCACGCTCCCACCTGCAATCTGCTGCTGCCTGACTGCCCGCTGCCCTTGTAAATAGTTTTTAGAGTTACGTTTCCTTTTCGTTTTCCTTTTATTTGTGGTCAATGGACAATGCTACACAAATTTGTATATAGTTATATTTTTAGGTAGTTTGTTAGGTAGGTTTTATTTGTTTGGTTGCGATCATGGACCCTTTACATCCTTGGACAATGGATTGTATATAGTTTCATCATGTATTCATTTTTTTGGGTTTTTTTTGCATTATGGACATGGAGCAATGGATTTATTTTTTTCGGACAATGGATTGTAAATAGTTGGACTAAGGATTGATTTCTCTGTTTTTTTATTATGAAAATGAAGCAATGGAGATTTTTTTTACATTTCCTTTGAATTTGCGTTGTTGGAGGGTGACTTTGGACAGTTTTTCTGTCTAATTTTTTTGGATTGGTTATCATTTTCATTCATTCATCTTTTTCACATGCTTTTCATTTCATGTTTCATATTTTGGTATGCTTTCATTTCTTTTTTGATTTTATGTACAATACATTTTCATTTTTTAGCTCCATGTGTGGGATTCGCTCATTGGGTTGATGCATGTGAAAAAGTGGGTTTACACAAGCAATGCCAACCAGTGTATGTGTGTGACGGACATGTGTTGATGTACATAGTTGACTTTTGGTTTGTGTCATGAGATTGGCATTTCACTGCTGGGGGCTGGGGGTGCAGGGGGACATGAGTGGGACATGAGGGGGGGCCTGCTGGCAGGTGCCCTGAAAAGCTGGGGGTGGGGGTACAGAGGGACATGAGTTGATGATCAGTAGCGCAAGCTGACATGTGGCTTGGCTGGGGGCATGCCCATGGTGGATGTACAGGGGTGCAGGCTAGTCCCCTGTGGTGTGGGCTGCCTGCAGGAGCCATGGAGGGTGTAGAGGGAACACCTGGGAGGACCCACACTGCCAATTCACGTGTAGGACTCCCGCGCACCCCCAAAATACACGTACCCTGCTGAAATCGCGTGTGAAACTTCCTGTGCACCCCCAAAATACACGTACCCTGCTGAAATCGCGTGTGAAACTTCCCGCACACCCCCGAAATACACGTATCCTGCTGAAATTGCGTTTGAAACTTCCCGCGCACCCCCGAAAAACACGTACCCTGCTGAAATCGCGGAGGTCCACAGACGGCTTTGCCGGCCCTGGGATAATCACCCTGACAAGTTGGAGGCACTGCTGAGATCTCTTTAAGGTCTACCCTTTTGAGGTTTTTTTTCCAAGGCCTCTCGTTGCGTGGAGGCCCGGGGGCGCTGCCCTCTCTGCCGCTGCCCCCTTTTGAGGACTACAGGACCATCGTGGAACTGCGAGAAGACCGGACAGCGCAATCCGGATATTGGGAGCCGGTTGAGAAGTATCCTGCCCACGGTTGGCGAGTGTCCAGACGTGGTCCAGACGAGGGGAGGTGGCGAACCGGTTGGAGGGCTGCATGCAGTCGAGCGGCCCAGCATGAAGAGAACTTGGTGATTATGGCACACCCAACGAGCCATGTGACATTGTGAGGGAGGGGGGAGGAATTGTAATAAGGGTGGTGGGAGGTGTTATTACAGCGTGTTACAAAGATTTGATTAATAAGTGTTGATAGACGAGTGAGCGGTAATGGGACAGGCATGAGGGCCGTCCTCTACCACGTGACAGAAGCAGGGTGGGTGGAGCCATAAGGCACCACGTGCGGTTGATTGCAGACACTGATTGGTTCAGATCGTGGGCACCGGTAGAGGGGGTGTGTGGCTTTCCTATGAATTGGCGTTTTTGATCAATGAGTAGACGAGGATCCCTATTGATCGAGTAGTCGAAACTCGATAGAGAGATGACATTTTCCTATAGGAGGTAGCTAGATTGTTGCCAAGTATGGAAGATAATTGGCTGGTTAAGCCCCCCGGCGAGGGGTGTGTCACACGCGAGGCGACACAGCGTGCGCAGTCCGATTATAACAGTGTATTGTTGGTTACCTTGTTCCGGCCGTAACATGAGGACAGCTGTGGGGTTAACGGGGACAAGAAGTTAAAACATATTGCGCACTCTCTTGATGTCTAAAGATCTTACCGGTAATAGTTGAAGAGGTTGGTGACGTCACCCGTAGGTGCGTTCATAGGACAAATTGACCACATCGCTTTGTTTGAGGGGTGGTAGGGGAGTAGGCAGAGGATAAGGACGGCATAACAGAGGTGGGGAGGCCGCGCATGGAGTACGCCGGCCACCCCCAAATACGGGAAGGGTGAAAAGGGGGAAGTTTTGTGCACGGAGAACGCCGGCCACGCTGAGTAAGGTGGAAGAAAGAGGGGAGTGGAAAAGGTGGGACAGTTGTACTAGCACGTCACACAGGGCACACAGCCGCAGGGGATTCGTGTGCCACAGCCGCAGGGGGCCGTACCAACAGTATCAAAGGAAGAAAACAAACAGAGGAAAAGGACTGTATACTTGTAACTGTTTTACTTTTAGCGGACGGTCGAAAGTCCCCAATCTATGGGGCCAGGTAATGACGGTTGTGCTGAGGGGAGTTAAAAGCACAGTATAACCATGTCATATGGGTCGGGATCTGGGGGTGGGGGGAACACTCTGACTACCCCCCTCCAACATATTTACAAAACGCTGTCACCCCACAGGGAAAAACTTATCAAATATAGCATAGAATGGACACAAGGAACAGACAACAAAATGACGACACCATGGCCGCCTAACGGCAGTTTTGAACCGTACGTCCAACACTCACTGCTGACACACATACACAACACGTACAAAGGGAAGAAGTTGGCACATCACGTGGAGGTATTTAAGTTGTGGAGGATGTTCCAGGGATCCCGGCCATGACCAACCGGGATGTTCACCGTGGAAGGGACGGCAGAAGAGGAGGGGAGCGAAGAAACAAAGGAGGGGAAGGAGATTAAGGAGGAAGAAGGGAATGGAGAAACGGCGACCAGTAACACACAGTGTGCGGAAAGAGACAGGAAGGGGGGTGAAAGGTCTGGTAATGCACATGAAGTAGAAGTAAAGAAGGAAGGGACAGAAGACATGCCCCTAGCAAAGGTAGTGAAGAAGGAGGAAGGTGGGTTATATCCAGTGACAGAGTTACGAGAAGCAGCAAGGCAACAACTGACAGCAGCTGAGGGGTACTCAAACCCCACATACAGCCCTCCACCATATACCGCTACAGGTAGCTACCAGAGGGGGGAGGAGGTGACAAGCATGGTGGGTTCGTGTTGCACGCAGGCGCGCACAAAGTGAGGGAAGAACAGCGAGGAGCACATTTCGAACATAGGACATGACGAATGGATAGCAGCACAGGTGCTCTTAAAGCTGCGAGGGACATTAACAGGAGAAGAAAAAGATGTGGTGAGGAGAATGAATAAGGACGACAAAGGTAGTACTGGAATAGGGGTTGAGGGGAGTAACACAAGGGAAGGAGAGCTGTCACAGGAAGAGGAGGAGATGTTGGAGGAACGATTGGCTGAATTGAGGGATGAGCGGAGTGCACTGATTAAGCAGTTCGAGCAAGAGGCACGAGGAAGGAGGAAGGAGAGGAAGGAAAGTAGGGATGAGCTAGAAAGAATGAAGGAGTGTACGGAAGAGAGGAAGAGGGAAGCGGAGAGGATGAAGGGAATAGCGGAAAGGGTATCCCAAGTAGCACAGCGCGGCATGAAGAGGAGGGAGGAAGAGAAGGAAAAGGAAATGGAACTATGGAAGAAGAAAATACTCTCTGAAAGCACCAGGAAATACGAAGAATGTAAAGTAATAGAAAGCATATTACAAAGGGAAAAGGAGAAATGGGAGAGGAGGAGAGAGTAAGGAAGGATAATAGCGAAGGTAAGTAGTGAGGTGATGGAGGAATTGAAAAAGAAGAGAGAGGAAATAGGTGGAGAAATAGTGGCAAAGAAGGAAGAGGAGAGCAGAGAAAGGAAACTAGAGCATGGGGCAAGAACATACGCGCGTCGGAACGCGGAAGTGGCTGCAACATCAACGCAAGGGGGAGCAACTAGTAGAGGCGAACAGAAAGGAATGGATTTAATAGACTTAAAAACGGTGACAGTAAGGGGGAAAAGGACAGATTGGGGGTTGTCGCTCCTGGACGAATTCTGCAGTGAAGAAGAAGATGGTGTGGGACGAGAAGGAAGAAATGGCGGTAAGGAGAGCTTAGATAAATTGTACATCACACGCATCACCATGGGCATGCAGGAAGAGGGAAGAAGAGAAGAAAAGTGAAGAACAGGTAAACGAAGTGGCAGGAGGAACAACACATGCAGTAACATCCACATTATCACGCCAAATACGCTGACCCACACCCACACCTGAACACACACCATATATCGGCAGGCTCAGAGATCTCCCAGGACGCAGGTAGGAAGAACGGCCACTCACACCTGCAGTGAACCAAGATAATAATAGGAGAGGGAGGAGAAAGGAAGAAGATACGACAAGCAGCGGTAATATAGATATGGCACCAGATTTACTTGACACAGAGGAAGAGGAGGAGTACACAGATTCCACCCCGCGACCACGGGGGGAACAAATGGGGTATAATTTAATACCACTATTGGAGAGGGGAGGGGCCAGACCACAATATGTCCCCTGGAAGCATGCTGATAAGGAGAATATAAAATACAGGCTCCCTTCACTAAGCGGAGGAGCAGGGAAATTGATATATGAGATGGAAAAACACACCGCGGGACAGAAACTAGCAGTGGGAAACATGAATGGACTATTAATATCAATATTGGGGGACGCGGCAGATGCATTTGGAAGAGGGCAGGCTTTCCCGGAGTAACAATAACAAACACGTCACATGATTGGGCGCCTTTTGCCAATTGCAGGCATGCATTGTGGCAGGCCCTGTGGGTCCAGTACCCAGACACATCAGACGTAGGAGCAATTATGTCACGCAAGATGCGTGAGAATGAAGATCCTGTTGATTATATCCAGGAGATTCAGGAGAAGTGGCGCTTGGAAACTAGGGAGCAATGGGACAAAACACCAGCCATTTTTTACCACATACTAGTACAAGGGCTTCCGGAGACAGTACAAAGACAACTGAAGAAGATAGTGGGAATAGAAGCTAAGGCCTGGCCGAAAATACAACTAACAATAATACACCACTGTAGGATGTGGCAAGAAAAGATGAAACAAAAGGAAGAAGATAGGAAAGTAGAAGAGACAAAATGAGTGCAGAAAAAACTAACAAAGTATACCATGGAAGGAGCACTAATAACTACACTGGCAATAATGGCACCAACCCCCACGCAAGTAGTGGCTGCTCAAGATTCCACACAACAACAAATAGTACCATTAATACAACCACCACAACTTAATACATAACAGGTGCCACCGCCCATACCATACACAGCTCCCACAGGGGGAGGGTACATGCCACCGTGAAATGGATATTATAACAACCCCCTGGCAAGGGGCGCAATGATGAGAGGGAGAGGGTATGGCCAACATGCACAACAGCAAGGGGGAGGATTTCGAAGTTACTACCCCAATCGGCAGCAAGGGTACCAAGACAATTCGGGGAATTTCCCATGGCAGGCCAGGGAACCACTGGCATGTTGGGATTGTGGAATGGTAGGACACATGTCACGCACATGTAGAATGAGGCCCACCCCACCAGCCTGGGGGGAACAGGGACCACAAGGG
The DNA here is from genome assembly GCF_040938575.1 of Ambystoma mexicanum. Taxonomy (NCBI): domain Eukaryota; kingdom Metazoa; phylum Chordata; class Amphibia; order Caudata; family Ambystomatidae; genus Ambystoma; species Ambystoma mexicanum. Next base: position 495,760,271 of record NC_090922.1, read on the forward strand.
CCTATGGGGGAGCAACAGGTTTACCAGCAACAGCAGGGAACGCAACACAGCAACATACAACAGCAAGTATCACCACAACAGCCACAGCAAAAGGTGCACCACTACGCTGTACCACAACAACAGGTACAGACATACACACCACCACAGCAACAGGTGGCAGTAACACAACAACACCAAGTGCAACCAGTACAACAGCTAACTCAAATACAGGGCCATAAATTGACACCCATTGATACACTGCTGCAACAAACACAGTTAGGGAGGGTGACTGTCTTGGGACACAACCCTTACACGGGAAGCGGTCAGTCACTGTACCCACAATAGGACAGCCCACAGACGTCCTTGATGTGTCCCATCCTGTTGATAACACATAATAGTGTGGAGGAACCACGGATTCAGGTATCGATAGGTGACAAAAAATGTTCCTTCATTGTTGACACTGGGGAAACTAGGTCTTGCATAAGGGAGGGTAAATTTAAAATGTCAGGTGAGGCCATGCACACTCAAGGATTCTCTGGGGCTAGAGGGTTGGTTTCTTTTACTGATAACATCTCCTTATCCATAGGGGATTATAACATGGCTGTCCCACTCCTCTATTCAAAGGAGTTGCCAGTGAACATACTTGGAAGGGACATAATGAGAAGATTAAATATGACGATCTCCTTCACGGAGAACGGCATAATTTGCTCCACACCAGGAATAAACATGCTTACTGCACAACAAATACTGCAAGCTTACTGTGGCCAAAAAGTAGCTTGAGCTGAGCCTGTGGATGGCGAAATGTTCCACTATGGAACAGACATGGCATTTGCATGGATGCCAGGAATAGAAGGCAAGATTTGGAGGAGGCCAGCAGCATATTTGTTCAGGCCTGAGACACCAGCTAGTGAACCAGAGGGGAAGGTGAGCATCGAGAGCATTATAGCAACTGCAGATTACATTGCAGTACATGCCCAGGACAGGGAAGGGAGAGCATGGAGAGCAGTAATAGCAATGGCTGAGGGATGCAGGCTCACGCAAGTGTCTGACGAAGAGCTCTTCTCAGAAAGCAAGGGAGAAGGAGAGATGGTGTTTATGATGAGTGTTGACATAAGGTTGAGAGTGACATACAAGCAAGTAGCACTGAAAATGGCAATGGCACTCGAGGCACCTGCATCTACCCCAGTACCATTTTATGAGGAAGACATGGCTAAAGTTCCAGCATCACTGTGGACCACCAGTCCCTATGACGTAGGCTGCATAAAGAGCATTGGAGGAATAAAAATAAAGTTGAAAAGGGGCGCAATACTACCTAGAGTGAAGCAGTACCCACTATCAAAAGAGGCAGGTGAGGGCATATATGAACTCATAACAGCCCTGATAAAAAATGGCATATTGGTACCATCAGAGTCAACATGTAACACGGCTGTGCACCCAGTGCGCAAAACTAAAGGAGAGTCTTGGCGTTTCATCCAGGACCTCAGGCCCTTGAATTACATTGTAGAGGCAGAACACCCCATAGCAGCAAACCCAGCCATGATACTATGTGGAATACCAGCAGAGGCATCACGGTTCGCCGTGATTGACCTCAAAAATGCCTTTTTCTCAATACCTCTGCACCCAGATTCACAAGATTTGACAAGCTTCACATACAGGAATACAACATGGAAACACACCAGGTTAACACAAGGGTACTGCGAGTCACCCTCAATTTTCAACAGAGTAATACAGATGGATTTGGGAAACATTAAAATGGAGAGCACGGTGCTGCAATATGTTTTTGACATAAGCAGCACAACTGAGGAGAGATGCAGGGAAGACTCAATAAAAATGCTGACAGTGTTGGCTGAAAAGGGGTACAAGGTAGACAAGGAAAAGTTACAGTACTGTCAAGAACAAGTACTATACATTGGCCAATTTATTTCCCAGCACGGAAGAAACATTGCACCGCAAAGAGCTCAAGCCATAACAACACACCACAACCACAAACTGTGAGGGAGCTGCAGCAGTTCCTCGGCCTATGCAACTACTGTAGAGCATGGGCTTTCGACTACAGCTCATACATAGAACCCCTGCTCGAAGCACTGAGAGAGGCACAAAAGGGGGACAAGAGGTTGGGGTGGACAAGAGAAATGAAAGAGGCGTTTGATGAGTTGAAACACGCCATATCCACAGCTCCCATACTAGCCACTCCAAATTACGAACATCAATTTTTCATTTTTTCACATTGCGACTCAGCAGTAATGAAAGCAGTATTGACTCAGAAAACTAGCATGGGACACAAGCCAATAGCTTTCTACAGTGGTCACTTGGACCCTGTCATGTTAGGACATTTGCCTTGCGAACAGGGCCTCGCCGCAGCTGCATTTACGGTTTAAAAATCATCATCGATAACACTGGGGTGCCCCACCACATTATTTGTGGAACATGCACTGTTTGCAATTTTGAACAAACCTAAGTCCACACTGACCACACAGAGGGCATCAGGTTATGAAATAATTTTATCCATACCCGAATTGACTATTGTCAGATGCAGTAACGTAAACCTAGCCAGATTCATAGCAGAAGTTGTTGAGGAAGGAGATTATGCCCACGATTGCACACAAACTATTGAAATGTACTCCAGCAAAAGGGAGGTGGAGGAGAATGCCCTTAAGGGGGGTGAGATAATGTACATTGATGGGTCATCAACCATTGATCAGAGCGATGGGATAAGGAGAACAGGGGCAGCAGTAGTTAAAATGACGGAAGATTTGATGTATGTCCTAGTAAATGCGTGCAATTACCGCAGCATTATTCGGCTCAGGGAGCGGAATTGGTTGCACTGATTTTGACATTAAAGGAAAGTTTTGACAAAAGAGTTACTATATACTCTGACAGTGCATATGTAACATCAACGGTGCACTCCGGGTTAATAAAATGGCAGAGAAGGGAGTTTAGAAGAGCTGATGGCACCCCGGAACAACATGCCCTCTTACTAGCAGAATTGATTGAAGTAATTAACGATCCCCAAGAGATAGCTTTGGTTAAGTGTCAAGCACACACTCATGGAGATGACCCTATCTCGGTAGGTAATGAAACAGCAGATGCAAATGCCAAGCATCCTGCATATTGTGGCAAAATGTGGACCCCCCCAGAATCAGAAAGAGGGAGGGGGAGGTCAATGGCAAGACAGATGTTGATGAAGGATGGGTACACTCATCTCCCTGCAACACAGATAATGGAGTTGCAGGCAGCTGCACCACTGGCAGAAAAAGAACTGTGGGTAAAGAGAGGATGTACGATGTCTCCAACAGACGCACTGTGGCATCAAAATAATACTGGAAAGGTGTTCATGCTATTGGCACTGTTAAACACCACCCTGGCCCAGCTTCATCATCCAGAACATACAGGAAAGGAAGTGATTGCAGCACAAATTAGGGAGGCTTGGTTCTGCCCTGAGTTAAATTCTCATGTTACTAATTTCATCAGCAAATGCCTCACATGCCAACAGTTTACGGCCGGTCACACGCTGTAAGTGATGAAAGGAACTATAACTCGGCCAGAAGGACCCTTCCTACACCTCCATTTTGACTACGTTGATATGATCAATGTATGTCAAGGACATAGGTACATGATTGTAGTGGTATGTCCATTTTCCAGGTGAATCGAGGTCAGACCCTGCTCACACGTGGATGCATTCAGAGCAGTACATTTCTAGTGAGAGAGGTCTTCCCCAGGTGGGGTGTTTGCGAAGTGCTGCGGTCGGACAACGGCCCACATTTTGCAAATGAAATGTTTGAGCACATAACATCTTTGCTGGGTATTAAACATAAATTTGCATGTGCATACCATCGTCAGGCCAACAGTATATGTAAACACCTGAATGGCCTATTAAAAGAGGAAATTGCAAAAATTCAGCAGACAACTAAAAAGAGCTTGTTGTACTGCCTTCCGCTGGCTCTATTTGAGCTGAGGAATAGGCCAGGACCTGATCAGCACCTCACTCCCCACGAGGTGGTGACAGGACGTCAAATGCTCCTTCCTTTAACGCCAACATCAAGAGCCTTTACTGACCATGATAACACTGCAAATGTTTTTGGTGACGAAATGTATCAATATGTGTCTTCCTTGATTACTAGTGTCGCCTTTGTATCTCAACAGCTCGAACGCACGCGGGCGGGTCGAAGAGCTCTCAACAAGAAGACACCAATGAGGAACAAGAAAAGGAAGGATTATGCACTATTGTGGAGGGAGATCACATGCTCCTCTGCAACTTCAATAGAAAGTGGAACAGCCCATGCTTTACCGGGCCCCACTTGGTAGAGGCAGTGGCTCCCAGAGCAGTAAAGCTACACGATAAGCGTGCCTGGAATCACCTACATGACGTGAAGCCCTACAAATATCAGACCCGCCCTAGTGTTGATGACAAGGCCATTACAAGACTAGCAACATCAAAAACGTCAGCTGCAGACAAGGATACAGCAACTGCTGCCGAGGACAATTGTGTCACTGCCCCTGAACATTCCTCAGTCACACACACTGCCATAGACTTTGGACACTTGCCCATAGCCCACCCCATGGTCACGAGATCACAAAGTAAACAAACGTCTACCCAAACCAGCCCCAGTCCCCCGAGCCCCAACCCCGCCCAGGCCACCACCGATTGAAGGACATTGTACAACAAACTTGGATGTTACACACACACATATAAAAGACTTGTATGTTTTTCTTTTATTTTCTCTCGCACATGCAGGTACCGCATATCATTGTATTGTTTAGAAAGTGAAGTAAATAACAGTGTGCTCTTCCCAGGAGTAGATGCTGCCCGCAGATGATAACACCCCTGAGGCCCTATCACACCAATTTGTATATCATATAAGGAGGCCAAAGTACCTGAAAAGGAGGAGGGTACACGTATATTACACTGCATTTGTTTTGGCCATAGAACAATCATTTCCCCATCTTCACGAGCACTTGCCGGCTCTACGAGATAGGTCACTAAGATTAGCTTGGGAACAGCTCTTCGCCTGGGCATTGAACAATTACTTGATAGGGAGAGCTTAACTAACAAATACTAACAGTAATAACGAGCACATTCAGGATTTTCAGGCAGGCACCTTTAACATCGCAAGAATAAGCTGCCGGACTGCAGCAAGATAAGAGCAAAAATGCCAGTGAGATAAGCTCTTGTAATGAAACTGATAGGAGTGTTGGTCATCACTGGGCTATAGGCTGCCTCTGTATGGCAGAAAAACTATGCTCCCAATTTTATGGCTGCATCCAAAACTAACTTACCCCCTCCCACGGATGCAACATGTATGATATCAGGTGTTAATAGCAACCCTAAAGGTAAGGGAAGTAGTTAAACGCAGCACATATACTGACGATAAAGGTATCGATGATTACATAACAGATTCAGCACACGTCTCAAACAACATGTGGTTCCAGCACATGACCCAAATTGGTAAGCAGACAACTGAGGACAACTGCTATGTGTGCCCATTGATCCCATACGCCATGAGCGCATCAAGAACATTTGTTGCCACTGAAATACAGGAAAAAACAGTGCAATGTATAATATATCTGGCACTATTCCAAACGAGGGGACGATTCCAAGGGACGGTGGTGAGAATTCAGTGGAAAACAAGGGACACATACCCATACGAAAATAATTTCCTGAAGACATATTTGAACTACCATAAAAGCAGCTTACATGCTGAAGCATTCAGATACATGACAGATGGCCCCGAAAAAGGAGAAATGAAGAAAGTAACGCTAGAATACCTGCCGTGTGATTGCTATGCCACTGAAGTTCCTGGTGTACAAGGATGCTGGGAAAGACCACTGATAACAATAACTGGGAAAATATATATGAACAATGAATGGGCAATAGGAGTGGTTGGGAGCAACATGATAACAAGAGAAAATATTACCACCATACAGGAGCACAACGACAGATGTTGGACGATGTGGGGTAAATATGTACCCATGCTGACATGGATGGAGAAGGACAAAGACCCAATAAGCATACTACCAATGACTGCACCCAAACTATGCTACCAACACAAAGGAGATGTGGATGTGGGATACAACACCAGCTGTGGAAGCGTAGTGGAACTACCAGAGGGGGGTGCTGGAATGGCAGTTATAATGGACCACTATTGGGCCTGCGGTGATAAGGCATACCACACCTTGCCTCCATTATGAAATGGAATATGTACCATGGTACACATCAACGTACCATCACTGGTGTGCCTCAAAAACATGTTAACATGGTCAATTTCCCCCAGATGGACGAAGGCAACAAGAGGAGGAAAAGGTCTATACAATCACAAAAAGGAGGCAAAAATAACAACAATAACATTCTACCAAGAATGAAGAGACAAGGAGAACCCCTGACAGGAAACTATCTGTGGGGAAGATCGGAAACAGCACTCACCTCCATCCCACCAGAACACAGATTGTTTAGCAGGGCTGCAATGTTCTTCTCGTCAATAATACACCCAGGACTACAAGCATATGCGAACGCAAAATGGCTTCAGATCACCTGGTGGGAACTGATGATGACAATTAATTCAACAGTAAATAGATTCAACGCCATAAAAGAAGAGTTACGAGCGGTGAGAATGGTAGCACTACAAAACAGATATGTGCTGGATCTTCTCACGGCCAAGGAAGGAGGAATTTGTGCGAAAATTGGACATTCACGGCGCACATTTCCCTGCTAACGACGCAGATAACGGGACACTTACTGAAACAGTATCACAACTGGCCCAGATGCACTCCAAAATGATTGAAGAAAGCAAAGGAGTAAAGAAAAATACCAGTTGGTTTTCATTCATATGGTCATGGATGCCATCATGGCTGTCAGATGGACTGAAGATTATAGTTGGATGCATTATATTAGCTGCAGCTGTATTGATTTTAATAAGGTTCTGGAAGGCCAGAAAAGCACACACTACAAACGAAATTATAGAAATGGTTGGCATGCACCCCTTGATGCCAACTGATGATGACCAGCACACTGACATGATAATAAAAGAAAGAGAGAGGCTGCGTAAACAGATCCTTAACAACCACTTGGATCTGCCGTCTGTGAAAGTGGAGAACCCAAGAAACCCGAGGAACTATGTCGGAAGGTGGGTGTACTGCAAACCAGGTGGCAGCTGTCTTTATATGTACTGGTCGTTCGAAGATCATGTCAACCACTCTGGACACTTGGCTGGAATAACTAAAGTATGGAGAGCAAGAGGAGATAAAGAAAAAGATATGTTTGTGGTTGACAAGTCGACCAGAGGGGGGACTGAAGTGGGAGAATGGGAAAACAAGCTCCCCAATCTCATCAAGACCTTGGCCTAGAGGATCACGGCCCAGGCTCCCCCCACTGGACGAGTTCGTCTATCTATCAGATGACAAAATACCCTGGTTCAGGAACATCAGGGTATGCCCACCAGCCTGTCCGACTCAAGCCGACACCTGCGGCATGGATGAGCTCGACTAAAACAACAGCCACAAGTATCCACATCGTTAGAGATGCCATAACGACCTAGCCAACTGCCAAGAACACACGTGCCACCATGCACACTGGTCACTCACACACCAACCTACACGAAGAACATATTCAGTGCTATGACGTAAGTGACTGACACACCCACTGACGTGCATTGTTGTTATTTTTCACATAGGCCTTTTTAATAGTAATGCAGAAATGCAAGACGCCTGAAGACCTTGTGTATACGCTTGCTGACGCTTCTCCCACCACTCGCCCTGTGACAACACCATCATGTATACCTAACACTGCTTGTGACGCCCTGTCAACCCATGATCTCCATACAATGGATTATGTACCGCCACCCTTGAACTAGGCCCGAGTAGGCCGCAAGCAAGAGCCTTGCCATGAAAATCCTCTCAGAGCAAGAGTACAAGTGCTGATCATGCAGAACGAGCCCCAGCGAGAGCTCACAGCCAAGGCCACAATGTTGCAACTCGCATGCTACCAGCCCAGCGCCAAGGTTACACCTGTAAAAAAGCCATGCCCACAGAAATGAAATACAAATCTAATGTGCAGAATTCTGCTCCAGCTACGGTCTCTCCACACGTGACCAAGCCGATCTGACAAGGTGCCAGACCCACGAAACAGAAAGTCACCTGGGTCCCACGTCTGGGACACAGGTTGCAACAATGAAGCGGCAAGATGGACACCTACGGCGATGGGAACGACCCGCTCACAAGCCTATGAGCAGACCTGTACATTGCCTGCACAAACACATAGTTGCACATTGTTGCTAATGACAGGTACACCGCGACCTGGGAACGACGATGGTCCCAGGCTTGGGGGCTCGCGGGAGGACCAATCAGAACACAGGGGGGCTCATCACTGATGTCAGTAGTATTAGCCAATCACCAGGGATCCCCTTGTAGCAGTTTCCAAGTATCTAATAGTAGGGACAGCCCAAGTATACAACCTGACTCATCCTTAACCACTAACCTTCTCCATATGTACTAACTAACCTTCTCCATATGTGCCCTAAACTAACCCTACCACTCGGGGAACCAATCCGGAGTGGCAATAGGTTTTTTGCTAGCTTTCCCAGGTGACGCAGATAGTGCGTCATACTGCTGTAAAAAGGGCCTGCAAGCCCCACTAAGAGTGAGAGTCTGAAGGGACGCGTATGATCCGAGACCCATCCCTGCCCTTGTTATAATAAACAGCGGAACCACCTTGCTCCTTGTGTGTCTCATACTCCTTTTGGGAAACACGGGAGGAGTTGGGGCCTCCCAGCCCGGAGGTCCGCGGACGGCTCTGCCGGCCCCGGGATAATCACCCTGACACTGTAATTAATTGTCAGGAGTGAGCAACATCCCAACAAATCCTCATCCATGAATATATCGTAGATGGTTGAACAAGATATTCCTATGTGCCTTGTATAGTCGGCTACGGGGTCCACTTTCAATATCCCATTAAGCTTGCCGAGACAAATTCCCTAAAGAGAGGTTAGCCATTTCCAGCCACTAAGGCCTCTATGATTATTAACTTTCGGACAGCAACTAAATGAGTGGTCATAAACAAAGTCAATACAAGGGGAATTCAGGTCACCTGCCAACAGAACCCTAACTCCCATGTTCAGGTCCCTCCAGTTATTTACAAACAGGGTGAAATGTGTTAACATATCATCTATCAGACATATCTCCCTGTGCCAATATACATTGATTTCCAGGATGTTTACATATTTCCCCCAACTTCCATTTGACATGGGTTCTCAATAGGACCCTCAATGAGTCATCCACCAACACAATTTCAATACCCATATTCGACCTAACCATGGTCATCAGACCACCAGATGGCCGCCAATTCATGTACTCTGATAAATCTATCTGTGTGTACTCCCCCAACAGCCAGGTTTCTTGCAGAAGTACAATCGTATAGTGACTGCGTTTTCCACCTAGTGCAGGATCTGTAAGTAGTTTTTTATGTCCCTTTGTGTTCCAAGAGAGTAGAGAAAGATGGATTTCAGTTTTTTAAGCTGTCGATTCTCAAAGTGACCATTTAACGCTCACCCTACCCATGACCTATCTTGCTCTTTAAAGTCAATTTGCGGTGCAGCAGTCCAGCAGTCGAGGTAGCCCCCTTGCCACCAGATTAACATATTATTTACTACTGAAGTGTTTTCAATAAATGGATGACAAGAAGGTTGGTTCCTGGTTCCATAGCCCCTCTTCTCTAACGGTTGACAGTAAGAAGTAGCATCAAATCCTACTTAATGAAGCAAATAAACTTCTTGAAATATGAGATCAAAAACAATCTTTGAATTAATATAGAGCAGACCCTGATCAGTTTGATATAAATCCACAAAATCGACTCTAGCAATATATCTTGTCGAAATTGCACACAGATTTTCCACTGAACTGAAGAGTCGTAAGATGTTTGTTCTATTTAAATTAACATCCCGGCACTCTGGCAATACACATTCTACAAATAATACATGTGTAAATGGTTCTCTTGGCTTTAGGGGATGGAATTTCCGACTTCCATCCCATGTTCCTTCCAAGTCATTTTGTGTAATGGATTCTAGATGTTGATTGCTGTTTTAAAATACTTGACACTTCTCCATGCTATGAATTTTACACTTCCCATCATTCATTAACCTTCTGTGTTTCTGTGTGGGAGAGAGGATAACCCATGATGTGAAAAACGGTCCCATTAACCAGGGCTTCTTTTTTAGGAGAACCTGTCTCTTCTCTGCCTTCCAACCTCCTCAGGTTTTGTTGTTATTACTTGTGTTACCTGCTGGCTCCAGGAATGTACAACCAGATTAGAGATAGACACACACTCATTTCTCATAGATACCGAAGAGGTCCGTCAAATTGTGTGGCTAGAGAGGTAAATCTGTTTCCTGTAGCCAACAAGAATGTTTGCGGGAGCTGGTGTGCTGATCCTAAGGTCTCAGCTCTATCTCCTATTTCCCCCGGATATTCAGTGTCATTATTAGGTGAACCCTTCTCAAATTCGTTTGGCGCTTCAGAGGATGATTTTCTAATACTATGCTTTACCTTAGCAACACATTGCTGATATTTCACTGGCTGCTTTTGTTGTCCATTTCTCAAAATGGAAATTACCGAAGGCTGATTTTTCATAGTTCTCAGAAATGTCCTTGACGATTGTGAGAACAACTCATGTTTTGCCCCATGTAACCCCGCAGCGCAGCAAGTCAGCGAGAAAGCATGACAGCACTCAGCACTGCACTCCGACACTGCATGTGCGCCAATGCGTGCACCCTCCTCTTTTTATGCAAGTTCTGGGTTGGAGGCAGGAGTAGTGAAGGGCAGCCAATCAAATGAATGAAGATTGTTGTTTTGTATTCACATACAAACGCTCCATCAGAATTCACAACTAAATCGAGGAAAAAGCTACAGGCTAATGTAATCTGCAGCAGCATGACAGCAATCACCATTGTAATACGACAATGCGCTGGTTATACAATCACATATATAATGAGTCAGCACATTATCATAACAAAATAATATTTCAGTCATCTCATGAGGCAGAAGTTAATGATTCAGACATGTTTTTAATTCGTCAAAAAGGTACAGGACCAAATATTCTAGTGAAGGGTGTTTCATACACATCCAGTCTTCACTCTAAGAAACTTGTCACTCATTCACACTTTCAAAAATCTATGTTCTTTTAGCTTTGCTTCCTTTGCAGTGTGTACAATTTGGATGGGGGATACCATTTAACAAGAGGGGTGAAATACAATGGGGTAGCGTCTTTGCGCATCTCCCAAACCTAGGTCAAGACTCAGACCTGGATTTGCTTCTCAAAGATGGCCCAACTCAAACACAGCAGAGCAGAGCTGAGAAGACATTCTCAGACCTATTTACCTAACTGATTGGTTTTAGGAATCTTGCAACGCTGTCTGTAATAATGCGTTGCAAATAGCCAGATACACTGAGGTTTAGTATTGCAAACTGGATATTGCAATAGTCTGCAACTAAAGAATATGACCTCAGCAGGAGACAGACCCGCGTAATGGTCTATATATGATAATGGGCAGCTGTAGTCACTGCTTTGACCATAGAAGCAAAGAAAAGTCAGGTCCGGTGACTGGCCTAGAATATCAGTGCAGCACAAGGGCAGGGCTCCTGGGGAGAAGCAACCCACGGGAAGGACAACTGTTCAACTACCATTAATGTGAATCCAATTGTCCTGCATATATTGCTGCAACACACAGGCACTTGAAAACCCTCACTGCAATTTCAGAATCATGGTCAAGATCTGGGTATTTTTGGCATATGGCTGACACCACAGACCTAAACCCACACAGCTTGTATCAGCTTTAAATAAAAAAAAAGGAGAGTGGGGGAGCCCTGAGGGAATTCACAAGAAACCAAATGCCCCAGCAAGATGTAATTACATAGTTATACCGTTTGGCTTCTTTCCCTCTAACACAAATGTAACCAATATAAAGGTGGACCTTTTATTTCCATGGCAATTTTCAAACTGTGGCTACAAATATCAAGGTTAATGCGTTCAAAGATAGCCGACCGATCCGATAAAACTAAAGAGTCATCATCTACTTCTGTCTCTCAGATTCAGCAATTTCTCCTGCATCAGGTGGATAGTGGTTTTGGTCTCACTTACGGCTTGTAAACAGACCGGCTATTGAACAAAGGCCTTCGCTTTTAAGGTCCTCCTACAAATGATGTGCTTACTCTCATTCTAGGATTTCCCCGAAGGATTGAAGGTTGTTATTATTATTATTATTATTATTATTATTATTATTATTATTATTATTATTATTATTATTATTAATATTGTTATTATCATTATTACAATTATGGTATTTATTGAGCGCAGGCCTAGCTTCGATAACCAACAGAGCACTTTACGGAGGTATACAACAGTACAGACGCATAAGTCATGTATGTAAGACATTTTTCTCTCAGATTAAGTAAAGGACTGAATAATTATGAGTGCCAAGTATTGAACAATCAAAGATACAAAATCATGGTCGCTTCACATCCGGTGTAAGACTAGAAGACAAGGCCTATTCATAAAGCTCCAGACGAAGATAGCAATGTACCTTCACTCCCTTTAAAGTCCCGAGTAAGAGAACATGCAGCAAGGTCAACTACAAAGAAGAAGCCTTGGCTTAGCGTCTTTATGATGAGAGATGGTATGCTAATTTGCTAAGAAAGGCAGTTGTCTGACGTTGTTTCCTTGAACCTGGGTTTCATTGCTTACGTGCTGCTAATGAGCTGAATGTCCAAAGTTGGAAGAAAGAGTGCCAACCAATCATGAGGGTCTAAGTAATGGTGGACCACACATTGTTGCAGACACATTTCCACAGCTGTTTTTATGCTATTACATGTATTTTACGTAGTTAGAGGTTGTTCAAGGCGTGCCTACCAGATAAGGGGCCTGCAATGATGATACTAACAATTACATAAACTATAAGTACATACGTTCCCTTAACCAATTCCCCCACCCGGTAGGTTTTTACTGTTTGCCACGTAGGATGATGTCATAGCTGATGTATAATGAGGTACAAAAGCTTTTGTGTATTTGAAATGCGCTGAGTGTGAGCTACAATCTGTTTGTTCACCAGGTTTCCCTACTTTATTGAACTGATAATAAAATTTTATTTTGCCATACTCTTTGGGCCTCATTGCGATTTTGGCGGTAGCCATGCCGCTATTTGCGGCATGGCTGCCGCCAAAATAGGGTCCGTGTCCGCGTTCCCAGAATGGGGAATTACCAGGCCATTCTGGTTTGACCAGGTGTTACTAACCGGGTCCCGCGAGGGGAGATTGTAATGAGGCGGAACGGGTTTAACGGGTCCGCCTCCTTTAGCGGGTCCCGTTAACCCGTTCCGCCTCACTTGTATTGAGGCCCTTTGAGTCTGTCTGGTTATTTGGGCCTTGGAATATTTATTGTGGTAATCCCATTCAGCACTTAGAATGCTTTAGATGCTATCGCAAACTCTGTTGACCTAGGTACCAAAAAAGTATCTATGAATGTCCAGCTACACATTTTTAAATGCTGGTCTCCGTCATTGAAAATCTTAATAATTAGGATTCTGCTGTGGATCAGCAACAAGTACAATGGGCCTCATTACGAGTTTGGAGGTAGCCATGCCCTTTGTAAGGGCATGGCTAAACCCAAAAGCTGGTCCGGGGATCTGGGTTCCCTGAATGGGGAAATACCGGGCAATTCCGACCTAGGAGGGCCCGGTATTTCCCCATTCAAGGAACCCGGACCTGGTACATCCCCATTCCCATTGAGCCCTCATAGGGCTCAATGGGAATGGGGATGATGCTAACAACGGGCCCGTTAATGACGGGCCCGTTGTTAGCAGGCTGGGCCGCTCGCGGGACCCGCTAAGGATGTCTGGTAAAACCAGGTGTCCTGAGCCGGTCCCGCGAGAGGACCTCGTAATGCAGTGTTATGGGGTTAACGGCGCCGGCAGCTCTAACGGCACCGTTAATCCCATAACGCCAGGGTCGTAAAGAGGCCCAATGTCTTTGGAATCATTCAATCTATCTTGTAGAGTATTCAGGCTGCATGTTCCCTTTCTGTTCTCTGCAGATATGCAGGTATACAGTCGGTCCACATCTTTTAATTAGAATGATCACTTCGTGGACAAATCACTACAGATTATTGACAGTACCGTGATCATATTGTGTAAGGTCCTGTCAACAGCACCTACCATGACCTTGCATTGTATTAAGTCTCTGTGCTACATGAATGTTTTTTTTTTCTTTCTAACAGGTATTCCTGACTTGCGTGTGATCTGTCAATGTAAATAACACAATCAGTTTTTTACCAATACCAACTGATATTTGACACAACAGTTGAACGTAACTACAAAGACAAATGGATGAACCCGGGACCCAGGCCATTAGGAATTTACCGCTCCATACATGAAATACAATAACCAATCTCAACTTAAAATCACCAACGCCAGCTTCCACCATACACTGTTACATAATCCAACTAGACACACTCCTCAACAACAGTTTAGCGGATTACAGAGCACTCACCAAAGACCAGCCACTATGATCTACTCTATCATACCACCATGTTGCTTTCCCACACCCACCAATATATGTATGCATGTATGTATTAATAGTCTTTTTAGTATCTAAAAGGAGCACCTACAAGGGGCCCATTTGGAAACTTAAAGCCTGCATGCCAAACTAACCTAGAATTTCAGCAGAACATATACATTCTGTGCTTCTGAATTTGCATTCATCAACAAATCAGGATTCACACCTCATTTCTCCCTCTGCTCCCACTAACCCCCTCCTCACCTGTCTCATACAAAACAAAGCAACAATAAGGCATTATAGTTGGAAGAGGTTGTGCTATACAAGACTGAGCTATAAACATCACGCTTCATTAAATTGTTAAAGTAATTTGTTTCTTGCGTCATATGTTTATAGAGTGCCTGCTATTTCACAGTCAGTTCACCAGCCACAGTTTGCATAACCTATTAAGGGCGTAGCATGCATACATCTACTCAGCTATTACGGGTATGCAGTGTGTAAAAGGAAAAGAAAACAACAAATAGCTTTTTAAGTGAAAAATAAATTACAAACAAAATGTCGAATTTTTGTTAAAAGTATATATGAGGGTGGGGTAAGGGATTAAAAATGTAGGGGTTTGGGGGTGTAATAAAGCAGAGGAAACACGGGGTTTGGGGGGGACCCCCCAAATTGAAAATGAGAAAATAAATTAACATATTTTTGTTATTTTTCTTTCACTGAAATAGTTTTCGTTATTCATGACTTTGTTATTAAGACATGGAACTGCTATTACAGTATCTGGCTTGTTCCTAAGCCTGGGTGAAACTGTTTGGGTATGAACTCAAACACCTGAATATTGCAAATGTTCAAAAGAAATCTGTTGTGCTGAACATTATCAGTGGTTCAGGCTAAGTGTTTCAGGTGGTTTCGTTGAACTAATATGAAAAGGGAATGCATGGCTTACTCTAGGGATCAGACATGTTAGACATATGCAGAGGTAGGAGGACAAGAGAGCAGTATAGGGAATAGGCTTCGGTCGAGGAAGAGGTATACACTTTACAGGATTGAGTTGAGAGAAATGTTGAAAATTTAAATAGGTTTAGTTGAAGGCAAGGTAGACAATTAAAATCGGATTTAGCAGGGGATAAGTAGAACATTAAAATCATATTTAACTCACAGAGAAATATGAACATGAAGTACTGTAGGCAATTACAATGTCATTATTTCTAACTCTTTTAAAATGATATTTAGTGACTGCAAGTGTCTGTGTCGTTTAGTACTAGGGAGGAGAGAAAGATAGCAGGGCAATGGAATAACTTGCATGACAAACATACTGTGATATTTCATGTCAGTGTGAGAAGAACCCCATAGAATTGTTTGGAGGAAGGCAGGAGATCAGATTGCATCCAGTGGCTGTAAAGCAGTGTGCCATCTTTAGTCGTTAGACTACATATCTGTTGCTTGCAAAGTTGTGAATAATTAATTGCAGGATTTGCTGGGGGCAAGAAAGTGCATTCAGTGTCTGTAACCGAGTGGATCAATTGTTTGTGGTCAGACCAATTACTAATCACAGACAAAAAGTGTTAGAATATTTGGTAAGCAGGCGGAGATGTGGTAAATTACTGAACTGACATTTAGTGGCTAACAATCTACTAGTTACAGAACAACCATTGTATAATGATTGGTAGGCCGCAGGACATCAAATTCAGAGGTAGAAAGTGGCTGTACCCTTTAAATACCATGAGCGGATAATCCCAGCGACCAACCAGCTTGCACATCACAAACTCGTGCCCGTTTCTAAACGGAATGAGGTAAATAACCTCACTGGAGGGATGCAGGAGATTGTCAGTAATTGTAAATCAGCATTCCATTATTTATTTGCCAGACCAAATTCCTGTTGCTTGTGAGGTTTTGAATAATGACGTTTAGCATTCTTTTAAGACAAGGGAGCTCATTAATTCATTCAACATACGTAGAGCAAACAAATAAAATTGTGTTTTGGATGAAAAGAAGATTTAGTCACAAGGACAAAATGTGTGGGCTCAGGAGTGGATTATATGGAAAGGTGAATAGGGTAAAAAGCCAAAAGGTGTGGCCAGAGGAATGAGTTGGATGGCTAACTGGAGTTATGAGTGCATAAACCTCTGACAATCGAAGAATAGTCTACTGCAGTGATTGATCCCATATCCACTGCTATCTTCACAAACTCCTAATGCCAGTGATCCTTCCAGTTCCCCTTTGGAACTCACATATTGTCTATCGACCTTAGTCAGCTTTCCATCCAAAGCCCTCTCTAGGCCATGCATTTGACCTTTTTGGCTGGTAGTTGGTGGTATTCATGGGTGGGGTAATGGACGCAAGAGGGCCCAAGGGGTTGATAGGATGAAGGGTGAAAAAAATTGAAAAAGGAAACAATCATTGTCACAACCAAATGTATCACTTTCAAAATTGTTTTGATGAAACAACATAAAAACAGAAACCTTGTTCCTTTTGGAGATGTTTTCTTGTGTTTTAAGAGACATTGCTGTGCTTTAAGCCTTTGCTAGTGTCTTCTGTTTTTGTTTGTTTTTTGTTGTAGGCGTTGATCCAGGTTTAAGCCATTTTTGTTTGTTTATGTGTGCATTTGAGCCCACCCCTGTAATTTTCCCTTTTTTCCCCAAATAATTAATTTCTTTCTAAATAACTCCATAAATGATTCTCTTGTATTTCCCACTCCTCTTTTATTCTCTTTGTGCCACCAAAAATACACGAAGACAAAGGTGTTTTCCAGACTTTCTCTTGTACCTTTTCAACTTTGTGTGACCTGAAATACATTAGACACCAAATAAGCTTCCTAACACATTTTCTTTTTTCATAAACAATGAAATTGTCGAAATCATTTGGTGAAAATTTGAATTCTTCATGTAAATTAGTCAGTGGCCTAACTTATTGTTTGTGTGCACCGAGAGCCCTTTGCAATGGTCTGAATCTTGCAAGCATCCATTTGCTTTTGTTAGGCACTTGGCTTTTTATGTCTGATATAACGTTGTTTTACAGGGTGGATAAGTTGGGGAGACTTTAGTAGCTGGATTTCTCTTGGTCAGAATACAAGCTAGTCAGCGAGGTCTGTGATGAGCGTGATTATGAACCTGTGGAGTTGGCGTTGGAGATGGAAAAGCCAAGAACTTTGGAGGAGGACGTGGTGGAAGAGACATGTCCTTTGGAGTGGGCCATGTTGAGGTAGGCAGTCCACTCTGGGCCAGAGGTTGTGAGGTGCTTTGGGAGGGATTGGTACCATGCCAATTCAGGAGAAGGTTGTGGTAGCTGCTGTTAAACTCGAAGAGTACCTGCAGAATATGCACCTGTGTAATGACATTGATGTCGTAGTGGAGGTGGTAGTCTCTGGGCAGCAAAGAGTGCTAGCCTCAGAAGAACAAGAGGAGAGTGTGCAGATGGAACAGATGGTGGTTGTGCAGCGCAGAAGAGCACTAAGTAGATGAGCTAAAGATGGCTCTCCAAGCTGGCTGAGGAGGATGCTCGGGTCACTGCGCCATTGCTACTACCACCTTGGACAGAACACATCTGGAAATTAACTTGGCACTACTTCAGCTTGAAATAGGGAAAACTCTCAGGCAGAAATACATAGTAATATGCAACAAGTGCAAAAATACAGGTAAGTGGAGTTACTGAATGAAGAGATTCACCTTGGGTACCACATTAATGCTCAAGCACTTTACAGTGTGGCAGAAGGATGTGCACAGAAACTAAACATCACCTGCCTCTAAGCCAACCTCCAGCAGTGACAGTGATGTGGGAGCTTGAACAAAAGCACTGCTTTGTCATTGGACATGATGTCACAAGCAACCACTCCAAAAATGCAGGCAAGGCCAGACATCCCGATGACCCACCGTGTCTCCAAAGCTGACCCTCAGCCAATACAGCAGCAGGGTCCCATTTCCCACTACTACCATCAACTAATGTGTTTGATGGTGATAGAGTTGAGGGTGAGGCACCATTTGGGCATGTGAGGACCGACCGACTGATGAGGGTTGCAGGCAAGCTGTGCCTACATAGCCTGGAATTTGTGAGGTAGAGCCATTTGGATCCCAGCAGTAGCGGATACCATGGGGAGGCACATCATTTGGGACCATCTTACCCTCGTTTATTTGACTGTGCAAGAAGGCACAAAAAGGGGATATGTGTTCTAATGGGTGATTCCCACAAACACATGGCTTAGCTCTGTGGGAGAGCCCAAAAGGGCAGAATCTCCAGTTTGGGAATGTGGTGATAAGAGTATGAGAGTAATGCTGATGGTGGTTAGAGCCAGAAGCAATAGTAGCAGAACATAAAGTGTGTGGGTGTTGCACACAAGTATAAGAGTGGGCCTCCAGTTTGAATGACATAAAAACACTGAGGCAGACCCTTCAGTCTGTGAGTGTGTTATTGAGTGTACAGGTTGGCAGAGCCAAAAATTATTGAATGGAAGCAAACCTGAACTTTTACTGTGCTATACCCTCTGCTCCAAGAGGTGATTCAGTTCACAGTGCAAGCTTTATAAATCATCCCACTCACACAACAGCTATTGTCAAAGCCACAACAATCTTTCCCTTTGACACTGCATCCATGTCACTCTAGGTGGCTTGCACAGAAATTAGCATTTGCAGCTGTTGTGTGGTCTACCAAGTGATGGGTCTAGTCTAGATGGGTGAATAAAAGGAAACACATTCTTCACATGTTTGGCAGCGCCACAGTAGGTGATACAAAAAACGGATGCAATCCTTATCAGTAAGTCTGAATGTTTATTAAATATATCTTAGTAGCTCTTTGTGAGACACGTGTTTCGGCAAATGCCATGCCTTTTTCAATCAGGGCTATTGGTAATTTCAGTCAATATTCCAAATAACGGTTGTATTTCTGACACTTTTGTTTGTAGTAGTACGGGACGGTTGCACAAATGGTTGCCGACGCTTGGAGACTGCAGAAGGACTATAGAGGTGGGATTTAAGCCATAACATTTGTGCAACCGACCAGTACTACTACAAACAAAAGTGTCAGAAATACAACCGTTATTTGAAACAATGAAATTAACAATAGCCCTGATTGAAAAAGGCATAGCATTTGCCGAAACACGTGTCTCACAAAGGGCTACTAAGATATATTTAATAAACATTGAGACTTACTGATAATGATTGCATCAGTTTTTTGTATCACCTACTGTGGTGCTGCCAAACATGTGAAGAAGGTGTTTCCTTTTATTCATCTATTAAAACGGAGCAAGGGGTAGTCTCCGTACCTTCACGAGCATGCAACACTTCCATAGGCACTTGGCAATCTCAGTGGATATCTCAAGACTCCAATTTTTTTTAAGCTAGTCTAGATGGGTTCTATTGTTGTAGTCTTCACCAAAAGTATGCTTGCTAAATGTTATGAAAGCAAGCACTCTCAGAGTTGTCAGACACGCAACATCTGTTATCTGAGACCCGCACCACATGGGCACTAACTACTTGTTTTCTCTGCACCTTGGCCACGGACAGCTTAGGGTTTTCAAAGTGAACACATACATATGGCCACATTGACTGGTTCTCAAGCCAGAATTGCAGCATAGCACTACGAGCTGCATTAGGAATTAAAAAATCTGACCATATCTCCAACATCAGGAGGGAGACTCATTGGCTAGCCATTAAGGCAAGAATTATTTTTTAATCAGTGTGCACCACCTATAAATGCTGTTGGGTGTCCTGACCCACGTTTGGACTATTATGCTGCAACATTTGGTGCTGTGGGCTTAGGAAATCCAAGAGGGCGGAAAAGCCCACATGTGCGCCAGAATCCTCGAGAACCGTGCAGTTGTGCACACACCAAAATGGTCCCCTGACCTGCCACCCACCAGTGCAAGCATGATGGGCCAGGGGTGCCATGACTGGAATGTGTGCCAAAGGAAAAACAGCAGTGCCTGTTAGCTTAAAAGCGATTTGAAATCACCTTTAATTCCCTGAATGCAAGCTAAAAATGCCTATTTTAAACATCAAAAGATATTCAAAAATCTCAATAAACACCAGCAGACATTTGGCAGAATGTATTCTTGTGTGCATACATAATCTGGAAAGATGAAGAGCCCAAAACAATGTTTATAACACAACTGGCTGAGCTGTGGATGTCAGCCGCTTAAGTTAAATGGACAGAAAGCCACTAAAATCGAAATGTTTAAAATAAATGAGTGACCTACTTTTGAGTGTAACATAGGTTGCAACTGTTAAATGTCATAGTTTTGAACTTAGAATCAGCATTCTAGCTGCATGTGCAAAAACTGTCAGTTTGATTTGAATGTAGAAAACTGAGAACTAAAGTGACATTTAGCTGAAGCCTGGCTTGAAGAGAGTGGATTCTGCCTGACAACTACCACCGACAGGAGAGGGAATTCAACAGCGGTGTTCCCAGGCCTGGCTGCATCCTGCTGCCCCTGCCAAAAGGAGATGACACCTCTCTGATTGAATTAGGGGAGTGGCACCTGGGGACTACAAGAAACTAAACAAAGCACTGTCCCTGGCTCAGGCAAATGTTATATTGGGGGGGGGGGTCGTAAAATGGCTTCCTCTTGGAAGGAGAAGTGGGAGGGGCAGTGCCTGTGAGAGCAAGCTGAGCTTGGGGTAAGTGGATAAACCAGAAATTCCACCATGTGCTTTGGAAAACCACACCCCTTTGGGGCCAGAGCATGATTTTAAAAAGATGGATAATTCACAGTGCAGACTTGTCAAAATTATATAAATAACATCATCATTCTTGTGATTTTTCTGTGCACATTTTAAGAGGTGTTAGGACCCAGTGGTATGTTCTTGGGGATAGTAGCGTAAAAAAAGGTTGTTACTCCAAATGTATGCATGTTAAAAATCTGACACTTTATCATCTGAAACCCATATCCCTGGTGCACATTTGTGTAAAATCTGGAAAGGTTTAGAGGTCGTTATCTGGATGAAAAGGGGAGAATTCTGTCATAAGTGGACACGACATCTTACAAAGACAGGTATCGGATGGTTTGGTGCTACAGAAAATATGTTAACTGGACCTATAACATTAGAAAAATGGTACATAGATAAATATGTATTTGGGTCAGAAATAGATTTGTGTGCAATTTGACAAGGGGAGGTTCCTCTGACCATAAAACCTACAGCATCACTCTGACACTCCATTTCTTTCCCCCAATCAAGGGAGAGAGGAGGAACTGGCCAATGATAAGTTGAGAGGGTTGGGCATGCAGAATGAGCCGCCCCACCCACTTTCAAAACACATAAAAAGGAACATTGAAACCCAGGTAGGGACATTCACTTTCCACTTTCTTGCGGGACGCTTTGCCGGGAGACTTCAGACTTCACATCCAGAGATCCAGACTTCAAATCCATCAACCTCCAGAGACCAGGAATTAACTCCAGAATTTGTAGCAGAGAGGCCTGAATCCACAAGCTGAATCTTCTTCAGCAGGCCTCAAAACCAGCCAACCTATTCAACAGCCGGGCGAGCTGTTTGAATTCTTTGCCAAGAACTTTTGCAAGAACCTGTAGCAGTATCCAGAAAGCAGTGCTGTATCCGGAACCAGAGAGAACCAGAGACCAGATCACTGTGAAGAACTGCTAGCAGAAGTGCAGCCAATCCTGACCCGATCGTTGACAAAGTCGCATTCCTGTCCAAAATCTAGTGTGAGTACCCAGCTAGCACTGTGCCAAAGCCAATCTTTTAGTTAAAATAATCTAATCCAAACTATTTTAGCCTATTAGAACTGCCTCCTAGAATCGTATCATTCTGTCATCTTTAAAACTAAAAACTGTCATCTGTCATTCTGAGCTTTAAAATTTCTATTCCGAAAAACTACCTTTACTAAATCGGCCGTATCTCTGGAACCGTTTGTGCTAGAAGCGAGTTTTAACTGTCATCTTAAATCTACGATTCTAAGCTTTCTAACGAGCCTAGAAATGACTTCCTACATATTTGTCCTTGCTTTCCTTGCTGAAATTCGTGTGCAACCTGACAATCATTCATAGAGCATTGCTAAAGTGATCCTGAATTAATTTAAATATCTCTCACTGACCCTGAACCTCCTATAGGGAATTAAAAGCAATTTGAGTATATTTTTCACTTCATTGCCACCACATTTAAAATTTAAGATTTTGCCTGTGTTTAAAACTCCTACCTGTTTTTCTCTAAGCTTGCTAGGGGGGAACTGAATTATATTTGATTGCGTTCCTGAGAACTGTGTGCTTTCCTCCCATCTCTTTACCTTACATAGAGGGGGGGGTGAATTGTCAAAGAAAAGTGATTACATTGTCTTTTGTTGAAGTCATATCAAGTTTATTTTCTGTACTGCATTTTCATTCATCATTGCATCGTCCTTGAAGCCATAAAAGCATTCTCAGCCACTGTATCCTCTCTATATCACTCCTAAGTCATCAAAAAGAGTGTACCACTGTAACATTATCCATTGTTGATCACTATCATCTTCACAAGTGTGCTATCAAACATTAATTTATCATAAAAGTGTGATATATATCTATATTGTTTCATTTTCAAATAAACCTTTTAATTTGCAAAACAAACCTACTTCTTGGCTCAGTGGGGTCAGGGGGATTCTAAGAGAGGGGTGTTATATAAGGGTTGTCATCCAGAGTAAACGAACTGGACATAAAAATATATCAATAAGGGTTTCCCTCAGCATCCCAGACTAGGCATTGATTTAGCTGTAGTGTTGAATTGAATCAGCTTACAAAGTGGGGGCTCGTAGCCGGAGATTCTGAATTAGATTTACCACTTGTGCAGTTTAATACAGTGTGCCAACTGACCGGATACACATATCCCGTTAGATCACCACGCTGTTTTACACTTTGAAAGCACTCCTCAAAGGAACGCTCTAAGGAAACGGTCTGTTTTGCAAAATAAAATACAAACTTCTGTAAGTCAGGAAGGAACTCAAATTCCAGAATGACGACACTGGTAGACATCAAAATAGCCAGAGAGCACTTCTTACATAAGCTATTTGTGAGAGGTGAATGGACTGAGCAGGGCCAGGATGGATGCGTGGTTGCAGGCAATCACACAACAGGTCACGGCAACTGGGTTAGATATCTGGAGAGATCAGGGTCCCTTACATGTGGCCCTGAGCGAACTATACATGGCTCCTAAAGCTAAAGATGAACACGACAAGATGGTTAGGATAGCGGCATATTTGTATCTATATATGGGAGCCGTGCAGGACAAATGTGCTGAAGGCCAAGATCTGGCAAGTAGGCAACTGTTGGCATTAGAGAAGGCCCAATCTGACCTGGTCTCTTCTGAGCAGAGGCTCCAGAGGAGCCAGGAGTCAGAAAATGATAGTAGGCAGCATATCATTAAAATAAAAGAGGACATGGATATACTGCAACAGGAAAAGACAGACCAGGATACCAGAATTCTGGCTTTGCAGAAGGAGCACCAAGACAGTTTGGACTCCTTACTGCAGAGCCAGAAAAAGCTGGAGCAACAGATCAATTTCAACAGGGCATGCACAGAGCAGGTAGCCACCCTGCAAATCCAACTAGACAGAGAGAAAGAGGAAAGCAATAAATTGATTTTGAAAGAACTGGATACCCAGGCAGAGTTTGATGAAGAACGCCAGAAAGCTGGTGCCTTTCAAAGGCAGAGGGACGACCTGGCATCACAAATGCAGGCTCTTGGTCAGGAAAGGGATACCTTAGGCCAGGAAGTCTGCCATTTAAAAAGAAAAATTGAAGAAAATCACTTGGCCCTCCAGGGGCTGGGTGACCTCCAAAAAGAGCATCAGGGCTTGCTAGGTCACACCAGGAGGGTGGAGGAGGCTCTGGCAAGAAAGGAGCAGGCCAGTAGGGATGGGACTCAGGAGGTAACCCTCCTGCAGCAGAGACTGGCCCAGTACTCCAGGACCAATCAGGAGGCACAGAGAGAAAAGGAGGCTCTCTGTCAGCACAATGATAGGCTCCAGCAACAGGTAGCCATGCAGGAGAGACTGATAGAGTCTAGTAAGTCCTTAACTGAGGAACTGAAAGTGCAGGCTCTTGCATTGCAACAGGGAGCAGGGGCTGACAGAGATGAAGTTCGCTGGGAAAGGGAAACACCTGAGCATAACCTCAGAAGCCCTAGTACCAGAGGCCTTCATCTCTCTCAGTCCCTGGACTCTGCCACCCCCATGTTCCCTGGTGCGCAGGAGCACAGGGCCACAGGAATGGCAGATTACTATCCAGCCAAAAGTATGGGGCTCATAGGCCAGTACCACCCAGGAATGGATGGGCGGGCACCGGGGTATGGGCACCTGAGTACAGTGCAATTTAGTGGGGAACCCCAGGAAATTAGGCCCCCTAAGGGCATCCTAAAAACCTCTGCCCACTTAGATCACTGTGGGGGATACCCATAAAATCCTGGTAGCAAGGAGGGATCTGAAGACTCCTCTGAGTGTCACAGGACACAGGAGACCAGGTCCCCACATTCTGCCAGCTATTCCCAGGCTTGCAGAATCCGGGAAAACCTGGAAGATCAGACAGGCACCTCTGGCAGCAGTGCTTCTGAATCAGAGGATGAATGGACCAGGGTTACCCAAACCAAAAAAGGCCAATAAGGTGAAAAGGGCCTTGCTTAAGGACCCCTTAAAACAGATTAAGGCAATCAGGAGTGTCATCACGCCTTATCATAAGAACGCCAAGTATTCTGTTTGGGAACACTTGGAGCTCTATGAGCAAATGATGGAGACTTTCCATTTGAAGGACAGCAGTAGCTGCATCCAGTACGTCAAATGGGCATTCTCCCCTGAATACTCCAGTTTCTTTGCGGGGCTGGAGGACCAAAACCATTCAAGATGGTCCACATATAGGGCGGCCATCTTGAAACATTTTTCTGTACATAGAAATCCCCATGAGGCTCGCAAGGCAGCCTACAATTTGCAATGTGGGGAGGATCAGGCCCCACAAGAATTTGTGCAAGAATTGAAGCGTGCCTTTGCGCAGACCACCAGAAGGGTGCGCACGGACAGCAGAGAATTCATCAACACATTTTTCCATGCTCTTCCCAAGTACATAATGACTCAGCTCGTGAGAGATTTTCAGGAGAAAAGATCTATAAACTGTGTCATTGAGCAAGCCACCCGCATCTATGAGGTGCAGAAGCCCATAGAAAATAAAAGTAATGCGCATAAAAACCCCAAAACCAGCAGCACCCCTGCTGCTGCCAAGGTGGTGGAGGTAAAGGTTGCCCCCATTTTAGATTTGGAGATGGGGGGCCTAAAAACCTGCCTGCGCAGATGTGGTGTTCGAGCTAAAAAACATGGCGCCGGTGCACAGTGCATTCTGGGGGAACTCAGAGCCATGATGGATATTTATCCATGCCTCAGTGGAAAGCTGCACTTGCTTTGCGAAACAACATGTTTTCAACGTTTCAACGTTATTCGCTGATGGGTTTGGAATGCAGGCCTTCTCAGCCAAGGACACGGCGCTGGGAAAGCTAAGATTTGCAGGTGCCGGCTGGTACCTGATAACGAAGTTTGTTTTGGTTTGCTATGCCGGCGCCAAGGTTTTGAGATGAGTTATGGAATTGTTTTCCGGGGCGCTTAGGAGAGGGAAGCGCTCTGCTCCTTGAGGTTACTGTCGGTTGACCCAGCTGGCAATCAACGGTCACCCATCAATGCGCAAGCGCTTTTGCCAGAAGGTTCGAAAAGTTGCCACCCCTTGTTGAGGAGGGCATATATGCGGAAACCCTCAACGGTCAGACGGGATAAGCACAAAGACCTCAGTCGGAGGGGGCACGCCCTGGTCCGATATACCTGTGGGCTGTTGTGCTCTTGGCCTGGCTGTTATCAGGGTCTTCAGCCGCTTCTGGCAAGATGAGGTTTCGTCAAGTTACGCCCATGGTGATGTATTCCTGCTAATTTCCTATGATTTATCTGATTTATGCTTGTATTGTATATATGCCTAACTACGAATAAATAGCCGTATAAGTGCTACTTACTCTCTAAGCGTGCGTGTGGTTGTAAGTCATTGCGTTGTCTACCTGCGTTCAAAGTATTGGCTCTGCGGCTGTGCTGGTGATAAATTACTGTCCGTGCACTATTGGCGAGCAATACATGTTTTGGCTCTGCGGCTGTACTGGTGATAAATTACTGTCCGTGCATTTGGAGAGCAATACATCTTTGGCGACGAGGATGGGATGGTTTGTGAGGAATTGGTCCAACCATTAAAGAATCCGGTTGAACGCAGATAGGTTTTGCTTACATTGCGAGCAAAAGGTTGTTTTCATTTGGCAGAGAGTGCTGGACGGTGTTAATCTGTTCTGTGTGTGTGTGTGTGCGTGTCTGCGCAAGTGACTGCGGTGTGGAAAGAAATATTTATATATATATACAGAGGCTTTGTACATTACTGCAGTGATGAATAGTTTGTTCAAGAAAAAGGGAGTTCTCGCTGGCGGTGAATGTCCCGATGTAATGATTCCAGGGTGGGCGAAAAGCCCATATGATAAGTTGGCTCAGTTATGGGCATGCGGGGCAGGGCTGTGTGAAACATGGGATGGTGAGGTGGGAGACGCTGATCCGTCAGAAGTAATGTCTTGTTTACAACAGATTTCAGTAGAGAGGGGAAAGGAATGTGCCGCGCTAGGCAGGCGGGGTTGGGTTCTCCTGCATGCCTACCGAAAGATGCATCAGAAAAATGTGGAAATGAAGGATAATATTTTGCGATTGGAAAAAGAGTTAGCTGCTGAGAAACAGATTGCATTAATGCAGCAGATTCAGATGAAACTTTTCAAAGACAAAGCTGACAAATATCAGGCTGTGGCTGAAAGGGCAGCAGTCAGAGTAGCCCGATATAAGTATAGGAAAAGACGGGGAGGGGTCAACCAAAGAAAAGTGGCAGCGGTAATCGCTACTGCAGATGTTAATTGGGATCCCGATAAATGGGATGGAGACATCTTTGACTCAACAAGCCCAGAGAGTAGCTCGGCAAATGAGTCAGATTCCAAAGCAGAAATTAATCAAAAGGCAGTGGCAGCAAAGCCGATCAGAAGACGCCGTGCTGGGCCCCACCCGCAGGACCCTGGAGGCGGTGTTGTAGATTTGACCACGCTGGAAGATTACACTCAGCAGGAGGTTGGAGAGATCATTACTCGTTTGAGGCAAAAGTCAGGGGAACCTTTATTGACATGGATGGTGAGAATTCTAGACGGGGGAGCTGCAGGGTTGTTCGTAGATGCTGCAGACTCGCCGCGCTTTTTGCCTTTGTCCAGTGACACTAGTGTACAGGAGGTCCTAAGGGCAGGTCCGCCCCCTGATGAGAATGGCCAGCCTCCACAAATGTCTTTGTTGAATTTAGCAGCCGAAGCATGTAACCGCAAGTACCCCATTACCACAGATTGGCCTAGTGAGGAAACAAAGTGGTATACTTTGAAAGAGGCGATTCAAAAGGTTAGAGAGCATGCTATGAAAGAGGCAATTCATATAGATGCTCCAGGACACATGGGGGCCGTGTCGCTCTCAGTTTCAACTAGAAACATGGTGATCAGAACTGCACCGCCCGCATACAAAAGTGTCATTATGACTTTGCTCGTAGGTATGACGGGCAAACCCACAGATGAAGTAGTGGATGCCATTCGGCAACTGGCAGATTTAGGGGAGTGGGATAAGAGTGACAACAGGCCACGGGAGAGAGAGGGGCGTAGCGAGAGAAGAACTGAAGGCAGGAGGCAGGATAGCAGAGACTCCCGAGTGTCCAGAAAAGACATGTTTTTGGCCCTGTTAAAAGATGGTGTGCCACGGGAAGAAATTGATGGCATTGAAACCAGGGTCATGTACGAACTATACAGAAAGAGAGGGCTTGCAGCCAAGGAGCGCTACAAACAGGTTAAGAAACAGGTAGTGACTAAACCACAGGGGGACACCACCCCTTCTGCTTCTCCTGAGGAAGAACAGGAGGAGGGGTCTATGGGGACACCTTCCCCGTACCAACCGACATATGCTGATTTGAGGAAGGTGGTGAGTGCGATGCTAAAGGCAGAGTCAGGTTACACTCATTCAAAATTTGACTATGGTTATGGCCAAGCTCCGGCAGCGTCTGCTCGCATAAAGGTGGATAGGCGGCCCCATGTTAATGTCAAGATTTTTTGGGGACCAGGAAATACGCAAGGGGTGCGAGCATTGATAGACACCGGGGCGGAGGCCTCTCTGATTCACGGGAATCCGACACGATTCAAAGGCAGACACTTTACTATTACAGGACTAGGGGGGAAGGAGACCCCCACAGTACAAACTGAAGTGGAAATGAAAATAGGCAGTTTGGCTAGGCAGAAATACCAAGTGTTGATTGTCCCGATACCTGAGTACATAATTGGCTTTGACATTCTGGAAGGGTTGACTTTAGGACTTGGAGGTAAAACATACCAGTTTGGGGTGAGTGCATTAATTTGTACACCCATTACAGTAGGCAAATTGAAGATGCCCCCAGTACATGTGCCTGTGGCGACCAAGCGGGTAGCAATGAAGCAATACCGCATTCCTGGGGGGCAAAAGGAAATTTCAGACACCATCAAAGAGTATGTAGAGGCGGGGGTGTTACGACCTATCACTACCGCCTGGAATAACCCCCTCTGGCCCGTCAAAAAAGGGGATGGGTCTTGGAGGATGACAGTGGATTACCGTGAGTTGAATAAACACACTCCTCCCTTGGTGCCCGCAGTCCCAGATGCCATTACCTTGATTGAAAATGTCCAAAAGTTTGAGGGGACTTGGTATGCAGTGATAGATTTAGCCAATGCATTTTTCTCTGTGCCAATTGCTGAAGAGTGTCAAGAGCAGTTTGCATTTTCTTGGAGCGGGCGTCAGTACACCTTCACAAGGTTACCTATGGGGTACATACATAGCCCGACTATTTGTCACCGGCTGGTGGCAGAGCACTTAGACAAGATACCGTGTAAACCGGACATACAAATCTCTCACTACATTGATGATATTTTGATTCAGGGCAAGGATGAGTGCAGTGTGCAAAACCAGTTAGAAGTCATTATGGAAGGATTGAAGAAGGAAGGGTGGGAGATTAACCCGAACAAAATTCAAGGCCCAGCTGAAACAGTGACATTTCTAGGAATTCAGTGGCATAATGGGCATCGAGAAATGGTGCCGAAGGCCCGACAGAAAATACTTGAGTTTACCACTCCAATGAACAAAAAGCAAGCTCAGCAGTTCATAGGGCTATTTGGGTTCTGGAGACAGCACATTCCCCATTTAGGGCAGATACTGGCCCCCCTTTACAAAGTAACACGAAAGAAATATGAGTTTCAGTGGGGGGAAGAGCAGCAGAAAGCATTTGAGTTGGCAAAAGACACCGTGCAGCAGGTGCTCGATCTATGGCCATTGAAGGAAGGCGAAGTGGAATTGAATGTGTCTGTACAAGACAATTATGCTAACTGGAGTGTGTTGCAGAAACAGGACAGGAAACGTGTGCCATTGGGGTTTTGGAGTCGTAAGTTGCCCGATGCTGGTAACTCATACACTCCATTTGAAAAGCAGTTGCTGGCATGTTACTGGGCCCTGGTTGATACTGAGCAAATGACGGTGGGCCATGATGTATTGATGAGGCCTGAAATACCGATTATGCAATGGGTGTTGAGTTCTCCTAAAACACACAGAATAGGACATGCCCAGGAAGCCAGCATAATTAAATGGAAATGGTACATTCAAGACAGAGCCAAATCAGGAAAGGGTGGGGTTGCAAAGTTACACAAGCAAGTAGCCAACATACTGCCCTCGGATTACATACCACCGGATGTGTCCGAGAAACGCGAGTCTCCCGTGAAATGGGGAGTACCATATGGTGATTTGACCGTAGAGCAGACAGAGCATGCCTGGTTTACTGATGGCTCAGTCCGATATGTGGGAACCGAGCGATACTGGAAAGCGGTGTCATATAATCCCAAGACAAAAAAGATTTTGACGACGTCAGGGAAAGGGAAGAGCAGTCAGTTTGCAGAGCTTTACGCAGTTTACCAAGCCTTGAAACAAGAGACCCCTGGTCGATGTCATTTGTACACAGATTCATGGTCAGTGGCGAATGGGCTGGCGGTGTGGCTGCCAACCTGGCAGAAGAATGGGTGGAAGATTCATTCGAAAGAGTTGTGGGGAAAAGAATTGTGGCAAGATATTTCAGAAATGTTATCACAAAGTGAAGTCACGGTGTATCATGTGGATGCGCATTGTGCGACAGATTCATTGGAACGTTGGTTTAATTCTGTTGCAGATGAACACACCAAGATTTCATCTGTGGATGCGGAGCCTCAGGAAGACGATTTGGAGGGTTTGGCCAAGTGGGCTCACCAGAAATGTGGGCACCTTGGAGAAAAGGCTACTATCAGGTGGGCACAAGCTCGAGGAATTAGTATTCCTTTAGAGGTAGTGAAAACAGTCATCTTGCAATGTCCGGTGTGCCAACACCAACAGCATAGGCCTATCCCTCAGATTGTTCACGGCACGTTGCGAAGAGGAAAGTTACCAGGTCAAATTTGGTAGATCGATTTTATCGGTCCTCTGCCAATCAGCAAAGGTTGTCAGTATGCATGCACTATTGTGGATACTTACTCTGGATACATGATGGTTTTGCCATGCAAGCGTGCCACACAACTGAATACCATTAAGTTGCTAGATCAGATCATGTTGCATTACGGAGTGCCTTTGCAAATTCAAAGTGACAACGGATCACACTTCAAAGGCAAATTAATTCAGGACTATTGTCAGGAGAAGAGTATAGAGTGGCTTTACCACGTGCCCTATCACCCGGAAGCGGCAGGGTTAATTGAAAGAATGAATGGGTTGTTGAAGGAACAGCTACGTAAGTCTGGAGATGGCAGTTTGGCAGGTTGGCGTGATCGCGTGTTTGATGCGGTGCAAGTGTTGAATAATAATAATAATAATAATAATAATAATAGACCGGTGAACAATCATGAGACTCCATTGTTGCGACTAATGACTCCTGCTTTACAGATTCAACCTAACCTAGTTAGAGAGACTCTATTGTACTGGGAGATTACCCCGGGCTCTTTAGCTCCCTATCGGGCGACTCCCGAGTCAGCAGGGGTAGACTTGCATTCTCATGAAGAAATTAGATTAGACCCGAGAGGGATTGTTGTGATTGAAACAGGGATTGG
This sequence comes from Ambystoma mexicanum, assembly GCF_040938575.1. Lineage (NCBI taxonomy): Eukaryota > Metazoa > Chordata > Amphibia > Caudata > Ambystomatidae > Ambystoma > Ambystoma mexicanum. Next base: position 495,791,909 of record NC_090922.1, read on the forward strand.
GGTACAAATTCCTCCAGAGCATATGGGATGGATTGCCCCTAGATCTGGACTAGCATTGAAGGGAGTTCAAGTGCTGGGAGGGGTCATTGATGCTGATTACCAAGGCGAGATCAAAGTCATCTTGATGAATAGTGGGGACCAAGTGTTACCGATTCATAAGGGTGATAGAGTGGCTCAGTTAATTATCATTCCTGTTAAGTTGTCCATGATTAAAAAGGGGGAGCCTCCCACAGTGTTAACTACCCGTGGGGATCGTGGTTTTGGCTCTTCAGACAGTATGATACCGGGTGCAAAGGTGTGGGTCGAAAGGCCAAGTGGTCCACCCGTGCCCGCAGATGTTATTGCATCAGGCAAAGACCAGATAGTTTTAGTAATGGAACCTGGTAAAGACAAATGGCAGTATGTGCCCGCAGACAAATGTTACCTAAGGGAGTGATTTTCAACACTGATATCTCTTTTCTGGGTTTGCCTTGTAGATCCTGTGTCTGGCTGGTGTGATTGTGGGACTAAATGGACTCCATTTGGGAGAGTCAAACGGCATGATGCTCCGGATAATAAATGCCATATCTGTGCCAACGATCAATGGGAGACCGATGATGAGGAGCAATGAGGTCCGAAAGCAACTCGATACCGATGCCAAAAAGCCAGCCAGACCAACAACATGGATTCATGGAAGGCGACGGACACGTCAGGTGCAAGTCCAAACAACATCGATGCCAGCTATGCAAGAGGCATCTTTAGGACGGCGAAAATATTCCCCGATGATTACCCAAACGGAGAATATGTGGAAATACCTGGCACAACAAGTACTCAACATTACGCACTTTTGCTTAACCGATGTGCCCAATGCTGAAGCTTTACTAACTATGTGTTTAGTTGCAGTGCCGACGCCAGTTCCGGTTTTAAAGCACATTTTTGGCGTCACACACAACGATTCGTTAGTTCAAGATTCTGATATCAGACAATCTTTTTCCGTCTATGAGTACTGCAGGTTTTGCAAGGAAACGGATCGCAAATGGAGAAATTTGACACGTATTATAACCTACAATATAACTCAAGGCGATGTGTGCTACTTTATGACCTGCGATGCTAAAGAAATTGGCAAATGCCAACAGCTAAATTTAACCAAACAGAAAAATCAAACTGTGTTTGAGAAGCGGTTGTGTTCACGAGTTCCAAACACATGTACCAGTGTGAATAATACTATGTCTTGCAATCATACCGTAATAGCTGCCAGTCATCTAAATCATGTGAAACTTCCAACAGGATGGCTCTTTTCATGTGGTAACATCACATACACTTACATTCCAGCTAACATTTCTGGAGGTCCATGTGCCTTAACTCGATTAGGACTAATGATGTTTCCTTTACACCCAGCAATGTCTCGAAACAAAAGATCAACTTTTGAATCTGTGGGTCTATCCCCCGATTGTGATTCACATGTGCATTTGCTATCAGAAGCTGAAGTTCTAGCATTAACCCTTTCATTAGTAGGCGTTTGGGGTTTATCTGCTGGGGGGTACAAGTCTTTGATCAAATTAGCATGTTTAGTAGTAAAAGGACTCAATCATACTTCTCAAGCTTTAGAAGAGTTACTCCTTGACAGCAAAGTTATTAGAAAAGCTACTTTGCAAAACAGAGCTGCTGTTGATTACTTATTGCTGAAGCATAATTTAGGCTGTAACGCAGTTGAAGGTATGTGTTGTTTCAATCTAAGTGACCATTCACGATCCATTGAAAGTCATATTCGAGGTTTGAGGGATCTCATTTCTCAAGTGTCCCAAGAGCAAACTGGGAATTGGTGGGATTGGTTATTTTCATGGATTCCTGATATTGGAGGTACACTGCGTTATGCTTTTGCTTGCATTTGTATTATATTAGCTATCATAATAGCGTGTTGTTGTTGTATTCAATGTATTCCCAACTTGGTTTTAATATTTCGGCGGTTTCAAAGACCGCCTCCTTTGCCACTGGGCTATGGAAGGTAAATATCCAAGGGTGGATTGTGGTGTTCGAGCTAAAAAACATGGTGCCGGTGCGCAGTGCATTCTGGGGGAACTCAGAGCCATGATGGATATTTATCCATGCCTCAGTGGAAAGCTGCACTTGCTTTGCGAAACAACATGTTTTCAACGTTATTCGCTGATGGGTTTGGAATGCAGGCCTTCTCAGCCAAGGACACGGCGCTGGGAAAGCTAAGATTCGCAGGTGCCGGCTGGTACCTGATAATGAAGTTTGTTTTGGTTTGCTATGCCGGCGCCAAGGTTTTGAGATGAGTTATGGAATTGTTTTCCGGGGCGCTTAGGAGGGGGAAGCGCTCTGCTCCTTGAGGTTACTGTTGGTTGACCCAGCTGGCAATCAACGGTCACCCATCAATGCGCAAGCGCATTTGCCAGAAGGTTCGAAAAGTTGCCACCCCTTGTTGAGGAGGGCATATATGCGGAAACCCTCAACCGTCAGACGGGATAAGCACAAAGACCTCAGTCGGAGGGGGGACGCCCTGGTCCGATATACCTGTGGGCTGTTGTGCTCTTGGCCTGGCTGTTATCGGGGTCTTCAGCCGCTTCTGGCAAGATGAGGTTTCGTCAAGTTACGCCCATGGTGATGTATTCCTGCTAATTTCCTATGATTTATCTGATTTATGCTTGTATTGTATATATGCCTAACTACGAATAAATAGCTGTATAAGTGCTACTTACTCTCTAAGCGTGCGTGTGGTTGTAAGTCATTGCGTTGTCTACCTGCGTTCAAAGTATTGGCTCTGCGGCTGCGCTGGTGATAAATTACTGTCCGTGCACTATTGGCGAGCAATACATGTTTTGGCTCTGCGGCTGTACTGGTGATAAATTACTGTCCGTGCATTTGGAGAGCAATACAGCAGAATAACTCTAACACCAGATGGCCCTCGGGCCAGTCACAGACAGGGAGTCAAGGAGGTAGTCCCACAAATGGTGTCCCTCGCTCCCCTGATTATGTAAGTCCCCGCTACAAGGGAAACCGACCCATCCTGGGTTATGTGTGGATTCCTCCAGCCCAAGGGGGGGGGATCCAGTCAAGCACCTAACCCAGAGAACTTCCCTCCAAACTTCCCACAGGAGGGCAGAAATTCACCAAACCCTGGGCCAAACTTTTTCCCCAGGTATCCACAAGGTTTCCAGCCCCAAACTCATCCATCCTTCTTTCCCCAATTCCCTGAGCCCAGACCACCTAATCCGGGAGAGGGGAGGCCAAGGGTGGAGGGGTACCCAAATCTTCCCAACCCGGGGTATTACCAGAGAAGGGATAGATACTCTTCCCGGGATCAGAACAGGGGAGAAAACAGAACCCTGTATCAACCTGAGCGGGTTTCCCAACTTGAGCGCCAGGTCCAAAATATGGCACGGGATCTGGGTCACATACTGAGGGCTCAACAAAACCCTCAAATGAGCATGCCATCACAGAATGCCCCAAACTCTGGACCTGGTGCTCCAGAACAATGACGGGGGCAGCTCCCCGATAACCTACCGGTTCCCAGGGAGGAGGCACAAGGGGAAGAGGGGTGTAAAGCCTTGGAGGAAGCTTCCTTCCCCACTTGTAAACAGCCCCTGGAAACCCAGGAACCGGAAACAAAATCTCCTGCCCCTGAAAGCCTGCCTCCCAAGGAGCAGAGGGGTTGTAAGAGAAACAAAGGACCCAAACAGACCCACTTTGTGGAGGAGGTACAGGTCTTCCAATTTGAGGGAGAGGGATCCTCAGAGGATCCTGGGAAAAGGATCTTCTCCTTCAGAGATGGGCAAACTCCTCCCAAGGAAATATGGGTCCCAAGAGATTCCAATCCAGATGTGGGGATTGAGCTGTCGCCGCCCATCATCCTATCCCAGAACCAACAAAACCAAAAACCCCTGGTTCAAACCCATCCTGGTGACTGCCTCCCAAAAGGCAGGGGCGGCCCAGAACCGGAACCAGGGGAACCTAAAACCGAATCAACAGACTGGGTAGATGTGGGGATTGAGCTGTCGCCGGCCATCATTCTATCCCAGAACCAACAATACCAAAATCCCATGGGTCAAACCTATCCTGATGACTGCCTCCAAAAAGGGGGGGGCGGCCCAGAATCCGAAACCATTTCCAGTTGCAAACTTTTTCTTTCAGATTCCCCGGGCTCTCCACAGAATTCTGCCCAAATCTCTTTGCTAGCAACGTCCAAAACCAGAAAATTAGCCCACCAATTGTCCAAAAATGTGCATTATCTGTGCCCCCTTGAGGAGAAGGAGGAAAGATACTATGCCCTGGTACAAGTACAGGAGCAGGGTACAATTTTGGCACTGGTGGACACTGGATCCCAAAATACCCTTCTGTCCAAAAGGGCCTTTGATTAACTAAATGCAGGAAGGGGGAGAATTACCGTATTCCTCTCACCTCTCTTCCTGGACAACTGCATAACTTTGACGGGAAGGAAATTCCTGTCGAGGGGGCTGCAGATTTGGACCTCAAAATTGGGCGACACAAGGTGAAACACCCGGTCATAGTAGTAACTCCAGAGGACACCCCTTGTTTACTAGGGAATGACCTCCTGAGAAGGTTGTCACCCCTAATAGATTGCGTAAACAAGGTCCTCTGGACCCAGACTAGCCGACCAATAAAATTAAAACAGAGTGTCAACCATGTTAGTTTAAACGGCACCTGCCACATGGTTGAACAAAAATCTGACCAAGTAGAATTTCACTTCCAGAACAACCAAATTCCAGACGTGACAGTAATAGCAGTAGGACAACAGACTGGTGATGGGGGGTCCTCTCCATTTCTAAAAATCAACCCACTCTGAAATTCTTTACCAATCCACAATCAGACACTCCCACTCCTATAGTCCAGAAAGATGTGAAATCAGCTCAGAGCATGGCTGATATTCAGCAAATTGGAGAGCAGTTGTTCATCCCTGTTCAGTTAAATGATGGGAAGGACTCTGTTCTCGCTCAAGTGTGTGTGAACAACGGTAAGAGCTTCATCAGCGAAGCCATGTTCCGCCAACTCCCAAAAGATCCAGCCACTCCCACATTCAAACTGATAGACAAATGGGAAATGGATCTGGAAACACCCAGTTCCAAATATCTCCTGCCAAGCAGGTGTATGCTCAAAATCTCCATTGGCAACAAGAGCATAGTCCATAATTGTTGGGTCGTGAGAGACGTCACTGCCGCCTTTTACTTAGGCAGTGACATTCTCAATCGCTTTGCCATTAGTTTGGACCTAATAAACTTCAAAGCTTGGTCCCAATTAGCGGATAATCCCATGGGCTTTGATGATCAAGAAAAAGCATTTAGGTCAGCTCAATTGCTACCTTATGCAGTTGAAATTCAGCTTAAAGAGGAAGTCACCATCCCAGAAAGGACCCGACAATTCTCCCTGGAAGTGAAAGTTAAAAGAGGACAAATGTTGAAAAACCCTGATGCTTATATTCATCTAAATGCTTCTCTCCAACAGCAAGGGTTAGGGGTAAACCCAACACCATTAGTCAACATAGAACATGACACCATTCCAATAGAGGTGGATAACAGCGACTTACAGAGTATTACTCTAGCCACATGCACCATTATTGGAATGGCGGTTGATGACCGACATTTCTCCATTGATTTAGGAAATTAACTGTTAGGACCAATCCCCAAGGACTGTTTTGACAGTGACAGTGAGGACAATACAACACCAGACAGGATTTTCACCTGGCATGGGGGGAACTTCCTGGTGTACACTTCTTGCCCTTATGGTAAGGAAGATGTGACTTGTGACTTCAGAGGGGATGAGGTGATTTTCCAGGCCCATGAGGGGTGCCGTTCCCACCTGAAGCCTCCGGTCCAAATCAGCACTCTGACCAGGGACTTCTCCACCCAGCTGGAGGAGGCCGCTGAGATAGCAAAACCAGAAGTCTTTCCAGGCTTCAGGCAGATGGTGGAAGAGAGAGTCAACCTAGCTGATGCCTGCGTGAATCTGGAACAGAAGCAAAAGTTGAAACAAGTTTTCTTGGATTTCCAAGATCTCTTTGGGTAGACTCATATGACTGTGGTTGCACCGACATCCACACAACAACAATTCCCAGGGACCCTGGAATGACTCCAGTGTTCGTGAAGCAATATTGTTTGCCTCTCGCATCCATGGAGTCCCTTACTGAAATAATTAAGAACCTTGAGTCCCGGGGAGTAATCCGTCCAGTACACAGCACCTTCAATAATCCTGTGCTGGGAATATTGAAGCCAAACGGCCAGTGGAGACTCTGCGCTGACCTTAGGGAGCTCAACAAACGGGTCCAAACTTCCCGATGGCCTCTGCCCTACATTGACCAAGGGCTGGCCCAGATTCAGGGGTCACAGGTATTCACAGCAATAGACCGGACCAATGGACACTGGACCGTGCCTGTCAGTAGGGAGGACCAATACAAACTGGCTTTTACCTTTGGGGGCCAGCAGTACACATGGACCCGGACTCCTTTCGGATACCTCAACTCCGGCAATGAATTCAACATTTTCCTACATAAGGCCATGCCCGACCTGGGTGCGAGGGGTAACCTGGCTTATGTAGGTGATGTCCTCATCAAAAGTTCATCTGTGGAAGAAAACATAGCGGTGATCCTTTATGTTCTGACACAGTTGAGGGCCGCCGGAGCAAAACTTTCCTTTCAGAAAGCACAGTGGTGTAGAACCCGTGTTAATTTCTTGGGGCATGAGATTACTCCTCTGGGTCTCTGTCCCCAAGAAAAGAAAGTGGAAGCACTTCAGAAACTGAAGGATCCCACAACTCTGCGGGAACTAAGGAGCCTCCTTGGACTGACTTATTACAGCAGAAAGTTAATTGAAGGCTACGCAGAGATCATTAGACCCTGATTCATCTCCTGAAGGGGGGGTCAAGTGGGAATGGGGTCCAGAACAATCCGAGGTAATAAGACAACTCAAGAGAAGCCTCTCACAAGCGCCTTGCCTAGTTTACCCTATCAGAAACAAGGAGTTCTTCCTGGAGACAGGGTTCTCTAATACGTGCTTGACAGCAGTATTATACCAAAAGCATGACAAGGTCAATAAAGTAATCTCCTATGCGAGCAAAACTTTATCCTCGGTGGAGGAAAAATTCAACGATTGTGAGAAGGCACTCCTGGCAACGGTGTGGGCATTGAAGAATTACCGCCAGTGGAGACTCCACACCAGCCTCTGCAATAACTCCAAAGTGACAGAATCCGGGCCGGGAATGTGAGTGATTCCCGAATTACTTCCTGGATTTTGTCAATGCAAAGCTTTCCTGTAGAGGTCAGATATGGTCAAAACAAGAAGAGTCCCCTCGCGCAAGGTCTGGCTGACTTGCATGATTGTGCAAGAGAATACTGTCTCGAGGACGAAAGTCTAAAAATCAAGGACAACATGGAGGCATACCTTAATTCCCCCCACAAAGTCTTTGAAAAAGACAAGTGTGAGGGAATGCCCACTGTCTATGTGGATGGATGCTCTTACCATGTTGAGAACAACGGGGAAAAAGAACTGGTAGCCGGCGTAGGGAACGCATGGGTGAATGAGTCCCCAGAACCCTCCGCTGGATACAAAATTGGTCCCAGAAGTAGTCAGGTGGCAGAATCGATGGCTGTGAATCAAGCCATCCTCACTGCTGTCCAACATCAACTCCACTAACTGGTCATAATCACAGATTTGGATTATGTACGGAACGGTTTGTGGAGCACCTGGTTAACTGGAAAACCAGAGGCATGCCATGTGCTAATAAGAAAACTTTTGAAACATGGGAAGTTAATTCAAAACATTGATGACCTGGTCACCTCGAATGGGATGACCATCTACTGGAAAAAGATCAAGGGTCATTCCAAAGTAGAGGGACCAGACAAAACTGGAAATTACTTAGCTGATCAGCTGGCCAAAGCTGCGGCCATCCAAGGGGATCTAATAGAAATAGAGTCCCTGTTGGGGGAAATCCAGGTCACTGCTATCACTAGATCCCAGACAAATGCTCACAATGATCTTTCAACTGCACAATGGAGTAAGGAGACCTCTGATACTGATTTGATTACAGCTCAGAAGGGGGATCCAATAATTGGTAAGTTTTACCAACACATTGAGGACCCTGAGAATTTTTCCCCTGACGGATACCGATTACATTGGGAAAGAGGACCTAGGAGTATTGATGAAATGTCCAAAAAGGTTCCGAATCCAAGACGGTTTGTGGTAAGGAAATCCCAAGCTGGCCATGATCAGTGGGTGGTCCCTACCTCATTCCGAAGCCTGATGTTAAGTCACGCCCATGATGCGGCCACCGCCGGTCATAGGGGGTTTCACACAACACTTGAAATCTTAAGAGAGGTTGCATACTGGCCACACATGGGGCAGGACCTCGACCAATACTTGAAGGGGTGTGCACAATTTCAGCCAACATCCCTCACACACCGCGCGCCTCTCCAAAAGAGGGGGATGACACTGCCATGGTCAGATTTGCAAATCGACTTCGTAGGTCCTGTAATTTGCTCGTCTAGAGGAAACAAGTACATGTTGGCCGTCACATGCTTGTTTACCAAGTGGGTGGAATGTCTCCCGGCCCCAAACTGCAAGGCAGAAACAGCAGCTGCCCTGATGATTAACCACTTCTTTTCCCGTTTTGGTCTACCTCAAAGGATTGAGTCAGACAGGGGTAGCCATTTCACCAGCAAGGTAATGACAAAGATGTGGGAGATACTGGGGGTTAAAAGGAAGCTATACATTGCTTACAGGCCAGCTTCTTCTGGAGCAGTAGAGAGATACAACCGAACCATTGTGAGCATCTTAAAAAGTTTGTGGCAGATTCTGGGCCAAGTTGGGATATCCGACTACCTCCGGTCCCAATGGCCATCAGATCTACCCCTTCATCTGCAACTAAAATGTCACCATTTGAGTTGATGACCGGACACAAGATGGTGCTTCCCCAGCTTTTGCTCAACAGCACCCAAGAGCAGACATTGATAAATGCCTCCACAACTCATAAGTATGTGGAGAATTTAAGGAAACACCTTCAGCATGCTTTTGCCTATGCTCAGCGAAATCTAGAAAGATCAGCTGATAGCATGAAGACCCACTACGACCTGAAAACCACCAGGAAAGTATACAAGGTGGGGACGGGTCTATCTATACAATTTCCAAAGGAACCAGGCCAAACAGCCAAAATGTTTGCCTACATGGAAGGGACCGTTTGAAATTATAGACAAAATCTCCCCTGTAGCCTATAAGATCTGCATCCCCAAAGGTAGTCTGGCGGAAGGGGAAGACAAGTGGGTCCATATTAATCAGCTAAAGTGTTGCCATCCCAGGCACACTCTGCAACAACTGGAGGAATCCTCTGGAATCCCAGAGGGGGCCGCTCCAGAGTAATTCAGTTCCAACCCTAAAATATCCTGGATATAGTCGCTAAAATATGATGATTCTGGAAAGAAAATATTTCCTGTTCTATCTTGTTTTTAAAACAAGACTGAAAAATGTTACCGGAGGTATAAAATGTATGTGTTCGCCACACCATTAATAGTGGTGGAGAAATGTCTATGAATAGGTATTGCCGCTTTTGCTTTATCATCCTAGGAGAGATGAAACCACGGAGACTGACCAAGGAGAACGACCCAGAGACCGGGCGCAAAGATCCGAGGGTACCGCCAATATTCCCATCAGGACAGGCGAGGAGAACCGATCGATCCAACTGGATGGAGGAAAAGATGCTGAACTGTGCCATCTGCAGAATTGGAAGAAGATGATGCGGACATCCCAGCGCGTGGATCAAAACATCCTTTGCTCCCGACTCCATCTCGACTCGAAATCAAAGTGCAGTCGGGCGGGGGGGTTTGTTGGGTGTCCTGACCCAGAGTTTGGACTATTATGCTGCAACATTTGGTGCTGTGGGCTTAGGAAATCCAAGAGGGCGGAAAAGCCCACATGTGTGCCAGAATCCTAGAGAACCGTGCAGTTGTGCGCACACCAAAATGATCCCCTGACCTGCCACCCACCAGTGCAAGCATGATGGGCCAGGGGTGCCATGTCATGATCACTGCTTCCAAGGAGCTAGGACCAGCCCAACGTCCTTGTATGCAGGCCCCTAACCTTCATCCTAGGCACCAGCCGGTCCCCACTGGGACCTTTTGGACCTTGTCCTGGCGCCGGTGGCACCAGGCTCATCAAGGTCACTGGTCCCGGCACTGGAAGCGCCGGGCTCATAATTTGTATGAAGATGCTTGGGTGGACTTACCTGCAGCAGACCATGCTGCTTACATACCAGCCACATAAGAATCCTCTGTGAGCCGGGACTACTTTCTTACCTGGCTGGGGCAGGCTCCACTCCCTGGATACAACACTGGAACTCTTCTGGAACAGGAACTCTTTTCTTACCTAGGCGAGGCCGTGGAGGAAGACGCCTCATCACTCCAAGGCTATTTAAACCACACCCGATTGATGAAACGTGCTTCGCGTTATTCTGCATCTGCAGCAGAACGCTCACTGTGTCTGTTCCAGTTTTCTTCTTTCCGATCCTGAACCTGCAAGAACAAACACTTACCATTCCTGTATCCAGCCTTCAGTAGCACCTGCAAAGACAAGAAACAACAGGTTAGCACGGCAACCTTCACTCGCAGCGCTTTCCTCACCTGATCCATCTGCAGCTACCATCTCTTCACGCTGCTCCTCCGCCTGTGAAGACAAAAGCATAGTTATTCCTGTGTGGAATTACTTACCGGCACTCCGCGAATTCCGGTTTTCTTCAACGCTGCAATCCTGCACCTGAAAGACAAAAGAAGAGACAAAGACAGGTATTTTACTTACGCGCCATCGCGCCCGCCACAATAGGGCGCCTGCAAATACTCCAGCGTTTCCAGCGTCTCTTCAACACCCGAACTCACAACTGCAAGGGAAAAGAGACAGTTAGAGAGCTTTTGAAAAGCAGGCAACCGGCATTTACTTACGCATTTCCAAGCGCTTCATTCCAAGACTCTGGCTCCAACTTCGGCTTTCTTCACACCATCTTCTACCTCAAGAGCCCTGCAAGACAAATAGAAAAAGCATTATACAGAGCCCTGTTCCACATTAACGTGCCCACGCACCTAAAGACTGTAAGGACTTAAAAGGTGTCCGGAAACTCACCGTTCGTGCAGTTAACGACGGTAGCAATCCTCTGATGTCAAGAGGCCTATGTTTCACCCAGTGAAGGAACTGGCAACGGCACCCTGCACCAGACGCAGATGGAGAGTCCAGCATTCACCTATCTAAGGTGAGCACGTTGACCTTGGGGCTCCACGGAAAAGCGAGGAAGGGAAAGGGAGAGAGATACCCGACAACCCCAGATCATTAACCCCATATTCTTTCACCTGCAGATATCTCACTGTTCGAGTTAGACACACAGTGCGAAGAGGCTCAGCCCCGGAAGCCAATCGAGTCCTGCACTTCACTTTTCGAGTCACAGACACCATCCTGCCAAGACCGGCGCCTCCGTGGGAATCAGGTGAGCGTTACAGAACGCGAAGCCCACCGCAAAACTCCTACCCAGGCGCAATGGAAACCTCGGATACTGATCAATTGGCCCGGTTGCTTGGGGAACTAAGAGCAGAAGTACATGCAGCTCGTCAGGAAACAAAAGCTCTAAGAAGAGAGCTGATAATATCCAAGGAGCGAACAGAGGACCTCGCTAGGCAATTGCTACAAATGCAGGCAGCACAAACACCTTTGCCCGCTCCAGGAGGAAATTATCCTTCAGCATCCTCCTCAAATCCAGTGCAAATCAATCTACCCGGTAATGTGCCCTTGGCTCCGCCCGAACGCTTTTCTGGTGACCCAAAGAGATTTGCAGTGTTCATTAACCAGTGCCGCCTACACTTCTTATGTAGACCAGCTGCCTTCCCAACAGATCAGGCCAAGGTGGCTTTTGTGCTTTCTTATCTCAGTGGCAGTGCCGCAGATTGGTTGATTCCTTTAGTCACTCAGGATGATCCGGTTCTTCATGATTTCCAGGCCTTCCAGTCCAGCATGGCGAAACTGTTCGCAAGACATGCACAAGGGCAGGCCTTGGACAATGAACTCCTTTCGTTACGACAGGGTAATCAAGACCTCTTTACTTACATTGCCTCATTCAACAGACTTATAGTGGAAACTCAATGGCCTGAGGATAAAAGAATAACGCTTTTCTACAGAGGCCTGCGTGGAGAGCTCAAGGATGTGTTAGCTCAAGTTGTGAATCCTCCACAAGACTGCTCAGACTATATTGACTTAGTTGTTCAATTGGACCACAGATTACAGAACAGAAAGGCTGATTGTTCCAAATTTGATGCCCGAGTGTTTTCTAAACCGCAGACCTCTACTAGGGGAGCTGACACCGTGGAACCCATGCAAATAGGGGGCATGAAAGGACCTTTAACCCAAAAAGAGCGAGAAAGGAGAAGACAGCTGCAATTATGCCTCTATTGCGGAAACTCGGGGCACTTTCTTCGAGACTGTCCGGTGAAACCAGCTAAGAAGGCTGTAGGAGCCGCAGATACCTGTACCACAAATTCTGAGCAGGGAAACGACCTAGCCCGTCACATGTAGAGGTCCTCTTGCCGAGCGTTAAAATCTGTTCCATGACCTCGCATTTCGTGGTGCCTATGGTCCTCATTAGCCCTGAACGTCCGGATCGTTTGCATGCAATTGAAGCTTACATCGACAGCGGAGCAATCGGTAATTATGTGGACCGTGAAATGGTATCAATGATGAATCTACCTCTTGTCCCTAAGGCAGTAAAAGACGTCATTACTACAGTGGATGGCACGGAGATAGCCTCCGGACCAGTAACTCACGCCACCCAAGAAATGACGTTAGTGAGCCAAGAGGGACACCGGGAGAAAATCGTGTTCGATGTGATCAAGGCCCCTCAGTTCCAGATCATTCTGGGAATTCCTTGGTTAGAGAAGCACAATCCTCAGATCGATTGGCGAGCAAAGACGGTTCAGTTTCCAGAATGTATCTCCACTTGTTATCCTCGGCCTGATGTTTCACTGGCGGCAATCTCTTCTGAGGTTCGCAAACTACCTCCCGTATACCAGGAATTCCAAGACGTCTTTCGGAAGGACCAAGCTAACACCCTGCCTCCTCATAGGTCTTACGACTGTCAAATAGATCTGATACCCGGAACAACTCCTCCTTGCAGTAGGATTTATGCCCTCACCGAGCCAGAGAATCTTCACCTCAGACAATATCTGGACCAATACCTAGCTAACGGATTTATCCGACCTTCAAAATCTCCAGCTTCCTCGGCTTTGTTCTTTGTTCCGAAAAAGGAAGGCGACCTTAGGACTTGTATAGATTACCGCGCCCTGAATCAAATCACTGTTAAGAACAGATACCCATTACCTTTGATCCCTGAACTCCTGGACCAAGTCAAAGACGCATGTATATATACAAAGTTGGATCTCAGAGGAGCCTACCACTTGGTACGAATAAAAGAGGGCGATGAATGGAAGACGGCCTTCCGCACCAAGTATGGGTTGTTTGAATATCAAGTTATGCCCTTTGGACTATGCAAAGCTCCTGCCGCCTTCCAGTATTTTATGAATGATGTCCTTAGAGAACTCATAGATGTGTGTGTTGTTGTCTACATTGATGACCTCCTCGTCTATTCATCATCTGAAGAGGAACATCAGAAACACGTTAAAGAGGTCCTCGAGAGATTACGTCAACATAACCTTTTTGCTAAGCTTGAAAAATGCGTTTTCAACGTAACTGAAGTTGAGTTCCTGGGATTCATATTGTCACCAAACGGAGTCCATATGGATTCAAAGAAAGTCGATGCAATCATCAAGTGGCCTTCACCAACCTCTGTAAAAGGAGTTCAAAGCATGTTAGGCTTCGCTAACTTTTACCGCAGGTTCATTCCTGAATTCTCTCGAATAGTCCAGCCCATCACCGCTCTATTAAAGAAAAACAAACGTTTTGAGTGGTCTACCGAGGCGGAACAAGCTTTTCAGGACTTAAAAGCTAAATTCATCTCTGCACCTGTTCTAAAACACCCTCGCCCAGAACTCCCCTACATCGTAGAAACAGATGCTTCTAGTCTTGCTATGGGGGCAGTTTTATCACAAAGAGATCCGGTCACACACCAATTACATCCTGTAGCCTTTTGGTCCCGCAAATTCTCGGCTCCTGAGATCAACTATTCAATTACAGACAAGGAATTTTTAGCTATCAGATCAGCCTTTAAAGCCTGGCGGCATTATCTTTTGGGAGCGAGACACACAGTCACCGTAATGACAGATCACCGCAACTTACAATATCTGAAGACGGCCCAAGCTCAGTCTTCCAGGCAGCTCCGCTGGGCTCTGTTTTTGGCTGAGTTTGACTTTATAATTACTTATCGACCAGGCAGTAAAAACGGAAAAGCAGATGCCCTCTCCCGGATGGGAATAGATAAACACTTGACCAATCCTGAACCAATACCCATAATCCCAGAACAAAGGATTTTGGGCTTGGTCAGCGCGCAATCCTTTGAAGACATCAAGACTACAGTCAAATCACTCCACCTCCGGCAGAATTACAGGACTGGCAATTCAAGGGGAAGGATTTCTCAGTGGACCAAGACCTACCATATTTCCGAGGACGATTGTACTTGCCCTGTGAGAAAATACAAAAACAGGTAATCTCCTGTTATCACGACTCATTAATGGAGGGTCACCCTGGCATTACCAAAACCATGGAAAAGGTCAAAAGACATTTCTGGTGGCCATCATGGAAGAAGGATATTAGAGACTTTGTAATCTCCTGCGGTGTGTGTGCACAGAATAAAAGTCAGAAGGAGAAACCAGCCGGCCTCTTACACCCACTGGACCTCCCTCCATGTCCATGGCATACCCTGTCCATGGATTTCATCACGGACTTACCTCCATGCTCAGGGTATAATACCATTTTAGTAGTCGTGGATCTATTCTCCAAGATGGCTCACTTCATTCCCCTGAAGGGCCTACCTTCAGCTTCAGTATTAGCCTGAGAATTCTTAGAAAACATCGTTCGATTACACGGTTTTCCCTTGGTTTTGGTCTCCGATAGGGGAAGTCAATTCATCTCCCACTTTTGGCGAAGTTGCTGTCGCTTAGCCCAAATTGATGTGAGACTTTCAACCAGTCACCATCCCCAAACTAACGGACAAACCGAGAGGACAAATCAAACTCTGGAGCAATATTTACGTTGCATGCTCCAACAAACTGAAAACCCTTGGAAGGATATCCTTTGGATCGCTGAATACGCTTATAACAATTCGACCCATTCTGGAACCGGGAAGACTCCCTTCTTCCTATTATACGGAAACCATCCTAGGACCTCTAACCTAGATCCTCCCCAAGAATTCGAAACACCTGCTGTGGATCACTTGCACTCGGTGATCACTCGTACTTTTAAAGAAGCCACTGCCCATCTGCAAAGAGCTAAAGCTCTATACAAGAAAGGAGCGGATCAACACCTTAAAGAGGCCCCTCACTACGCAGTGGGAGATCAGGTCTGGTTATCCACTAAGCACCTGCCTCTAAAAGGACCCCGCACCTTCATCCCGAGATACTTAGGACCCTATCTCATCTCTGCCATAATTAATCCAGTGGCTGTCAAATTGGAATTGCCTTCGCATATGAAAATACATCCAGTATTCCATGTCTCCGTACTAAAACCAGTACAACCAAAAACCCGATTGACCGAACTCCCAGAACCTGTTCTAGTGGATGGAGAACTTGAGTTCGAAGTAAAGAACATCCTAGACTCCAAAATCTCCAAATCTAAATTATATTACCTGGTTGATTGGAAAGGATACGGCCCCCAGGAAAGGTCTTGGGAACCCTCAGAACATGTCCACGCACCTCGTCTGGTCAAGAAATTCCATCTGAATCACCCCGACAAGCCAAAACCCCCGGAGAAGACACGCTTAGGAGGGGACTTGAGGGGGGGTGCTGTCATGATCACTGCTTCCAAGGAGCTAGGACCAGCCCAACGTCCTTGTAAGCAGGCCCCTAACCTTCATCCTAGGCATCAGCTGGTCCCCACTGGGACCTGTTGGACCTTGTCCTGGCGCCGGTGGCGCCAGGCTCATCAAAGTCACTGGTCCCGGCACTGGAAGCACCGGGCTCATAATTTGTATGAAGATGCTTGGGTGGACTTACCTGCAGCAGACCATGCTGCTTACGTACCAGCCACATAGGAATCCTCTGTGAGCCGGGACTACTTTCTTACCTGGGTGGGGCAAGCTCCACTCCCTGGATACAACACTGGAACTCTTCTGGAACAGGAACTCTTTTCTTACCTAGGCGAGGCCGTGGAGGAAGACGCCTCATCACTCCAAGGCTATTTAAACCACACCCGATTGATGAAACGTGCTTCGCGTTATTCTGCATCTGCAGCAGAACGCTCACCGTGTCTGTTCCAGTTTTCTTCTTTCCGATCCTGAACCTGCAAGAACAAACACTTACCATTCCTGTATCCAGCTTTCAGTAGCACCTGCAAAGACAAGAAACAACAGGTTAGCACGGCAACCTTCACTCGCAGCGCTTTCCTCACCTGATCCATCGGCAGCTACCATCTCTTCACGCTGCTCCTCCGCCTGTGAAGACAAAAGCATAGTTATTCCTGTGTGGAATTACTTACCGGCACTTCGCGAATTCCGGTTTTCTTCAACGCTGCAATCCTGCACCTGAAAGACAAAAGAAGAGACATAGACAGGTATTTTACTTACGCGCCATCGCGCCCGCCACAATAGGGCGCCTGCAAATACTCCGGCGTTTCCAGCGTCTCTTCAACACCCGAACTCACAACTGCAAGGGAAAAGAGACAGTTAGAGAGCTTTTGAAAAGCAGGCAACCGGCATTTACTTACGCATTTCCAAGCGCTTCATTCCAAGACTCTGGCTCCAACTTCGGCTTTCTTCACACCATCTTCTACCTCAAGAGCCCTGCAAGACAAATAGAAAAAGCATTATACAGAGCCCTGTTCCACATTAACGTGCCCACGCACCTAAAGACTGTAAGGACTTAAAAGGTGTCCGGAAACTCACCGTTCGTGCAGTTAACGACGGTAGCAATCCTCTGATGTCAAGAGGCCTACGTTTCACCCAGTGAAGGAACTGGCAACGGCACCCTGCACCAGACGCAGATGGAGAGTCCAGCATTCACCTATCTAAGGTGAGCACGTTGACCTTGGGGCTCCACGGAAAAGCGAGGAAGGGAAAGGGAGAGAGATACCCGACAACCCCAGATCATTAACCCCATATTCTTTCACCTGCAGATATCTCACTCTTCGAGTTAGACACACAGTGCGAAGAGGCTCTGCCCCGGAAGCCAATCGAGCCCTGCACTAAACTTTTCGAGTCACAGACACCATCCTGCCAAGACCGGCGCCTCCGTGGGAATCAGGTGAGCGTTACATGCCATGAGTGGAATGTGTGCCAAAGCAAAAACAGCAGTGCCTGTTAGCTTAAAAGTGCTTTAAAATCACCTTTGTTTCCCTGAATGCAAGCTAAATATGCCTATTTTAAACATCAAAAGATATTCAAAAATCTCAATGAACACCAGCAGACATTTGGCAGAATGTATTCTTGTGTGCATACAAAATCTGGAAAGATGAAGAGCCCAAAACAATGTTTATAACAAAACTGGCTGAGCTGTGGATGTCAGCAGCTTATGTTAAATGGACAGAAAGCCACTAAAATCGAAATGTTTAAAATAAATGAGTGACCTACTTTTGAGTGTAACATAGGTTGCAACTGTTAAATGTCATAGTTTCGAACTTAGAATCAGCATTCTAGCTGCATGTGCAAAAATTGTCAGTTTGATTTGAATGTAGAAAACTGGGAACTAAAGTGACATTTAGCTGAAGCCTGGCTTGAAGAGAGTGGATTCTGCCTGACAACTACCCCCGACAGGAGAGGGAATTCAGCAGCTGTGTTCCCGGGCCTGGCTGCATCCTGCTGCCCCTGCCAAAAGGAGATGACACCTCTCTGATTGAATTAGGGGAGTGGCACCTGGGGACTACAGGAAACTAAACAAAGCACTGTCCCTGGCTCAGGCAAATGTTATATTGGGGGGGTTGTAAAATGGCTTCCTCTTGGAAGGAGAAGTGGGAGGGGCAGTGCCTGTGAGAGCAAGCTGAGCTTGGGGGAAGTGGATAAACCAGAAATTCCACCATGTGCTTTGGAAAACCACACTCCTTTGGGGCCAGAGCATGATTTTAAAAAGATGGATAATTCACAGTGCGGACTTGACAAAATTATATAAATAACATCATCATTCATGTGATTTTTCTGTGCACATTTTAAGAGGTGTTAGGACCCTGTGGTATTTTCTTGGGGATAGTAGTGGAAAAAAAGGTTGTTACTCCAAATATATGCATGTTAAAAATCTGACACTTTATCATCTGAAACCCATATCCCTGGTGCACATTTGTGTAAAATCTGGAAAGGTTTAGAGGTCGTTATCTGGATGAAAAGGGGAGAATTCTGTCATAAGTGGACACAACATCGTACAAAGACAGGGATCGGATGGTTTGGTGCTACAGAAAATATGTTAACTGCACCTATAACATTAGAAAAATGGTACATAGATAAATATGTATTTGGGTCAGAAATAGATTTGTGTGCAATTTGACAAGGGGAGGTTCCTCTGACCATAAAACCCAGCATCACTCTGACACTTCATTTCTTTCCCTCAATCAAGGGAGAGAGGAGGAACTGGCCAATGATAAGTTGAGAGGGTTGGGCATGCAGAATGTGCCGACCCACCCACTTTCAAAACACATCAAAAGGAACATTGAAACCCAGGTAGGGACATTCACTTTCCACTTTCTTGCGGGACGCTTTGCTGGGAGACTTCAGACTTCACATCCAGAGATCCAGACTTCAAATCCATCAATCTCCAGAGACCAGAAATTAACTCCAGAATTTGTAGCAGAGAGGCCTGAATCCACAAGCTGAATCCTCTTCAGCAGGCCTCAAAACCAGCCAAACTATTCAACAGCCGGGCGAGCTGTATGAATTCTTTGCCAAGAACTTTTGCAAGAACCTGTACCAGTATCCAGAAAGCAGTGCTGTATCCGGAACCAGAGAGAACCAGAGACCAGATCGCTGTGAAGAACTGCTAGCAGAGGTCCAGCTAATCCTGACCCGATCGGTGACGAAGTCGCATTCCTGTCCAAAAACTAGTGTGAGTACCCAGCTAGCACTGTGCGAAAACCAATCTCTTAGTTTAAATAATCTAATCCAAACTATTTTAGCCTGTAGAACTGCCTCCTAGAATCGTGTCATTCTGTCATCTTTAAAACTAAAACTGTTATCTGTCATTCTGAGCTTTAAAATTTCTAATCCGAAAAACTACCTTAACTAAATCGGCCGTATCTCTGGAACCGTTTGTGCTAGGAGCGAGTTTTAACTGTCATCTTAAAGCTACGATTCTAAGCTTTCCAACAAGCCTTATAGTGCCTCCGTATTTGCGCTCGACGCACGCCACAAAATTTGCCGTGATTTGACATTTTGCTTAATTTCAGCCACGTGTAAAAATATTTGTCCTTGCTTTCCTTGCTGAAATTCGTGTGCAACCTGACAATCATTCATAGAGCATTGCTAAAGTGATCCTGAATTAATTTAAGTATCTCTCACTCACTCTGAACCTCCTATAGGGAATTAAAAGCAATTTGAGTATATTTTTCACTTCATTGCCACCACATTTAAAAGGATTTTGCCTGTGTTTAAAACTCCTACCTGTTTTCCTCTAAGCTTGCTAGGGGGGAACTGAATTATATTTGATTGCATTCCTGAGAACTGTGTGCTTTCCTCCCAACTCTTTACCTTGCATAGAGGGGGGGTGAATTGTCAAAGAAAAGTGATTACATTGTCTTTTGTTGAAGCCATATCAAGTTTATTTTCTGTACTGCATTTTCATTCATCATTGCATTGTCCTTGAAGCCATAAAAGCATTCTCAAATACTTTATCCTCTCTATATCACTTCTAAGCCATCAAAAAGAGTGTACCACTGTAACATTATCCATTGTTGATCACTATTATCTTCACAAGTGTGCTATCAAACATTAATTTATTATAAAAGTGTAATATATATCTATATTGTTTAATTTTCAAATAAAACCTACTTCTTGGCTCAGTGGGGCCAGGGGGATTCTAAGAGAGGGGTGTTATATAAGGGTTGTCATCCAGAGTAAACGAACTGGACATAAAAATATATCAATAAGGGTTTCCCTCAGAATCCCAGACTAGGCATTGACTTAGCTGTAGTGTTGAATTGAATCCGCTTACAATGCCTTACCAACGATCGCCCACCTACTTAAACAACTCAATAAGTAAAAAGGTTTTGAACTGAACGCTCAGATCCAATAAAAATCAATCCTTGCTGTCCCCTGTTTCAAAAGTTCCAGAGCAGGAGGTAGCAGTTTCCTAGTCATGGCTCTGAAACTCTAGAATGAGCTTCCACTAAACTTTAAAAATGAAGAATCCTTCCATTGCTTCAAAAAAGCACTAAAGACCTGGCTATTCAACCAATACTAGTTTATCTACATACAATCACATACTCACCTTCATAGGCCCAGGCAGCTGCCTCTCTAGGGTTGACTGTTACCAGAATTTGTAAATAGTGAAAGTGAGCATGCAATGTTTTAACCTATGCATTTTTGTAACTATGTTTGCCTGGAAGTAATTGGAATATTGTTTGAACTCTGTAAAATGTCTTTACCAACACCGTGATACCTGAGGGTTTGGGCGTTTAACAAATGAAATAAATGAAATAAATAAAATAAAAATCATTAAACAGATGGCCTATCTGGAGAATATAGGCTTGAACCATATGGTCTGCTGTAGATCCTCTGAATTATTGTGAGGACCAAGATACATTGTGCAAGCCAGACTAAAGAGTAGTTTATGCCTCAGCCTCTTACATTTTTCATCTGTACGAAAGCTTGTCATAGTGCATGCTGACCTAGTGTCAGAGGTTGAGTAGAATAAGTGTGCACTGTCCAATAACCTACTTTGCAGTGCTGAAGTCCCTAATTAGGTTGATTTTCTCAGATCTTTGACTCTTTTTGTATTTCTACACATTGATTGCATGTCTTGCAAGTTACAACCCTTTGCTTTTTTCCCATCCTCATGCACATGCTATTTTAAAGTTGCCACCTTGACTTCACAAGAAAAGTGACAAGAAAATACTCCATATTCCACTTCATCGTCGTAGGACGAGGCGACTGTGGTGTGCGATGCAGGTGCACAGGAGACGCTGCCCATCGATACTTAACACATTGTGCCTACGTCCATGCATCCAAACCATTAAGAACCGAGGATTGGACCCTCTGCGGCAAAGCCCTCGCAAGACAAGGCTGTGGTGTTGTGTGACGTAGGTGTTGGCAGGAAAGGGGTAGAGGCGCAGAGTGCGATCGTAAGGAAAGAAAGGTACGGGGAGGGAGAGCAGCCATTACTGCTCTCTACTGCTCTCTACCCAGCCTTTGTGCATACTTCCACATTCCGTCTGATTTAACATACTCTGTTCCCTGCACAATCTTAGGTTTTCCCCTTCCAGCGGTTAGCCATACTCTGTGTTTTTTGTCTTTCCTGTCTTTTCCAGGACCCAGCTTTGTGGTTACTATTTACGGTAGAACTGTGCCCTTTAGGTCCTCGACCACTCCCTACCCCCCCACCCCCCATCCCAGAACCATGTAACTGCTTCCCTGTGATCTGTGCCCTTAGGCACTCTCCCACTTTCTAGGTCCCCTTCCCCCTCAACTGTGTAACTGTGTTACTGTTTGCTGAGATCTGTGTCCTTTGCCATTCCCTGTCTAGGTCCTCACCCGCCCTGAACTGACTAACTGTTTAAATGTGATCTGTGCCCTTAGTCTCTCTCCCATTGTCTAGTCCCCCCCTGAACTGTGTAACTGTGTAACTGTTGTAATATGTGCTTATGACTCTCTCCCACTCTCTAGGATCCCCCTGTGTTGGGGTACCCGTTAGTAGTTAGGTACCTGTCTCCCCCTACCTGTTCCCTATTGTGTGACCCTCCACCCCCTTGCACATCCTGTACCTGCCGCTTATGCTCCTTCCTCCTCCTACTTTCCGCCTAGCACCCTCTATGGAGCTCGCAGCCTCTCCTTTCTTCTCTCACTGCTACTCGATCTCCTACACTATCCCTCTCACTAAGTCTGTAAGGAAGAAGTTCAAAAGAAACATGCTGATCTCCAACGCAGGCCTCGCTATTGCTGATGCCTAAACCAGTGCTTCCTCTAGACATACTCTCACTGTCATCCTTGTTGTTGTTCCCTCTGCAGACCTATGGACCCCTCATATGGTCTCTGATCTCTCCTTTTTCCTCCTCTGATATTAATGGTGGCACTAGGTGGGAGATCCTCTTGGTCTCCTTCCACGCCTCTAAGACCATCATTAATGTCTATCTGCATGGCACCGTCTTGGTCCCGGGGCCTCAGCCCAATCTGCTCCTTTTTGATAGATGCTTCCTGCGTCTTATCAACTTCCTCCCTTCTCCTGCTACTCCTTCTGCCACCTCTCTGGCACCCTCCTCTTCGTCTTCTTCTTCCTCCCCTGCCCACTCTCAGCCCCCTCTACCACCTCTGCAGGGTGTACCTCAAGCCTGTACCCCTCAACTGAAGTTTTTCAAATGTGTCAACCTGCTCCACATCGCTGCTCTCAACTCTCGTTCTGCTATCAAACACTCATCTGACCTCTGTCACTTCCTTGAACAATTCGACATTGACGTCCTCACTCTCACCGAGACATGGTTCACGGCCAGTTCTGTCATCAGTTTTGACACTCCCCTCCCCGAGGGCTACAAGATCCTCTCTGAACCCAGAACTAATTTTCCTAGAGGTGGAGTAGCCCAGATCTTTCCGGAGTGGGTCCCTGCTTCTGCCATTCCTATGCAGGCCTACTCCTCCTTTGAATGTCTGGTATGCAGGTTCTATATCTCTCCTGTCTCCTCTCTAACTGTGGCCAAAATGTACAGGCCACCTGGCCAGGTTGCTCTCAAACTCTCAGAATGGGCTGACCTCTCCTCTTCTCTCCTTGTCTCTACCTCTCAACTTCTCCTTCTCAGAGACCTCCACATCCATCTGGATGCTTCTAATCCCTCCTCTGGGTTCTTCTGCAATCTCTGCAACACTCTCTCTCTTTTCGATTCTACCGTCTGGCCTGACACACTCTGCCGGGCACAGCTTGGATGTTCTCATCTCTTCTGACATCCCCCTCTCTAACCCTCTCACCACTCCTCTCTCCTGGACGGACCACTTTCTGCTCTCTTCCCACCTGAAGCACTCTTCCTCCCAGGTGAAGCCTACCCCAGCACTACCACCAAACTTCTCGATCATCATGCCCATGAAGTGTGTACCAGTGGAAGCCTTTGCCGACACTTTCTCTCCTCCTGCTATTCCTGCGGATGACTCACACTCTGACACAGCCCTCTCTAGCCTGCATCTTTCTATCACTAACACTCTTGATGTCCTTGCACCTGCCATGAGAATACACCTGAAGCCTAACTCCAAGTGCAACTCTTGGTATGACTCTGACCTCACCACTCTAAAAGGCAAGTGTCGGGTGGCTAAGAGGAAGTGGAGGGTATTTGGCACACCATCTGACAAACTGGCCTGTTGCCTGCTCCAAAGGCAATACAGACTCAATGTCCTGTCTCGGCTGCCTCTAACAACATTGCAGAACTCTTTAAAATATGCAAGGAGCTGATCAATCCTGCTGCAGTCTCCATCTCTCCTGGTCCCTCCCAGGCCCTTTGCACCTCTCTGGCTTCTCATTTCACCTCTAAAATGCAGCACATCCTGCCCTCTCTCCTCCTCTTTTTCCTCTTCCTCTCCCTCTACCTCTTCTGACCCCATCTGGCTGCCTCTCCCTCTACTCTTACTTTTTCCTCTTTTTCTGTGATCACTCCTGTTGATGTTTCTAGACAAGTCTGATCTATGAAAGTGTCATCCAAGCAGGGGCTCCCATGCTCCTCCAGAACCATCAAGGACCACATTGACACCCTCAATGGAGCCTTGGGGATTTCTGCAATCACTCTTTTGCAACTGTAACTTTCCCTTCTCACCTTAAGCACTCCATTGAGCACCCCCTCCTGAAGAACCCTTCCGCTGATGCCTCCTGTACTGCAAACTACCACCCGATCTCTATGACTCCTTTCCTGGGCAAACTCTTGGAAAAGCTGGCCATCTCCCAGCTTACTCTCTACACTGAATCGGTTGGCTGTCTCCAGAATCAGCAGTCTGGCTTCAGAGCAGCCAGAAGCACGGAAACTGCTCTCCTGAACACCTGTGAAGATTTTCTCTCTAATCTCGACTCTAGCCTTCCTTCTGTTCTCTTCCTCCTTGATCTTTCCTCTGCTTTCGACATGGTCAATCATGCCACCCTGATCAATTGTCTCTGTGAAAACTTGGCTATCATGGATTAGGCCCTCGCATTGGTTCGAACTCCTTCCTCCTGGACCGTCCCTCTCAGGTCCAACTGGGGTCCTTTCACTCCACCACCTCTCTCTCCACATGTGGTGTTCCACCTCATCTCTCCTTGTGCCTTCCTGTGAGGCAAAAAACCTTGGGGTCATCTTCGACTCCACTCTCTCCTTTTCTGCTCACATTTCGGACCCCTCTAAGTGTTAGGCAGAATCATATGCAGTACCCTTTGGGAACACCACACACAATTAAGACTACAAGTGACAGTACAAATTCACCTTTGGTACAAGCCTGTACTACACAGTAAAGTGGTAGCGATGGCTGAGCAGCCAGACCTATCTCAAGAGTAAAGTGAGCAGTATCAGAAGTTACACAAAGGACAGCAATTGCTATGGTTCAAACAAACACTGACTCAAGGTTTCTGAGTAAAAAAATATACATTTATTTACACCATCCATTAGAAAACAATTCACTAATGTAAAGCAGCAGAAAATCACAATCTTAATACACCACACAACACCCAATCAATTCTGGACAAGTTAAGCTCAAAATGCAGTGTGAGCAAAATGGCACTCCAGCAATTTAAAAAGGGAGGGAAAGACACGGTTATACAAAATCAAGCAGCACCAACAAGTAAGTAGGCAGGGCAATGTAGAAAAGGCTTACTACAACTAGGAGTCAAATCAATAGGCCTGTGCCAATGTTAATGGTTCAGAGTCTTTGCAGAGCATCACACAGTTCAGAGTAGTTTGCGGTTAAGTCTTTGCCAAGAGTTCGAAACGAAGTTGGTCGGAAGAAAAGTTACTTAAAAGAGTAGAGAAGGACAAGCCCTCAGATTAGCGAAAGATTTCAAACACTTTCACCGTGGTCGGACGGAACGAACGACTGGATTTGAACAGTACCTTAGTAGAAGAAGAATGCTGTAGCTGAGGCAGACGTTCCTGGCTGGTCCTGCAGGCTCACGGTTCCTGGAGTGACTGTCGGACTGACAAGAAGGAGGAAGACTGGATGGTCCTGCACTGCCCAGGGAAGAAACCAGCAGCAGAGCAAAGAACCAAATAAAAGGTGCGCTCCTTAAAACCCAAACAGGGTCCGGTCCTCCTGGCTATCCGGTTCACTGCAGCGATGCACAGCAAATTCGACCAGGGGAGGGATGCCTTGCTTGGTGTTTGGCGAACTGGTTGGTCCCACCAGCTCAAGGGAAGAAGTTCCTTGCAGATCTTCTCTGTCGTCGAAGTGTAGGAGATTCTGACCCGCAGCGGGGCTTCACCGGGAGGTTCAGTTGTTGCAGCCATCTTGTTCCTTCAGCTTCTCTTCGGTTCTTGCTATCCAGTGGCAACTCTGCCTTCCAAGTCCCAGAGACCTGCTTTTTATGCGGTTTTCCCTCATTCACACAGCCTGACTGTCAATCACACAGCAGGGTGGCTGTGCTGGCAGGACAGTCCCCCAGCCAATCAAACAAGAGTGTGACTTGGGTCTCCAAGGAGACCCCGTGCAGGGGGCCTAAAACCCCTCCCTCACATCCTGTCCACCCCAGACTCTCAAGCGCCTAAGAAGGGCTTCTGTGCAGAAGCTCGCCAAAGGAGGGCAAACAAAGGAACCAAACCTGGTTTGGCGCGCAGAGTAAAACACAAGAAAGACCTTTACAAAAATAAATGGCAAATAAACCCAACCGGAACCAAATAAAATTAAAAGGGGTCCTGCGGGTTTAAGTTCGAGGCTACTAACAGCCTAAAATAGTACCCCGGCTATTTTCATAGCCCGCGGTAGGAAAAAAAGGGTAGTTACCACTGCCACCAGCCAAATCTTAAAGAAAGGGGAACAAAATAATGTTCCATGAGACAGACAAAAAGGGATAACTATTAACCCTTTCCAGTAATCTATGTAAGATAGTTTGTACTGGGTCTGTGAATTTAAAAAGACTAATAAAGTTAATGGCAACTTTACATGTTCTGGGAGACAGTAGTCAGTCCCAGAAAATAGAGTTTAACGCAGGAAGTCTGAAAAAGACGACCCTGTGTCACTGCACTAAAGGTGCTGTGTGACACACAGTAGAAAGATGATGCCTATGGAGTAGGTGAGACTCCGTAGTCTATGAACACAAAAATGTAAAACACACAGCAAAACACATGTGAGAGTGGGAAAAAAAATGCTCACACTCTTACCAGGTGAAAAAAATAAATCATAGAAATCCAGCAAAGCTGCTGAGGGACTCAGGAGGTAAGGGAAATTAGCCATTCTGGAGAATTCTCCCTAACACCTGGAAGTCCCAATACCAGCTGCACCTTTTCCAAGGTATTCTTTTCTCACTTTCCCCCAGAAGCTCACAATATCCAGAGCGCTGGTTCTCTGTAGGCTGGACTACTGAAACAGCCTCTTTCACAACCTGCATTCTTCTACTCTCTGCCCTCTGCAACTAATCCAGAACAGGACTGCAAGACTTTTCCTTGGCCTCAAGCCCGGGCATCGTATCTCTCCAGTCCTTAAATCTCTCCACTGGCTGCCGGTGGCTGCAAGAATGAAGTTCAAGACCCTCTGCATTGTCCACAAGGCTTTCTGGGACTGGGGTCTGCACTGCATCCAACTTTCTCTTCCTTCCTAAACCTCTTCCTTCTCGGGCCCTTGATGGTCAGACGCTTCTCCAGGGAGAAAGTGGGCGGTAGATCTCTCTCCTCTGCAGGGGCCTCCCTCTGGAATGGCATCCCTGCCAATTTCAAACACGAGCAATACTACCCCAGGTTCCTGAAGCAGCTGAAGACCTAACTTTTCGCTTCTGCTTTCTCTCTTTCTCTCCATTGTTGACCCACCTGTCTGATGTGCTGATTGGTCGCCTTGCTACCATCAGAACCTTATGGACACCAGGCTGCTCCATAACCTGTAAGAAACAGCACTGACTCTGGGCCTCCGTGCACTTAGGGGTTGTATCTGTAACCCTACAGCCCCCTGCCTCTTTACACTACCAAGAGCTACCCCCACCCCGACTGCACTTACTCAGACTAATTCTGCCCTGATCGCAGTTCCCCTTTCCCGTAACCTTGCACTTCTCCTCTCCCTCTCCCCCTGCACTTGCACGATCTGAATGACACAAGGCCTCGTAAGATCGTTTTTTTCACTCTCCCTATGTCTCCCTATCTTGTCTTAATGCGCCTAGAAGCACTTGTGTACAGGCGCATTATAAACGACTCATCAGATCATATCCCAACAATGTGTGGATCCTGTTGAAAGGTTAAGAGAACGGTTTGCCAGTTGCCTTGCTTTGTTACCAAACACGCCATGTTAATGTATTATGTTGAACATTTCGATTTTGAACAGTTACACCAGTGGCAGCAACTCACTGATTGATACAATTTATATGCTAACACACTGGGTGACCTTGTTGAAAAGCTGCACCAAAGAACAAGCATTGTCCAACTTGTTCAACTGTGTAGGTGTTTGGTAGCCTGGCTCAGGATACTGCAGTGATTTAATAATGTATTGCATTGTTCTCTCAGACACTCCAAGGCAGTTCAATTGATTGATTCAGAGGCGTATTTTTCAGCTGGTTGAAAGGGACGTTGTGGCATGATTGCAGATTTTGTAACATATTCTAAGCACAGTATTAGCATCTGAAGTGTTTGCAGATTGTCTTGGACACATTTACCATCTCATCAATTAGCGGGTACTGACTAATGAAGTGGGTAACAAAATGATAAAGGACAGAGACAAATTAAGGAATGCGTGTAGTTTTTTCCTAGCGTTAGTGCAGCTCTTAGGGCAGCTAAAACATAAGAGCCATTGTCAGCTACCACAAATCGCAGTTGTAAAACACGGGGAGTGAACCAATGAGTCAAACCTCTTTTGCTGTTTTAAAGAGATGAGCTCTGCTGTGGTTTGCTGTCCAACCGTTCCATATGCAAGGTAGCCTGCTGGTGAAAGGCATCCTTCAGGTAATATCCACGCCTGATGACAGATATGGTGGAATGTGATCCTGTCCCTGGCAATTCCATTGGAATGTATGCCTTGAGCACTGGTTCACATGCCCATTGCCATTCCCACTACGTCTGGATCATGGACTCAGAGGTGTGCGATTGATTTTAGTGTGAAGTAGTGCTTACTCTGAATTATCCTGCATGTCTCAATGATACTAAGAATTCATCTGAAGAAAGGTTGTTAAACAAATGTGTAGGGTATTACATCCATCCCAATCTTCTGCCACAGTTGTCATTGTAGAGACAAAGCCTTGTGTGCCTTTTGTGATATTTACGCCTGCTCAAAAGCAGGGTTGTTGCTAGGTCTGGAAAAGATCCGGGCTACACTAATGTTGTGATTGTCGGGACTTGGGGCTAGCTAGCCATTTGGTTGTAGTCCCTCAGTTTCTATCTGGGGCTACATCCAAAAAACCAGGGGCTATAGTCGCCTCACCCCCCCTCCCACCCCCCCCCCCCAGCAACGCCTCTGCTCAAAAGCAACAGCAACAATAGGCTGGAGCAGAAAATAAGTTGTTTATGTGCTGTGTGATCTTCAGGCAAAGATGGTGCTCCAATGGTGCTTGCTGAAATTTTGAATCTGCAAGAATCCCTTGTGTAATGGTGTGGGGTGGAGGTACAAATGTGCCCATTGCCTGTTATGACGGTGCAGGATGCTTACATTTAACCTTTTACAAGTATGTGTATTATGCAGTCTCATGTGAATTGACAGGGAAGAGATGCACACAAAGTTTTTCTGTCTTTCATTGAATAACACTTTCTATGTATATTTGAAAGTTAGCAGAATATGTATGTTGCTTTTTTGATGTAGAATAATTCTTCATGCCAGATTTTATTTGAAGGCTGAGATAGGCCCTAAACTGTATCTGGGTCTGCTCAGTATACTTTGGACTGGGTGCTGAATGGGTTCTGTTGACAGAGGTGTTGGCGGTGTTGATGTGACTTAGTGCAAATCTGTACTACTGCTATGTGTTTGGCAGTTTTAGAAAAAGATTGTACACTGGCATATAGGAAGTGTCTCAGGCTTGCGTCCTGTGTACAGTGCTTGCACTTGATCATTGTATTTCGTCATCAATGCTTGAACTCTTTCCTTCTGTTTCTTTGTCTCCTTTGATATCAGTGGTACCCCAACGAAAACGTCTCTGTGTCTCAATCTTCAATGATGAGACAGAGCAAAATGGTTATTATGTGTGTCATTGTTGTCTGTGACAAATAAAATCAGAGGCAGGGAATTTTCAGGAATTACTTATTGCTAATATTCCATGGATTCCTTTTTTTGTTGCTTAGTTAATGTTATATTTTCTCGCTCTTGCGCCTTAGATATTGGGGGCTCAACTAGCTCCTCCGCCTCCTCCTCTTCCTGAAACCTCATCCTCTGTTGCCTCATACTCTGTTGCCTTTTTTCCGAATGCACCAGATTCCTTTGAGACTGATGCCCCTCTTCCCTTCAGAGGGGCATTAATGGCCAGCACACATACATACACATTCTATCTGGGATTCTCCAATCTATGTGGGGCAGTGCTGTCACAGCTGGAAAATGGCCACCATGTGCATTCATTCACCAGCCCCTGTGTACTGCAGCAGATTTAGATTGTACTGCAGCAGATTTACACATACACATGTTATTCATATCTGCTCAGAAATAAGAAGACTGATCAACACGTGTTTGGCCTTCTTCTCAACCACAACATGGAGGTGTTTCCAGCACAGATTTGGCGTTTCTCTCCTTGAATAACACACAAGTGCCCATGTAGGCATTTTACTGCTTTGCCTTCTCCAAACCTACAAAATGGATGTGCGCCTAACACAGCTTTTACCTTAGTATGGTGCTAGGGAGAATTCTCATAAACATACTAATTTCCCTTACCTTTTGAGACCCCCAGCAACTTTGCTAGATTTCTAGGACTTACATTTTTACCTGGAAAGAATGTGAGCATTTTTTCCCACTCTTTCATGTATTTTGTTGTGTGTTTTACTTTTGTGTTCTTTGGATATGGAGTTTTAGACAACTCCATAAGCATCATCTTCTTCTTGTGTGTCACACAGCACCCTCAGTGCAGTGGCAAAGGGATGTCTTTCAGACTTCCCAAAGTTTAAATACCTTCTCTGGTACTGACTACTATCTCCCAGTGAATGTAAAGTTAAATTGACTTTGCTAGTCTTTTAAATTGCTAGACCCAGCACACACTGCCTAGAAAACACATGTAGCCCTCAAAAGCTACCCTTTCCTCTCAGAATGGCTGGTGGCAGTGGTATTACCATGATTTTGCCGATCATGACCCGTTTAAACGCTCCGGTAGCTGAAATCCACCGGAGCCATGTTTTTCAAGATGCCGTCTTAGCCCCCTCTGTAAAAACAGGTTCCGATTTTTTGCCATTTCTTTTTTGAAAGGTCCTTCAAGTGTTTGTCTCTGTGCGCCAAACCAGGTTTGGTCCCTTTGTTCGTTTGCCTTTGGCGGGCTTCAGTACTGAAGCCCCCCTTCTGGTTCCTGAGTGTCTGGGGTGGACAGGATGTGAGGGAGGTGCCCGAAACTCCCTGTGCTTAGTCTCCTAGGACACCTGAATGCACTCTGGCGTGATTGGCTGGCTGACTGTCTGGCAAGAACAGCCACCCTGCTGAGTGAGTGACAGCTAGGCTGGAATGAATGGGAGAAAACTGTTTAAAAGCAGGTCTCTGAACCTTGGAAGGCAGAGTCGACAACTGGAATGAAAGAACCGAAGACGAGCTGAACGAAGACGACTGCTGCAACTCCTGGACCATTAGTCTGCCCAGTGATGCCCTGCTGCAGGTCTGAATAGCCTGAAACTTCCTCGACAGAGAAGCCCCTTCAAGGACTACTTATTCCCTTGAGCTGGTGGGAGCAACCAACTCGCAAACCACCTGGAAACCATCTCCATACTGGTTGAATTTTCTTCAGAGTGCTGTTGAAAACGGATAGCCAGTGAGAAGGATACCAGTTTGTGAAATTTAAGGCACTCACACCTTAAACCGATGTTTTGCCAAGCTCGTGGATCCTTTACCGTGCAGTGCAGGAACCTCCCGATGTCCTCCCTCTTGTCCTCATGACTGAGGCTCAGGTACAGCGAGAACTGCAAGAATTGCCAGGAACATTTGCCTCAACTACAGCTTTTCTTCATAAAAAGGTACTGTGCAAATGCGGTAGAGAAATCCTCTCTGCCGCAGTGAACGTTTGTGAAACTTTCCCAATTTTGGAGTCTTGTTTGCTCCTAATCCGACATATAACTCTTTTTTGTGCAAACTACTTCTAAGAACATTGGCAAAGACCTAACCGTTTACTACCAGAACTGTGCTATCCTATTCAAGACACTGATCCATTGACTTTGGCCCAGGCCTATTGAATTGTAGTGACTGAAACTATTTGCCCTGCCTGAGAAAGTATTTGTGCTTAATTCTTATAACCTGTGTCTTTTTACCTCTTTTTAAAGTTACTAAAGTGCAATTTGCTCCCACTTCAGGCGAGCCTAACTTATTCAGAAACATATTGGTTTGGTACTGGAGTGTATTATATTGTGATATTGAGCTGCTTATTACTAGTGGAATGTGTTCTAACTAAATATGTAAATAATTTAATATTGGTTTACCAAGAAACTTTGAGTAAGTGTGTGTTTGAACCACTGTGATTGCAAGTCCTTTGTGTAACACCTTGTACTGCTCACATCCCTCTTGAGATAATCCTGGCTGCTCAACCCTGCTACCACAAAACTGTGTAGTACAGACCTATACCAAAGCTGAGATTGTGCTTACACATGTAGTCTTAATTACGTGTAGTGTTTCCAAAGGGTACTGCATCTAATTCTGCCTAACATATTGTATGGTATGTTGCAGTATTTACTAACCACAAACATACTCCTTGAAAAAGGCATCACAGCACCTTCTCCTCTCCCAACCATACACATGTGTAACTAACTCTTCATATAAAATACATCTGAAGTTGTCACTGTTTTGGCCTTCTCCTCTGCCTATAAAACAGACATATATCTAATACAACTTTGGTCTACTCTTCTGACAAACAAACGACACGTGTGTTTGAAACTACTATGGCCTTGAAGACCACCTATAAAATACATATGCTCACAACACTACATTGCAGGTGAGGTTCTCACAGTTTTGGCCCTCTGTTCTGAATACATATTTGATGTTTGCCTGACTCATCCTTGTCTTTCTCCTACATATATATATATATATATATATCTTTTCCTGGTAATATTTTGTTCAGAAAATCTAAATGATAGGGGTGGCTGCATATGTCTACACATCCACACAGTCAAGAAGGCAAATGGCGCTAATTGTTTAGTAACAATGTTTCAGTTAAGTCAGTAACTAGATGGCAATACTTCAGCTTTGACACTCTGGAGACTATATATGCTATATTTATAGGAATCTGCTTTCAACACTTAGGGCCTCATTACACGGAAGGAGGTGGTCCAGGGTGCTATTAGCACCCTGGACCATGCCGGTAAATTACCGGCACCGCCTTGGCGGAAAGGGGATTTACCGCCCCATTCCAAGGTTGGTGGGGCGGTAAATCCCCCTTCCACCATTGCCCTTCCCCATTCCCATTTCTGCCCCATAAGGCTCTATGGGAATGGGGAAGGCGCTAATTACGGCACCGCAATTCAGCGGTGCCGTAAGTAATTCCGAGGTCCCTGCAAAAAGCAGGCGTTAAAACACCAACCCGCTGAGGGACCTCGTAGTAATGCGGTAATGGTTAACGGCCACCGTTACCATTAACGGTGGCCGTTAACCATTACCGCCTTCCGTGTAATGAGGCCCTTAAACTTGTTTGCTTTGACAACATCGAGTAACTCCAAATGTACCTGCACCTGATCTGATTGTCAGTGTACTTGGTGGTGGCAGGAGCTATCTCTTCCACCCACCCCATAATTTGTCTGGTTTATGGAAAACTCTCCTCCCTTCTTTCTCTTGCAAGCGGACCCAGATGTCATTCTCTCTCCACAAAATGTATTAGTGAAAGAATCAGCACTAGCCTAGGCCAGTGCCCATGGGAGTGCTTGTTGGTGGTAAGATCTTCCCCCTCGGATGCCCCGTTGATCATGGCAACTTTTCTGTTTTTGCCTTTGTCTTGCATGCAGAGCCTGGCTTTCAGTGGATTACTGCAATATGGATTAGAGCAGGTGTTGACACTAGCCTTTGGACGTTGGCCTTTGCCTGTACCCCATGCATTAATTGCAGTGATTGGCATTGGAACAGAGCGCCACCGACTACGGCCACCAGGGCTCCACCTACACTAACTAGAAACAAAAAGAGCATCACTGTGGATAGACTCATCCCGATGCTACTCCCCACTCTCAACTCTCTCCATGACAACACTGACCCTGAGAGATTGGTTGAAGAATTCAACAAAATCATGACCACTTCCTTGGATCAGATTGCACCCACAAAACTAAGACCAAGCAGGGAGAAAGCTCATCTGAATAACTGGTTCACACCTCTCTTAAAAAATCTAAGACAACAGAAAATAAACTGTGAGGCTACTTGGCTTAAACATCCCTCTGAAGCCAATAAACTCAAGCTTACTAAAATCTCCTCCCTATACAAAAAATAAATCTGCCTAGCAAAACGAACATCCTTTGACACACGCATATCTAATGCCAAATCTAACATAAAGGAACTGTTTACCATCCTTAAAGAAATAGAGACCCCAATAGCACCACCCAATAATTGCACGAAAGACAAAAAATGGTGCGAGGGTATCCAATTCGCCCTAGCCAATAAAATAGCCACGCTACAAAATAAAATCTCATGCAAAAGAACTGCCTTAAATGATCCCCTTACCTCTAGCACCACTGATAAGGCCAGCAGAGACGAATCCACGCGTTTCAACTTCACCAAGGTTTCCATCCTTGAAGTGGAAAGAATCATCATTTCCCTTAAACCTTCAAATTGTCAGGGAGACCTATGCCCTGCGCAGCTTATCAAGGATGTTGCCCGTGATCTATGTCCATTCATCACCAAACTCATTAATGCGTCCTTCACATCGGGCACCATTCCCACCAACCTCAAACAATCATGGGTTCTCCCACTCTTAAAAAAGCCCACCCTTGACCCATCCACACCCACCAATTATAGACCCATTACTACCGTGCCCTTCCTTTTAAAAATCTTGGATAAGGTAGCATACACTCAAATTCAAAAACATCTAGAACAACAACATTCGCTAGGAGCTAGGCAATCAGGTTTCCGTCCCCAGCATGGCACAGAAACTGCCCTTATCAATTTGATAACCCAAATCGACGAGCTCAGAGACAGTGGGAAATCAGCATTACTCCTCCTCCTAGATCTTTCAGCTGCCTTCGATCTAGTCGACCACACCATCCTCTGCAAACATCTAAATACGGCAGCACACTTCTCGAAGGAAGCTGTTACCTGGATCAGATCATTTTTAAATGGCAGAACAATGAGGGTCTTCTCGTCGCTAGCTGCCGCAGACCCTATACCCATTACCTGCGGTGTGCCCAAGGGCTCTTGTGTCTCGCCTACACTCTATAATATTTTCACTAAGCCCCTCTTCGATGATCTGGATCATCTCGGTATCACCTACACTAATTATGCAGATGATACCCAGATCCTCCTCCCGCTTTCTGGGGATTACGAAAAGGATTTGGCCTTGGTGAATAGAGTGTTCATCATCATCCAGGCATGGATGGCCACACACGGCCTATGCCTGAATGATGATAAAACTGAACTCATCATCCTGGGCACCCAGTTTAACTTAAAAAAATTAGGCCCCAATTACTCATCATTTATAATTGATGGCAACACCATAAAAGTTGAGCACGAGGTGAAAACACTTGGTTTCTACCTTGACTCTCACCCCTCATTCACTAAACAGGTCAATTCCTTAGCTTCTTCCACAGCCTACACGTGCAAATTGATACGCACTGGCAAGCCATTCCTCTCGGAAAACAGTTGCATTACCCTAGCCAGAGCCCGCATCCTCTCACGCCTGGACTACTGTAATGCCATCTACCTAGGATCATCCAAAGCCACTATTGAAAGAATCCAAATCCTACAAAATAATGCCCTTCGAGCAGCTCTAGGCATTTCCAGAAGAGACCATATTTCCGAGACCAGCCATCAGAATAACTGGCTCCCAACCCACGACAAAGTCATCCTAAAAACCTTATCGCTTACACACAAATCCCTCAACAATGCCGCACCCATCTACCTGGCTGAGAGATTTCACAAACAAACTTCCACTAGACCAGTAAGACTTGTCAATAAAGACCGTCTTGTTATACTTAGTTTCAAACGGTCCACAATTGGAGGTAACAGCTTCCCTGTGAAAGCGTCCAAATTATGGAACACCCTGCCTCCCAGCCTAAGAATAGACCAAACGTACCACAAGTTTAGAGCTAACACCATTATATGGATAAAATCCAACAACCAGCACTCCTAACCACCTGCTTCCGCCATAACAACAGCTGTAATTAACCCTTCTATAGACTCTATTTGTATATATATTCCTGTGTCCACATACTCTCTACTGTACACCATGCCTGTTTATTTGTTCTCACTGTACATCATTTTCTGTTAATTGAATGTATCCTGTATAATTTTGTGTAACCAAGCTTCGCATATACTTGTAACTGTTGCGCCCTGTTACCCACGGGTATGATGCGCATTATAAATAATAAACCAAACCAAACCAAACCAAACTTGCTCTCCCATCTGAAAATTGTTTAGGCAAACATTCTCGTGTAGTTCGACGTGGGTGTCTGAATCTGCACACAAATAGAACATGTATTGCCACTAGCCTTGGTCTGTGCAGTTTGCATGTACAAAGCCTCCTATCAGAGAGATTGGCAGTAACAAGACTTCCCTCCTGCACTGTCCTTTGTGTCCAGTTCATATCTAGTTTATTGTAGTTCATATTTGGATTGCAGCAGGATCTTGATGTCATTGCTTCTCACAAAATGGATCAAGGCACTGATTGCCACTAACCTACTCACGTGCAGATTGACTCTACCCACATTTCTGATCAGTGTGCAATATATTAAAACCCAATACATTTTGCACTTCAAATAAAGTAAACATCTTTAACACAAAGCCCCAGTTGTACAGCTTATTAGTACACTGATGATATCATATTAGGTATAACATTGAAACAATGTAATAGAATAGTTGATGAGTAGTACATCATGAACAATCCTGAAATTCAATGTTACAATCTTTAATTAACGTATTGTTTATTTTTCTAGCTTAATGCAACAAGACCCTTGGAAAATGTTAGTTGTTTTAAGCTGCGCCACCTTAAATTTTAGCCATATTGCTCAGCCTGGTAATTTCACAGATCATATTACTAATGATATCAGATAAAACTCACGTATGATATCAAGTATGTATCTATGAAATAACTGGAAACTGAAGCACACTGATGAAATTGCTGGTGGGATGACATATTACAACATTTACGGCTTTGTTGATGACATCACAACAAACTAAAGTACATTTGGTGCAGAAGATCCATGTGCTTTTTATTTGAAAACATATGAGAAATATTCTGTAGCTATTCATTTAGTGTGTGGCAACAAAGATTCATATTTATTTGGATAGAGGAACATATTATCCTGGCCTCTAAATGTACTGAAAGAATTACTTTCAGAATATAGTTCAAGAGCCAACGCATCTACAATTTCTTGTATAGTAGAAAGTTCATAAGTTTAGGTAGAAGAGTAGTCTTTCTTTTTACAAAATATATTTTGTGCCCCAGATAAACATATTTCTCCAGATTGATCTCAAGTAAAGAAAATATCCATTGGTTGTATAGAGGCTTGTCATAGAAAAAGAACAGGCCTGTCAGTTGGACTCCATGTTGGTTGGTTCCTAGTGAAATGAAACATTGGGCTTCATTATACACATGGTGGTCCCGGAACTACGGTACTGGTTATAAATGCCATATCATATCATATCATGCCGGTACTGTAGTTCCCGGATCGCCATACTACGAGCTGTGCTCGCGGGTTCCTGGAGGGCAGAGCGGCACCCGCGAGCACAGCAAGTCGGATTCACTGGCACTGTTGTAATTGGTGCTGGTGCATCCGACGTCCCCATTCCCATTGAGCACTATCGGGCTCAATGGGAATGGGGACTGACAATCACTGGCACCTGTCAACAGAGGAATTACCGGTTCTGGCGAAGTCAGAATACCCCGGTAATTCCTCATTACTGGGTGCCGGATTTCTTTGGAAGTTTGGCGGCAACCTGTCGGTACCTGCCGGTTTTATCGACAAGGCTACCGGCAAACTCCCAATGAGGCCCAATGTATATTTCAGCATGTTTGAATTTGTTGTTTTAGAAAAGCTTGCACAATCGAGCACACTCACTTGTGACATTTTAAGGAGTGCTCACAGTAATAAAGTCCATTCTATTCTGATGAATAGGCAAGGCTGGCTTCAAGAGCCTTATTATATCACATTAATAAAATATTTCCTTTCTCTGCTTCTAACTTATCTGCTAACAAAGTTTACAAACCTGAGTGCCTAGACCAGGACACAGCACAATTTAATACATTTAATTACAAGTTTCACTATCAAGATGATACCATACAATTCTCCAGTGCACTCTTATATTATACTATGTGATCATAGCGTGTTATAAAAAATAACAATTACACTTTTGAATTTCCTGTCTTCCACATGGCTGTTGGTGACTGAATAAAGGATTTCTGTAATGACCTAATTGAAACTATCAATCTCCGTTCTTAATTTACGCTACAACCTGCACAAGTCATCTTACATAGGCATTACTGCTGTGCATGGCAGGAGCATACCTTCTTAGTTGAGCCAACATTTTGTTGTGAAACGAAAAACAGATGAATTCTGTTCCCCTGTCGTTAGTATCCTTCTCTGGACTGCTGCAAAGTCAAATATATACTATATACAATTTCTGTTCAATTAATTGCAGTGCTTTGAAAGAGTATGGTGTGGACAGACACCCACGTCGATCTACAAGAGAACTACCAGAGAATGTTTGCCTGAACAATCTACAGATGGGAGTGCAAGTTGGTGCTCTGTTCCAATGCCAATCTCTACAATTACTGCATGGGGTACAGGCAAAGACCAAAGTCCAAAGGCTAGTGTCAACACCTGCTCTAAATCCATATAGCAGTAATCCACTGAAAGCCATGCTCTGCATGCAAGACAAAGGCAACAACAGAAATGTTACCATGTTCAAAGGGGCATCCAAGGGGGAAGATCTTACCACCATCAAGCACTCCCATGGGCACTGGCCTAGGCTACTGGCGAGTCCTTCACTAATACATTTTGTGGTGAGAGAATGACATCTGGGTCCACCTGCAAGAGAAAGAACGGAGGAGAGTTTTCCATGATCCAACCAAATTATTTAGCTCACTACACCTTTCACAGAAGAGACATTTCCATTATATATCAGTCTTTGTCCTGCCCAGGGGAAGTCCAGCACAAAAATGCCAGGCAATTCTCTTCTGAACAAGAGTACCAACAGCAACCGCAGACACGTGTTTCGGCCTGGTTGGGCCTCATCAGTGAGGTGGAGCTGTGCCTCTCTAAGAACGGCGAGCAAGGGGTCCACGTCCAGATTACCCTAGTAACTTGGGGTGAGAACCCAAAGCTACTTAATGTGCACAGACAAGGGTGGTCCTGGGAGTCCCTCTCTACCGGCCAATATCCCGGGAGAGTCTCAACCAGATTCTTTAGCCTACTATCCCTTTCACAGAAGAGAAATTTCCATTACATATCAATCTTTGTCCTGCCCAAGGGAAGTCATGTAGTCCCACATAACTCTGGTTTTGCACTGAAACTGTTTTTGCAGCACCCATCACGGTATCCAAGGGAGAGCAGGAAGGATATTAGTCTTTTCCATCTTGCCGTCCTTTGGTTTGTGTAAACATCCTGTGTTTCCATGCAGACATAGATAGCTCGAGCGTACATCAGCTTTTGTTATCCATCTCTTTATCCCGATCTTTTGGCAGCAAGACCCCTTTAATATAGCTCGATAGAGCTCTCCTGTGTATTATTAGGTCTCTCCATTCAGTGTGTGCCTCTGAGTCAAATTAATGTTCTCTGATGGGTCCTATATCAACAATACCACCTTGAGGCTTTTATTTTCAAAAATACACTGACACGATTCTCTTGAGAGACAGTTCTATTTGATTTAATATTATTAAGTAAAGCAAAAAATGAATACAACTACTACTCAGTTGTGCTTTAATTGCGGCAAACATTTTCCTTCTGTCTTCTTTCCATAGTAGTGCAGTTCTGTAGACGCTGGAATGCAGGTTTGGAAGCCTTAACTCGCAGACTGACGAGAAGCAAGGCCTTCCCTGGCTGATGGCACTTTGATGTCACACCTTTTTTCCATTTGTGCACTCATTGTATTTATTATATATAATTATACCTCCTGGGTACACCGGAAGATGATTACACTTCAGCGCACTCGCACAACCATAAACAGCCACTTCCATAGGATTCTCTGTGCAGAGACAAATACATCGGTTTAGCAACAAGACAGAAATAGGTTGAGACAAGTTACTAGAAATTGCATATAGCGTAAGACATAACGTACAATGGAGGTATCGTAGAGTTGGGATGATAAAATTGTTACAAAAAATTAAGTGCAGTTTTGGACATAATAGAAAGTTAGGCAAAAGTTGCTAAGGAGGTGGGTTAATGAAGGAAGACGCTGCATGTAGTGATACAGGATGTGGAAGTACTTGGATTGAGAAGAAAAGAGTGGCAATGGTGAGGAGAGTGTTGTGAATGGTAGATCAGGGTAAGAAGTTCGACAAT
The DNA here is from genome assembly GCF_040938575.1 of Ambystoma mexicanum. Taxonomy (NCBI): domain Eukaryota; kingdom Metazoa; phylum Chordata; class Amphibia; order Caudata; family Ambystomatidae; genus Ambystoma; species Ambystoma mexicanum. Next base: position 495,832,105 of record NC_090922.1, read on the forward strand.
GGTGGTCGGGCAGTGAATTGTTAGAGGTAGCTACTGAGAATGTTCCAGGACACAGAAGAAACTAGAGATGTGTAAAATGCAGTAGAGTAGGGGTTGAATCCCTTTACAGAGAGTTTTTTGAGATTGCAAATAGGAGGATGGAGTTGTAGGCATGTGCTATGGTAGAGCTAGAGTACATTGGGGACATTGTGGGATTAAGATAGAAATGTTGGTGGGTTTAGAGGAGAGTAATTTTAAAAATGATACAGGCATTGACTGTGTGAAAGGACTATCGGCATTAGAGAGAAAACCAATATTTGATGTAGTCCTAAAAAAATGGCAATGGCTGAGAAGTGAATGTCAGAAGGTGTTGAGGATAGAGTTTTTCAAGGTTAAAAAAGTTGGGGAAAAGCTGTTGTTGCACTACAGACATGGAGTTGATGTTGTTGAAGATATATTGTGAATTCACATACTACTGGTTTCAAACTGACAGTTCATGAAAGATTTTCCTCTAAAATATACAGTTGATGCAAACCCGAATCATTTCAAAATAAGCATGTGCGTATCACATTTTCTGGTAATTCCTGTGTGGATTTCAGTCTGGCCTTCCAGCAAAACCTCCTTGCCTATGAGAGAGAACTGTGAGCCAACGGTGTGTTGTCACCCCTTCCTTGTCCAATCTGTTGAATAATGGCATAACACACAGATCAGGGGATCCTTGTTCTAGTTCTCAAATGTTAGCTAGGATAGAGTTGATCCTTAGAAAGAGGACTGATATCTTTTTCCACGTTAGCACCTCTAAGAAGGTATAGGTATTTGAGGCAGTATTGTGGGAAAGTTTGTAAGGGACCACATCTCACATCAGCTTCAGGGAGGTATGGGGTGTCAGTATCAGGTGCCTGTTAGGCTTAACAGACTCACGACAGCAAGAGTTGAATGCTATTGATTCTACTGCCTTATCACGTTTCGATTACAAGAATCAGTACATTACAATTATTACAAGAATCAGTGTACGTTTGCTGGTATATTTTATTAATGCTTTTACACTCAGTTTCTTGACTGGATCTATTAGAATTTATAATGCTGTGTTTCAATTATTTATTTCATTTTACATAGATAAACCTTTTAGTAGCTATGCCTGATTCATTGATCGTTCTGTGCAGCTGGGCCTTTAATCACCTTAACCCAAACAGGCCCACCACTTAAGAAGTGCGTACACGGTTGTACATAATGCATGTTTACTGTACGATTCTCCTGGTAGTAGTTAGATGGTGTTGCAGGACCAACAAAACACATCAGTTCACATCTTTGATACAATTTGGCAACAGTTAAAACACTCCCAAATACTTTATTGCAATCCACCCCCAAAACATGATTGGACAAAACTGTTTTAAAAGAAATCCCATCTTTTCCCAATTCCTACATTTGTATTGGCCAGTTTTATTTTAATAGTCATCTTCATATCACATTCATAACACACCTCTTCTTAGGATTCATCTGTAGTATGTCATGACATCAGCACATGGTTACACATTGATATTGAAACAAAATTCATTATTTGCAATAACTGCCCTAAGCCTATAGACCCCAACTCTTGATTTGCACATGGCTTGCATACAAATTCCCTGCGATATGAGGAAGGCTGGGTGAATGATTTCTCTTTGAGTTAGTGATGCTATCTCATTCCCCAGGGCACTGTTCCATTGAAGCTCTCCAATCTACAAAACTCCCACTTCATCGCAAAATTAAAACTCGTGAATAGCTTTAGGCACTGGCTTACCCCACGTTTTACTACTCACCAAAATAAATAACAAAACACCTTCTGTCATGCGATCAGGCACATGGAGATTACATCTACTAGCTACGATACTTATCAGACCATAAAAACGCTATTTTGTACAGCTGTACTGAGCACAACGTTTATGAAGTTACTTATTCACCTTGTCCTCAGCTCCTAAAACCTCACAGAATGAGTTTCAAAGTTCTCTTTGCAAAACAGCCCTCAACTACTCCGTTTCTGATTCATTTGTGAGATTCATTAATTCCCCATGTATTTATTTTATTGTACATGTATGCTTTTCGCATTTGGTGGGTTTAAAATTTTATCTTTCTGTGCGCATGCAAGCTAATATGTATCAATGTGTAGACCAACAGGAATACTAAAGTAACATATCCCATCCACAATTAACTACACTTTGATACCTATGACATTGCAACATGGCGCCCAGCTCACTGCCACCCCCAGCTTGCAATACGGAGTGTGCAACATGAACCACTAGTAATCACGGGGGCCTTTTCTAACCACCACAACAGTTCTTAATACTTAGTGGTCTTCTGTCCCCAGGCATATTTGGAGCACACTGCACTTTCATTACACCTTTAGGCATTGATTAGGGATGAGAAATGTGTAAGGGACCACATCTCCCATCAGCTGCAGGCAGGCATCAGTTTCAGGCAACTGCTAGGCTTAACAGACTCAACACTGTAATCAGGTTTAGCTTGTTTAGGCCTGTTTGGGCTGATGGGGCTGGCAGTGGTGGTAAACTGCTTTTCAGCATTCTCTTTTATTTACACCTTTGAAAAGGAGTGTTATAGGAACTCTCTTTTTATGATGCATAGTTCTCCTCGTATGGCGCTGTAATTAAAAAAAATACATGGACTTTGCACGATCTGACTGGACATAACTTTTGAGGCAAGATAACTCGGAGTTTTATGGAAATATTTTTTTAAATGCATAGCCCTTGCTTTCCAATCTCTCTAACGACCCTATCGGTAACATAGGGCTACAAGACCATCTTATGTTTGAGTTAATGAAAATACTCTCCATGGGTTTGAGACCATATATGATAGGAAGTGTCGCCCAAACTAACAAACAAGTCATTTAATCAAGATAATCGAGCTCTTCTGCAGCACTTTGATAGCAGTGTTTTTCCAATTAAATTGAACCTGGTTTGCATAATGATTATATCACTGATGTGAAACCTCTTCATGGTCACATTTTACTTTTCAATATACTTTCTGAGCCAGTGGGAACTTCTCACTCATTCTGTGTGAGAAGGCTTGCAGTGAGCATTGTTTAATGTCCGCTTGGTGCTAGCACACGCTGTTGAAATCTGAAACATAATTAGTGATCTTAATTTAGATTTGTTAGCCATCTTTGAAACCAGCCATACCATCTGTTTACCTCCAGGATGTTCTATTATTACATCAAATATGTTGAAGGGTGTTCTGCTCAAGGATATTCATGGATGGTTATGAAACAATTCTTAATCCTGCATATATTGTTAATTATAGATTGGAATTTTTCAGAAGTAAGAACACCACAGAAGAGTTTTATCAGACAGACCTGAACATTTTATGTACACCCAAATAGGGTGTCTAATAATACAATAGGGTCATTATAAATTGATAAATCCATGATAAACCCATGAATATCCTTCAGCAAAACACACATTTAGAATTCCTACCTTTTTAACAGATGTTCAAACCTCTGTGAAAAACATCAAAGTGACCACTTCTACCACACAATCGAATTAGGCAGATAGGATTGGTAGTTCAAATTCTTATTTGATATTATTATTAGGTAACTGACAATACGCAGATCACAGATTCAATAGAATGCAATACATTAATTAGGGCTATTTTTCCTTTGATTAGGAGGTTCATTTACAGCAGTAAATGTGGAAAACGTGACTCTGGGCCTCATTAAGACCCAGGTGGTAGGGGGTTAACAGCGCCAGTAGAGCTGCCTGCGCCGTTTACCCCCTACCGCCTCATTACAAGGTCTGCTTGCAGGTCCCTAGTTAAAACCAGTCGTCCTTAGTCGGGTCCCGCAAGCAGACCAGGATGCTAACAACGGGCCCGTCATTAACAGCCTGTTGTTAGCATCCTCCCCATTCCCATTGGGCCCTATGGGGGCTCAAATGGGAATGGGGATTTACCGGGTCCCGATTCCTTGAATGGGGAAATACCAGGCCCTCCAAGGTCGGAATGGCCCGGTATTTCCCTATTCAAGTAACCCGGACCCGGTATGCTGCTAAATGCGGCATGGCTACCTCCATACTCGTAATGAGGCCCTATGTCTATAACTGTAAGAAGACATGTTGTAATGTCACAAGTAACAATAAGCTTTGTATTCCACAAACAAATGTATTGAGTTTAACTTGACAGAATGGACACTATTTTGAAATTATTTTTCTAAATTGTTTATACAAATGTAATAAGAAAAAATCCCCTTATGAAGAGAGAACTTTTAGAAACGCGTTGAGACCTACCCCTTCACTATGTTTTGTTGACTGACGTTGTAATTAAAGTACATTAAAACTATGTGTTTGGACTAACCCATAAGGATGATTGAAAATATAAATTTGTAATTAAAATCTTAAGATTTTAGTTTCTCTGAATATCGGTATTGGAGTTGTAAACTTTAACTATACATACATACATTATTTGGCGATCAGCCCTAGACAACGTGCAGGGGACGGAAGTTCCCCATTTAGGGAACCTCTTTCTATTTTGTATATTTCTACTGCCCATGTGCCAGGACAGTCTATTCTCTTCTCCACCTAGACTCCACATAAGTTATAGATACTTCTTTCAAACTCTTGGTATTTTTATATTCCAGCATAAATTTAAGGGTGTGCATAGTGCATCATTAGATACACAGTGAGAGAGAGGCCAGGAGAGATACGGAGCCTGCAGACCAGGCATTCAAAGGAGTAGTAAGCCTGCATATGAATGACAGAAGCAGGGACCCACACCATAAAGATCACAGGCACTCCACCTCCAGGTCAGTTGTTCTGGGCTCGCAGAGGATCTTGGAGCCCTCAGGGAGGAGAGTGTCAAAACTCATGACAGAGCTGGCCATGAACCATGTCTCAGTGAGAGCGAGGACATCCAGGTTAAGTTCTATGAGGAGGTGTCAGATGTCAGAGGAGTGTTTGAGAGCAGAGTGAGAGTTGAGAGTAGCGGCATGTGGGGTACAGGCTTGAGGTACACCCAGCAGAAGTGGTAGAGGGGCTAGAGAGTGAGCAGAGGTCGTAGCGGGAGATGGGATAGTAGCAAGAGACAAGGAGGACGGGGCCAGAGAGGCGGTGGAGACAGGAAGTTGATAAGATGTAGGAGACACCTTTCGGAAAAGAGGATAATGGGCTGAGGGCCCTGGACCAGGACGGTGCCATTAAGATAGATATTAATGATGGTCTTGGAGGAGTCAAAGGAGGCCAAGAGGACCTCCTACCGAGTGCCACCATTAACGTGAGAGGAAGAGATAGGAGAGAGAACCAAGACCATATGAGGTGTCCATAGGTCTGGTGAGGGAATGACAATGGGGATGTCAGTGAGAGTCTGTCTAGAGGAAGCACTGATGTAAGTATCAGCGCTAGGAAGGCCTGGATTAGAGACCAAGATGTCCCTCTTGAACATCTTCCTTCCAGACTTAGTGAGAGGGAAAGGATAGGAGATAGAGTAGCAGTTAGAGAAGATGGGAGCACCATAGAGGGTGCAAGGAGGAAAGTGGAGGAGGAGGGAGCGAAAGAGAGAAGGAGAGACACAGCCCAGCCCCACACAATGCAGGAAGTGCACAGAGGTGTGGGGGTCACACAGTAGATAACACACAGGAGGAGCAGACAGGAGACACACAACAGTACAACGCTACCCCCAGCAGGAGGTGGGACCAGTAGAGTGGGAGAGAGAGCCTAATGGAACACAGTTAACAGTAACCACAATGCAAAACCACCCAGATTCGACTTTCCTAAAAACAGGCAAAATGGCCTTGTTTTAAACACAGCAGCAGTGCAAATGCGAAACTACCAGGAAATTTGAGGGGTGGCTAAACAATACAATTAACTGAGGTGCTAAAGGATGGTGTGGTAGCGAAATAGGAATAATTTGAGGGGTGGGTCATTTTAGTGCAGTGCAGTGATTGCTACCCCCTGACCGCACCGCACCTTCATGGTTGGTAGTAGCAGTTTGACGGCTGCTGGCTTCTTGCTTCCCCGGCTGTCACCAGCAGACAAGATCTGGAGCTGCTTCGGTAGGAGCTGCCCTTTGTCTTGGGGTCCTTAGCTGAGGGCAGCCTAGGCAAGGCCACCCTGGAAGGGCTTTTGAAATACAGCTGTTCCAGTCACAGGTGTGGCACGGACCAATGAGATTCAAACGAGCAGAGAGACACCTGACTGCTTGAGTTAATTGCAAGGGGAAAGGTGGGGACAGTAAGAAATCCAGAAACAAACAAAGGACTACACCACAGAGAATGCAGAGCCTAGATGCAGACCAGTTCAGAACACTGAGTGAGCGTCCACAAAAACACATGATAAACCCCATGGAAAACCACAAACTAGACAGAAATCGATTCACAAAAGCACACAAATCCCTCCACAAAAGCAGCTGGAACAGGCCAAAGACGCATTGAAATCAATGTAAAGCTACTCACTAAGCATCAACCAGCCCCTAAGACTGCTTTTCAAGTGGTTACCTTGCAGGATGTTTCTGGATTACAGTAAGGAAGGCAAGTGGAAATGGCTGCCAGGGACAGAGGCAGAGAGACACATATAGAGATAGTTGTCAACTGGTCATCTAAATCAAATTTTTGGGGAATGCAGAAGTGTTCCATACTGACCGGGATATACCTGCTGCTTTTGTGACCAAATACAATAATTCCATCCAGTCTACTATATACGTGTTGCACCTTTAAAAACTAAAAATATTAAACAAAACAGCTAGGAAATATCTGGTTGAATCAGAGTTAGCCATGAAGGAAATACCCATAAAGAGATTAGAACATAGGAGAAGAAACCCCTATCAGGAAGAATTTGTGATCCAAAAATGTGAAGAAGTATAATATAAAAGGGCACTGCTAAAGTCTAAAAGACAATTCCTAGATTCTAGAATCAATATGGTGACCAGTTCCTCCAAAGCTGTCTTTAGGATGCTAGAGGACCAATGATCTCTTCTTATAAGGATAAGTAATGCATCCTCCTCTAATTAATAGTACAATAATATGCATAACAACAAGGATATGTGAAACACAATTCCAGTCCAATTTTGAGTAATCAGATAATGCAGAGTCAGGGTAATTAATGATGATGCTAGCATCTAAAAAATAACTTTTTTAATTTAAAAAAGAGGTACAATTCTCAGTTTAAAACTAACAAACTGTCAAGGCAAATCGTGTCAATCCTGGGTTGTGAAAGACTGTGTTCATTCTATGTCTTCTATAATATCTCATATTATTAATGCCTCCTTTAGAAAATCCATAACCCATGATTGTCTGAAATATTGATGGATAACACCTATTCTTAAAAAAAACTTCTTTGCATCTTCTCGGAGGCAGACAATCAGTTTTTCAACTAGAAATACTTAATTTTCCCTTATTCATGTGAAAGGCACACTTTTAAAAAATGAAGGTGATATTGTATTCTAATGCTTCTGGATCTCTCTGAAGCATTCAATACATTTGGATCAAACAATCATTTGAACGGGGTCACTGGTATATCAGATAAGGCTTGCTCTTGCATTGCCACCTTTTTAAGGAAAATAATTTCCAGGATGAACATTAGGGACCTTTCTGCGGTCAAGGGTTACTCACTTGTGTCATGCCTCAAGGTTTCTGTATTTTTATTCTTGTTATTTAACATGTATGTTAAACTGATCCAGGATTTACTGAGACAATTGCTGACAACACACATATTATGTTTAATCTAAATGGATCCTGAACATCTGCATAATTCTCTTTTTCTCCCCTTTCACTGGGCTAAGACTCTCATCTCCCCTGTTGTTCTCATGAAGCTGGATTTCTACTCTAACCACCCCATTGAAGTCCTTCTCTAATCAATTACCTGATTCAACAAGGTTCTCAATTTAGCCACTCTCCTTCTCGTTAATATTCCAAGGTCCTCATCCACCTCTGTGCACCGTCTTAGTGTGGGATGACTGCGCATGAACAATTGCTCCAACTTTAAGGTGCTTCATCTTGTGTACAAATCCATCAATGGATTGCCCCTCTTCCCCACTAAACAACCTCCACCTCTTCCAACTCTACTTGCATTCTCAGATCTTCAAATCTCCTCAACTTTTATGTTCCCTGTCATCCCTTTGATAACTCTTGCTTTCGCTCTTTCTTCATACTTGCCCCAACCACTGGGACTCCCGCCCCCATGTAATCATCTCTTTCCCCACTTCATTAGGATTCAATAATGGCCACAAAAGGCAACTCCCCTTCATTGAATGAGTAATTGAGCAGATAGTTTTGACATTCCACTCACTCCTTGAAAACCTATCCTCCTCTATTAATATTGTGCATATGATGTTCTGTAATATGTAAATAATTTACTCTGCCAGTCATATTACATGTATGTTTAAACATGTCTGTGCTGTCATATCTTACTGTCTCTTTGCACCTGTGGGATATTTTGTCCCATTCCAATGTGCCTCACTACATCACTGTACTGAAATGGTGAAAGAAACAGCCCAAAATGACCATGCTGACTCCTGTGCGCGCCAAAATCTTAAAAACTGCGTTTGTGGCACAACAAGAAAAAGGCTGCACACCCTGCCACACACAGTCAGGGGAGTGAAAATAGAGTCCTCACTGCAGGAGCATGCCAGTGGGCTCTGCCACAGTCAACATGGAGCAAAGTGAAGGAATTGTGCTGAAACCCCAAAATGCCTTTTAAAGTGACATTTTTCGAACCTTAAAAAGTGCTGTTTTTGGCAACAGAACCAATCATTTTTACTGAATCCTTGAGACTAAAGGGCCCTGCAATGCCCAGGATCATCCAGTGTGGTTCAGAGGAACCAGGCCTCATTGGAATGACAGCTCCTATAAAATGTATCTATGAAAAAGCAACGCAGGAACCCTTGTTTTCATCTTCCTTGGAAAAAACGCAGCTAATTCTTTGCTACAAGTATCAGGAAACAGCTGTCCAGAGAAATTCTAAACAAAGGCATGATACATGTATCTGGGCTGTAAACAACTCCAGCACTCAAGGGAAGAACTAATGCTGACTGAAATGTGTATGTGCTGCAGATGAAAATCGGATTGAAAGAAATAAGTTTAATATGCTTTTTCATGAATGAAGCGCAAAATCACCTGTTTTAAAGTATGTTCTTTTTTAAAGGCTTAATTCTTTAAGAATGTCAAAGGATTGCTAAGGTTAAAAATCCACCTATAAACTGTGTTAATTTATATGTTTAAATGAAAGATTTAGGTGAAACTTAAAGCTAAACCTAGTCTGAGTTAATCAACTATATGAAAAAACAACCCTGCTCTGAGCCTGAGAAAGGTTGGCACCTCCACTGCTGGCAGGAAAGGCTAATTGCTGCTGGGAGGACTCCCATACTCATGACAAAGGGACCTCATTAGACATTTGTCTGTGCCCCAGGCGAAGACAATAGCAGGCTTGGACACTCACCCTTCCAGGTGAGGGGCAGGAAGCTCCACTCTCCAGGGAGAGGCCCCTCATTCAACTTCAAAGGATATGCCATTTGCTCACACTTGGGAAGAAAGAAAACAAAGCTGACATGTGATTTTTGGGGTTGAAATGCTTATTTTGCCACTGAACTACAAGACTTTGAACTTGGCAGCAAGAATAAGAAAAAGAGGGAAGGAATCTGTTCTCGCCCGAGTGTACGTGAACAACGGTAAGAGCTTTATCAGCGAAGCCATGTTCTGAAAACTCCCAAAAGATCCAGTAATTCCCACATTTAAATTGATAGACAAATGGGAAATGGTCCTGGAAACTCCCAATTCCAAACATCTCCTGCCTAGCAGGTGTATGCTCAAAATTTCGATAGGCAACAAAAGCTTAGTACATAACTGTTGGGTCGTGCTGCATTTTATTTAGGCAGTGACATTCTCAATCGCTTTGCCATTAATACGGACCTGATTAACTACATAGCCTGGTCCCATTTATGGGGTAATCCCATGGACTTTGATGATTCAGAAAAAGCATTTCGGTCAGCCCAATTGCTGCCATATGCAGTTGAAGTTCAAATTGGAGAGGAAGTCACCATCCCAGGACGGACACGACTAGCCTCACTTAAAGTAAAAATTAAAAGAGGACAGAGACTGCAAAATCCTGACGCATATGTTCACCTCAACGCCCACCTCCAACCGCAAGGGTTGGGGTTAAATCCAACACCATTAGTCACTATAGAACACAACACCATTCCAATATTGGTGGATAAAAGCGACCTTAGGAGTATCACTCTGGGCGCAGGCACCATTATTGGAACGGTGGCTGATGACCACCATTTTTCCATAGATTTAGGAAATTAACTGATAGGACCAATCCCCAATGACTGTTTTGACAGTGATAGCGACAATGACATACCAGACAGGACCGACACCCGGCATGGGGGGAATTTCCTGGTGTACTCTTCCTGCCCTTATGGTAAGAAAGAGGTGACCTGTGAGTTCAGGAGGGATGAGGTAATCTTCCAGGTCCACAAGGACTGCCTCCCCTGCCTGGAACCCTCTGTCCAGGTCAATACTTTAACCAGGGACATCTCCACCCAGCTGGAGGAGGCAGCTGAGATAGCCAAACCAGAAGTCTTCCGGGCTTCAGGCAAATGGTTGAAGAGAGAGTCAACCTAGGTGATGCCTGTGAGACTCTGGAACAAAAGCAAAAGTTGAAACAAGATTTTCAGGATCTCTTTGCAACAATTCCCACGGACCCTGGCATGACTCCAGTGTTTGTGAAGCAATATCGCTTGCCTCTCGCTTCCAAGGAGTCCCTCACAGAAATAATTAAAAACCTTGAGTCCCGTGGGATAATTCGTCCAGTCCACAGCACCTTTAATAATCTGGTGGTGGGGATTTTAAAACCAAATGGCCAGTGGAGACTCTGTGCTGACCTAAGGGAGCTAAACAAACGGGTCCATACATCCCGATGGCCCCTCCCCTACATTGACCAGGGGCTGGCCAGATCCAGGGGTCAAAGGTATAAACTGCCATTGACCAGACCAATGGGTACTGGACCATACCTGTCAGTAGTGAGGACCAATGCAAGCTGGCCTTTACCTTTGGAGGGCAGCAGTACACATGGACCCAGACTCCCTTTGGATACATCAATGAATTTAATATCTTCTTACACAAAGCCATGCCCGACTTGGGTGAAAGGGGTAACCTGGCCTATGTAGATGATGTTCTGATCAAAAGCTCAACTGTGGAGGGACACATGGTGGAAATCCGTTATGTTCGGACACAGTTGAGGGTTGCCGGAGCAAAACTATCTCTCCAAAAGGCACAGTGGTGCAGGACCCGTGTCAATTTCTTGGGGCATGAGATAACTCCTGAGTGTCTCTGTCCCCTGGAAAAGAAAGTGGAAGCACTCCTGAAACTAAAAGACCCCACAACTCTGCGTGAGCTAAGGAGACTCCTTGGACTGACTAATTACAGTAGAAAGTTCATTGAGGATTATGCAGAGAGCACAAGACCCCTGATCCATCTGTTGAACGGGAGGGTCAAGTGGGAGTGGGGTCCAGAACAAGCCGAGGCAGTAAAGCAACTCAAAAGAAGCCTTTCACAAGCGCCTTGCCTAGCTTACCCTGTCAAAAACAAGGAGTTCTTCTTGGAGACAGGGTTCTCAAATACATGCTTGACCGCAGTATTATACCAAAAGCATGACAAGTTCAATAAAGTCATCTCCTATGCAAGTAAGACTTTATCCTCTGTGGAGGAAAAATTCAACGATTGTGAGAAGGCACTCCTTTTTTGGCATGATAAATAAGGGAACTTCACAACACGCAGACACTCTGATTCCTGACTCCATCCTGATTTCCACATGGCAGCCTGTTCCTGAATTCTCCATCTTTGTTCCTGATTCCTGATTTCTTTGCAAAGCCAAGGCCTCAGCATTGCTGAACTTCTTTTCAGCTAGGCCCAAATTCTGAAACAATCCCAAAACGTAAGGGAAGCAATTTGATCCAGTCTGCCTTGCTACCACTAAATGCTTGTCTGCTCCAAACTCGCCATCCCACTGATCTCCGGTCTCCAGTAACCAGTGCAGTCCAGTGCAGTCAAGTCCGAGGTGCCAGTCCAGGTGACCAGAACTGCCCAGCTGACCTAATTCCACCAAATGTGCCCTGCTGTCCTTTAGACCCGATCCGTGTGATGACCAGAGCCCCTGACGGTCCAAAACCTTAAATTAAAGTGGACTGTAAGTATTAATAGGAATCATAGTAAACCATAGCATATTTTGCATTGCCTTGTCGTATCCTAATCTCTAACCCATCCTGTCTTTACCTTAAGAACCTATAATATTGTCAGAACCATTCTTGCAACCCGGTTTGTGATTCCGAGTGTTTAGCGCCGAGATTCTCCTCATTTTTGTTTTACTAGACCATAAACCATTAGTGATTTTGATTAAATAAAGTAATTCCCATAAAGAAAACGGGGTATCGGCCACGTGAAGGGTTACAAGCAGCCGTGTAACTGTGGAGATTCACGGGTGACAGTCTCTTTTTCTTAGCCACAGTGTATTTCACCCGTTTTTCTTAAAAAACGTTTAGTGAATTTTAGGCGGGAATTCGCATTTCTGCAAAGCTGTACACGTGTGATTTTCAATTTCAATTATTTCCAAACTTCCATTAAGAGTCAAAGTGTGTAATTTTGCTCATACTAAAACTTATGATTGTTGGCATCTTTCCCCTGTTGCTTTTGCAACTTTTCATTGTTTTGCTCAGCCATTTTCGAATGTCATTTTAAAAGTGTAAGATTTCCAAACCGTTTTTCTCTCTTGTTTGGGGACGGAAGGTTGTATCCAGATCCTGTACACTGTCCTTTGTTCCTGAATACCTGCTGCTCCCTCACATCTGTGTAGATTTGCTGTGTAGAATTGCTTATTTGTGAGTTGAGAAATTTGCACGGGGAAATGTTAACTTAAATGCTATCTTTCAAACAAGCCAAAACTGTTGTTTTCTCTGTGTTTTATATTTTGTGTTGCTAAAAGTGAATTCAACTGCATTACCTACTTTTTCAATTGTATTGTCACTACATTGGTGATTGCTGCCCCATATATTAAAACATCTGTTTGATTTGAATTTTAAATAAATAAATAAATATTACCTTTGCCAACCATCCTGATTCCTGGTCCATTGTGACCTGGGGGTATTTTGAGAAGGGGTGTGATATGAGTGGTATATCACTCAGAATATTGAACCTATATACAAAATAAAATAAGTATTTCATTTGTGCACTGCACACTAGGCTGAGACGAGGGTGTATTGCCTGATTGAAATCATTAACACACCCCTACTACACATAGTTTGTGTCTCTGTCATTGCTATTATTGTGTTATTGTAAGGCACTCTAGTCTTTTCTAATGTAATAGACTATAATAGTATGGCCTCCTCTATTGTAAGGCATTCCGTGGGAATGCCCAGTAAGCCATACATGCTCATGTACAGAGTGTCCTGCTATGCTAATACACCTCTCTATATATAAAAGGGACATTTGTGGATATGCGTGCGTCTATTCAAAATGTTCAGCATACTTCCCAAATTCAGTTTAGTTTAATTTCTGTATTTATAGAGCGCACTGAGCCCATCAGCAACTGGGCGCTAAACTTACATGTTATAGTAATACAGACATTTGTAGAGAAAAACCTCAACGAATGCAGTACTTACAGACAATGATGAGATTACAGTATTTACAGACATTAATGAGATGATCAGAGAGATAGCACCGATTTAAAATATACAAACAGAGGAATGAAAAGGGAGAAATAGCATTTACAAAGTACAGGTGTGTGCAGGGCGAATCTATGTCGGGCAGGCTAGGCTTTAGATATGGTATGTTACTCTTGGAGCCATGATTTGGTCTTTTTCCGGAATAGGTGATAGGAGGGTTCCTCTCTTAGTGCATGGGGGAGGGCATTCCATTTTCTGGCTGCAAGGACAGGGAAGCTAGCTCCTCCTGCACATTGTAGCCTAGATCTGGGTATGTTAACACTGTGCCTTAATGCAGTTCTGGTGGAACGCAATGATGTATGGCGAGAGATGGTGTTAGCCAGTTAGATGGGTGCTTGGTTGAAGATCATTAGTTTGTAAGTGACAGAGTTTTGAAGGCAATTCTTTGGTACATGTTGAGCCATGTTAATGATTGTCTGGTTTCAGAGTTGTGTTGATTTCTTAGGAGATTCAGCGCTGCTCGGATGGCAATATTTTGCAGAACTTGCATGTTATTGATGTTTTGTTGTGAGATGCCAAGGTATAGTGCATTACAATAGTCAAGCTTAGAGAGCACTAAGACGCTGGCTATTGTGATGCAGTTTTCTGGGGATAGGTAGGGTCGGCACGCTGTGGTGAGCTTGCAAGTGTAGGCAGATGAAGAGGCCAGTGCATTAGTTTGTCTAGTCAGGTTTAGTGCAGAGTCGATGTAGATTCCTAGTGGTTTCACCACATTAGCGACTTTAATGATGTTGCCATCAATGTTGAATGAGGTGAATAATGCGTCCATGTTTTTCAGGTTGGCCGGCTCCCCTAAAAGGAGCAGCTCTGTCTTATCATCATTAAGACAGAGCCCATGCTTCCCCATCCAAGCTTGTATGATGAGATACATGTTGTTGAGTGTTCTGCTGTCTACAATATAATCACCAGTAATAGGGATAAGTATCTCGGTGTCATACGCATAGTTGGTGTAAGTGACACCCAGATAGTCAAGTTCATCAAAAAGAGGCTTGGTGAAAACATTGTAGAGAGTCGGGGACAAACAGGAACCTTGGGGCACCCTGCAGGGGACGGGGGTAGGTATAGCAGAAGCAGAAGGTGAAAAGACCCTCATGGATTTGTTGTTGAGGAAGGATTCAATCCAAGCGTTCACTTGTTCTGAAAAGTTCACAGCAGATGAGAGGTGTTTGCATAGAATTTTATGGTTCATGAAATCAAAAGCTGCTGATAGGTCTAGTAGGAGAAGCAAGGCTAACTGGCTTTTGTCTTTCCTGGCCTGGATTTGGGACTTGAGGTTGATGAGGACAGTGTCAGTTCCATGTCTGGGTCTAAATCCAGATTGCCTCAGTCCTAGTAAGTTATTGGATTCAAGGTGAAGTTGTATCTGCAAATATGCAGCTCGGTCGAGTATTTTTAGTATGAATGGGACCGTTGTAATAGGTCTGTAATTAGCTGGGTGTTTAGGGTCTAGCAATCGTTTTCTTTTTTAAAATTGGGAGTACCTAGGCATCTTTCAAGTTATTAGCTACTGTGCTAGATTTGAAAGAGGCATTAATGACTGAAGTGATAAAGGGGGCTAATTCCTTAGTGGCTTCCTTAACAAGGGAGGTAGGACATGCGTCACCCTGACAATTAGATGGTTTAAGATTGTAAGAGGATTCAATTCAACACTACAGCTAAGTCAATGCCTAGTCTGGGATACTGAATGGAAACCCTTATTGATATATCTTTGTGTCCAGTTCATGCGTTCTGGATGACTACCCCTATATAACACCCCTCTCTTGGAATCCCCCTGACCCCACTGAGCCAAGAAGTAGTTCTGTTTTGCAAGTTTAAAGGTTTATTTGATAATTTAAACAATATATATATATATATATATATATATATATATATATATATATATATATATATATATATATATATATATATATCACGGTTTATAATAAATTAATAATTGAATATCACACTGAATCTGAGCAGTAATCAATAATGGATAGTCTGGCACTAGCACACTTGTGAATAGGAACAGAAGAATAAGGTGGTAGAGAATACTTTATATAAGTTCAGATGGATGTAATGTTGAATGAAAAATGCAATACAGAAAATACTCAATATGATTTCAACAAAACAATGTAATCACTTTTCTCTGGCAATTCACCCCCCCTTTTATGCAATGCAAGGAAATGGAGGGAAAGCACACAGTTCTCAGAAATGCAATCAAATGTAATTCAGTTCACCCCAGCAAGCTTAGACTACAGAAGTTTGAAACACAGGCCCAAAATGCTTTTATATGTGCTGGCAATGAAGTGAAAAATATGCTAAAATGCTTTTAATTCCCTCTAGAGGTTCAGGGTGAGTGGTGTCAAGTTAATATTAGTCCAGGCTCACTCTAGCAATGATTCAGGGATGGTTCTTATGAGGCAAACGAATTTTTAGCAAGGAAAGCAAAGAATCTGCTGTTTTCACACGTGGAGAAATTTGCAAATCGCGGTAAATTCGCGAGTGTGTTTTTCGCGATTGCGGCAAACATATAGGGGGTTGGAATGCGGTTCTAGGTTCGTTGAAAAGCCAAGATTCCTAGCTTTCAGAGGAAAGTTACTGCAAGTCTCTAAGACAAACGGTCACGGAGATATGAGCGATATGGTAAAGGTCGTTTTTCAGATTTGAAATTTTAAAGTTCAAAAAGACAAGTGACAGCTAGCAACTAAAAATGACAGGTGACAGCTTTGCAAATGACAGGCGACAGTTAAGAGGCAGTTCTACTTAGATTAAAATAGCTTGGATTAGATTATTTTAACTAAGAGATTGGTTCTGCACAGTTCTGCTAGGTACTCACAATATATTAAGAAATAGAATGGGCCTCGCCACGGATCTGGTCAGGTTTTAGACTGGACTCTGGTCTGGTCTCGGCACTTCACAGTGATCTGGGTCAGCTCTCTGGTTCTGCTAACAGTGGTCTGGGTCAGCTCTGCTCTCTCTGGTTACAGCACTGCTTCTGGATCTTTCTGCACAGCTTTCTCTGGAGATTGATGGATTTGAAGTCTGGATCTCTGGATGTGGTATAGTCCGGCAGCATGCTCCGCAGCAAATGGAATTGAATGTCCCTATCTGTCCTGTCTGTCTGCTTTTATGTGTTTTGAAAATGGGTGGAGAGGGTATCTTCCTAGGCCCTACCCCTCTCCACGTGTCATTGGCCACTTCATCCTCTTCCCCTTGATTGGGGGAATGAAATGAAGTGTCATCATGATGAGGTCTGTTTATGGTACAGAGAACCCACCCCTGTCAAATTACACACAATCTATATTTTGACCCAAAAGAAATATTTGCACAGGTACACATTTGTTTAAAATTACATGCACCCATCACATATCACAGGAGGTATACCCTGTCCAAATCTGCTCTTCCTGAGAGCTTGCATTGAGAAATGGCAACATATTTCACTTTTTGGTCAAGTTACCAATATCAGATTCTTACTCAAATTTACCCAAATGTGTGCAAGGCATGCAGGCATTGATTGATGAAGTATCAGACTTTTCACATGCAGACATTTTAAGTAATACCCTCTTAACTGCTAGTTTGCCCCCAGAACATCACACAAATTGGAGTTTGGGCTTGAATTGAAGGTACATTTTTTAAATTAAGGCTCTCAAAGTTATACATTTCTGTCATTTGATTACAAAGAGTTATCAGTGTTTCTGTAAATATATATTTTGCTTTCAATTCAGTTCTCAGAGTGTTGGAGTCCGCCTCCAAGACTTGGGTGGGTCAGTCACATGTGTCTTCTGGCAGGCAGGCCTTTGTTGACAGGAAACAGTCAACATCAACATATCCTATTCAATTGCAAGAGCCTATTGTGTGGTCTCCAGGAGGCTCCCAGCCAGTCTGCCTTCTATCAATCAAGAGGTCATGTGAGATTCTAACTCCTGGTGTGAATCTCTAGAGGTGAGAGGGTTTCCCAGGCTTCAGGCCTCTGGGAACAGCAGGTGGCTAATTTTTAATTAAAATGCAGCCTTTGAAGTCAGCTGAGTCAAATCCCTTTGTCAGCAACTGCACTCAGTTCTCCTGTCAGAGTTTAGACCGCTAGCGCCGCCTTGAGGATTTTGTTGGTACTGCATGCAATTTTGGGATCTTTCTTGGATTAATGCATTCTAAACAGGAATGGTTCTTACATGGTAGTAAATCCTTGCTTAACATTGTTTTGATGGGGCTCCTTACAGTAAGATGGTTATGTGGAACCCCACAAAAGGGTTGAATCTTTAAAGTGGTCCAATGAGCCACGATTTCAGCAACTTTTTGACATCAGTAACAGTGGATTTTGTTAACAAAGATCTTTCTTTACACTGGTGGGTGGCAAGTTAGGTAACCATTTTGGTGTGCGCACAAACTGCGTGGTTCTCCTGGATTCTGGCGCACTTGTGGGCTTTTTGGCCATCTTGGATTTCTAAGCCCACAGCACCAAATGCTGCAGCATGATAGTCCAAACGTGGGTCAGGACACCCAACAAGTTACAAGATAATGGTTTCAACCTCTTTGATGGAAAGTGGTGAGAAGTTGAATTGAGGTTGTATGTTATTGGTTGTTGAATTAGATTCAGGTGTAGGGTCTGTATTAGAAATAATGGATTTCTTCATTGCTATTTTGTTTTGTAGCATGGTGATTTTGTCTTGGAGAGCATTCTGTATATCAGTGCACCATTGAGTGTCTTTGATACACGTGTCAGGGGGTGGGGCTGGAGATTCTAACTCTTTCAGGATGTTGATGTGTTCCTTTGTGTTGCACTCAGCTTTGCCAATACCGTCATTATAATTATCTTTTTTAGCTTATATTATGGCTATTTTTTAGTTGAAGGGGATTGCTGCAAAGTTGACTTTGTTTTCGGAAGTGGGATTGTTTTTCCATAGGGTTTCTGATGATCTTTTGTTTTTTCTAAGTACCTTAAAATGGGGGGGGTGTACCAAGTATTGAGGCGGGTGTGTGGTTTGACTTTACGAAATTTCATTGGTGCCAGCATGTTAATTGCCTTAAGAATGGCATGATTAAATAAATCAACTAAGGCTTTAGGGTCATCAATGGTCGTGGTGGGATTGATAATTGGCTACAATAATGGTATGAGCTTGTCTAAGGTAAGCTTTTGTTTATTCCTAGTCATCATGGCTGGAGCTTGGGGGATTTGGCAAGTGGGTGAGGCAGTTTGAATGATGTTGAACCTGATGAGATGATGGTCAGTCCAAGCGCAAGGAGAGTTGGTCACGGTGTCAATATTACAGTTGAGGTCAGCAATCTAATCTAGGATTCAGCCCTTATTGTGGGTAGGAGCAGTGATGCGGTGAGAGAACCCTAGTTCAGTCATAGTGTCCTTGAGGGAGCAGGCTTTCTGGTCATTGGGGTCATGTAAGCCTAAGTTAAAATCCCCAAGGATGATAACTTGTGACTTGTGTTTTGTGTTGGAAGATAATAGCTATGCAATATCATTTTCAAAGGTCTTGGTTGGACCTGGTGGGTGATAGACAAGGTGCATGGTGATGGTAGAAGTTGGGTGACGTAGATAATTTGGCAGATAGAAGTTCTGCTGAGGGCAGGGAGAAATTTGTGATTTTTCTCAAGCCTAAGGATGTCTTGTGTAAACATGCTATACCTCCTCCTTTGGAAATATTGGCATCTCTATATTCGCGGATAATCGAATAGCTATCCGGAATGGCAAGGGCAAGAGAGGGCCTGAGGCTGTGTGCAGCCAGGTTTCTGTGATCGCATTGAAATCTAGGTCATGTGATGTTATGAGATCTGCGATGTCTAGGGCGTGAGCCTGTAGAGATCTGGCATTAATGAGGGCAGATTTTAGGGGCGATGAGAGGTTATTTTGTTTTCCGTTTGAAGGTCTTGGTCTGGTTTTAAGAGTATTATGAGCCTGAAGGGGTGGTTGTGATAATTGCTGATGTGGTCCCCTGAGTAATAGGGGTAGAGTGTTGTTGTTTGGATCTGGAGCTTAATCTTTGGTTTCTGTACAGTCTAGAGCATGGCAGAGTACCAAATACATTTGGAGTGCGTATGAGGTGTGGTGGGCTATTGGTGGTAACAGATTGGTCAGTGGAGAAAGACGTGGATGTGTTGTTGGTAGGAGTGGTTTTAGGGAGATGCTGATCTGTAAGTTTTATGTTAGGTCCACGTAACGTTAACTTTTGGGGCAACACCGAAGCATAATCTAAACAAGGTGGTAAAAAACGAGATGGTGGTATAGAGGCAAAAATGGCATATTAGGTGATTGTGCCAGGCGAACGGAAGGCACCCTTTGGTGGGTGAGCGAATGCATGGATAGCTGGATGAGTTGGCTAGTCATGGTAAGTAATAGTATAAGCAAATTTCGATAAGCAAAGCAGCTGGGTGGGCTCGTTAGAGCTTGGTGGTATACTTTCATGGCTTTGATGGCTAGGGGTAACCCTGGTTTTCAGGGCTTCACCGGGGGTCGTGCAGTCCAGGTAAGACACTTGTATTCGTATATTAAGGAACATAGGGATAGCGTCATAGAAAGCAAACAGTGCATAACAAAAATACAGGCGCAATGTGAAGGCAAGAGTATTTGCTGTGCTGAATAAGCAGGCATAATATAGGCAGATACCATTTAGTGTCACAGGTTTAAGGCAGCAGAACAGAGACTAAGCAATCACAGTGTAGAAAGATACCATTACTTTTTTCACAGTTAGGATACTCAGTATTCGTAATTCAGGCACATAGGGACAGTGTCGTAAAAAGCATGCAGTGCATATCAGTGATATAGGTGCTATGTCTGCAAGATGGCAAATAATTGTTGCTAAGCTGGTAAAACAGGCATGCCATGGGCAAATGCAGTTTGGTGGCACAGGTTAAGGCAGCAGAATAATGACTAAGCAATCACAAAATATCCAAATTCCATTACCTTTTTCAACATTCACTAGGTAGGCACGGAGATATAACGTGAGATTTGGAGGCTAGTATTGGTGATAGAGTGGTAAAGTTAATAGCGCAATGCGCGGATCACTTTTAGTCATACCGTTATACAGTATATAATGGAGATATTGGCCGTTGTAGTATCTCCGGCTGAGCAAGGGCCGCGTATCTAGTCTAAAGCAGATTGTGGAATACTCGAGGCCACTTGCGATGGGCTGTAAGTCTTGTGTTATTGTGCAGGGAAGGTAAGCTAGTAGAACAGAGGTGCACTCACTGCAGCGTTAGGGCAAAGGGGCGTGCGGCTCACACCGGCGAACAAGGGCAAACAAGGCCTTAGCACTGGCCTTCTTCACATGGCCTGCTTCCTTCTGCCTACTGGCGGATGTGGGCAGTGAAAATAAGGATAAGTTGCTTAGCAACTACAAGCAGCCTCGATGTGAGGCTGTGTTGCGCTGGCCATTTTGGAGCCAGGCACGGCTGGAACAGCTGATTTTGTTGCACGCCAATTCAAATGGTGCATATCATGCTATCAGGGCTTGGTATAAGTCAATGCTGGTTACAGTGAAGCTACCCAGTCATTATGCTGCTCAGAGGTTGTTGCAGATCGCTACTCGCCAGAACGATCTCGTGTTGCTGCAAGATGTGGTCAATCTCAGCACTCCGCATGTGTTGAGGTGCGCAGCTGTAGAAGGGGGAGGAGGGCTCTGGCCCTCTCCGACTCCAGAGGTGGTGTAGCAATGGGTAAGGGATGGGCAAACAATGCCTTTTTCACTGGCCTTCTTCGTATGGCTGGCTTCCTTCCGCCTGCCAGCGGATGTGGGCAGTGAAAATAAGGATAAGTGGCTTAGCAACTACAAGCAGCCTCGATGTGAGGCTGTGTTGGGCCGGCCATTTTGGAGTTAGGCACGGCTACTGGAACAGCTGATTTTGTTGCGTTCCAATTCAAATGGTGCATATTGTGCTATCTGGGCTTGGTATAAGTCAATGCTGTTTACAGTGAAGCTCACTAGTCATTATGCTGCTCAGAGATCGTTGCAGATCGCTACCCGCCAGGTCGATCTCGTGATGCTGTAAGATTTGGTTTATCTCAGCGCTCTGCATACATTGAGATGCTGCAGTTTTAGAAGGGCGAGGAGGGCTCCCAACATGCTACAAACCTGACATTTTGCATGTTGGTAGGTTCTGTGGTATGTGCAATGTAAAACGTATAACATATGAATGTTTCTGTTTTTTTAATCAGTCTGCAATGCTTTCCCCTGACATATGTGGATATGTGTGTGTGTCTGTTTGAAATGTTAGCATACTTCCCATCATGCTACAAACCTGAAATTTGGCATCTGGGTAGGTTCCATGGTGTCGATAATGTAATAAGTATAATATATACATTTTACTATTTTTTTTTATTCTTTAAGCCGTCTGCAATGCTTACACCTGCCATATGACACTTTGCACCGTAGTTCTGCCGTAGTTCTACGTAAACTTCAGCAGTTCATTGTTCTTAAACTTTCCACACTATCAGCATTATAGGTGATTTAAGTAGCACTCACTTCTGAAGTCATGCCAGTTACAGAAAACAGTGCTTTTGTAGTAATGCGGGTGACAGGAAATGGTGCATGTCTCTTCAATAGTGTCCGCAGTGACATTGTCTGTAACACCGTGGCAAATCTCTCATGATAATTAAAGGAACTTCATTTTCGCACGGGAGTTGATGAATATATGCCATCTCAACAGTACAAAGCGCACATGCTTCAGCCATACATGTATGGGTATGGCACTTCAAGCTTACATGTACAGGTACAGCATTTATGTTGCGGTCGCTGCTGCCTCAGCTGTAGTTCATGAAATGAATAATGTTGCTGCGCAAGCTCAACACTCCATCTCAAAGTAGCTGGAATCGATTGCGTTGTTATTCGGGTAAAGCAAACAACCATGCCACATCATCATCTATATGTGTTCATTGAATGAACTTCAAACTTGAGATGAAGTTGGAATTACCATGCAAAGCACAGGTACACTTGCTAGCAGAGCCGGCCTTAAGGGGGGGCGAGCCGGGTGACCGCCCGGGGCACCACGCCCCCCAGGGCACCCTTTGCCCCTGCCACGCCAGCTTGGCAGAGTCTTTCAAGGGCTCCCCTGAGCTGGTGTTGTGGGAGAAGGTGCAGCAGGTGGCCTTTTACTGAAAAATGTGCCCGTGGCAGGGAGGTGCATTTAAATGAGCCCCTCTGCCACAAGCACTTTCCACAAGAATAGGCACCATTAGCCCCACACCACGCCTGCTCTGGGGAGTCTTTCAAGGGCTCCCCGAGCTGGCGTGGTGGCAGAAGGCGTGGCAGGCACCTCATTGCCATAGAATGAACCCTCGGCGGCAGACTCATTCAATGGCAATGGGGTGCTAACGCGCCCCATTTAACCTCCTCCCCAAAGCGAGGAGGTAAAAAAAAAAAAGTGGCCCCTCTTGGCCCCGCCCCCTTCTGCACCGCCCCCTGTTAACCAGGGGAGCACGGTGGGTGAGGGGGGGTGCAAATTCACCCAGGGCGCCGCTGCACTTAAGGCCGTCCCTGCCTGCTATTGCTGATATAAATCACACAAATAATGTATGCATAAAACACGAACGTAACATCAACCACCAGATTGGTTTCCAAATGCACGTGGATAATGCATGTGCCAAACACACATGAACCAACAACAGCTAGGTTTGTTTGGACTTGCACAAGGAAACCGATGATACATGGACAAAACATAGACAAAACACACACTGAACACCACCAACTGGATTTGAACAGATATACATATATATAGATAGTGCATGCCCAAAAAAAAAAACACATGCACAAATACCAACCAGACTCTCTGAGCATGCTTATGATTACAAAAAATGCAAACACAAAAATGAAAATATGACATACTTACCGAATCATAAACTATGAACTATTGGCTTTTGCAGCCTTATCTATTCAACCACAATTAAAAGTATACAGTGGGGGTCATTCCTAGGTTGTAGGTAAGGGAAAAACGATGCCGGTAAAGGATTAACGGCATTGCTTACCACTATGGGTTATTCTGACCACGAGACCGCTATTTACGGCATCGTACTTTAAGATGCCGTAAATAGTGGTCTATGCGCGCGCACGCGACACACCATGCCGGCATTAGCGGCATGCCCTAAACCGGAGCTGATCCCAAGTAATGCGGACATGCAAATAACGGCCTTCTGAAGGCCGAAAAAGAGCTTACCGGCATGGTGTAAATACCGGCATCTCCCAGAAGGCGTAAAGAACCCTCAGCAGTGTTAAGAAGTGCCACAAATGCACACAATCAACACAGATGGAGGCAATGGAGTGAGGGCCAGTACAAAAGGAGCACACCCACATACCACACCCCCTCCCACACCAAGATGATACCAATAGTAATAGCATTACTGGAGCTGGAGGCCCTGCTTGCAAGGCCTCAACAACAACAACAACAACAGCCCCCACCACAGAGGAGACACAGGAGGAGAAGAAGGGTGAAACAGGCCCAGCATGCCCCACCAGTGCAGCCACAGTTACCACGCCGGCAGCCCCCAATCCCTTGCATCAGAGCCACCCCCTTCAACCTAACACCTGAGCAGATCCACACCCTATACCGGCTTGACCGTGACACCATCACCACCGTAGTGGACCTGATACACAACGACATAGTGAGCCTCATAGAAATACGCACCGCCATCCCCCCTCTACTGAAGGTAGTGTCTGTGCTGCACTCCCTTGCCACAGGCCCCTACCAGCACACAGTGGGGCACATGCATGGCATATCACAACCCTTATTTTCCCGGATACTGAACCAAGTGCTGGATGCCCTCCTCAAGCACACAAGGGACACCATATCCCTACCACGGACTTGCCAGGAGATATTCAATACAAAAGTTGCCTTCCATGCACTGGCAGGCATGCCAAATTGTGTAGGTGCCCTTGACTGCACCCACATGGAGTTGGTAGTCCTGCATGCCATGGAGGTGGTGTATCACAACCGCAAGCAATATCACTCCATCAATGTGCAGATGGTGTGCAACGCCAGCAAAATCATCACACATTGCTGTGCCAGATATCCAGGATCAACTCATGACTCATTGGTCCTGCGGAACTCCACACTACCATGCTTCATGGTGCGACATGCCGGACGACATGCCTGGCTGCTTGGTGGGTAGCCTGACTGGCACATGGCAGTGCATCGGGGTTGTGAGGCGGGTGGCTGCATACTCCACCTGGGTGGGAAGGGGGGGGGGGTGCATACTCTACCTGGATTGGAAGAGGGGGATGCATACTCCACCTGGGTGGGAAGGGGGGTGCATACTCCACCTGGGTGGGAAGGGGGGATGCATATTCCACCTGGATGGGAAGGGGGGGATGCATACTCCACCTGGGTGGGAATGGGGGGGATGCATACCCCACCTGGGCAGTAAGGGGTCGGGGATGCATACTCCACCTGGGTGGTAATGTTGACGTCAGTGCACAATGTGCACATCACCGAACACTGTACCCCAAAGCAACTGAAACGGCACATGACAACCAAATTCCATTGTGATGAAGTAAGTCTGACACCTATCACTACATGATTAACAGTTAACCAGCCCACATCCCACAACACATGCACCACTCATCGCGGCCCTCACACACTGTAAGGCCATCCTGCACTATGCACTGCATATGCACTATGTTGCTGTATCCAGCATATCACCACACATGACAGTCCTCCCTGGGAGTGCATTGAATTGAGCCAACCAGGGATACCACAGTGTGTCCCTGGTTCCGCACACCCATAGGAGCGCTGCAAGTCACCATGGAACTGATCAGTGCAGAATGACGAATATGGTACTGACTAGAGCCAACAATCCCTATTACAAAATCTCACAGGACACAACACATGAATGATTTTACTCCAACACTGCTGCATGTATATATGATGCGCGTGCAACAAGATGTCAGTGCACACCATGACCCATCTCGAAGATGCAACCCACTCCATCAGTCCATTGCACAGGACACATAGCGTGGCCAGAAATGGGGTAAAAGCATCCGGGACATGTGCGTGTGGGCAGAAATTACCTGCTGCCATGTGAGACTAGTACAGTTGTCCACCATGAATGTACAAACACTTACCTTCATTCCCCTCTTATGCAGGTGATGGTGGCTATCCCTTGAAGCCGTGGCTCATGACCCCTGTCTGAAACCCACAGAACAGGCACGAGGAAGACTACAATCGTTCCCATAGCCGTACACGTGTGGTGATTGAGCAGACCTTTGGCCTGTTGAAGGCACGATTTCGCTGCCTCAGCCGGTCGGGTGGGGCACTCCTCTACAGCCATGAGAAGGTGTCCAAGATAACCATGGCATGTGTAATGCTGCACAATATGTGCAATCGTCGGAACATGCCCCTGCCCCCTGACATGGAACTGCTACCGCCAGATGATGATGAAGGGGAGGAGGAAGATGTGGCAGGACATCATCAGGGTGCCGATGCACAGGAGGGACGTGGACAATATTTATGACACACAAGTCAGCAGAGGGTGTCATAATTTGAGGACATAGGGCACTGGGTGTGGGGATACATTTACACTGTGCACTGTTATATATTAAATGACACATGCACAATGATGAATGTCCACTCTGGTTTTTCTTTGCAACACAACTGCTGTATTAAAAGTGAAAATGTCTAAGTGAAAAACAAACCCTCCACCACACTCACCCCCCTCCACCTCCCCCCCCAACTCCCAAACACTAGTCCCATAGGGCCCACGTAGCTCACATGTGGCTGGCAGTAAAGTCACTCTGCGCTCCCGGAGCCAGGGGGAGGCATGTCCCGGCGGCGCTGGCCACGGAGCGACTGACGGAGTGGTCTGGTCTGGATGGAGTTGCTCGTTGAAGGGATGTCCTCATGCTGAGGCTGTTGGCCAGGATGAGCAGCCTCCAGAGCATCGGCTATGTGGCTGAGCACCTCACAGAGCCAGTTGGTGCTGTCCGTTATTACCTGGCCCAGTGCCCTCAATTCATCACGCCACTCCTCCCTGGCCTGCCGATTGTCCTGCACAAAATCTGTGATCAGGGCTGTGAGCTGGTCAGCCCGCTGTGCATTGGCGGATGAGGTAGTGGCCCTGCTGGGGATCGAGCTTACATGTCTTGTCAGCGCTTCCTCAAGGGAACTGGGCACAGGACTGGCATGTCCCTGTGTTGGTTCCTGGCCAGATTGCTCGAATGTGTCGGTCTCACCCGAGTCACTAAAGGATACCTGAGGGTTACAGTAGGTTTTAGGGGTGTGCACGACTTCAACTGTGTCATCCTCAGTCGCTCCCCAGATGGAATTGGGGCTGTCCGCACCTTCGAGGGGGGCCGTGGCTGCCAGCACCCCAGCCACACTCGACTCCTCAGACCGTGGCATTGGGCATGTGTCTGCAGCCAGTGCAGGGAGGGGCGGGGGTGGTGCACCCTCCACAGGCCTTGCTGGAGCTGGTGGTGTACGTCCAGGTGTTGTCTCCTCGCTGGGAGACGGCGGCCCATGCCTTGTGTTATGAAGATGGCAGGCAGAGACAGGTAAGGGTTCGAAGATATATTTATTTCAGTTTCTCTGGATACTAGGAGGGAAGAAGACCCCCAACATTAAGGGGCTCCACCTCATTCAGCCCTTGGCTCCAACTGACAACATTAGAATCAAAACAGAACTATCAGAACTATGCCACAAGAACATTCCGTGACATCACGCAGGATGATGTATGATACTGCTCCTCTCAATACACCTCATACTATCATGGAAGACATCTCAACACATCTTCCCCTTTTTTTTTAACATAATCTATCACTATATATTTATCAACTAAACACTACCTAGGCTTCAACAACATTCCGCGACCTCACCTCTCACATGTCCTCTCCTCACAGTGGCTATTCTGTCTTTGTTCCACACCTGTCCACCAGTCACTCGAACAGCCCCGCTCATGACTGCCACGACTCTGACAGGATCGGAATATAAAGAATGCCCTTTCTTCTTGACCAGACCCTTCCTTATCCTGACCCAATTTCCACACTCCACACGAAGCACTTTCTTTCCTCTCCTCAGATTCTCGCGCGTGACCCACTCTGTCTTCTCTTTTATCAATGACTTTCTTACTTCATCAATGACTAGATCCGTTTCCCTGCTCCTACCAAGCCATGGTGGACACGCCATGGAATACGGCTTCCTGCCCCTCATAAGTTCAAACGGACACAAACCGGTTGTAGAATGAGGTGCCATCCTCAAAGCCCAAATTCTATTCTGTATCATGACCAGCTTGTCCAAACCACACTCCTCTCCCATACGTACACTCTCCATCACACATCTATTCATCCTTTTGACCACCCCATTAGACTTGGGATGATATAATGAAGTCCTTTTGTGGCCAATTCCACACTTCCTCAAATATTTTGTGAAGTTTTCCCCTATAAACTGGGGACCATTGTCCGTCAGTACGGTTTCAGGTAAACCTTCATTCGCAAAAATCTCCTGTAGGACCTTTATCATATTCTCACCAGTAATGTCTCTTACCACTTTAAAATCCACCCATCTGGAAAACAAATCTACAACCAAAACAATGCATTTCCCACGGCCGTAACCCAGCTCCATGGGACCTAATATGTCCATGGCCAGATCACTCCATATCCACCAATGGCTGCTTTTTGGCCACTACTCCCTTCCCACTCTTGGCACAAAATTGACGATTTGCCAAACAATTTTCTATCTCCTTATCAAAACCCGGCCACCAATAGTCTTCTCTTAGAACTGCTTTGGTTTTGGTAACACCAATGTGACCACTATATGCCAGATCTATCACTTTCTTCCTTAAACCGATCGGGACCACTGCCCTACCCCATCTAAACAAAATACCTTAATTTACCGATAATTCGTCCTTCACCTCCCAAAATGGCTTCATGCCCTCCGCCAATTCCACCTTGTTTGGCCATGCCGCAGACACTACATAGGGAATTACCTTCTTTATGATATCATCTCTTTCAATTTCCTCCAACCACTCCTGTTTGGACACAATACCATCTGTGTTGACAAACACTAGTTCCATGTCCTCATTCTCCACAATTTCATGGTTTGTCCCCCGTACTCTCGACAAACTGTCGGCCAAAACTTTTTCCCTCCCGGGTATAACTTCCATCCCAAAACAGTGAGTCTGCATCCTGGTGACCCAACCTGCCACTCTGCGTGAAACTTTGTCTAAGCCCTTATTCTCAAAAATAGATTTCAGGGGTTTATGATCAGTCCCAATTACAAAATCTACACCCCACACAAAATTTCTGAAATGTTCCACAGATCAAAAACAAGCCAGGGCCTCTTTTTCTAGAACAGAATACCTCAACTCCGCCCCCTTGAGACCCCTCGAGGCATGGGCTATCACCACTTCAGATCCGTCACTCTGCCTCTGGGACAACACAGCTCCCAAGCCAGTTTCACTAGCGTCCACTGTGATGATGGACGGCTTCCTCGTATCAAAATAACCTAAAGGACGAGCCATATTTATTTCCTCCTTTATTCTGGTAAACTCCATATCACATTTGCTATTCCACACAAAGCCAGCTCCCTTTCTCAGAATCTTTCTCAGTTCCTGCACTTCATCAGCTAGTTTACCACAAATTTATGATAAAATTCCGTCAACCCCAGAAAAGATCGCAGTTCGCTCTTGTTTTTCGGTTTTTCAATACTCTTTATGGAATTCACCATATCTTCTTTGGGCCTGACTCCATCCCCCGAGACTTCATGACCAAGATAGTCCACCTTTGTCACCACAAACATACATTTCTCTCCTCTCAAAGTAATGCCTCTCTCCTCAAATATCTTCAAAACTTCACTCAAATTCCTGCCATGCTCTTCCAAGGTCTCTCCACTCACCAACACATCATCTTGAAAACAGAACACCCCTTTCACTCTTCTCAACAATCGGTCCATGATCTTCTGAAACACTGAAGAGGCAGATGCCAAGCCAAATGGCATCCTCCTAAATTGAAACACACCTTCATGTGTCACAAACGCGGTAACTTTCGTACAAGCCTCCTCCAGTTCATCTTGATGATAGGCTGAAGTCATGTCCAATTTGGAGAAATATTTTCCCCCACCCACCATGGTCAATAGCTCACCCATGTTGGGCAGAGGATGCCTGTCTACCAACACACACTTATTCAGTTCGCGCATGTCAACGCATAATCTCAGATCCCCTGAACTTTTCTTCACAATCACGACTGGGACGCTCACAATCATCCGTCTCTCCACTATTTGTGACCACATTAACGGTATTAACGATAATATTTTGCACTGGCATCACAACTTCGTCATCTGAGGACTTCCCATCTTCTTCCTCATTTATGTAAAGGACCTTTCTTTGGGTTGACTGTCCAAATTGATAGTTCTTGCAGCATGTAGCCAAATGTCCTCTTCTTTTGCACTTTGTGCAAATGCTCTTCCGGCCCGGGCATATTACTGAAGATGCAAAGTGTGTTGCACTAGCGCATCGATAACATAGCCTCTCTTCCTTTCTGTCCTCCTTCTTATCGTTTCTCTGCATTAATTCTTGGTTCCTCTTTTCTTCCGGGTTGTTCCTCCCTGACTGTTTGTTTCTTCCTCTCCTTTTGTTCTTTCCTTCAGACACATTTAATACTTCCGCCTTATTTTCTTTGGACTCTCCTCCTTCGGTCTTGGAAAGTTTGGCCACACATGCCAAGGAATGTTCTACACGTTTGGCAAAGCTAATACCTCATCTAAATTTGGCTCATCCTTCAGCCATAGTTCCTCCCGAATCTTGTTTGATCGGCAATGTGTCATAAATTGATCTCGAATGTGTTCGTCGAAACTACCTTGAAATTTACATGTCAGAGCCAGATGTCGCAATGCAGTCACATAGTCCTCAACAGATTCGCCCTGAGCTTGTGTGCGCATACGGAAATTGTAGCGTTCTAAAATTGTGCTCCTTTTTGGGTTGAAATGCTTGTCAAGTTTTAGCAATGCTGATTCAAATTCATTTAATTCATCACCACTTCCATCACTCACTAACTGGGGAAGAGTTTCAAAAATCCTCTGGCCTTCGTAACCTAATAAATGCAGCAATAGTGCTAGTTTCCTCTCGCTGGAATAAGCTGTTCCCTCAGCAGCTTTCATATAATGCATAAACCCCTTGCGCCACTGAGGGACGCAATCTTTGCTGCTCCAGGAGCAGGCATGAAAATGGGTGGGCCTGATATGCCAGGTAAGGCTGCCATTATTTAGTGTCTACCCAAAACAACTGGGTTTGGACAATAAAACTCCTCTGAATTTCTTGGAACTTCAAATCTCTTCTTCTGGCTCCTGGTTGCAATCTTTTTTTTAAATTAAAAAGTAACAGTGGGTTCTGAGATTTTTTTTCTACAGAACAACAATTGGCAGTGTCATCTGCGGTGATCACTACAGCGTGTTGTGTGTTCTACATGGAAGCCCCTCCGCTGTGCACTACAGTGACTGCCTTGCCAAGCGCCTGGATGCTTCACACAGTTTGCATCCCCCCTTTTACAGTCAATGTGGTAGTTCCTGCAACCTCTTGGCAGATCCCCTGGCAGCTTCCTTAATCCTCTTCTTTTAGGGGTAATACGGTAGGAAGGATGGCTCCACCCCCCCGGCACACGCACTTAATCCACAGCCTTGGTATTACGAGAGTCCAAACCCTCTGCCGGCTGCTGCTGAAAGCGGCGCACAACTAATGGGCAGCACTTATTTGTCGGGAGGTGCGAAGGTGCCAGGTGCCGGATTAACGTTAGCGGGCGCTCAACACCAGAGCAAACGGAGCGGCCAGCAGGGCTGCTCCTCCTTCACCCGGCGGTACACCCGCAGGAAGGCACTTCGATGGGCGTCACAAGTTGGAAACTTCTTTGTGGATTGCGGGCCGCTCAACGCAGGCAGAGGAGCAGCCCACGGCAGTTGCAGCAATCGCCTTTCCAGGTGGATGTGGGCCGCTCAACACAGTAGACGGAGCAGCCCACTGCGGATGCGAGCAGGGCCTCTTCAAACGGTGTCGCTGACTCCACGGTGCCCACGAGAGGGAATCGCCGCTGCACGTCGACCGTCGCTCAACGCCGAGGTAAAGCGGAGCGGACGTGGTCGGTCGCTGGGGGTCTCCGCCAATTTGCCTCTGATGGCCTCACCATCCCATCCTCGTCGCCATTGTTATGAAGATGGCAGGCAGAGACAGGTAAGGGTTCAAAGATATATTTATTTCAGTTTCTCTGGATACTAGGAGGAAAGAAGACCCCCAGCATTAAGAGGCTCCACCTCATTCAGCCCTTGGCTCCAACTGACAACATTAGAATCAAAACAGAACTATCAGAACTATGCCACAAGAACATTCCGTGACATCACGCAGGATGATGTATGATACTGCTCCTCTCAATACACCTCATACTACCATGGAAGACATCTCAACACCTTGGCCCCTGGAAGTGCTGGGACGGTAGCTCTCCTACTCCTCACTGTCATGCTCACTGCCTGAGTGATGATATGAGAGCCAGCATTTATACATTTATACATGCTACAATAGCACATTCAGATATTTGTGGGTTATCGGAATTTGGATAGGGAACGGCACATCATTCAATACTTGGGTGGTAAATGCATGCATATGTCGTTGTCAATCATGTTGGCGGGGTACTGTGCTGTCTAACATGCACACTGTTTACATCAACTGCCCTGTGTGTCTCATGGAATGGGCCCCTTTGTGTGGTATGTGTCATGTACTTTAGGGCCTTGCACCTGGCAGTAGCTTGGGTCTCACTTGCTTCGGCATGATTTACAGGGGGGTGTGGCCGACCATGCCGTGACTCCTTGGCCAGACCTTAGCAGTGACTTTCATAACATTGGCGTTGGCAGTATTGACTTTGGACACTCACCTCCATCAGTGGATGACATTGCACCACACTCCATTTCTCCGACCGCTTCAATGGATTCGGAGCCTATCATGGCCGCACATGTCTCCTCCCACGGCATTAGTTTCATAGGCAAACTTGGGCCTCCTCCAGTCTCCAAGGACTGGCTTCCATTCGCAGAGAGGATGTTCTGCACCCTCAG
Organism: Ambystoma mexicanum; assembly: GCF_040938575.1. Taxonomy (NCBI): domain Eukaryota; kingdom Metazoa; phylum Chordata; class Amphibia; order Caudata; family Ambystomatidae; genus Ambystoma; species Ambystoma mexicanum. Next base: position 495,864,775 of record NC_090922.1, read on the forward strand.
CTGCAGGTCGTCCCACCTTTTGCGGCAATCCTTTGTGGTGCGGGGGGTGTTGCCCACAGCGCTCACCTGCTGGGCCACTAGTGCCCAGATGTCTTTTTTTTCAAGCACCCCCACACTCCGCATGTCGTTGCTGAAAACAGTCCCAGCAAGCTCATGGAGGGTATCCACAAGCATTTGCAGCTCATCTGGGCTGAACCGCTCCTTTCGGAGGCGGCAGCTCACTTCTTTGGCGCTTTGGGCATTCCTCGGTAGTAGTGGTAACTTTCCGGTAGGTCAACATTGTGCCAGGGGCCCTGTCTGGTGAGGATGGCAATGGATTGTGTTTTTAAAGATGGCCACTGTGCTCCTTCCAGTTCCTGTGCGATGACGCTATTTCCGGTTCCGCATTTTAACGGTGACCGTAAATAACAGTGACCGCTATTTACAGTCACCGCTAATGCCGCGTTGCTCTATTGCGGTAGTGTTCACTACGGTGCGGTCCATGCCGGTAGGGGGTTTTTTGGGCATTTTTGCGGCATGCCGCTACATTCATTACCGGCATGGCGCAAAGCTCGTGCCCGCGAACTCGTAATAGTGCGATTTTAGCGGTCGATTGCCAGCTCGGACACGCTATTTGCGCCATGCCGGTAATGGACGGTACTTAACTCCAAACTCAGAATGAGGGCCAGTACATTACCAAACTTTCAGAATGCATGATAGGGTTAATCTATTCACTTCAGACCAATAAAGTATGGTGAATTGAAATAAGCATGTATTTATTTCTATGAGGAAAGCATAATATAGGAGATGGCCTAAGCAATACTCTCTCTTCTAACCTTGACCCATTTTCAAAATCCTGTTCAAAACACATTATAGCAGCATTGCACTCAGAATAAAATAATTTGCATTTGGTAAACGAAATAATACATTTCAAAGGTTTTAATTACTCACTGCAAATACACTTAGAATTGGATTGGTAAATAGGGATTTGGCCCTTTTGAACCAGATTTTTCAGACAGTTGGGGGAAGTACCTGAAATGTCTCCAAGGGCTATGACAAGGTAGACCTCGAAGAAGCAGATCCTGTTCCAACCAACATGATCGCTACCTGCCTCAGTAAGGGAGCAGCCAAAACTATGATGACTTGGACAAGCTTGCAATTCTAGTTTTTGAGCCTAAAAAAAAGACTTTGCCAATTTTTCCACATACTGATTATGAATGAGCTAAATTACAAATCTGAACTACCTTGGAAACAAACAGCAAACATTGTTTAAATGTCTTCACCCTGAGACAGTAAACTGTTCTGCGACTAAACATTAGCACTTTGGCAATTTTTCGAAATTGCAATTTTTTGAATTATTCCAATATTTTAAGCACTGAAAAAAAGCTATTTTTACACTTTTTTAGACATATACATATTTTTTTCCATAGGAAAATCATTCCGAGATGTAAGACTCCATGAAGCGTTTTTGTTAGTTTAGCATTTCAACTTTCCCTCTGCTGGTGAAACATAGGTTTGACACAACGCCCACGTGTAACTTGCGTTACCCCTCATTCTTCTTCTGCGAGGATAAGGGATATCATCCAAGGAACGTGCATGAGGTATCCTTGCAGTCGGATTTAAAAATGTTTTGTAATATTTGCTGACCCAAGACTGCAGATCACTTTCAGCTTGTTCTTAGTAAACTGCCCATTGAAACCATGTACTTTTAAGAGAGAATTCAACCCTTTTAACTTAGTGGGCTATTCAGAGGTTAGTCTGTCTAACTACACATTTCCTCTAGCTTGCCAAAGCACAGGAATACAATTGTGAGCATTATTTTAACTTTACTGGACCACAATGGCAATACACATCGGTTATTGGTAGTAGGTAGTTTTACCATTTTAGAAGTGGATATTACAGTAGGATGCTAGGTATCTACTCAACTACTATTTTGCTAATATTAGGAACTATATATTGTTTGACTATTTTATTTTAATTCCGATATATTTTCTCTACAGGAGAATACATGTACATGTGTGCTGAACAGGAGAGAGCGTTATTAACGTGGTTCTAGCTTTGAATATAAAAGACACTATTTTGCAAGTGCAAACAATGTTTCTGTTAGTGATAACACTGTTTAGGTAGGAATGCTGTTGATAGAACATAATTATGAGCCACCCAATGGTAATAAGCATTGATACAAAGATACACCCAGAAGGTGGATCCATAACAAAGTTGCCATACAATAGTAAGCATGTCTGGTGCTCAGAGATAGTAGTTTCTCTTGAAATATAAAGCAGACATCCAACTTTCTCCAGAACCTTGCTTCGGGTGTAACACTATCCTCTGTTGCAAAACCTGCCACAGCCCCTGGTGGACATTAAGACAGCGTTTGGGCGGAGTTTCGGATCTGGCAGGCAGAGTATGATTTAAATCAAGGTACTACTTACTGAAGCAACTTCTTTCACTTTCCCAAAGCACACATAGCGCTCTCCCTTATAGTGGAAGTTGCAGTAGTATGGCTGAATTATGTGGCGCTTTGAAAGCCTGCGTCATAATGGCTACAAATATGCAATACCCAAGAGCAAGGCATACATATCAAGCCAGGTAAAACATATTTCCACTTTGGGAGAGGTTCATCATAGCCCTGGCTTGTGAATATAAAACATATAAAACAAGTTTTGTGGAACGTTAACTTGCATTGTTTATTTGATAACCCAACGTCTATAACAACAGTGTGGTGAGAATAGCACACAACTGCTATAAAGTGCTGGTCATACAAGATATTGCTTACGAAAGACTGGGTTAGTCACTCATTGTAACATATGTACTTAACGAAGTGGCATGGGATGCAGAGGTGTACCTACATATGAGGGAGTCTCGCCTCTTTCAAGATTCCGAGAACATTCCTAACAGAATTCGTCTTAAAGTCCGATCAGATATAGTGACATTTTGTTAATCTATATCTGCATCCCAAGTGGTCTGTGCCCATGCACATTTTTGTTAGTGGACTTGACTCAGTTATTTGACTTGATTTTTCTGACATTTGACTGACATTTTTCTTAATGTGTTAAATGAATACGTTAATGTCAAAAGGTTATCATACAATAATGAATTGATTGTAATTTACAGGTATTCTATGAATACTCAGAGATAAGTAGAGAATAATTTCCATTTTAAAGTAAGCTAATATGAAACAATTAAGTACTCTTAGTTCCTTGTTATCATTGGTTTTGAATCTAGGATACTGTGTTCTTTTAACTAGATCATTTTTAATGAATTAATAGTGTAATCTATTATTATTCTATTGTATTAGCTATTGTGCTCTTGTAGAAAAGTGTCGTGAAATGAATGTGTTTATTTATTCAATCAGAAGGCTATTTAACCTGGGACAGTTACAATTATTCATTTGCTTTCTGGCTGTCTCACTTTCCTCTATCATTACTGTAGGGTTAAAGAGACTCCTTGTGACATACTCAATTGTGGGGATAGCTAAACCAACAAAGATTGCGTTAATGTCCACTGAACTCTGGCCCACAGTGGATTGGCTAAAAGCGCTACAATAATCCAGAAATGTAGATTTAATGTCATGGTAAGAACTAATTCTTGACCAACGATTATGGGCCTTGCTTTTCTTGAATACACCATTTGTTGTGCTTATTGTGAAGAATCAGATGTTGTATTTTCTTCAGCGTATGGTAGTCTGCCTTGTTGAAGATTTTTAGTATACATTTTTATTTTATTGTTCATTTATAACACGCTTAATACCAGCGAATGGTTTCTAAGCTTGGGATCAGGGATTCAAACTTGTGTTGTACCGCCTTGTCCAAGGCAAACGTGTTGCCGCTTAGCTATCCTTCCCCCATACACACTGAAAGTTTCGTTCACACTATAGACACTATAGATGCTGTCTATATTCCTAACCCCTGTGTTTTTGTTTTTGAATGAATAAGATGATGTCATCACTCCTCCCCCGGGGAAGTCTCCCCACATGTGGCCTGGGCACAGCAGCTGTTCCCTGATCCTGATGCTGGGGGCAGCAAGGCGAGGGAGGATCAAATGGGGGGAGGCGACTCTTGTTGGCAGGGAGTTGACACAACAGGTGAGACATGATATCCCCTTTTCCTTTTAGGGATACTCATCCATTCCCCACGCCTTAATGGCATATTGTCATGGCTTCCTTCATCCACCCATGGAAGCTACTGAGAATACCGTACCATATTCTATACATATGTCACCAAGAACTGACTACCATTCCCATGCATGTCAAAATACTGCAATGAGAAAGCTGAATGGAGTAATGAGGATTAGCAAAGGTGAGAAGCGCAAGATGTGCTCTAGGGGTTGCAAGCACACAATAGGTGCCGGGACATTTAAAAATGCTAGCCAGTTGACAGGGGATAGATGCTGCTTGCAGAAGTTTAGCCCTCTCACTGTTGACCTAGTGACCATCAAGCTAAGAAGTCTGTGGAGAAAGTAGTCTCAAGGATAAAGCTGAAGAGGACTTTGAGAGCAGCTTTGCCATTTGGAGACTGCAGGAGAAGGATAGGAGAGACTTCCTCACAGGAACCCTTGGAGCAGCCTCAATGCCACCGAAAATTGAGAGAGGCTCAGGAGGTAAATGGATGATGCGAAAGACGTGGAAGCCACAGAACGAAGCCGGCAAGCGTTTGAGGTGGAGACAGGACACAACGCCTCTTCCCATTTACTGCAGAGGAACTGAAGAACGCCACAACAAAGCCAGTGAGTTCTGCAATGGGGAAGGGGCACACCAAGGCGATTCAGCATTGCTGTTAGAGAAGGATAAAGGAAACTAGAACAAATGAGAGGGAATGTGAAACCCAATATTTGCAGAAAAAGACTAAAATAATGAATGCGAGATAACAGTTTTCAAATGTAAAATGTCCTGGCATGATAGTACATCAGTCACAGACAAGTTTACATGTGTGAAATTAATGTCCCATAAAAAGCTTAGAAAAAGCATAAAAAGAGAGCTTACCAGGCACAGAAAGGTTTCCATGTTTGTAAAGCAAGTCACAACATAATCCCTGGCAGGATAGAATACCGGGCCAGCAAGTCACATAAAAACCCCAGCGGGAGAGTATACCAGGCCCAAAAAAGTTTACAAGTGTATAAAGCAAGTCACATCGAAAGCCCTGTCAGGAGAATACACCAGGTACAGTTGAGTTTACAAGTGTGTAGAGCAAGTCAAGTTATGTTTGCACATATATCAAGTGAAGCACATGATAAAGCCAAGTTGGCAAGAGTGTAAAGTGACTTAAATGAGGAAGTCCTGGTAGGAGATGACGCAATGCGAAGCCAAGACTGTGAGAAAATGTTACATTAAAGAGGTGAAGAAACCTGATAGGGGAGTACACCAAATATTCTATGAAATTGATACTAACAGTCAAGTTGCTCAACATACAAGTTGTTTTATTTTGTTAATCAGAGAACTGCAAGGAAGACAACTACCCTTAGGAGTTTAAAGTATCATGAAGAGAAAACCTTCGGAAGGAAGCAATCGCTTGTAGATGGGAGGCCAAATCTGACCCTGTTGTCCTCCACACAACTCTCAACACGAAGGCAGAGAAACAACAGATGTGCCTCATTTTTAGGCCCATCACTGCAAACTTCAATGTATCGTAGGTGTTAGAAGCATTATTCAGTCACACAGCAATTCAAACCATACCCAATTGAGGACTTGGACGACATGTTAATTACATTGATTGAGCAAGTCGACTGACTGCAAAGCCAAAAATCAATGACGTCATAACTGACATGAGGATGTAGCCACATTATACATGAAGGATATATTCATCCATTCATGGAGGTACACAAACATGTTCTAGTTTATTGCATATAGGCACGCCCAAAGCACATGCTTATGACCCACGTAGGTAGAGGACGGATACACATACATATCTGTATATTCATATCTTTTGCAAAAGCTGAAGCCGCAAGATGCAAAGTACTCATATATTTAGCTTGCACATGCTTGACTGCGATTAACATGGAGAAGCCATAGGGAATGATACAGAAGCTATAGGTCTCTGAAATGGATGACAAAGGAGAGACAAGCTTCGAGTACATGGAAAAGCCGACATGATCGACACAGCCAGAGGCGAGCAGAAACAGGGCATTCAACCAAAGGCAAATGAAGATGGGAAAGTTCCAGTAATCAAGACAATGAGCCACTTGCAGAAAAATCAGACTGAAATTGTCATAATTACAAGCAGGACAGCTTCATGTCGAGGTCCCCACACACGTGACCGAGCCAAAAAAGGACAATGCCAATTCAATCAAGGTAGATGAAAAGGACTGGTCCCATCAAACAAGAAGAGGAAAAAAGCTACAAGTGTTGCCTACAAGTGGCTAATTGAAAACACTCTCCCAGACTTAGGTGATCAGAGATGGCAACATTAGAGAACAATTTGCACCTCCATGTTCATTCATTGCCTTGAAAAGGTACACTCTGATAACTGTCCAGGATCCCAAGGATGGGAGGACTAATTCTTACCAATTCAGATTCACCTTTCACATGGGGATATAATTTGTTGCAAGGGCCAATGGTCTCTCTGCGACCCTGCAGCATTGTAGATTGATACCAGCAGAGTTGATCTTAGGAGGAGCCACTTAATATGGCTATCTAATTGCAGAACTAACCCGTATGTATCCTACCCAAATTGACTAATATAAATGTGTGATAGTTTCTGGGATGGAACCTGGATTTGTGACATCACATCAGTATAAAACCGGGTGACACATGCTTAGAAGACAAGAACTAGAGAGAATACTTGTTTTTCTGTTGTGATCCCTGTAATTTAAAAGACCGTAACTTTGCCCCATGGCTGAGCCTTCCGTTCTTGTGGCGGAGAGCATTTGAAGGGCCCAAGTGTTCTCTGCTGATAATTGGGATGACTGCTAGAGGTCCCCAGCAACACCTATACAAAGTGGTAGCAGAGGACAGTTGATAGGATTTTTTTGCGACATACCATCTCATCCCACCACATGCCTGAGGGGCTATGTGGCGACGCATGGTAATCAATACATTAAAATCACATGTGTATGAAGAGAGGGTCAACAGGAGCCACCTTTTGAGGTATATTCCTGCCCGGTTCCCATGGAACGCCTATCAGACCAGATGGCAGAGTGGCAGGTTGTGGGAGAGTCGGTGTCAGAGAGACCTCAGTGGATCACAGAGTGTAAGTATAGACTCAGCTATATGCCATGTGTGGGAGGGAAGGTCCGTTTGATTTTGTTTTTGAAGGCTTTGTTTGATGTGAGGATATCTGATTTGAGGAAGTCTATTTGGGCGGTCAGCTTAGACAGTCAGCTTAGCATGGGGATAAAAGAAAAAATAAACTTTGACAAAAGAGGAAACATATATTTCCCCTTGATTTGGGCAGTTCAACTTGGTTCATCAATGATTATTTAATGGTTTACCTATGTATATTGGTTAGCAGAAGAAGCTACCGTATACAGCAGAAGGTCGTTTCCTGTTTTACCTTGGAGAGATACATTTCTATTAGGCGACACTATAGAAAGGGGACCACAAGATGTATTTAATTTCCCTATTAGGAGACAGCAAGGCGGCCGTATAGATGTTATGTTGTGTTTGTCATTGTGTTTGGGGCAAGTCATAAGCAGACACATCAATTGAAAAATGGAGTATTGAAACCTCTTCCTCTATGGTAGTGGTAACATCACTGGTGATGTTGTTTAATAGGACTTGAAGTGTACAGAACGCAGTAGAACTTGGTGGGTATTTTGGCCATTGTGATTGAAAATCAGTGTTGTACCATTTGGGCAGAACTTGAGAAGCTTACAAATGGAGTTGTGATTTGAGCCTTCCGGGTTGTAAAGCCACAAAAGGGGTGTTGTGTGGAACATGCCTGCGTTTTTTGGTGGTGAGCCGGAGAGCCTAAGAAAAGATTTGTTATATTGTATTGTTTAAATTGAATGTGTCAAAATCCTGATTTGAGTTCAAGTAAGTATTGATAAGTATTACATAGGGTGATGAAAATGAGGGATACACCACTTCACTATATGTGTAAGTCCCTCCCGCGGTACCAAGACAAAATACACAAGTATATTGCTGAATGAACTCGCGACACAGAGGGCAAGTTGATAATACCATGACCCAAAGATGGACGTTTATCCAAATGGGTATAGCAACAAATGATCACTTATTTGCAGGCAGTTTAGAAGGGGAGTAAACTATTGGCTATATTAGAATTATAGAAAATGATTTAGGACAAGGAAGGGGATTTGCTTCGGCGGCATTGGATGCTGAGCCAATGGGATATGGGGGACAAACAGCCCTCGACTCCCCCTTCCCTTTTCCTCCTCAAACATAGGACGAAGACACAGCAACAGTGTTAGGGAGAATTCTCTGTTTAGGCTGAATTTCCTAACCTAGTGAGTCCCCCAGCAGCTTTGCTGGATTTTTGGGGTTTATTTTTTTCTCCTGCCAAGAGTGAGACTCTTTTACCCTCACTCTTGGGCATGACTTGAGAGTGTTTCTGTGACTTGCTATGTGCTTATGGGCTATGGGGTATTTTTTCCCCATAGGCTATCATTGGTTTTTGAATGTGTGTTACACAGCACCCTCAGTGCAGTAACACAGGGGTGTCATAGAGACCCCCAAACATAGGCTCCACACCCTGGGACTGACTACTGTCTCCCTGGGTCTGTAAAGTCACCATTGACTTTACTAGTCTTAACTTAGGAACCTAACCAGTACAAACCATCATACTGTGGAAGTACTGGTAGGGGCAATTAGATTGCCCCTGGGTCTGTTGTCGAGGGGGTACTGTCCCGTCCCCCCTCGCCGAGTTTCTGGCTGGTGGCAGTGGATACCACAGAAATATTCCACCGGAATATTTCCCAATGGGATTTCCCATTGATTTTAATGCACCACTTTTTGGTGCAATGTTAAAGATACCGCCGGTTTATTTATTTAATATAAATTCACCGGTTGGGATTTTTTGCCAGAACTCGCCGCCAAAATGGCGTCTAGGTTCACTTCAGTAACCCTGAACCCGAGTCGAGCCTTTGTTCCACTTTTGGCGGGCTTCTGCACAGAAGCCCTCCAAAGTGGTGCCATTCTGTCTGGGTACCACAGGGGGTGTGGGAGGGGGTTTAGGCACCCTGGACTGAGTTGCCTTGCCAACTCATGTCGCACTCTGGTGTGATTGGCCCAAGTGGTGAGCCGCCCCGCTCACCACTTAGCATGTTTGAGTGACAGCTAGGGTGTATGAATGGGGGTTTGCTGCATAAAAGCAGGGTTTTTGGGACTGGTTCTTCAGAAGTCGCCACAGGACCTAAGAATCCGAAGAGGGAGAAGCCGAGCCGACCTGCCAAGACGACACCACCGGTGGAGCCCTGCGGAACCGTCTCACCACTTTTCCCAACGACAGAAGAGATCTCCCGCCTGGAGAGTCTTCTTCCCTTGACTGGTGGGGACAACCAGTTTCTGCCTTCTTTTTGCCGCCCTGAAGCATCTCGTGGCCGCCTTGCCTGTGCCAAGCACCCCGGCAACTGGGATACCACTTTTTACCTCAACCGCGAAAGAGGGGTAACATCCTTTTAACCGGAAAAACTCCACGGCTGGTTTCTTCCCTGGTAGTGCAACGACCTTCAGTTTTCCTCCACGATGAGATCTTCTCTTCCTCTGGACGACGCCATAACTTGCACCCACTACCAGGAACCACTGCCACCGCTGGAGGATCCTTTCCATTTTAAAGGTACCGTGTTCCGCCCGGCTTCCCTTGCCACCGATTGTACGGGGTAGATTTAGCCCTCGACTCTCGAACCTGGGTAAGCCTGGGACACCCTAACTAAACTTTTCTAAACTTAGTAAAACCTTTTCTACTCACCTGTAAAGACTTGTGACATTGTGTGATCTTGGGCATCTTTTCGCCTGGCTTTCCCTAGAGTGGGCCTGGCAACCGAACTTCCTTGCTCCTCAATAGACTGCCTTTCTAAACTCACTGTGAATCTCTGAAAAGTGTTTTGCCTTGCTATTTTCATTACTTTTGCCTTTCCCCTCCCTTTTTAACTAACTTGTTGGAGTGCCATCTAACGTTAAGCGCTCACCTCTGTTTGGAAATAAGTGGTGTTAACTTAGAACTGTCCAACAAATAACTAGGGATGTACATATAAGTAATAGTGACTGTGTTTTGACTTACTTACCTTTTCTGTGCTAGTGTAATTTATGAGTGTGTCTTTTAAATAAATAATTATATACTTTTACACCTAGCTCTGGTCAGTGTTTGCTTGTACTACTGGGCCTCTGTACCTATTATGTATGCTCTGTATACTGCCTAACTCTTCTTGAGGGAAGTCTGACTGCTCAGCCACAGCTACCAGGTAAATATGGGTGGTACAGACTGCTACCAAGTGGGTTTACTGCCAAACACCTGTAGTCTTAAATATTTTGCAGTGGTCCCAGAGGGAACTGCACAGGTTTCTGCCTAACAAACAGAAAGCAAGGAATTTTACCCCATGAATGAATTAAAATGCAGCAGCAGTATACACCAATCCCACTTTTGCACCTCAAGCGCCTACTGGCGAAAGCGCACCTGATGGCGCAAAGCAAGAAAGTAAAGCAGCACGAGACAGTAGCAGCGAACTTAAGGAGAGCAGCGTGATGCAAGCAAAGCTAAATGCCAAGAATCAGGTGTATCAAATGAATGGATAGGTGGACAGGTATTTCTCAAACAGGAATGGAAAATGGCAAGTGAGACAGGGCATGCAGGGATGGAATTACTGAGTAGCAAATACGCTGGAGGATGAAGCTAAGGAATTAGCAGAGATAATGAAGGAGGTACACAGTAGAGAAAGGGAAGAAAAGGAGGACATTGAAAGACTGCTATAAGAAAGGGAGGGAGCTGGAACACTATAGAGAGAGGGAAAGGAGAGAAGAAAAAAGAGAGAGCACAAAGATATAACAACGAGAAAAGCAGAAGAGTGGGAAAGGCAACTGCAGATAAAGAAGTTGAAAAGGAGGTTAGAAGTCGAGAGGCTTGTTAAAGAACAATGACACAGGAAAAGAGAGCAGCGCGGAAGCTAGCAAAACACAGACAAGAGCAGAGAGAGACACTCTTCGAAGGTGGTAGAGCTCAAGATGGAATTTGCCAAGTTTAGATGATGAGGATGGGGAAGGTATGAGAAGAATAGGGGACTTCTGTAGGAGCAGGAGAAGCAGAAGGGTTGCCCCATGGGCAGACAGGAGCACTGAACCCTCAGTGATGGGAGCACAAAGTTGCGGATTGACCAAGTGAAACGCGGTGGGAAGACACAACATTAAGAACAGTTAGCTTTGATGAAGACAGAAAAGGGGACAGAGACAGTAAGTAGTATTGGGACCATGTGGTCAGGCAAGGATTCACAAGGGAGCAAAGACAAGGAGGAGAAAAGGCACTCTTGACACTGCATGGAAGCAAGCCCAGACAGAGACGCAATATAGGGAGGCAAAGAGAATATAGGTTGAGGAGAGGAGGACATTGCTGGGTGACTACCACATTCCGAGTGTGGGTCACAGAGCACAGACAATATCACTCCATATGCACAGAGACTCAGGGCATTCACCACCACTAAAGACATGGGAAGGCAGGACAGAGGGACGACACAGACACTGTTCACATTGCTGGGAAAGGTGGAGGGTGAACTCAGTATACACTATGGCAACAGATGGACACAGATAATTTGAGATGCAAGCTGCCTTCGTTAACTGCGGGGGCTGTCAAATGGATTTATGTGCTTGAAAGACTGACAGCAGGGGCGGCATTAGCGGTAGGGGATATGAAGAGTCTACTCTCAGCCATGCTTGGGGAGGTATGAGACGATGTATGGAGAAGAGCAGCATATCCTGGAATGACTGCACAAAACACGGCACATGATGGTGCGCTGTTAAATAACTGCCAAGCGGGCGTATGGCAAGCTCTAAGAGTTCAATACCCAGACACATCGGACATAAGCATGATTATGGCATGCAAAATGCGTGAGGATGAAGACACACTTCAATATATTCAAGAAATTCAAGATGAATGGTGTCTCAAGACAAGAGAGCACTGGCAAAAAAACAGTGGGGTTATTTTACAACATATTATGTCAGGGGTTACCCAAGCAAGTACAAGAACAGCTTGAGAAGCTAGTGGTGATGGAGGTTAAGCTTATTAAAAATTCAGCTAACCATAGTACACTATTGCAAGCTAATGCATGAGAATACAAGAAAGAATGTGGGGAGAGGAAACAAGAAGAAGCAAAGTTAGTGCAGAACTAATTATCTAAGTATACAATGGAAGGGGTAATATTGACGAGCGGAGAAGAAGTAGTTGCTCAGCAGGCGTAGAATGGCTGACAGATGACCGGCAGACGTTTTGCAACACGAGGGCATATGACTCAGTGGCCAAGAGGACAAGGAGGGATAACTCCCAATGCAGCAGAGGGTTTCATGGGGGACACAAAGACCAATGGGAGGTCCCACACAATGCTGGGTGTGCGGAAAATTGGCCACATATTGCAAGTGTGCAGATACAGGGATTGGATGCCGCAAATGGGGGAATGCAGCAACAGCCCACATACCAGACTGAGCATACTGACTATTCGGCACAAAGATCACAGGCAAGTACAGATGTATGCACCACAACAGACGTATACCCAAGACAGGCAAGTGCAGCAGTACTAGCCCATGACACATGCATTACAGCTGCAGATACACATGCAGCAATCACATCCAGCACAGCAGGCACCAGTTCAACAGAACATCATAACCAGGACACATACAGGCTCCACAATCGGACAGCCCACAGACAGACCTGATGTGTTCAATCCTATTTGTTACACCCAATCTGGATGAGGAACCACATGAAGGGTTTACTTTAGGTGACAACACTTTTTCAATTCTCGTGGATTCAGGATTGACTAGGTCTTGTGTAAGGGAGGGGTGATACCCAATGTCAGGCATTGGCACAAATGTACAGGGATTCTCTGAGGCCACAGATTTGGTTCCTTTTACTGACAAATTACCACTTTATGTGGATGAACATGACCTGACCATGCTACTGTTAATTTCCCGACAGACACATTTCATTCACAGGCCAAGGGATAGAGTGCTCAACATCAGGGATTCATTACATGAATGTGAGGGAACTCATCCAGGCTTATTGCGGCCTGACAGTACCGAGGGGGGAGCCAGTAGTCATTGAACTGTTTTCATATGGGGTAGAAGTTTTAATCGCATGGCTTCCAGGGATACAGGGTAGACTGTTATGCATACCCAATGAATTCCTTTTCAGGCCAGAGGTTCCTTTAGATGAGAAAAAAGGAAAGGTGATCCCAATAGAACTCGAGGCAGCAATAGTGAAAGACAAGAGAATAGTACTACATGGGACTGACAAAACAGGACAATCATGGAGATCTGTAATTGCAGTGGGGGAAGGAGAGTGGTTTACTGACTTGACAGATGATGTGTTATTCCAAGACGATCGATCAGACAGCGAGGTGGTGTTTGACATAAGCATTACACATTGGGTGGAAATTCATTACAGGGAAGTGCCACAGAGAATGGGCCTCATTACACGGACGGCGGTAAGGGTTAACGGTCACCGTTAATGGCAACGGTGACCGTTAACACTTACCGCCGTACTACGAGGTCCCTTTGCGGGTTGGAGGATTTAACGCCTGCTTCTTGCAGGCGTTAAAATCCAACCCGCTAAGGGACCTCGGAGCTAATTACGGCAACCGTAATTTACGGTGCCGTAATTAGCGCCTTCCCCATCCCATTATGCCCTATGGGGCAAAAATGGGAATGGGGAAGGGCAATGGCGGAAAGGGGATTTACCGCCCCTCCAACCTTGGAATGGGGCGGTAAATCCCCTTTCCGCCAAGGCGGTGCCGGTATTTTACCGGCATGAGCCATGGCGCTAATAGCGCCAGGCTCACTGCCTACCGTGTAATGAGGCCCAATGTCTGTGTTGCGAAAACCTGCACCACCATTTCTTGAGGAAGTCTTAGGACGGGTAGCCAGTGTCTTATGGACCAAAAGTCCCTACGATGTGGGTCTGTTAAAAGGGATAGAAGTGATCAAGATAAAGCTTAAACTAGGGTCTATTTTACCAAGGGCAAGGCAGTGGGCCACATTACACGGAAGGCGGTAAGGGTTAACGGTCACCGGTAATGCTACCGGTGACCGTTAACCCTTAACCGCCTTACTACGAGGTCCCTTTGCGGGTTGGTACTTTAACGCCTGCTTTTTAGCAGGCGTTAAAAACCAACCCGCAAAGGGACCAGGGTGCGAATTACGGTACTGCAATTTGCGGTACCATAATTAGCACCTTCCCCATTCCCATTATGCCCTATGGGGCAAGAATGGGAATGGGGAAGGGCAATGGGGGAAGGGGGAATTACCGCCCCGCCAACCTTGGAATAGGGTGGTAATTCCCCTTTCCTCCAAGGTGGTGCCGGTATTTTACCAGCATGGACCAAGGTGCTAATATCACCTTGGTCCACTGCCTACCATGTAATGAGGCCCAGTATCCGCTATCAAGGCAGGCAGACAAGGGTATTTATGAGACAATTGCTGCATTAGTGAAGCAAGGCATTCTGGCACCCCCAGAATGGCAGTGCAACACTGCATTGTATCTGGTGAAAACGGTGATCATTGTGTTTTATTCAGGATTTGCGCCCGTTGAACCAAATTGTTGAAGCAGAATTCCTGTTAGTTTGAACCCAGTGAAAATCCTGTGCGGCATAGGACTTAACTTCCCTCCTATATGGAAAACGGAAGTGGAAACACATGATAGCAAGCACAGTCATACAATGTGCAGACAACATTTTAATTGCAAGCAAATAAGAGCAAAGGTGTGGAAATGGCTTGGGATATTTGCTGCAAGTATTGTCAGAAATGGTTTACAAGGTAGACAAGGCAAAATTACAATTTTGCAAAACGGAAGTGCTATATATAGGGCAGTGGATATCACAAAAAGGGTCAAAAGTGACTCCAGAAAGGGCTGAGGCAATCTGTAGAACGCAGATGCCCAATACAGTGAGGGAAATGCAGCAGTTTCTGCGCCTTTGCAATTATTGCAGAGCTTGGGTGTTTGACTACAGCACATACACAAGACCCTTGTTGAGCAGGCTCAGGGAGGCACAGAGAGGGAATGGTAAATTGGTATGGAGACATCAAATGACTGAAGTTTTCAAAGAGCTGAAGAAAGCAAAATGCATAGCCCCAGTACTAGGGATCACAGACTATCACGACAAATGTTATTTGTTCTTACACTCCAATGGAGTAGTGATGACTGCGGTACTCACACAGAAGACTACCCTATGGCACAAGCCATTGGTCTATTATAACGTTTAGACCCAGTGATGAGTGGACATTACCCTTGTGAGCAAGCTCTGGCTGCTTCCACATTCGCGGTAGAGAAGTCAGCGAGTATCAACATGGGGTGCAGCACCACACTTTACGTGTAGCATGCTTTCTTTGCAATTCGAACAAGACCCAAGAGTTCCTTTGACCACACAGTGAGCTTTTGGATACAAGGTAATTATCTCAAATCCAGCTATCAAGCTAGTGTGGTGCAGGACCTTAAATCCAGTGACATTTTTAGCTGAGCCAGTAGAAGACGGTGACTATGTAAACGATTATATTAAATACATGGACCAGTATGACGATCTTTCCAAGGTGGGGGAAAAACCAATTGAGTGGGTCGAGATGGTTTATATTGACAGGTCATCGACAATAGATCAGACAACAGGGGAAAAGGCATACAGGAACAGCAGTTGTGAGACTAAAAGCATATGGTACAGCAAAAGTAGTAGCAAGTGTGAGGTTGCCTTCACATTTTTTGGCGCAAGCAGCAGAATTAGTGGCTATCATAATTGGCATTAGAAGCGCATAGGGACCAGTAAATCACAGTGTATTCAGATTCGGCCTACGTGATGTCTACAGTACACTTTGTGCAGTCACAATGGCAGAGGAGGGGCTTTAGATGTGTTGATGGCACACTGGTGCAGCACATGCTCCTATTGGGTAGGCTTGTATAAGAGTTTGAACTCAAAGCAGCAGTAGTGGTCGTAAAGTGTCAGGCCCATAAGAGGGGGGAGGATGCAATCTCACTCGGGGCAATAAAGCAGCAGATGCGGAAGCAAAGTGCACAGCATATTTTTTAAGAATAAAAGACTTCTATACCCCATCAAGCACAGGTATCCGTGTGCGTAACATGATTGGAAAGGAAGAATATAAAACGTTACCAGTCACACAGATAGTGGAATTTCAGGGAAGGGCTCCAACTGAAGAGAAAGACTTATGGGTAAGAAGGGGATGTTCAATCTCTCCTATGGATGATCTGAGTCGAGCCATACCTTGCCCAATCGGGCCGTTCCAACATCTCCACATCAACTATGTTGATATGTTGCGGTGTGCCAGGGCTAATGGTACATTATAGTGGTTGTGTACCCATTCTCCCAATGGATTGAAGCTGGTCCCTGTTCACACCCCGATGCTCTCAGGGCAGTAATCTTTCTCGTTAGAGAGGTTTTCATACAATGGGGTGTGTGTGAGGTCCTGCAGTCAGACAATGGACCTCATTTTGTGAATGAGACTTTTGAGCACATCACAACTTTACTGGGGATACAACCCAAATTCTCCTGTGCCTATCACCCGCAAGTAAACAGGGTATCTGGGAACCGCAATGGCCTGCTCAAAGAAAACATTGCAAAAACAAAAGCCACCTTAAAAACATGATATCTTCATTGTTTGGTGTTAGCTCTGTTCGCACTGCGCAATCAGCCCGGATTCCACCACCACTTAACGCCCCATGAGGTGGTAACAGGATGGTGCATGGTCCTACCCCTGGCTCCTCCCACTAGAGCATTGACAGATGCAAATGCAACACTGATGTGTTTGTAAATGAAATGTGCGAACATGTGACTTCTTTGATGGCTAGTGTGTCTTTCATTTCTCGTCAACTGCAGGCGCAGCGTGAGATGTCGAGCAACCGGGGAACACAGTTCTACTCTGGAATGTTGTAAGGCCCTGGTTTAAACCCAGATTCGGGGGCCCCTATACTATGGAGAAAGCAACAGAGCATGCAGTGAAACTGAATGGGAAGAATGTGCGGAGCTACATTGGAAATGTTAAGCCCTGCCGAGGTCAGACCTCTTCCCGTCTAACAGAAGACGATTTGATGCAAGACAGGGAAGAAGAACAACAACCACGAATAAGATGGCCCACAGCAAGAGAGTTAGGGAAGGACAATGCACAGAGCTAGACTAGGCACACTACCTTTTTCTTACAATAGGTAAGAAAAAGGTAGTGTTTCCTCGAGAACGTAAGGACAGTTCAAGCCATATGGTACTTAATACATGTAACCCATTTCGTGAATGCTTTATCCACTTCATGATACATACAGATATTGAACAAATGATTCCTCCAGCATTGTTTTTTCATGCCTTTCTGTTATATGTTGCCCACATCTACCCACAATTGACCCGTGGAATCCCGTCTATCATTACTGTGCTTGTTGATTCGAGAATCCGTATAGTGTGTGATTGATTGATCTTCGCAGCACTCCTCCAGTACTATAGGCGTAGAGGTTAATCTAACATATACTAACATGACAATAATGCACTTCGCAGACTTTTCAGGTGAGTTGCACACATCCTTGGATCAACGCAAAGAAACACTCAAGAACAATAACATGGGAAATATAATTTGTAATATTGTGATAATGTTGTGTGTCTTCTGCTGTCTCTACCTCTTTACACTCCATGCTTTACGGAGGTTGATGTCTCTCCAAGCACAAGCTTTGACCCTTACTAAATTAACCCTGATCCATGCTGTTACAGAGGTCATATCTAGGCAGGCAACAAGCACTGCTAGAGAAGTAAAGTGAGTTAGGCACAGTGCAGAACCAGATTTTAACCGGGTAAATTCCTGCATAACTGATTCAGCCGGTATATATAATATGTGGTATAGCCACATGGCCAAAGGGGGGAACAAACAACAAAAGAGAGCTGTTATGTATGCTCTCTAATCCCCTATGCCCTGAGTGCATCCAGAACATGTGTGGCAACTGAAATTCCAGCGGCAAGAGCACAATGCCTCATGCATTTATCGCTCTGCACCACAAGAGGACGATTTCAAGTGAAACGTGCTACACTAAGGTGGATGTCCAAGAAGATGTTCCCGTACAAATACAACTACATATAGACTCAGGAAATGTTGGATGATTACTGGAATGCTGATACAAATATAGAGTATATCACAGATGGTCAGTGTAAGGGAGAAATACAAATAGCAACACAGAAAGAGTTACGAAGTCCCAAGTAAGGACCCATAGAAATGGGAGGAATGCCAGGATGCTGGGAAAGACTGAAGATCCTCGTGAATGGACAAGTATACACAACAGGTGGATGGAAAGAAGGAGTGGTTGGGAGCAAGGCACATGCTCTCCTAATGGTTTCAGTGCAAGTAGTACAGCAAGCAAATGACAAGTGCCTCAAGGAATGGAAGCTAGTGCCCATCATATCGCTCAAGGGAGCAGCTTTATGTTTCCGGAATGATAGCGAAGTAGAGGTTGGCAAAATGAAGGGTGTCAGCAGATTTCGAAGATACCATGCATGAAGGTTAGAATGGCAGTACTCATAGACCACCATTGGGCCTGTGGGTCGAAGGAATACCTGCAGCTGCCAACAAACTGGGGAGGAATACGTTCACTTGTACATCTCAACACTCCAGCATTAGTAGTGCCCCCGAAGGACATACAAATAGACGGGTTCACTAAAAGGATACAAGCACATGGAAGAAGAGATCTGTATGGCTAACCAGAGTGAAAAGGGAGGTCTATGTCTCATCAGACATGGAAAAGGCATTGGATGTCATACCAGCAGAATGCAGATTGTTTAGCAGAACTGAGATGTTCTTTGCATCTATCGTTGCAGCAGTACAGAAAAGCATGAATTCTAAATGAATCCAGATTATGTGGTGGGAGCTGATTCAGACAATAAACTCAACTGTGAAGGGGTTCAATGCCATCAAGGAAGAGCTCAGAACAGTTAAACCTATGGCCCTCCAGAACAGATACGCTCTAGATCTCCTGACAACCATGGAGGGAGGAGTTTGTGCCAAGCGTGGATCTTCTTGCTGTACATTCACACCTGCCAATGATGAAGGCAACGGGACACTGACAAAGGCCACCACCTGACTCTCAGAACTGCACACGATAATGACAAAAAACTAAAATGTCAGAAAGGATGAAGGTTGGCTGTCCTACATATTCTCATGGATACCCACATGGATGGCCAATGGACTGAAAGTACTGGCAGCAGCTTTGACTAGTGTTGGTGACATTTTATGGCATCAGGATAATCATCACGCAGGGTAGGAAGACAACTAAGAAGAACTTTATGGATGAAAATGCTGATATACGCAGAGACTGAGGAAGATGAAGAAACAAAAACACATCTTGGATGGATAACACATGTCTGGCTCCTGAAATTGCAGACAACCCCAAAAGAGTTGTGAAAGCACTGTGGTTGACAGGTCATGTCTCTCAACATGAAGGCAGAGAAACAACAAATGTGCCTCACTTTTAGCCCATTCACCATGAACTTCAATGTAACGCAGGTGTGAGAAGCGTTATTAGCTCATACAGACATTCAGACCATACCCTTTCGATGACTTGGACTACATGGAAATGACATCGGTAGAGCAAGTCGACTGACTGCAAAGCCAGAAATCAATGACGGCTTGGAAATGCCTGAAACCCTAGTCCTCAAGAATGCCCTTGATTACCTCTATGATGACTCCCCCTACAGATCATGCATAATACCTGCCTAATATGTGTAGTGAGGGGTTACTCATAACATGCTGCTATGGTGAATTGCCCTAGTGATCCTTTGTGGATCACTGGGCTGGTGCCAGGAGGTGTAGAGTCCAGGTGTTCCCCCTCTACACCTTCGTCAGTCTAAGACACATAAAAGATGATGGGCCGGTGTTGACTCCTAGTGGAGCAAATCAAATCCCAGAGCATCATCATTTGCAAGTGGACCAAAGTTGTGAGACAGAAGTCATGACAGTTATGGCCTTTGATGACCATGATGTGAGTGAGTGGTTGGGGGCATGTGCATAGACCAACCAACAAATTAAAAATGAAGTATGAACATGTCCTAGGGACTGGCAGTGCCACATATGCATATGAGGGTCATGCAGGAGAGGGCCAGAACTCACCTACTATGCTGCTGCTTCCACTACCCCAAAGTTCCAGAATCCTTTCTAGAGCCCCTTTGCAATAATCCTCCCATGGACTGCTCACCTTTGTTTATTGGCGCCTATGAAATGTGCATGCACTATGTATCATTATTTCATATTTTACCTCCAGTGAGGTCCACTACTCCTTCAAAGTGTACACAGTTGGTCTCATCTCCGGTGCAGTTCTTCATCACTTTTTCCTTACATTCATAGCCCGTCAGATTGAGGCAGGCGGGGCACTGCACTCCATTCATTGTGTTATTCATTGGTGTAACTGTGAAAGAAAAAGGATAGAAAGGGAATCAGGGGTGAGCTTGGTTAAAACCAGAGATGGACTAGCTTCAAACAAATGGGTTAGGTTGTGAAGCACAATGACCCTGGTAGCAGAGCTGTAGCTTCAAAGGGGTTATCCAAGTGTCAGGTGAAATGTGTCTTGTCAGGTCAAAGTAGGATCATTGGTTCCAAAGCTGTCATGACTTGGGTCAATAAAGACTTCCTGCTGATCTTTCAATTCTCATTTTATTCTGGTGTTATCTCTCTGCGGTGTAATATACTATTATTATTATTATTATTATTATTATTATCATTATTATTATTATTATTATTACTATTATTATTATTGCATTTATTGAGCGAGTACATATCTTTGAGAAGCACTGGAGAGATATACAACAATACAGATATACAGCAGAGCGCTTTACAGAGGCATACAACACTACAGATGCATAACAGAGCACTTTTCAGAGGTAACAACAGAACAGATATACAGTGGGAGTAGGATACAGAAGGACACATAGGAGGGGTTCAGATGTACAGGGTGGTGGGGAGGAGAGGGGTGGAAGCTGTGTAACAAGTCACGTGGTCTGGGGGTATCCTGATAACGTAGGTGTTGAGGAGGCAAGACCCCTTGAAGAGGTGGGTCATGAGTTCTTTTCTGAATTGTGGGAGTGTGGGGGTGAGACTGATGCTGATGGAGAGCAGGTACCATAATTTTGGGGCATAGGCAAAGAAGTCTTGTTTTCAGGTCCTGTCCTTTTTGCAGCAGCGAATGTTAAGTCTGCATGTGTCCTGGCTTCTGGTGGTGTGCTGTCTGCTGGAGATGGAGTTTCTCCATGTGGTAGCTGGGTGACTAAAGAGCAACTGCCTTATAGATGATGCAGCACGATTTAAAGGTGATTTGTATTTGTATTTGTATTTGTATTTATTTATTTGTAATGCGCACCTAACCCAAGGGTAGCCAGGCGCAAAGGCAGCAAGAGGGTTGCAAAGCTTGGTTACATACAGTATGGTGAAGGTCCAGCTAGGGTTACATTGCCGGACGTATCACGCCAAATAGGAACTTAGAACATGTACATTAAAGGCAAAACTATAAACATATTTACAATCAATGGGTAGAGCATGTACATTAAGGGCAATACTGTAAACATATTTACATTCAATGAGGAGCCACAAGGTAGTGGTGATTCTGGGTATCTAAGAGTCGTTAAGAGTCGAGAGATTTGAGCCAGTGGACGGTCCTGGCTCTGAACTGGTGGTAGGGTAGGTCCTCCCTGCAAGTAGGGTGGAGGGAGTTCCAGAATTGCGCTGCTTTTACTGGAAAGCTATTGCCTCCAGATGCAGTACGTTTGAACCTGGGCACCAGAATAAGGTTAGCGTTGGCCGTTCTCGAGGGGCGGGAGAGGGTAGGTCTAGTAAATCTGGCGATGAGGTATTGGGGGGCTGCTTGGTGGAGGCATTTGTGAATCAGGGACACCGATTTAAGGAATATCTTGTTCTTAGTGGATAGCCAATTGACAGATCTTCTGGATTCTGAAATATGGGCTTTCTTCGGAATACTAAGGGCCGCTCTGAGGGCATTATTTTGGAGGATTTGGATTTTGTTACAGATATATTTGTTGCAGCCTACATATAAGGCATTGCAATAGTCCATCTTGGACAGGATCAGCGCCCTGGCCAAGGTGGTGCAGTTGGTGGGGGTGAGAAAGGGTTTGGCTGCCCTGATGAGTTTGCAAGTGTAAGAGGTGCCAGAGGCCATTGCGTTCACTTATTTGTTGAAGGTAAGGGTGGACTCTAGATAGAATCTGAGGGTTTTAACCTCCTTAGCTACCGTGATTTTGTTATCGTCAATTATGAATGATGAGTATTTGTGGCCCAGTTTGTTGAGGTAGTGTGTGAAGCCTAGAATGAGAAGTTCCGTCTTGTCATCATTCAGGCATAGACCATGTGAGGCCATCCATGCCTGGATGATGAGGTACACTTTATTAACGAAGGCCAAATCCTTGTCATAATCCCCCGACAACGGGATGAGGATCGGGGTATCATCGGCGTAATTAGTGTAGGTGATACCCAGATCGTCTAGTTCATCAAAAAGGGGCTTCGTGAAAATGTTATAAAGTGTAGGGGAGACGCAAGATCCTTGCGGCACGCCGCATGTGATAGGGATAGGGTCGGCTGCTGCTGATAATGAGAAGACTCTCATCGTACGGTTATTAAGGAAGGATTGGATCCAGTTGGTTGCTTCTTGAGAGAAGTGGGCAGCTATTTGTAGGTGGTTGCACAAGATCTTATGGTTGACCAGATCGAAGGCCGCAGAGAGATCAAGGAGAAGCAATAATGCTGTCTTTCCCTGGTCTCTCAACTCGTCTATCTGTGTCTTGAGATCTATGAGTGCGGTTTCTGTTCCGTGTTGTGGCCTGAAGCCTGATTGACGGATGCCTAAGAGCTGGAGTTGCTCAAGGTAGTGTTGGATCTGTTGTTATGCTATTTTGTCTATGATTTTATGGAGGAAAGGTACTGTGGTAATAGGGCGGTAGTTAGTTGGGGTGGAAGGGCCTAAATTAGGTTTTTTAAGCAGAAGGAGGACCCAGGACTGTTTTAAATTATTAGGTACGGTGCCTGATGTGAAAGACGCATTTATTAGTTTGGTAATAAATGGTGCGAGATCACGGGCAGCATCCTTAATCAGTTGAGTGGGGCATAGGTCTCCATGGCAGTTTGAGGGTTTGAGGGTAAGAATGGTATTTTCTACCTCTTTGGTTGATACTTTGTGGAAGTTGAAGGAGGGGTAGTGCGCTGGGGGGGAGGATTGAGTCGGGAGAACCTTTTTGTGGGAGACGGTACTCTGCTTGGTGGAGGAGATTAAAGATTTTTTTTATTGCTTATCTTAGTCTTAAGGGAGGAGATTTTGTTCGCTAGGGCATTTTGAATGCCCGTGCACCAATTTTTATCTTTGATGCACGAATCAGGTACTAAGATCGGGGATTCAACCTCTTTAAGTATTGTGAAAAGCTCTCTAGTGTTGGATTTAGCTTGTGAGATTCGCGAGCTGAATGACGATTGTTTAGCCAGTATAATTTCTTTTTATATTGGGAGGCTAGACTACTCAAGTTTTTTTTGTTTTTTTCTGAGGGGGTGGCTCGCCAGATTTTTTCACAGCGTCGCTTTTCCTGTCTGAGGGCTTTGAGATGAGGAGAAAACCAGGAGTTAATGTGTTTCCGGGCTTGCTCTTTTTTAGCTTCAAAGGGGCTATAGCGTCAAGGGATGAGAGCATGATTTTATTGTAGATGTCCACCATCGTGAGTGGATCAGTGTGATCCGGGATGGCATTCAAGGTAGGTGTGATGAGCGGGATCAGGTTTTCCGGGGTGATATTTTTTGTATTTCGGGATTTGACAGCTGGAGCTATGCTGTTAGCTTGAGCTGGGGTTGCCATTAGGGTAAACGAGATCAAATAGTGGTCTGTCCAGGGCTGCGGGAGTATGGCAGAGACCAGGACTGGGCAGTTGTGCACAGCTAACCAGTCCAGAGTTCTACCTTTGATATGGGTAGGCTTGGTAATCTTCTGGGTGAAGCCCAGTTCCTCTAGTGTATTGTTGATTGTACTGACATTGGCGTCTGCAGGGTCGCTGATTTAGCTTGTGAGATTCGCGAGCTGAATGACGATTGTTTAGCCAGTATAATTTCTTTTTATATTGGGAGGCTAGACTACTCAAGTTTTTTTTGTTTTTTTCTGAGGGGGTGGCTCGCCAGATTTTTTCACAGCGTCGCTTTTCCTGTCTGAGGGCTTTGAGATGAGGAGAAAACCAGGAGTTAATGTGTTTCCGGGGCTTGCTCTTTTTTAGCTTCAAAGGGGCTATAGCTTCAAGGGATGAGAGCATGATTTTATTGTAGATGTCCACCATCGTGAGTGGATCAGTGTGATCCGGGATGGCATTCAAGGTAGGTGTGATGAGCGGGATCAGGTTTTCCGGGGTGATATTTTTTGTATTTCGGGATTTGACAGCTGGAGCTATGCTGTTAGCTTGAGCTGGGGTTGCCATTAGGGTAAACGAGATCAAATAGTGGTCTGTCCAGGGCTGCGGGAGTATGGCAGAGACCAGGACTGGGCAGTTGTGCACAGCTAACCAGTCCAGAGTTCTCCCTTTGATATGGGTAGGCTTGGTAATCTTCTGGGTGAAGCCCAGTTCCTCTAGTGTATTGTTGATTGTACTGACATTGGCGTCTGCAGGGTCGCTGAAACACAGGTTAAAGTCTCCTAGTAGGATGCGTTGTGAAGAGTTTTTAAGATTGTTTGTTAAGATATCTGTGAGGTCTTCTTCGAATGATCCTAGGGGGCCCGGTGGTCGGTAGATAAGGTGAATGGAGATGGATTGAGTCCTAGATAGTGGTAACTTGACTGTTAGAGATTCACAGGAGCTAACATTGGTGGGAGATTCAATAGTGATAGTAAATTTAGTTTTGGCTATGATAGCAAGACCTCCACCTCTCGAGGTAGTGCGATCAAGACTTAATAGCGTGTAGTCATCTGGAACTGCTAGCATGATTGCAGGGCCTGCCGTGGGGTGAAGCCAAGATTCGGTAACTGCTAAGAAGTCCAGGTCTTCATTATGTAGCAGGTCAGCAATGTCTGATGCATGGGCAACCATGGAGCGGGCATTTATTAGTGCGCCCTTGGTCCCTAGATCTACTGGGTTTAGGGGAGGTGGCATAGATTCGTGCATTCTTTTCTGGTCCCGGATGGGCTCACGGTGAAGTCTACTGTTCAGTTGAAGAGGGTGTAGGGAAGGATTCCTGGTCACCTTGTTGTGGGCTAGTTTAGATAAGGGGTCATGGAGTCTTGCAAGCCTGGCACGTAATCTAAGGTTTCTTGTGAGAACAGGGCAGGGTGTGGAGTTAATTTCAGTTAATATGTATGGGTTATGTGCTGGCTCACGTGCTGATAGGTTGGGTAGCATGATTAGGTATTGACTGTTCAAGATGTACAGTATTAATCTCAGTAACATTGTATAAAGCACATGGAGATACATTGTAATGTTGGGCAAGGTAGACTGGTGCGGTGTATTTAGTGTCTGGTAGCGTGGGTCTAGTCTAAGAAGGGAACTTAAGTCGATTCGAGCAATCCAGGCACGAAAGCAAGGTCCCTAGCATAGTGCAAAGGCAACGGGTCATTTAGGTTAAATTTTTAGCAATCAAGGCTTAAAGCATAGTTCAGTAGCAGGGTGCGAAGGCATAGGTTTTATCTAGATTCAATTTGAACAATCAAGGCACAAGAGCATTTGACAATCAAGGCACAGGGGGTCTGAGTAGTCAGAGATATGGTTCGATGAGCTATGTATGCACATGGGCTGGGTATAATAGTCCAGCGCAGGCAGATAACGCCTGTGTCGCTAGTAGGGTGCATAGGCAATGGGGCACCTAGGTTCGATTTTAGCAATCAGGCACAAAAAGCATAGGTCACTAGCAAGGTGCATAGGCAATGGGGCACCTAAATTCGATTTTAGCAATCAGGCATAAAAAAGCACAAAATGCATAGGTCACTAGCAGGGTGCATCGGCAATGGGGCACCTACATTCGATTCTAGCAATCAGGCATAAAAAAGCACAAAAGGCATAGGTCACTAGCAGGATGCATAGGCAATGGGGCACCTAAATTCGATTTTAGCAATCAGGCATAAAAAGCACAAAAGACATAGGTCACTAGCAGGGTGCATAGGCAATGGGGCACCTAAATTCGATTTTAACAATCAGGCACAAAAAGCACAAAAGGCATAGGTCACTGGCAGGGTGCACAGACAATGGGGCACCTAAATTCGATTTTAGCAATCAGGCACAAAAAGCACAAAAGGCATAGGTTACTGGCAGGGTGCATAGGCAATGGGGCACCTAAATTCGATTTTAGCAATCAGGCACAAAAAGCACAAAAGGCATAGGTCACTGGCAGGGTGCACAGGCAATGGGGCACCTAAATTCGATTTTAGCAATCAGGCATAAAAAGTACAAAAGGCATAGGTCACTAGCAGGGTGCATAGGCAATGGGGCACCTCGATTTTAGCAATCAGAGTTACAGGTGGTAGGTACGCAGTAGAGAGGCAGTGGACATGCTACTTGGGCGGTTTAGATCCAGTAGCTGAGAGGCAGCCCAATGTTGATATATCATGTAGTAACAGCATTAGTTAGTCTGGTCAAAAACAAACGTAATATTCTAAATGCAATTGTGAGTCTGATGTATATGGCAAAGTCATGGCTGCAGGTGCTTGGGTTACCTTGTATGTGGCTGGTAGGGGGTCTGGCAGACGGCAGACACAGGCACAAACAGGAACCAAACAGGAGCTGGCCTTGTTACTGTGGGCCTTGATGAGTGTGGGCCGGCTTCGCCTGCCGGCGTCCAATGGGGGAACAGATAGGCACGGCAGCCTATCGGATGCGGACGTTGTGGCCTCAATGGGCCCTGTGGATTAGGCAGAGGGAAGGCAGACAGCCATTTTGGAGGGTGCAAGTACCTCGTGTACTTGAATGGCATTTGTGGCACAGCCACTGAATTAAAGATTTGTTGCCATAAAATGTGCTGGAAAAGAGCTTTGCCTTTACTGCTGGTCGGTGGGGATAGCCGATTCAGCAATTTAGAAGGCGATTTCAGGGGAACAGCGTTACGAATGTAGTGCTTGCCTTATTGGGCTGGAAATAAGGTGGTCATGCTACTGGGTGCATTTGTGAATGCAGTTTAGCCAGTGAAGCTGGATGAGTGCCAGGTGATTTGGTCATATCTACGTAGACCCTTGATGAGGCATGCGGCTGCATGTAGGACACTTCCAGAGGGCACAAGGGAAGACAAGAGGAGGCCTTCGGGGAGGTGGGATAGGTCCAGTGCTTAATCAGTGGATCTAATGCTGTCTTGAGGGAGGAAGGGATTGATTTACCACAAGAGTGAGTGTTGACATCAAGCTGTCTGAGTTTTCTTAGCTATGTGTGCCTTGAAGGAGAGGTGTTTGTTGATGTGAACCCGAGGGACTTGGTGCAGGAGGTGAGCTTGGGTCTGAAGCCCTCAGGTTTCATGGTTAAAAACCATGTCGCTATGACTGGGTGTTCAGTGTTTTCGGTGAGAGTAGGAATTCTTTCTTGGAGGGGTTCAGCTTCAAATATACACTGGACATCCAATATGGGATCAGCAAGAGGCAGGTTTTGAGACTGTGGATGTCCTTGATGGAGTCAATGTAGAGGTATAGCTGTGTGGTGTTGGTGTATTGGTGGATGTGGTTGTTGTGTGTGGCTAGAAGGGCTCCCAGTGGCTGCAGGTATAGAATGAAGATCACTTGGGAGAGGATGGAACCATGCTGGACTCCACAGGTGATGGGTAGTATTAGCAATCTAGAGGAGTCCATCTGAGCACACTGCTGGCAGTTGGCGAGGTAGGACTTGAACCAGCGTAGGACAGGGTTGTTGATCCACATGTGCTGATGTAGGGTTTCCGTGAACGCCTGGTGGTCTACTGTGTCAAAAGTGTCCAAGAGGTTGACTAGCACAAGGATGCAAGGGTGGCCGTCGTCATGGATGTTGAAGGTGTCGCCGACCACATGCATGGTTGCCGCCTCCAAGCTGCATCTGGGTCTGAACCCAGATTGGTAGATTTGAAGGAGATTATAGGTGTTGATTTGTTGCTGCAGTTGTGCAGCTATCGTTTTCTTGATGATCTTACCTAGGAAGGGAAGGTGGGTGATGGGGCGATAGCTCCCTAGGTTGTTGGGATTCTGATGGACATTTTGTCACTTAAGGGATTCCCAGCAGGCAATTCTGAATGGGAAATGGGTCATGAAGTCAAGTTTATCTCCAATAACTTTCATATGAAAAGTTCCAAATCTACATGAAAAGCACTGAGATTTGGATTGAAGATCATGATGTGATATATGCAATTTAAATCCTTATCCCGCTTACATCCAATGCAGTGGATTGTATAATTTATGAAGAAAGGGTATATTACACACTTTCCTTTTAAAAAAATGACAAAGTTGTCTAAATGTTTGGCAATAAAACAAAATGAATAAATGTTTTCTAGAATCACACATGTGTACACATACTGCATAACACAATGGCGAATAATGTTCACCATTCCTGCTAAAGGAAGTCTTTTCACTCTCAAGTCGAGAAGTGGCCCCTGCGCATCTATGCTCCAGTTCTAGTGGAGCAAGAGGGGTGTGAGGAGTGATGAGGTCTTTGTCTCTAATTCTTGGAAGAACGTTCACCATCCCTGCTGACTGAAGTCTTTTCTCTCTGGCCTCTACTCGACTTCAGATGTGGAGCCTGTGCAAATATGGTCTAGTTCTAGCGGAGCGAGAACAGTTCGAGGTGTGTTGTGAAGTTTGGCTCTAATTATTGGAAGAATGTTCACCATTCCTGCTAATGGAAATCATTTCTCTCTGGCCACTACTCAATTTCAGAGGCAGACCCTGTGCATATTTATATTTCAAGAGTAAGAGGGGATCGGCATCATCCGCTGCTGTATTGCAAGACGATGTTAACATCTTAACATCTCAGCAACACATTTGGCCTCATTAGGACCCAGGCGGTAAGGGGTTTACAGCGGCGTAAACAGCGCCGACCCTTACCGCCTGATTCCGAGGTCCCTTAGCGCCATGGCGGATTTAACACCTGCTTTTAGCAGGTGTTAAAAACCATGGCGCTAAGGGACCTTGTTGTTAATTACGCCACCGTAATCTACGGGGCAAAAATGGGAATGGGGAAGGGTAAATGGGGATTGGGGACTTACCGCCCCGCCAACCTCGGAATGGGGCGGTAAGTCCGCCAACCACCATGGCGTAAACATAGTTTACGCCATGGTGGTAAAGGTACGACCCAGGCAGTAATTTACCGCCTGGGTCGTAATGAGGCCCATTATCTAGAAGCACTGACATCCCTGTTGGAGTATGTGTACGAAAAGAGTGGGGAAGAGGCTATATCTATCACCACTGGTCACATCCTCCTAATGAGGGGTACGATCTTGCCATCTACGGATGTAATCTGTGCAAAAATGGAGTGCTTTCTCACACTGTGTGCGCATATTGCTGCAGAGCAACGTGAGTTGGCACACATACTGGGCAAAGCGCTCGGTATAATTCTTGACAACAGTGTTTCTGCTTCCATAGCGCAAGTAAATGAGGAAACCAATACCAACAATTTGATAATGGCAAAATTCATTGATGTGGAAAACGAAACAGGGGGCCATTTGGATTGTGACTTTACTCAAAATGCTATCATTATACCTGATACGCTGAATATCATGGTGGCCTGGGAAAGTGACAGCACAGAGGCACTTGGCGATGAATTATGGATGATTGATAGCCCCCATTTTGGAGGAAATGGGAAACAACGTAAGCAACCTATTGCCACCAAAGAAGCTCAAACATGGAACGATAACTATGTCATCACCCACCTCTGGACATAGGGTACTATCAAAAGACCTGGGGAATGGTGCCACCGTCATGTGATTTTGCAGGGCCCTATGGATAAATGGCTATGCTCGGCACAGCCAACTAATCCTCGCCTTTTATTTGCATCGCATGGACCCAATACGAAATTAGTAAACAACTCCATGACAAGGATGGTCAAAATACTGTTTGGATCCATGAAAATATTGGACGCCCGCCCAAGCATTGTCTATCCCCAAGGGCCTAACTAGCCATGATCCACGGCCTGACAACTGCCTTGCACAAGCAGAGGTGACCTTCTACGCATCACTGGGAAAGGTGGTGAAACTTGAAGAAATGTACGCTAACAGGGAGAGTGCTTCCTTTAATCGTACTAACTTCTCTCGCTATAGAAATCCATCCCTTGGATTGTTGCTATTGCAAAACTTTGATATCCTCCACCTAGAGCTGCTGAAGTTGGATAGCATACAGACGTGGGTACTCATAGAATTTAGATATCCAGCAGTAGCGTTATTACTATGGCTCTGCGTTGAATCATTGACATCGATGGGTTTAAGACTCATATGATGTAACAGGAGAGAGAGAAAATAAATAATAATATCTGTGCCTCAAAGACCCTATACATACTAGGGGATTGAGTAGTGAGGCTGCAAATTTAGAAAGAGTGCTCCCCTCTTATAAACCAACTCACAAAATCCCTTGCCTTAAGAGCGATAGGGGGTACGACAATAGACAATCCTCGTACATGACACAGGAGGATATATGACTGTGGTGACAGAAGGTAACAATAAAATGGCTGTGTTGGAACACACATGGTTTTCGGTTATTTATAGTGAACCCTTAGGCATAAACTTTATTAAAGCAAGAGATATATTTTTGCTGCAGGAGACCTGGGCCTGTGAAGAGTTTTCTATCGATGGCTATACTATATTGTACTCTCCAGACATACGTGATGTTAGGGGATGACCTTGTAGTGGCCTGGCAATTGGTGCAAATGTCAAATACACCCTAAAAGGTTACAACATGTACACACCTTCACACATTGTGATGGCCACTATGCTCCTAGAGCCCATAAACAGGATTCTCATTATCAGTATCTATGACTTCCAAGGTGGCATGGCTACAGCTGGGATTATCACAAATATTGAAAAACTGTTGATGACCTGGCAGGATGTTTGCCCTAAGGGTGGGGGATAATTGTTGTAGGTAATCTTAATGCCGTTCTCTCTTGCAAAATGTTTTGCTCTCTCTGGATGTGATTGACAACATCTGATGGGGGAGGAAATATTCATCTTGTCTCCTCTACTGTTTCTGAAGGGATGAACTTGTGTCATGTCCACGATCTTGCCTGCTTAAATATCGAACACAGCAGCAATTCCATTTCCAGAGACACTGGGGGTCATTCCAAGTATGGCGGTAAGGGGTTAACGGCACCGGTAAGGATGCCGGTGCCGTTAACCCCCTACCGCCGCATTCCAAGGTTTTACCAGCTGCCCTTAGTGGGACCCGTTAAGGGACCATGGAGCTAATAACATTATAAGCTCCTTCCCCATTCCCATTGAGCCCTATGTGGGCTCAAATGGGAATGGGGAATGGTTTTCGAAATGGGGAGCCACAAAGGTCGGAATGTCCCGGTAAGTCCCCATTCCGACACCACAGACCCAGACCCGAGTTTGGAGGCAGCCATGGTGCTAATAGCACCATGGCTGCCTCCAAACTCGGAATGACCCCCACTGAGTCTACCAGTACCAGTGTGTCCTGTTTGGACTACATATTTGTTGATAGGCACAATTGGGATAGTTGTAGGGACCTTACCATTTAATACTGTTAACGACCATGCTATGTTAGGGTCGACCTACAATCTACCTACTCCAAGATATTTGCAACATATGTTTTTTTTTTAATCTGTTAGCACACAGGGCCACCGTGTTGTTTTGAGTGATAGGAATGTAACCAGAATTAGCAATTCTGTCCAACATAACCAGCATACACTTTTGAAATGGCTGGCTGAGCAAGAGTGGGACATATCTAAAGTGATGAAATGTTTTAACAAACAGTTATACTGAGTCATAACGTCCCTACTCCATTCATTGGCATTCGAGTAATTTTGATATCATTGTCCATCATGCCAAGAAAGCCCATCAAAGGAGGTATAATGCCATTAGGAAACATAAATTACAGTGACCTGGATAAAAAGAGCCTATTGGCCCCCCTCTCTACTACATACAAGAACTGGCGACATAGTTATACATTCTCAATGATGGGTGCAGATTGGAAAGCTGTGGTTTGCATATTAAGAAGTAAGGATTATAAAAAATGTTGTCCAAAAATCAGAATATTCACTAATGGTACTAGCAAGCTAGAATTGAATCGCATTAGCGTGCTGTATGACAAACCAGACATTGGAGTAATTTCAGTACCTTATATCTCTAACTTTACTTTTAGCATGGTATTCGACAACGATGATATCGAGATGATTATTACATCACTAAATATTTCCCTTGTGCCTGGGCCTGATAGGATGGCTGACATGATTTTATTCTAGACCTGATTCTGAATGGCATGGAGCTATTTTGTCAAGAGGGATCAAAATTAGAGAGCGAGTCACAAAAAATCATAAAAGCTTATAAATGTGGTGCTATTTGACGAATCTGCCCAAAGGTTTGCAAAATGATTTTAAATCTAGATATACATGTTGTTGTAAAGTTTGGTGGGATTTTGTCAAGAGGGGGCTAAAATAGAGGGGGGGCCTCAACATTTTTACATGGCTTATAACTATGTTGCCGTCTGACGAATGTGGACAAAGGATTTTGAATGGATTTTGTCAAGTTATATGACTATTGTTTGTACATACATTTTGACACCTATGAAAAAATAAAACATGGGTGGATGTCAAACAAACTCTTATAAGGAGCATTGGCAAGGACCTTAAAGCATGGTTTTGCAAATGTGCCTGTGTTTTATTTTTTGACAAGTGACATAATGTAGGTACAAAAAATAGTGATATACCTTTGGTGACTGAGCTATAGCCTGTGGCCAGATTATCCGTTTCATGGCATGGTATCAGGTAATAAAGTTGTGGCAAAAATGCTGTGGTTTGATGCGGTAAAGGTGTACCCCATTATACCATTTAAGGGGAGCAGGGGTTGCGGGGGTGTCCCCTGTTCCCCTTAAATGGTATAATGGTTCCGGCAGTTGTGGGGGTGTCCCCCACATCCTTTACATGATTGTGACAGCAAGACCACTGCATTTTTGCCGTGTTACTTTGCATTCACAGCCATTTTTGCTGTAACTTTAAGACATGGAACCCATGGCATTATTTCATGACCCGGACAATCTGGCTGGCCGTGACCATGAGAGACGGCAAATGGGGTTAAAGTGGCCATGTCCACCTGGGACCAGCTATGTGCCAGAGTTATCCAAAAGTGGGATATGTTTGAAAGGGAAAAAAAGTGTGCTTGTGGTAATATGGTCATAGTGTTCTCTCTTCCACTTCTGCAGGGTGCCATGGAATGGGAAGAGGGCCCCACCTTCCCTTTCCATGGTGGCCATCTTGGAAAATAATTTTCTTTCCTACAGCGGGACACCGCAGGCATCCCGGTGTAGGAAGAAAAATCCTTTTTTTAGCCCCCGATTCCTGCTTTGGGAGCCAGGGGTGCTAATGGCCTTCATCCCCCATGCAGGGGCTGGAATGGGAGATAACGGTCCAGAGCATTATTCATTTATTTATATATGTATAACCCGGCAAAGCCCGCAGGCATCAGGGCGCACACAGACACACTTCGCTTTGTCCGATAACTTGGGCTGCTGGGCTGTTATCCCCCGTTCCAGTCCCTGCAACGGGGGATGAATGCTACATTTTTCCCATTAGCATAACACAAAATGCTAATGGAAATGTTGGAACATCTTATTGCGTCTATGGGCCTCATTACGACCCTGGCGCTCACGTAATGAAGGGTGCCGGTACGGTTTATTACGTGAGCGCTGATTACGAGTTTCCCTTTGCGGGACCCGGACCAGACATCTGGTAAAACCAGACGTCCATTCCGGGTCCCGCAAGGGGAAGAGGGAGGTAATAACGGGCCATTTGTAATGTGCCCGTTATTACCTCCCTCCCCATTCCCATTGAGCCCTATGGGGGCTCAAATGGGAATGGGAATGGTTCCTTCAAGGAGGAATTACCGGGTCCTCCAATGTTGGAATGACCCGGTTATTCCTCATTGAAGGAACCCGATAATGGAGCCTGGTCTGGAGACAGCCATGGTGCTAATAGCACTATGGCTGCTTCCAAACTCGTAATGAGGCCCTCTGTACTTTAATGAGAAATGTACACTACATGGAGGGACATGAGGGAAGAGGCACCAAGCACTAATATGGAGGGGCAGGTGGACAGGGGAAGATGTTGTGTGTGTGTTACTTCTAAGGTAGGGGGCAGTGTTTCTCATGCTCCTTGATTACAGCTTCAAAAGCACTTCGAAATTGCTTCCCCCTGCAGAGTGGTGTGTTGCAGTATCTACAGAGGACTATTGTCTTTGAAAGGTATGGATCAACAGCCTCTTGTATTGCTGGCAAGGTAGCTGATGGGATCTTGAGTCCCACAGAAGTAGGCTGTGTGGTTACAGTATTGGTTTAGGAAGATGATGTGGAGGAAGACAACCTACTACTTGCTAAGAAGGGAACAACCTTTCTGAGCACATTGCAGTGGTTGGGTTTGGTGTGGCGGCGCATGGAGGTGGTCCCGTAGGAGTAATGTCCAGGTAGTCCGCGACTAAGTACAAAGTTGCACTCAGTGCATTTCACTTTTGTAGCTTTAACCCTTGGTACATTTAAAACAGTGGTAAAGAACTGCCACACCCATTATTCTCTCTGGGTGCTAGAGGTAAGCAGTTCCTCTACCTCATCTTCTTGGTCCTCTTCGTTGTCTTTGGAAGTACTGTATTGTGCTTTTTTTTTGTTTTGCGTAGTTTCTCCAGCTTGTGATGGTGCTGGCTCTTGGGGAGGACGGTTGGCAAAAGCTGATGCCCTTTTTAAGATAAATAGCAGTTTTGCTAATATTCTTCCAAGTATGTGCTCTGTACTAGATTGTTAATGGATGATGAGTAAGACTAGGTGTAGGAGCTGTGCAAGGGTACATTTTGAACTAGAAAGTTCCTCAATCAGTAGAAAATGCAGTTCCGAAGTATCTTCGAAGCACGGACCCGATCACAAAGTATCTACATGTTCCTGAACACGTCATCATGCCGCGCGAAAGCGCATGGTCAGTGGCACTGTCCGAAAGGTCTGCGATAATGTCAGACATTCGCAGACGTTGACGGATGCGAAAACAGTGAAAAAGTTTGCAAAGAGTGTATAGAAGTGTTAAACATGATGCTAGAAGGTGGTGAAACTTTGGAAATTGGACAACAACGTTGCTAAACTGGGGTAAATATGATATTACTAGTTGTAGGAAAATAACATGCACTGGTAAACACCCATGAAATTCACTGAAAAAAATGTATTAAAGGGACATTATGGTTAAGTTGCACTAATGAAAATCTATGAAATTCAATGAAAAAACATTGTTAAAGGGACGTTATGGTTACAAGTAAAACCGAAAAACCTCAGAAATGTGCCAGTTATGGCAAGCTAAGCAACCATAACTCGCGCCACTGCCATGCACTGCTAGGACTAACACCCAGGACATCAAATTCAGTGCCACAAATTCGGTGTTACGTGATATTTTATCATGAATTTTAACAGTATGTTGAATATATGATAGACCTCAATATGTTCTAAAGAGCTTCTATGCTCCTAATGCTCTCTGAGTGCTCGGACCATTTGTTGCCTTTTGCTGAATTGCATTCTGATATTTGTAGTCTCCCAGTGAAGATGTGCGGAATAATGCCACACTTGTGCACTTGTTGACTAAAGAGGTTCTATAAGGATTTTTATATTTGAGTGACACTATGGTATGTGTACTTTTCAAGTTATCTTTATAAAGCAGAGTATTGGTGAACGCCAGACATGGGGGTAAGGAGGGGAAATTATGAGAGGGGAAGTAAGTCATGAGTATTTTCCATGATGTGGCAAAAGAGGTTACCATCTTGGACACTGGTGCAGTTATTTTCCCCTGATTTATTTATTTATTTTTTGTGTGCTTGTTAGGTGCTTATACAGGAAATACATTCTGTTTCAAATCGCTCACAGGGCAGCCGGGAGAGAACACGGGATAGCAGTACAGTTAAATACAAAAAATACAGAGGGAGAAGGGCCGGCCAGACCTAATGCCTTGTGAGTGTTCACAATATGCACGTGCAGGAAGGATGAGGGTAGTGGGGTAGGTGCTGAGGTGTCCGTGTTCGAGGGTAGGCCACAGATGAAGTGCAAGGTAAGGTAAGTGCTATGTAGCCAAGAGCCGCGTTGGGAGGAAAGTGCAAATCTCCAGTGCGGAGGATGTGCCGAGGCAAGTGCTGAGGAAGACAGATACTGGGGAGATTGAGTGTGAATGGTCAGACGCCCAGATGATGCATAAGGGTCCAAGACACCAATCACAGCAACTATGGGATTAGCATAGGAAGGGAGAAGGGATGGATGAGGAAAAGAGGAGAGTCTTGAGGTGCTTTCGGAACTTCAATAGGTCCTGCTCAAGATGCAGAGGGAGGGGGAGGCTGTTCCAGGGGAGGGATCCAGCGGAGGAAACGAAGCAGCCTCCTACTGTCTGTTTAGTGAAATGTTTTATACACAGAGAGTTGGCTCCAGAGAAGCGTAGAGGTCCAGACGAAGGAGAGTATTTGGTAAGAGCGAGTTGCAGATAGTGTGGTCCCCAGACATCCTTGTGCAGATGGATTTGAATTTTATCTGTGCAGGAACTGGGAGCCAGTAGAGGCTTTTTAGGGCAGGACAGATGCAGTACCTGGTCTTTAGGAGAAGGATATGTCTCGTTGCTCTATTCTGGATTAACTGAAGGGGTTGCAGAGTAGAAGAAGGTAGATTGAGGAAGAGGCTGTTCCAATAGTCAAGCCTAGAGAGAACCGTGACTCGGGAAACATTGAGCTTCTCGGGGGGGGAAAGTGAGAAATGGGAGAATTCCTTTGAGAAGGAATATTTGGAAGTGGGACTTCTTGGAAATGTCCTGTGGGTGAGGGAGTCAGGATAAAGAGGAGCCAAAGATGATTCCAAGGTTTCTGGCTTCAGAAGAAGGAGCAGTGGGAAAGGCCAAGGTGGGAGGCAAGAGAGAAGGGAAGAAGCATCGAACAGGGACCCAATCAGAAGGATCACAGTTTTGCTGCATTGAGGCAGAGATCATAAGAAGAGCACCAAGCCTGAATGGCAGACAGGCAGTCAGGGATGAAGAAGGTGTGATTGAATCAGCAGGATGTCTGAAAAAGAGGTGTGTGTCGTTTGCATAGCACTGGAAGTTGAGGGAGAAGGAAGAGATGAGATGTGCTAGATGAGCAAGGTAGATGTTAAAGAGCCAGGGGAGAGGATAGATCCCTGGGGGAAACCACAGGTGGAGAAGGAACTAGGAGAGGCTGACATGGGAAGAGCGGTCAGTTAGGAAAGACTTCATCCATTCTAGTGCCCATTCCGAGATACCAAAGGTATCGTGGAGACTTTGTATGAGGATGGAATGGTTGACAGTGTCAAAGGCAGAAAAGAGATCAAGTAAAATGAGGACAGCCGGGAAGTTGGAGTTCGGGGATGCAAGTGGTTCTTCATATGTGTGTGGAGGAGCAGTTTCAGTGCCTCTGGATGCTCAGAATCCAGATTGATGATCGTGGAGATCACCAACAAGTTCAGTGTGTGAGTTGAGTTGGGGCAAGGCCAGCCTCTCCAGCAGTTTCCCCAAGAAAGGGGTAATTGAAATAGGGCGGTAATTGGATGGACAGGTATGGTCTGCTGAAGGATTTTCCAACAGTGGGCGCACCCGGGAGTGCTTGAGGGAGGAGGGAAAAGAGCCAGTGGTAAAAGAGTGGTTGCAGAAATCAGTAAGTGTGAGGTAAGAGAGCCAATGTTGTCTTTGAAAGTTCTGGATGAGCAGGGGGCAACTTTTCATGGAACAAGTACAGTACACATGTGGGTGTAGAGCGTACATTTTCTTTTCATAGGGCAACCACAATCCCTTGGTTTATTTTTACGTTAGCAAGCTTTCTCAAGTATTTAGCATGAATGAATGTGCTCAGGTTGTCATGTTCCCAGTGCAGACACTTACCCACAAGACCACAAGCACTTGTCCTGTATTGAGATTTAATTTTACAGGAAAATTTCAATACAGATTGCTGGGTTTAAAAGGTGACCAAATTCCTACAGAGAAAATATGACCAGGACCATATCTGAAAGAGTTGAATATATCCCAGAGAGACTCTATTAACACCAAGACCACCAACGACTAGTTCCTTATTGGTATACGCAACTACATACTCCACACAGAGTGTCAGAACTAAGAAGGTGATAAAGAAACATTGACATATGATGCAAATTGACCCCATCTCGCTCATGCTATTTCGTGAAACTGCCAACCTTTGCATACAGGAAAAGCCAGGCACTTAGGAATACACCTGTGAGAGCAGAGTGTGTACTACCCAAAAGATTGGGTACACAATTCTTGGGAACGC